>NC_088792.1:210113766-210720552 GCF_011386835.1 Chrysemys picta bellii
TAGGGGCTTACATGAGGCCGTGATGAGCAAGCTGGATAGAAAGATGTGGTAATGCCACTTCATGTGAGCAGGCTTCACTGTGGAAGCCAGCTCAATACTGAGTATGGCAAACCCAAGTCTGGCATAAATGCAGGAGAATGTTCCTCTGTGCCGCTGAATGTACATTTTATTAGCTAAGAAGCAGATGCAAGAAAGAAACAATTGAAAATGGAAAAAAACAACAAACCATCCTTGTGGCACCTTAGAGAATAAAATTTATTTGGGCATAAGCTTTTGTGGGCTAGAACCCACTTCATCGGATGCATGACGTGAAAAATACAGGAGGAAGTATAAATACATGAAAGGATGGGGGTTGCTTTACCAAGTGTGAGGTCATTCTAATGAGAGAAATAATTATACCTCCTCCTGTATTTTTCACTTCATGCATCCGATGAAGTGGGTTCTAGCCCACGAAAGCTTATGCCCAAATAAATTTTAGTCTCTAAGGTGCCACAAGGACTCCTCGTTGATTTTGCTGATACAGACTAACACGGCTACCACTCTGAAATGTAAAATGGTTACATTCAGGCTGGCTCAGGGGCCTAGTAGTAGTAATCTAATCTGTGCTGCCATGAATGAGCCCATGATTAAAGTCTTGGTAGTTTTCTCTGGCTCTGTGGGATGGAAGAGAGGGCCAGGGAAGTGAGGTGTAGTGCTGATGGATGCTCAAGGGAATCCTGTTTAGCTGTGTCTGGCCATGAGGTTAGTGGCCATAATGAAGGTCTGAGGAGGGTTCAGGGTAAGCAGTGTACATCAAGGGAAATAGGACTCTGACAGGGGGGAAAAACCCTGTCTATTTACTTATATTGTTAATCCAAATGCACCAGAGCTCTTATCGCCACCAGTTTTGTTTGCAGCCTCAACAATCTTTCCCCATAGAATAAGGTAGAAGATCCTCAGCGGAAGAACATTTTTACTTGTGAAAATTGCTTTTGCTCCCTCCCCCTCAAAAAGTCACAAAAATATTATTTTTCACAAATAGTGAAAAAACACCATTTGGGGCCATTGTTTTCCAATGATTAGAATTTTATCACACTCCTCTGGTCCCTACTGATGTTGTGAGGACTCCTGCTACTGTCATTTTCTGGCACTATCATCTCCCCTACACTAAAACTCTGTGGTTTAAGCTACACTGCTCAGAAGAGCATGCAGATAGGAATAGGAATTGTTCAAATTCAGCAGAGCTATCAGAATTTAGAAGCTGCCACATTGGATCAGAGGTCCATGTAGTCCAGTATTCTGTCTCTAACCACAGGCTGTACAAATGCTTTATAGGAAGATGCAGAAACTTCCTAACTGTAAGAATAGTAGGACAATGGAACAGACTGCCTTGGGCAGTTGTAGAATCTCTTTCACAGGAGGTTTTCAAAAGGAGGCTGGATAGCCATCTGTCTTGGATGGTTTAGCCACAACAAATCCTGCATCTTGGCAGGGGGTTAGACTAGCTGACCCTTGCGCTCCCTTCTAAGCCTATGGTTCTATGATTCTGTGAAAGCCCTGTAGTGGAAAATTATGGAATAATCTGCTAGAAATAAAACTTTGCTTCTTTAGTCCCAGTAGTAAATTTTGGTGTTTTAATCATTGCTACAGTAACTCTGTATGTTCACATTAAGTATGTAAATGTCCAATCCTATTTTGTATCCTGTTAAGATCAATGATGTCTTGCAAAGTTCAGAGGTAAACTGGTGGAATTTACACTGAAGGTGGGATAGCCAGGATGTTACAGATAAGTGGGTGAGAAAGGGGTACATTTGATTGATGTTTAAAATATGGAATGGCATTCCAAAGTGCACAACAAAAATAAGGAGAAAGATTTAATGATGTGTGTTTCCATTTTTAAACAGTACAGGGTATAGGTAAGTAATGGATTATACAGTATATACATATGTATAGATTTTAAGGTGCTCAGATACCATGGTCATCAATGTAATATAAACATTTAGAAAAATTTATAGCTTCATAATTCTGATGTAAAAGGATTTACAAAAATAAAACAAGTTTAGATGATAGGCCTGATTTTCATTTAAAATTGAATTAATTTAAGAAGGCAAATGTTTGTAATTTGCAATCTAGACTTTGTGTAATTGTGAATTGCATGAGCAAATGGGTAATTAAATGCATTGTGCTTGCAATTACCTGCATTGTGTACCCGGTCACAATAACTGCACAAACAAATTAGACGTGTTAGTGTGCTCACAATTGCATGCCTAATCTGTGTGAAAATCAGGCTCTGCATCTATCATATACATATATATTAATAGTGTCCTTCTCACCAAATAAAAATCCACTGAGTTTGACCTTCAAATATTTCCCAAACTATTACATGATACTTGCATTTTTAATAAGAACAATGTATTGGACCAAATTTCCCAAAGATGAACACTGACAAAGATGAACAAAAATGTGCACACAACTGTTACACCTGCAAATCAGCGTATTTTTGTGCGCTGGTGGGTTCTGCTTTTATATAGCCTTGATAGGATAAGGTGGTGGTGGTAGTTGAACAATGGCCCCAATCCTCTGATCTGCCCAAGCAGGACTTAAGAACTTGAAGGCAAAGGTAACTTTACTTTAGGGATCTAACTTTTAGCCACCAATGGCCTGTTGTGGCAGCTAGAGATCGCCCTTTGCTATCTGGTGATTCCCCTATTCCAGGAATCCGCACGTGGTTACTTCACCGTGACTTTAAGGACATTGAGCAACCTTATCAGGGCTGGGAATCTGACCCAAAGTCTTTAAATTCCAATTTTCTGTAGTAAATCTACTGAAGTCTCAGCATCTTACTCAAAGGGCTTGTCTATACAGGGGTATTGGCTGGCAGAACTATAGTGGTGTAATTACGTCATTATAACTATAGTGGTTTACCACCCCATGTGGACACTATGCCAGAATAAAAGTGACTTGATTCTGGTATAGTCACTCCACTTCCAAAGATCAGTTCAGGGGAGTCAATAGCAGGTGACACAGTCCTGCCCCTCAAGGCATGTCAACAGGACCAAAAAGAGAGGTGGGTTTTCGTGTGTGTGGAGTGTGGACTATAGGCAGACAAAGTTCAAATAAACAAAAAGCATATAGGGGGGAAATGATTTTAGTTAAATAAAGATACTTGGAGACTGATTCAGCTACCTTCAATTTCACCTTGAACAGTAGCCAGACCCAGTGTACTGAGAAAAAACCCTCTTTCTGCCTGGTATTTGTTCAGTAATAATCTTGCTACAGCATATGCCTCTTTGTGAGAGCTCTACCTTAAAAAGTAAATAAAATGGCTTCTGAGATTGATTCTCAAAGGGCTTACTCTGCTGATGCTGGTTAGTGTGGACACAGGGCTGTCTGCCCCCTCAGTTTAACAATTTAATTGCACAGCGGAACATGCACATTATTTGCATGCTTTCTCTCCCTCGCTATACCGTGGAGTCTTTTCCTTTCAGCAGAAACCCAATGGAAACCTAGCTATTCAATATTGTTTCTTGTTATTTTGTTGCGAAACAGTTTATGACTCTAAAGGTCAGATCTGAATGTTGCCCAAACGGCTGAAGAATAAAGGATAAATCAGGATTGGGGGACTCTATGGTGTGACAATCATGGAAAAGGGAAAAAAGGAGCCAGTGAGAATATTTATCTGGAACAGCAATGCAAACTTACCTTCAGTTCAGGTTTAAAAGCCTAGTAAATCATTACACATTTTTTATTATTTACCTGGTACAAAATCCCCCAGGGGAAGGGAGGGGAAAAAAAAAACCCCACACAACTCCCAGACCACATTCTTTCAAATTTTTTGTAGCTTGCTCAGCATTTTTGCAGTAACTCAGGAAAATCTAGTGATACATATTTCATTGCTTCATTCATAGATTAGAAAGTGGGAGGTCATCTTGGCTACAACTGCAATAGGGAACATTTATAATACTGAATGCAAGCAGTGCCAGCTGAGGACTTCGAGGAGGAAGGTAATTCTCACACAGCAGTCAGAAGACAAAGGTTGCATTTACACCTGGCCAGAGTGTTTAATCATCTACTATTTCCAAACATTGCAGGCTAGCAATCTGTTGCATCCCAGATCATAAAACATATCACAAGCTAGAGACAAGAAAACTGGGGCTTGATTGACCAGAGTTGATCTTTTTGGAGATGCTTTAGGAAGGGACCTGCAATGACTGGGAAATTCTTGTCCAATTTAGCAAGCAACATGGCGCTACCAGTCTTTAGGAAAACAGTGATTAATGGAAAATCTTTCTTTTAGCCTTCTTTGCCTCACCAAATCAAGAAGACTTGGAAGGCATGTTACCTAGGTGGGAAAACCTACCAGTAGGTTTTAAGACAGATGAGAGAGATGTCAAGGAAATGAGTGGAACGTGTTTGCAATGCCTGGGGGAGAAGCCTCTTTTAGGTTCCTTTTTTTGTCGTTCTGTTGGGAATTTGTGATGTTGAGGGGCAGATGGCTTACATCTTTGTATGTTTAAATTATGATCTAATCTAAAGATAACCCAGTTGTCATTTCTGACAACTTGTTAGATTTTTTCAGTGCAAAAATGGCACCAGGTATCCTGATCTGGTTCTGTTGCATGCACATCTCCCACTGACGTTAGTGGGAGTTGCTCACATACAGTGGTAACAGAATAGGAGTGCAGTTTTATTAAGCTACATCAGTTACTCTGATGGCAAAGAGCACTTTGTGAAAAGTTATTTCTAGTTCCTTTTGCTGGTCTCCTCAACATGGGTCAATGACATGAAATGTTATGATGATTGACCAAGTTTGATGAGGGGAGCAGGGTTTTGACCTTACAAGGCTTTACCCGTGGAAGATTTCCCATTCATTTCTATGACTATTCATGTGAGTAAGCATGTCTGGCCCCTACCCTGTATTGGGTTCAAGCTCGAAAGCATTAAAAACTGTAAAGCCACTGACTGCATGAAAGGTTCTCTAAGAAAGAAAAGCTTTTGCAGTTTAGTTCGGTATTAAAGCACTGGTTTGCCATTTACTCCAATGGGGCCAGGATTTCACCCTTTGCCTTTAATAGAATTTAAGCCTCTGCTTAAAGTTAAGTATATACTAAAGTGCTTTGTTGAACTGGGACCTCCCTATATTTATCTTTCTAACAAAAATAAATTTAGGCTATGATTCTTTGCAATAGATCATCATCTACATGCTGCTTCTTCGTGTATATCGCCTGAAGAAGCCCAAACTGTGGAAGCTTTAGATCTTTCCTTCCTCTGCATTCGCTCATTCTTATATGACCATTGAATAGGGAAGCAAGACACATGGTATATAACCATATACACGCTGAATGTTTCTTCTCAGTCGCTCCTTAGTGCCTGACAAAATTACTGGAGGCTTTGAGGTAGTCTGGAATTGCAGTTATACTGAATTGCATAATCAAGGTCACTTTGAAAATTACACAAAACTTTGTCCCATATTTCTTGGAAAAATGTGAAACAGAAAAAATATCCTACAGCTGCCAACATCATTTCCACTCTACGTGAATGACATATTATAAAACTGAATTGTCCTTTAATATATACTAGCAATATATATATATATATATATATATATATAAATAGCTCATACAGCAGATAGAAGGGCAATATTACCATTTTTCACTGGTTGCCAGCATGAATTCAGCTTCGAGTTTAGCTCCCAGTCTTCTTCTTTCCTAGCTGCTGCACTCTGAATCAGACGAATTTTCAATTGGAATACTATGTCTGAATAAGAAGAAGCAATAATACTTTGCATTTCTTAACGCCTTCTGTTTGAGGATCTCAAAGTACATGATGAATATCAATGAATTTATTCTCAAACCCACTGTGAGGTAGGTAAGTTTTATTATAACTAGGGCTGTTGACTAATTGCAGTGAACTCATGTGATTAACTCAAAAAAATGAATAGCGATTAAAAAAAAATAATCAAGATTAATCACTGTTTTGATCGCACTATTAAACAATAGAATACCAATTGAAATGTGTTAAATATTTTGGATGTTTTTCTACATTTTTATATATATTGAATTCTGTGTTGTAATTGAAATCAAAGTATATATTATTTTTATTACAAATATTTGCACTGTAAAAATAATAAACAAAAGAAATAGTATTTTTCAGTTCACCTCATGCAAGTACTGTTGAGCAATTTCTTTGTCGTGAAAGTGCAACTTACAAATGTAGATTTGTTACATAATTGCACTCAAAAACAAAACAATGTAAAGCTTTAGAGCCTACAAGTCCACTCAGTCCTACTTCTCGTTCAGCCAATCGCTAAGACAAACAATTTTGTTTACATATACAGGAGATAATGCTTCCCGTTTCTTATTTACAATGTCACCAGAAAGTGAGAACTGGCATTTGCATGGCACTTTTGTAGCTAGCATTGCAAGGTATTTACATGCCAGATATGTTAAATATTTGTATGCCCTTTCATGCTTCGGCCACCATTCCAGAGGACATGCTTCCATACTGATGATGCTCATTAAAAAAATAATGCATAAATTAAATTTGTGACTGAACTCCTTGAGGGAGAATTGTATGTCCCCTGCTCTGTTTTACTGGCATTCTGCCATATATTTCATGTTATAGCAGTCTCAGATCATGACCCAGCACGTTGTTCATTTTAAGAACACTTTCACTGCAGATCACAAAATGCAAAGAAGGTACCAATGTGCGATTTCTAAAGATAGCTACAGCACTTGACCCAAGGTTTAAGAATCTGATATGCCTTTCAAAATCTGAGAGGGACGAGGTGTGGAGCATGCTTTCAGAAGTCTTAAAAGAGCAACACTTTGATGCGGAAACTACAGAATCTGAACCTCCAAAAAAGAAAATCAACCTTTTGTTTGTGGCATCTGACTCAGTTAATGAAAATCAACATGCATCGGTCCACGCTGCTTTGGATGGTTATCAAGCAGAACCCATCATCAACATGGACGCATGTCCCCTGGAATGGTGGTTGAAGCATGAAGGGACATATGAATCTTTAGTGCATCTGGCACGTAAATATCTTGTGACGCTGACTACAACAGTGCCATGTGAACACCTGTTCTCACTTTCAGGTGACATTGTAAACAAGAATTGGGCAGCATTATCTCCTGCAAATTTAAACAAACTTGTTTGAGCGATTGGCTGAACAAGAAGTAGGACTAAGTGGACTTGCAGGCTTTAAAGTTTTATATTGTTTTATTTTTGAATGGAGGTTTTTTTCGTACATAATTCTACATTTGTAAGTTCAACTTTCATGATAAAGAGATTGCACTACAGTACTTGTATTAGGTGAATTAAAAAATACTATTTTGTTTTTTGTTTTTTTACAATGCAAATATTTGAAATCAAAAATAAATATTAAGTGAGCACTCTACACTTTGTATTCTGTGTTGTAATTGAAATCAATATATTTGAAAATGTAGAAAACATCCACAATATTTAAATAAATGGTATTCTATTAACAGTGCAATTAATCACAATTAATCATGATTTTTTTTAATTGCGCGATTAATTGCAATTAATTTTTTAATTGCTTTGACAGCCCTAATTAGAACCACTTTAAAGTTGTAGAATTTGAGTAGAGCTGGTTGACATTTTTTGTATGAAAATGTTTTTATCAAAAATGTGCTATATTTCAAAATATAAAGTTTTCTTGAAAAATCATCCTGTTTTTTCAATTTTTTAAAAATAAAATCAGAAAGTAAAAAAAAATACCCAAAACAAAAAAACTAGTTTGATGTTTTGGCTTTCTGATTTATTGTTTTTCCTTTTCCTTTTCTCTCCACCTTTTTTCTCCTCCCCTCCATTTTCGGTGGCAGAATGGAAAAGGGGAATAATAAGGGAAAACGGAGAGAGTGGAGAAGGAAAAAGGAAAACACCAAAAAAAAAAAAAAAATTAAAAAATGAAAATGTTCAAAACAAAAAATGTTCAATAAAAACTTTCAAGATGTTGAAACTAATGAAATGTTGAACTAATGAAAAATCATTCCTTAAATACTTTGTTGGATTGGGGCCCAAATGTGGGGTACATTAAAGGATCAAGCCCAGTTTGACCTGCTCTACTCTGATCTTGCAGTTGGATCTGGTGCATGGCTCTCTGGATCCATGGTCTCCTTTGAAATCAATGGGGCATCACAGGAGATGCTATTGAATGATTGGGCCCCATGCATGCAGAATAGTATTGTCCTGTTAATGACCAACTTTTGTATACTTTTTTCTTAATCAAAGGTGTTTTCCCATTAGACCAAAACAGACATACAGTATCCAGGAACCAGACTACATCAAGCAATACTAACAAAATCTGGAGTCCTCCAGTCCCAATTTATGAAGCTCTGTAAAATCTACTAAAACTTACTCAAGTCTTAAGATGCTTTCATATCAAACTAGGATATTTTACTGTGTATTCAGTTGTTGCCTATAATTTCATAGAGTCATAGAAATGTAGGGCTGGAAGGGACCTCGAGAGGTCAAGTCCAACCCCCTGTGCTAAGGCAGGACCAAGTAAACTAGGCCATCCCTGACAGGTGTCAACTGCTCTTAAAAACCTCCAGTGATGGGGATTCCACCACCTCCCTTGGAAGCCTATTCCAGAGTTCAACTACCCTTCTAGTTAGAAAGTTTTTTTCGTAATATCTAACCTAACTCTCCCTTGCTGCAGATTAAACCCATTACTACTTCAACATTCCATATCCTTGTATGATTAACTTCATACATGTTCCCTATTTGGGTCAGGTGTGTCTACTCTCCTAATTTTAATCAGAAAGCCATTGGCACAAGAGCTCTATCCCTTCATTACAGGATTATTTGGTCGCTGATAGTATTTCTAAAATGAGCATATTTTGAGAGAGCATTTTATTTTCAGTTTTCAGATCACCAAGGGAGAAGAATAGTCTTGAAATGTTATTGCCTCTAGCTTATTGTTTCTTGTGTTTAGTTTCCAGTGGTTGGGAAAACTATATCAGCCTTTATCCTGGATCTTTTGAGATCTTCTCTCTCTTTGTTTCATGTCATAGTTGGAATAATATCCTGTTGCCTCTTTTTGATTTGCCAGGCCTAATGAGACCTCTCTTTTTATTTGATTTTACAGGAGAATCTCTGGGACAGCCTTAGCCAAAGCTCCGCATTGGCTTCATGGCCATTACATTTTCTTCTTTGTAGGCCAAATTATGCTCTTAGTCACACCTATAAAGCCCAGTTGATTTGAGCTTTGTGGTATGGGTTTAACTGAGATCAAAATTTGGCCCCTTGAGTTTGTATTTGTTTTAATTAAAAAACAAAATATTGGAAGGGCTAAAAACAGCCCTGCTTCCCAGCACTGAACTTAGTGGAGTTGCAACCTGCTTATAGCAGCTCTGAATTTGGCATTAACATAGCTTAAATTTCTATTTCCATTGTCTCACAGCAAGGTACAATAGAAAAATTTGCTTTATATAATACAACCTGTTAATGCATGTAAACAGTGTCCCTACAGAAGAAACTGATGAATTCAGGTGTATGAATCACTTCTATCCCAGCCATCGGTATCTCTAACAAAAGGATAAGAAACAGATTCCAGTTTATTATAATCAGCACTGAGGGGGAAAGGTTTTACTAATGCTGAAAAATACTTTGGTTGTGTCCCTTTAATCATATGAAAATAGCCTCTCCTTCATGTTGAGGTGAGGATGGGAGCTCTTTCTGAAGGATAAGTGTTTGATGTTGAAAGGTGATACTACAGAAATAAAACATATTACAATTACATTGCAGGGGAAAGCAGTGATCCTCTCATTCCCAATGAAAGAAAAATTACACTAGACCCAAGAAAGCAACTTTTCAAAGACTATGTTCTCTGCACTGTTATCTTTTCAAGGCTCTTTATGTTGTTCTCCTTGATGTGGAAGGGGTGAAGCACCAAGGAAAATCATTGGTAAGAGAGGTCAGTTTAAAATCAGAGGCTCAGATTTTCTGGTCTGGCCAAAATTGTGCTGGTACAAGACCAGGGTGTGTGGGAGAAAGGTGATTTTATACCAGCTTAAAGTCCCCTTATTCCTGGGGCTGGAAGGGGGGGAGGGGTGGACATTTTTGCACCCTGCACAATTTAAAGCAGCATAAAGTCTGGTCACCAAGGCCCACTCCAGTGGTCGGGGATAGCTGGGAAGTAGAGATGACCTGGCCACGCTTCCTTTCTTTCAGGGGCTGGTGGGATGTAAAGCCACTACTCCAGCTCGACACCACCCAGAGATTGCCCCTCTATGGATTCCACCAGGGAATCCATAAAAATTGTGCTAAACCTGCTTTAGGACCCCTTTGGGCCACTACAGCATTGCAAAGGGCTTGTAGTGGGGCTAAGAATATGTCCCAGAATGTTAATAAACGTTAGGAATTCCAGTAAAATGTATTGTTCAAAAGTATGACAGGACTGGCTAGAATATAATGCTGTTTCACATATCTCTGTCATATACTGTCATCCTTAGAATATTTCCTGGATCAGCAGAATTGTGGTTAGCAATAATTTTTATTGAACTATTTTGCCTTAAACCTACAGAGCACCAGCGAAGGCCCCAAACCTGTAAATCAGCTGCAACTTCTAAAACAAATCATCATGATGGAGTTTTGCCAACCTAATATTCTGTGCTCATTCATTATTTGCTTTTCACTTTCTGAGCTGATTTAAACAGACCCTGTTGTAACTGTACCAGTTGCATCCAAGATACGAGCCTGATTTATGCTTTGAAAACATGAACTATTAAGTGGCTTAGTTTACAAAGCTAAAGGGGAGTTGTTCAACAGCGATCTGAACTTCTGCAAAGAAGAACATGCAGGTTGTCTATTTTCCCACTAGGGCTAGTAGGAGATTGTGAGTAATTAGAAGAAATTTGGTTTATCCAATGTCTTCCAGTGGGGAAATAAGAGGTGAGCTTGGCAGGGAACAATTCTTATTATTAATAATCATGTTTATTTTTTGGGCAGCTAAGGGCTAACCAGGAATGGAGCCCCATTGTGTTAAGCACTGTCCAAAGCCAACCTTTGAGACATATCCATTATTAATGTTTACTTTATTATGATAATGCATCAGAATTCTCATACATGCTCTGTAGGAAAAAATTCTGGGCCTGATTCTCCCAGTAACACTCTGTTGTATTACTTTGGCAGTGTATAGGGGAGTTAATATGAGTGTAAATACGTGATTTACATAAATACTATATCATTGATATAATTGACACCCACTTTGAGGCTTTAGACCGTGTCAGAAGTGGAGCGAAGGTGATTTAGTGTAAATGCAAATCATGCTGCCTGTACTGTGATTACATAGCATCTTTACAAATATCCATTCCACTCATAAATATTTGGAATAGCAGCTCCTAGCTCTTTAGGGATAGGACCTCATCTATTCCAACTTTTGTAAAGCATCATGCACAGTCGGTGCTCTAATGATAAATAGTAATGATAGGGACTTGGGGCACTACCATAATATAAATATTCAATAATATCAATACACAAAAGCCAAAACTGAGTATTCTTTACCAAAAAAGTGAGGGAGCAGAAATCTTCTCAATCATGGGACGTTTCTGCCCTCGTTTATACATGCAACCTTAGTGACGGGACAGAGTATGGCCCACATGTATGGAACAAATATTTGAAATTCCTTGTATGCATAGCACAAGCGGAATTCAGGTATACAGTAGAAGCTCAGAGTTATGAATAGCTCGGGAATGGAGGTTGGTTGTAACTCTGAAATGTTCATAACTCTGAACAAAACATTATGGCTGTTCTTTCAAAAGTTTACAACTGAACATTGACTTAAAACAGCTTTGAAACTTCACTATGCAGAAGAAAAATGCTGCTTTTAACCATCTTAATTTAAATGAAACAAGCACAGAAACAGTTTCTTTACCTTGTCAAATCTTTTTTTAAACATTCCCTCTATTATATTTAGTAGTTTACGTTTAACACAGTACTGTACTGTGTTTGCTTTTTCTGTGTGTGTGTGTGTATCTGCTGCTGCCTGATTGCGTATTTCCGGTTCCAGATGAGGTCTGTGGTTGACTGGTCAGTTCGTAACTCTGGTGTTCGTAACTCTGAGGTTCTACTGTAATCACAGAATCATAGGGTTAGAAGGGACCCACAGGTCATCTAGTCTAGCCCCCAGGTAATTAATAACCTGAGTGATAATCATTTTGCTCCAGTCATAATTTTCATTATGGTAACAGTTTGTTTTAGTGTAACCAGGGTCATGAGCACCTTTCTAAGGAGTTTTGATTACATCATTTTCAAAGTGAAGCAAAGTTGCAAATAGTTCTTTCAACATTCGAATGCCAGCTTTCCCCATCACAGCAATAAGTATTTTGAGCCACATCTTCCTAGATCTCCTGCTTTTACAATCTCTAAGAAATTATCTTGATTAGACATCCAGGAAATGAATGTAATGCCATGGGGGCATAATGAGTTCATGAGTTATATGACAGACAGTTTTACAAGAGTAGCACTGTGCAAGGAAGGGACAGATGGCTAAACCTGCAAAACTAGTTCTATCCATAAATGCGCTTAGCACCGTATAATTATTTTTTTTTTCAAAAAAGCTGAAATATATTTGGGAAGTACTTGATCAAACCACAGACTTGGTCAAATATTAACAAATGGAAACTGAACAAAAAAGATACTTTGAAGGACTTAAACATGTGTGGGTTCTCTCTGTATTTGCCTAACTATAATCACCAGGGCCACACTTGTGACAGGCTAAAGCATTGCTGTGAATAGCAAGTATATCATAAGGGTTCTCAATTATGAAAGTGAAGTTGGAACAAAAGACAGGCACCAGACAGACTTCCCCTGTTAAAGATTATCCGGCATGTCACCCAGGTGCCAGCATTCCCAGAAATCCCAGCAGCAATAGGCAACTATATCTCACCTAATGTGACTTAACTGCTTTGAAACCCTGCCCAGAACCTCATGGCATTCCATGCTATCACCTCTTCATGGGGGAATGAACTTTATCTAAGACTTTAAGAGTGTTTGCTTTAAAGATGATTTACCACACTTGACAATTACTGAATTTCCTAAATTAAGTCTGAGCTATTGTTGTTGTTATGTATCTCACATTATACAGAGAAATACCTTGACCATAGAATTGTAAATCTTTCAGCATGGAGAAGTTCACTCATAAACCAAGTTAAAGGTCCTCCAATTCTAATTGGAATTTTGCTGCTCTAGATGTCAGTGCAGACATGAAAAGCATCTGATGGAAGGGGTGAGGAAAACAGAACTGGCGCCCAGGCCTTTAGAAACGTCAGCATGACTGACCCAAGGACTTGACTTACTTTCTGTCTCTCTTTCTGTCTGAAGAATATGGACTGCACAGTTCACAAAGCCTGAGAAAAACACACAAATGAACGTGGTCAGGACAAAGGTTACTAACTCTTTTCCCTTTTCTGTCCACATATTGGATCAGAGAGTAAATTTATTGATCTGGATTCATCACAGCCACAACTGCCCTGAAATGAATGGACTTATATCAAGCATGGCTCTCTCCCGCTGTCCAGATATAAAATAGCTCTCTATTTTTATTGACTCAAGTGCTCCATGACACCTTACTTAAATTTGAAATAAGACAATGTATTATTGTTTCATGTTTGTTTTTTTCAGGGAGAACTACCCAAACACTTATACATCTTGATGACATCACCAAGAAATGAGCTCTTCACTGTTGCTTAACACAGTTTCACGGGTTACTTGTTTTTCATGCACTGATTCTTTTAATCTGCCCTCATTAAAAACTTCCATGTTTCAGCAATATTGTCTTTGCATTTCTTTTTGAAGGAGCCAACTATGTGTGCTGAAAGATTAGACTGTCCTGTTTTTTTTTTAAAAAGTCTTCAAAATGAAGTACATCAAAAGTAAAAGTAGGTGACAAATGTTGATATTTGTCAAGTGTTTCTGCTTTGATCCCACATTGCTATTTTTTTAAGAGTTTGACAAATGTGTCCGGTGGTTTGGCTTCAAACATCTTCAGTCTGCACAGTGCTTTACTTGACTTGGAATCCATTTGATCCTTCACTTGCTTTTTTCTCTCCAGTCCTGGAGGACTACAGCTAGCATAAAAGGATAGTTATTGTCTTCCATATGCTGCTGTTGCTGGGGCATCGTGTTTTTAAAAATGGCTTAGGTTGCTGTCCTGAGTTGTGCTTTAGTTTGCTTAAGCAATTTCTAAACAGAAATCCATATAGCTGCCATTGTTTGGTGCTGTTGCTTTTCCGTTTTCATTCAGGTAACAGCTGGGACTCTGATTCTGTTAGTGCTGTAGCATATAAATAGAACAGGCATTTGCCCTTTCCCTGGTCTATAGTGTCAACTCTGTCCCTCTCCACAAACTGCATACCAGAACTGAGGAAGACATTTGGGCCCTGTCCCTCACGTTAGCCAAATAGACCAAAACACATGGCACCATGAAAAGACTAAGTTCTGTGTCATCAACTCTGCTGGAGCTCTGGGCAGTCACATGCTCCAGTCCTCAAAAGCCTCCAGTTACATGTAGGCCAATACCCTCAAAGAAGAAGATAGTCTTTTTGAAACGGAGAGTATAAGATATAGACATATGTCCACTTATGCCTCAGTCTGGAGGTGGCCAGCATATTTTGTTATGCTCCCAGAAATATCACCTCCCAAAGCCTATACTTCCAGAGATAACCTAGAGATGTCCAGTTACTGTTGTCTAGTAATATTCATAGAACTATTGCATTTCAGGATGGTACTTCCAAGAAAGATCTGGCTGGATCAGACATATTCTGAATGAACTTTCCTGTGCTATGTTCAAGATACGATTTGGCTAATGGATGAGCTGTTGAGTGTTGGTGAAGTTTTGCCATTATGAAAAGATTTTGAAGCAAGTGAGAGAATGAGCCATATTCTGCTTCATTTACACCAATGTAAACCAGGTGTAACTCCAGTGAAATCAGTAGCGATCCACTGGTTTTTAGATGTAATAGTTATAGTGCTTTTTTGGCTAAGATGCTATTATAATAATGAAAGTGTCCTCATTGTATTATGTAATTTTTGATAGTAACATGGCCCCTATCATCTTTCTCATCTATCTTTTCTCCTGGAAGAATACATCTCTTGTGATTAAAGGAAACGTGTGCTGTGAATTAGAAAATTTCATGATTTTCACTTGTATAACTGTCTGTCAATAAAAATAACATCAAACATTCCAGGAAAGGCAAGATGATAGCACCCATAGACTTGGAGAGAAGTTAGCTAAGTAACTACTTGAAACCACCCACAGGTCTCTCCTTGTGTTTGGCCATCACTTTCTGTTGGTCTCTTTTCAGCATTTTCTTTTGCTCTGATCTCAGAAATTTGAATCTGTCTCCTAGCAGTTTGGTATCTTCTAATTTTTGACTTTTAATAACCCAGCCTGCCTTTTACAAGCAGTGGCAGATGCCTCTCTGCTTCCACTGAAAGCTATTTTGTTTTCAATTAAAAAAAAAAAGCACTAGAACTTTGTGACTTATTTGCTTCAAGGAATATCTGCAGAGGAATCCGTAAAGCAAATTATTACTTTCCAAAGCTGTTTTCACAGGCATTTCCTGAAGACCTATCAGATAAAATGCTGACTTTAACCTTTTCTTTATCCTTTACATAGTGTATTATTTTATTACCCTCATTTGTTTTTGCAGTTTCTTTTTCTGGACTTCAGAGCACTACAGTTTGAATATGCTTTTGCAAATGATTTAAGAGCTTCTGGGTCAGTTATGTTAGTCCAGAAGTTGTGTGGTTTTGGTGAATAAATCCTTTGGCGTTGATTCTTATTTATCCTCTAATTAGATTCATTTAATCATTAATTAGGTGGTAAGCCAGCCCTGTGAGGATTCCTTGGATGGCATAGAGCCACCGTAGTGGTGCTTCCCAACCTTGGGGACTGTGAGTAGCCACTGTAAGTAAAGTAGAAGTAGCCTTGAGCCTGCTCTGCTTAATGCTATGATCTGGATGCCCCAGGATGGGGAGAGATGTAAAGGTTTCTTAAACCCATATTGAAAGCATCCAGTGAACCTTCTCCTAGTCAAATACTTCTGAGGCAGTAAACTTGCGACTTCTCAACAGTGATCACTAGCAAGTGAAAGTCACATGTCATGCTTATTCCTCTGGAGGAGCACTTTCTGGGGATGAAATTTTAGAATGGTGAATGTTCCTTTGGGGGGGGGGAAGCTCTAAATACATACTAACAACCATAACAATAACCCGTCAGCCCACACGATTATCTAGATATACAAATCCCTTCACATTTCCTGGAGTGCCACAGGGAAAAATACAGTTATAACATTAGAGTTCAGGAAACTGTTGTTTTCTGTGGCACTTTGCTGACTAGCATGAACTTAGGCCCAGCAGGGAGAGGATGTCTAGAACAATCAGAGTTGTGAGTCCCAAAAGCCAAACTCTCCAAGGCCTTGACTTTTTCCTTGGATGAGACACTGGTTGCATCATCTGATGAATGTCTAACAAATGAGAAATGTGTGGGGTGAAAATAGACGACATCTTTCAACAGTGTGAGAATGAGCTAGTCTCCCAGTCTACCATATATTATCACTTCTCTCACACTGTTTGGCACTGGCAGAGAGTTTTGTTTTTAAACTTTTCACACTCTGGATGTTACTCCAACCTAGCTACAAAGGTTCCACCTGTCCTTTTAAAAAACCACTATTTGACTCTTCTCAATAAAATAGCAAATCACAAACTGCAAAATAAAATGCAGAACAGAACAACAGCCTGGTAAAGAGAGAATTTAGCAAGATAATGGAAGTATAGCAAATATTTGTGTGTGTGTGTATACATGTGTGTGCTTGTGTGTGTATATACAAATGCACACGCAAACATATGTACAGGGAGCAAAAATGAAAATTGAGAAATACAGAGGAAAAAAAGGAATCTAATAATATATCAGTGTTATAAGTGTTATATACACACTTCTACTTCTCTTCTAAAACTGTTTATCTTCTCCTTCCCAAACACCTCTACCTGTTTGTCTGTTTTGTCCAACTGCTGCATCCTCACAGACATCTACATTTTAAAATCTCTGGGGTAAGGAATGTGTCTTTACCGTGTCTAGCACAATTGGGCCCTGATTCTTGATTGGGGTTCTTATACCTTCTATAATAGAAATAAATAAAGTTTATAAAGAGTGTGTGTGTGTGTGTGTGTGTGTGTGTGTGTGTGTGTGTGTGTATATATATATATATGTATATATATATATATATACATATATATAAGCGCATTAATATCTGTTTGGTGTCATACCTATATTTGTGTGTTTTCTATATGAGGGATTATTTTGGTTAGCTAGTGCTACAGTTTGTCTGAATCTGATCATACTAAGCAGCAGATTTCCCATCACAGAGTGTTAGGCAGCGACTGATGTTAGGAGTGGCAGTTCCTGTTTTTAGAGTGGTGTACAGTTCATACAGTTGTGCAACTGAGTGCACAGATTTGCTGTTTCTTATTAATGAGTCTTGCTATACAGTAAAAGGAAAATTTGTCCCTCCCTTTGCTTCTGTGCAAGTGTAAAAGGCGTTCACCCTTCGCACCATTGGAGCTGAGGGATCCGTGGGGAAGAAGGAATAGCAGGAGAAAAAGTTCGTTTAAAAATGTTTTAAATGGAAACTTTTATAAGTTTAGAATGGTTTAGAGTTGCTATAATACAGGGGTTCTCAAACTGGGGGTCAGGATCCCTCAGGGGGTTGTGAGGTTATTACATGGGGGCTCACGGGCTGTCAACTTCCACCCCAACCCCGCTTTGCCTCCAGCATTTATAATGGTGTTAAATATATTAAAAGTGTTTATAATTTATAGGGGGGGTCCTCTCTCAGAGGCTTGTTATGTGAAAGGGGTCACCAGTAAAAAAGTTTGAGAACCACTGGTCTAACACCTATGAAGAGTAGGAAATAGTACCTTGACCCTTCTCTAGTGCTGTTCAGACAGGTGCTGATACAGTGATGGATGTTAGTTACAATGGTATATAAGGGGCTATTTCTTCAGCTAACTAAGTGGGATGGGGTGTAGATTTAGCAGTTCTGGCAGTGTTGGAAAAGACTGAGTCAGGGAAAGAGATAATGGAAAAGATGTTAACAATAGGCAAATTTAATTCAGATTAAAAATAATTAAGTGGAGCTGAACCGTATGCCAAAACTTGAACCAAATTGAATCTTTTTGAGTTTTGAATGCATTTGCACAACTTAAGCTATTTTTAATTTTTCATGAAACTCTGCATTTCCTGGTTCTGGCTAGAATTACAGTGCCCAAATGAAGTTGGAGTATTGAGGAATGTTTTTGCAAGATTTGCAGTCCAGCCAGAAACCGTAAGTACTGGAAGTCATGTGAAAATTCTTGAGAGATTTCTTGCCCAGTTCTGGAGATGTCAGAAATTTAATTGATTCAACAAGATGCATAAGCTGGTGTCGAACTCTGAGCGTGTGAGTAGCTCCATTGACTTCAAGGGGACTACTCATGGACTCACAGTTAGAGCTCGTGTTAAACACGTTTCAGTACCTTGCTGAGTCAGTCCCTTACTTCTGTGAAATATGCAAATCTGAAACATCCAAACTGAAGTGAACCCCCAAATTGTAGCTGTAAGAGATTTGTATCCTCTCTTTTCCAATAAGATGGAGTTATTGTGGATGATGCAATTAGAACTGGTAAATGTATTTTAATGTTTCTCTTTAGGAATAGTTTGTTGTTGGCTTAAGACAATCAATTAGTAACTAGCAGAGTGGTGTGGGGCTTATACAATATTTTGGGGCACTCGCACATTGATATTAATCATCAACCTACCAAGATAAGTCTTAAGGGAGATGGGGAAAGAGGCTATCGTTTGCTTGTCCTTTAGGCTATTAAGTTTATCTTCCTGCTTGGTGTTGAAGATAATAGGCCACTTTCCATTGTTCTCCTCCTTAGATTACTGACGTAGACATTTTTAGTCATCAGCATGGTTACCTTTTATGTTATTGTGGAACTCCAGTTAAGCTGTGGCTTTTTGAGTGGTAAAGTCTGCTATTCTCTCTGGGCAGCCTGGCTTCAGAAGGTTGGGGAGCATCTCCCACTGGCTTTCTCCTTATTGCCTTGTTTATCTCCCCTTTACTACCGCAGCCTCCTTCAAAATGGCTGCCTTTCCCCATCTTGGTCCCTTTCAGTATATCCACAGTGCAGCAGCCAAAATAATTTCCTCACTCACTGCTTGGACTATGTTATCCTCCTCTTCAGTTCTCACTAGTCTACCTGGGAATGAGGCACTTGTCACAGAGAGCTCTCTGGGCCAAGTGAATGTCATGGATGAGTCTGGGGGCTTTTATATAAAGCTCTTGAGTTTCCCTCTGTTAAATGAACATTACACTGTACTACACCCAGTACCAGAGCAAGCACAATCATCTTGGTTTTATGCTTAAGGCAGGTGGGTGCCTTACTGGTTCTTTCTTGTCGTATCCTGTTTGCAACACACAAGAACAGTTTGGCAAAAGAAAAATAAAACACGTTATGAAAACATTTAAGTCATCTTTGTTCCAAAATGAAACAATTTTTTGTTTCCTTGAAATTTTTCACAACATATTTTTTGAAAAACTCAAAAATTTCCCTCCCCTTTTTCCCCACCCCACTTCACTTTTTTCTTTGTCTCAAAGAATGCAGTAGAATGGATGATATCTAGGGTTTGTTTTGTTTGGCGTTTTTCACTTTTTCATTTTCAAGTTTCTTTTTGGCCTCGCTATAAGTTTAACACATTTGAGGACGTTTTCAGCAGTTACGGAGTGGCAAAAACTAAAAAAATCCCTCCAGCATCCTCCATCCCAGCACCCAACCAACCGAATCATGGACATTGTTCATTCTGTTGCATTCCATGGCAAAAAGGGAGAAAGAGGGGAGAAAACCATAAAAACGGACAACCAACTTTTTGAAACTTTGAAATAGCAAAATTTAGAAATGTTTGGTTTTGATGAAAACATTGAAAATTTTAAGAAAGCTTTTTCTGAAAATTTCCCATTTTAAAAAACAATTTTTGTCAACAAAAAAAAGTTTCAAATAAAATTTTTTGACCATCTCTAGAGCACAAACTACATCCGAGCTCTGGCTGTGACAGCCATAACAAGTCAGCTTTTGTAGCTATGTCTGTCCATCCCATTGCTGCTCCTCCTGACCTCCTGCCTTGCTACAGTATCAGGAGTCACCTGCCATCTGACTGTATTCTATGGGTCCCAATATTTTGCAGACTCGCTCGAAGAATCCTGGCACTTCACTTACCAACTCCTGAAAATGTGGCTTGTAGATAAGATACTCTTTCTTTATATTGTGGCAAAGCTCTGACCTTGCCCCCGTGGGTCCTGCACTTCTAGGTGGTATATGCTAGCCTCAGTGGCTCACTGTGACCCTTCATGTAGCCCTTCTCTCTCTAGGGCCAGGGTTAGAGTCTACTGAGCCCTTTTCATCATAAGCCAGCAAGGAGGCTGGTGAGAGAATTCCCACAGTCTCTGTTGTCCCTAGGGGCTTGTTTTAGAACAGTTTAGCCCCCTGTCCTGACAGGGGCCTGACTTCCCCTCCCAGGAAGTGTTCCTGTAGTGGTGGGTTGGGGGGAACTCGGGCCCACCCTCTACTCCCAGTTCCGGCCCAGGGACCCTAATGGTAGCAGCTGTTGGCAGCCAACCTTTCACTGCCAGAGTTGCTACATTTCCCTGGGCCACTTCCCTACAGCTGTCCTGCTTCTCCCTTCTTCACCCTTACCTTAGGGCTCCCTTATCAATAACTTGAGGGTGTCTTCATTAACCAGCCCTTCAGCCACACTTCCTCTCCTCTGTCTGACTGAAGTGAGCCCTTTTTATAGTATCAGCGGGGCCTTAATTAGAGTCAGGTGGTCACATTAGCTTAATGGCCTCACCTGACTCTTTGCAGGTTAATTGGAGTCAGGTGTTCTCATTAGCCTGGAGCAGCCCCTGCTCTGGTCAATCAGGGAACAGAAAACTATTAATCCAGTGGCCAGTACATCTGCCTTCTGCTATTCTGCTGTACCCAACTGGCCTGGGTTTATCACAATAGCCAGAGGATGTTGTACCTTACCAGGGTTGTGTACTCAAGCTGTCTTAAGGAAGATGGCTACAGGGAAAAGAGCAGATGAGAAGAACACGTTGGAAAGTGTTTACCAATAAACACCAAAGAAAAGCTGAGACTGATCATCACCTCTGAGTATGACTAAGTATCTCACAAGAAAATGACCCTTCTTTGAATAGGAGGCAGCAACTGCTACTCCTTCTCCCTATGCATTTCTAAATTTCCTGGAGGGAAGCTCCCATCTTCAGCAGCCCTTAGCTCCCCTCCTCCCCTTTTGGACAGAAAACAATTGATCCTTTATTTTTTTATTATTAAGAGGGTTAATGGCCACCAAATTTCTATGCTGAACCCTGAAGATTCCAGTTTCCTTCCATCCCTGATTCCCAATTAGTTATTTCATGGGACAAACACAAAGAAAATATTTACTCTTCCATGGGCTCTTCCACGGGGGCGTTACTGTCTCCTCCCATGACACCCACTGGACATGCCCCAGAGTTGAAGAACACACAAGCCAAGCAGGAATCAGTGCAAATCATAGAATCATACAAGATTAGGGTTGGAAGAGACCTCAGGAGGTCGTTATCCTTTCCAGTTACCTTTGAAATTATACAGATGTATTGGGTTTATAACCACACACTGAGAGTAGTGCTTTGGAAAG
Organism: Chrysemys picta bellii; assembly: GCF_011386835.1. Taxonomy (NCBI): domain Eukaryota; kingdom Metazoa; phylum Chordata; order Testudines; family Emydidae; genus Chrysemys; species Chrysemys picta. Next base: position 210,135,485 of record NC_088792.1, read on the forward strand.
TCCGTAGGCTTAGTGGTGGTGGTGTTGTGTTGTTGCTTTTAGAAGGATTTATATATTTTAAATCAACCTCTGGGCATGGGACTGTATTTGCCTAAGACATTTAAAAAAAATCAGTAATTTAAAAAATATATATAAAGATTTAAAATGTACCATTATATTTTCAGTGCTGAAAAGATGGAACCGAATTCTGCTCTCAGATACTCCAGGGTAAATCTGGAGTAACTCCTCATGGAAAGGAGAATTCAGCCCAGGCAGTTACTGTGCAAGTCAATGTGTCTGACCTTCCCTATGTTGTCCTACCAATGACCCCTTTCGTAATCAGGCAGAAATCATGCTCCTTAAGAGTGGGAGGTAATGCTGCTTCCATGCTGGCCTATTCCTGGGCCTCTACTATACAGACATTGCCAACAGTAACAAATTGCTCTGAGTTATGTGCCGTAGTTTAGTGATGTGGACTAGTTATTTATTAGAGACAGAGCTGGGACACTAGCAAAGGGAGAAAGTGGGAGTCAAAAATCCAAGGGAAGTGAAGCTGCATTGCCTAGAAGGTGGCCTGTGCAAATAACGTTCTGTTTCCCTCATCTTCTGAATCGTACAATATCGCATTTAAAAGTGAACCGTGTGCAACATGTTAAAAGCAAACAACAAAAAATAAAGGAAACTCCCCCTCGAGGGCTGTGGTTAAAGGGGAAAGTTAGTCCAGTGTTGGACTCGACTGCACTTCCAGAGGTGACAGATCACTGCTTGATTGTTTCTTAACCCGCACAGCTTCTTAGCTATAAACACAGACTCTGATACTGATTGTAGAACTAAAGGATATCTTTAAGAGGTATGATAAAAATAAACAACATCTTTCCATAAATGTAAAGGAGGTTCCTGTGGACCAGATCCTCTGTTGGTGTAAACTGGCATAGCTCAACTGAAATCAATGGAACTCTGCTGAGCTGCACAGCTGAGGAACTAGCCCTGTGTATTTATTTGGATACATGTGCTTGAAAGAAGAAAATACTTCTTTAATGCAGTGAGTCTATAAAGTGATTTTGGGGGGGAATTATTTATAGTTCCCCTCTTTTGATATCTAGTTCACTGTGACATGTTAACATGCAACAGTAATGTCAATAGCTAGCCAGCCAAGTAACATTCACTGTCATTCATGTCATTCAGTTAAAATTTGCCTGAGCAAGGTCTAATATGCCTTGCTCCTTGTTTTGTATTGAAAACCATCACTCGTACAATTTCCGTACTATTTTATCAGTCTGGAATAGAGCTGTGTACATAATCGATTTTTCCATTCATCCTGAACTAAAGCTGATCTTAAAAAAAAAAAAAAATTGGTGAATTGAAAAAGTTGGAAAAATGTTTTGGGTCCAACTAAATGTTTTGGGCATTTTTAACTTTTTTAGTTAAAGCAAAGGAAATGAAGGCTCTCGATTCACAAAACAGAGGCGATATTGGTTGGTTGGTGCATCTCTTATACTTAGTAGTCCTGTGGATAGGACACCATGTGGGAGGGGGGAAGCTCGGTTCCAGGCCCTGCTCCAATTAATATTTAAGTATTTATACAACATGGAACAGGAGATATTGTGGTCAACCCCTTAACCCATAAGAATAACCTATAGCCTTGTGATGAGGGCACTCATTAGCAATGGGCAGATCTGGATTCAAGTTGAAAGTGGGGATTTTGACCTGGATCTCCCTCCTCCCAGTCAATTCCATTAATTACTAAGTTATTGGGTCTAAGGGCAGGGGAGCGGCACCTCAGTTTGTGTATAGTGCCTAAGTCCCCTTGTGAGTCTAGCTAAAAAAAAAATCAAAGTTTCATTCTCATAATGTCAAAACAAAATTTTTTATTGTTTCATTTTGTCTGAAACAATTCAGCCAAATCAACACAAGTTCACAAGATGTTTCAGTCTACCTGAATCTGCATTTTGCAGCAAAAAGGGTTTCATCTGAAAAACTTCGACCAGTTGTAATCTGAACTTGTCATGGCTGATTTTGTCAAAATTTTTCAAAATGTTGAATTGCTTATATTTTTTTTCTCCCCCCCCCCCCCCCCTTTCCCTTTTTCCTTTGTTCCTTTTTGCTATTGAATGTAATAAAATGAATGCTCTCTAGGTTTCCCCCAGTTTTTCTTTTTTCTTTTTTTTTTTTTTGTGCCACTTTGTAAATTTTCAAAACTTCTGTAACTTTGGAAAGTTACAGAGTGGCAAAAGGAAAAATGAAACAGACAGACAGACCTTGGATGTTGCACTCTGCGGCAAAAAGGGGAAGGCGGGAGAAAAATGAAATTTCAAAATGTTTTGCAAGAATTTCAAAAAAATAAATAATTGTTCCCCTGTGAATCCTGCAAAACAGAAACAACTTTGAAATGTCAGAGTTCTGTGACATTGTGTTTCCATTTTTCTATCCACTCTAACAATGGATGGGATGCTCATTCAGAGCTTCCCCCGTGGGCCTATGGTGAACAGTTTAGGGGACACAGGGAGATTCCATTCAGATGGGATGGACATTGAATATATCCTTCAAAAAAACAACAAGAAGGCCAGCCTTCCCACTGAACCACAAAAGGCCAATTAACGTTGGGATGAAATAAAGGAATTTAATTTTTCCTTCATTCTTACTGCAAACACAGACAACCTTCCTCCCTTATGAGGTAACTTAATATTCACATTATGCTTTATGGGATATCCTTTATTTACCTAATGCTTTCCTGTCCAGTCTTTTCAGGCTATGAATCTTGTATATTTTATATACACAAAGGTGACTTTTCCTTCCTTTAATGACCGTGGCTTATCAGTGTAGGCAACCGATACTGGACTCATAAATATGTCACTCTCAGTTTAGTCGCAGCCCTTCTACTTCATAAGAATATTCCTTAGTGCTCCCCCCGCCCCTCCCCCCACTGCATCACCACAGTCCACTCATCCCCTTGATTTTGTTGGACTCTCCACTGATTGATATAAACAAATCACCAATTTAAACTACCGGCAAAAATCATTGTAACAGGAGCACACAGAAAATATAATACAAGGTTGGTGGAGCCAGTGCCTTCCGATTCCAATTAAATATTTCCTGTAAGTCTGTGCCAATTGTGCATCTTGTAAGAACATTTGAAAGCAGGAGTTTGAACTCCAAGGGACCCTCTTGCCTCAAAACCTGTTTCCTGTTTAACAAGATTTAACAAGTAGAACCAAACATGCGCAATCAGCAACAAAAGTCATTGTGAGCAGCTCTGATGTGCGAAGGTGCAGTGTTTCCTCCCTGCTACATATGCCCTCTCTACCGGCTCTGGAGTTGGCTTGGATGATGCAGTCCCCCTATAACATCCTATGGTGCAGGTTTCTCATGGACGAGGCTCAGGCATTTTTGCTGGTGTAGATCTAAGGAAGCAGTGCAAAATTAGTTTGTCTAAATGGGTTAAAGCTTCTTGGCCAAATGACTTCTTAAATGCTTTTATGTTCCTGATTTATTTATCTATCTGGTATTGTTCCCTGGAAAGTTGTGTGAAATTTAGTAAAAGATCATTTTCACAGAATATCCGGTAGAGTACGTTTAATATCTGCTTTCTGAGGCAAGGTAGCTTGTAGTGTTTGCGGTACTTGAGTATAAGTTTATCCCTTCAACTGGAGACAGAGCCGCAGTGTTTAGCAGATTGCGTTGAAATTTGGACACGGTTTCTGGCTGGGGAAGGGGAGTAGACGGGGAAGGTGGGAATTAAAGCTCCTCAGTTCAATTAACTTAGGCTAGATCCTACTTTTTTGCAAGGCTCTGTGGCTACTGCTGCCACACACCTGGTATACAGATGGTCTGTGGTCCCGTAGCTGCTGCTCCTCCTCCCATAGCTGAGCCCTCTGCTCCTCTCTGCTTCCCCTTGCCCCTAAAAGGAGCAGGCAGAGGCCTCTGAAGGAGGGAGCCTGGCTGTCCAAGAGCCAATGGTTATTTCTGAGGAGGGAAGGGTTGAGGGACCAATGGGGAATGTTTCATTTTCCAGAGGAGCAGAGTGGTGGAGACAAGAAGGAGAAGCCGGAGGGAACGAGTGGGCTCAGGCTGCGATATGAGCAGGGCTGGGAGTGGAACCCAACTTCCACTTCGAAATCCTAGAGGCAGAAAAGGTCCATTTCTAAATGGTGAACATGATTGGATCCAAAACTGAGAAGATGGACCCTAGCAACCCCAAAGTTCAAGAATTCCAGTTCAGGTCCATCTCTAATCAGAGTGAATATTTACTGAGTGGTGAGATTATACGCATTATGGTACAGAACACTGAGGAGACATTGCCTGTTCCCCAAGCAGCTTACGGTCTATGAAATGGTAAGGAATTAATCATATATATATTTATAATTGCTGCATGTGTGTTCTATGTATGCATAATGTATGTTATTTAGATTGTAAGCTCTTGAAGCTTTCTTCCCATGCATTTGTCCAGCACCTAGCACATTGGGACCATCATTTAGGTTGCATACTCTACGTGCTACTGTAATAATAATAATCCTACTGGTCTAATACCAATGATAATGAAATTCACATTGCTTTTTCCTCAAAAATGCTTATGTGACCAAGTCTCTAAAATACATTCTACACCGGGCAGTCCCCTGGTTCTAGAGTTATATCCATTGATGACCTTTGTCATAACTATTGTGCTAGGGAATTAGGTATGGTGAAAACAGTGCTCTACATGTTCCTATGCCATTCTCTTTGACATCCTCCTTGGTGTCATTGATCGTGCCAATGGGGAATTTTCAAGTTCAGGTTTTAAAACGAGGTTTGTTTATTGAGATCATGAATTCTGCCATTATGATTGGCTGTTAGAGAAAAAAGAGCTACAAATTTGATAAGGGTTCTTGGGAAAAAAAGTTTTATCTGGACCACTCCTAGTTTCAGAGCTATCATCAGGTGAGGTACCTAACTGGGGTCTTTCTGTAAAGAAGTCCCTCAATCTGCTAAACTTCCTAGGTCAGGCCTCTTCAGTTGACACAATCTACCACTATTTGATGACTATTGTGTTGTTACCACTTCTGGTAGGTTTTGAGAAATAGAAAGCAGGGTAATGAGCACTCAAATTCCATAGTTCTGCCATCTGGGAAAACATCAGGAGGTCTTCACTCAGTTTTTAGACCCAATAAAGTATCTATAATATAGTTATAATGACTTATTCTTGGTGGGACTCTCAATTTCAGATAAGTTCTAGAGCTATAATTCTGAACTCAGTAGATGAAGTGAGATTGTGCTGGACTGCCTGTTGTTGTTGTTAGTAGTAGTAGTAGTATTGTGGTAGCATCTACCAGGTACAATCAGGATTGGGTCCCTGTTGTGCTAAGCACTTTACCACATGTATCATTATAAATGACACTCCTTGCTCCAAAGAACTTCCAGTCTCACTAGATTCTTCAGGATGATGTTATTATTGGGAATTAGCACAACCCCTATCACAACACTGATCATATTTTTGTATATCAAGAAACCTGTCCCCATGTTTTAAACTTTCCTCATGAAAATGCATTATTCTGACAAAGTGGAAATCCTGTGATATCTCTGGTTTTTGACTGAAGAATCTGTGTGTGTATGACTTTTCCTGATAAATTAGGTATCTTTGGCTGACTGTGGTCTGCCTTGCTTAATTGATAAGCACAGCAATGTCTTCCCTTTTATGATTCAATCTGCTCATATTTGCCACATTCCAATCTCATATTTGTCTTATTTCATATTACCTGGGACATATCATCTTACCTAATTTATGTAAACTGAAAGAAAACTGCTACAAAATTTAAACAATAAAAAAGATGACAGCTGATATAGCCAGGCACTGTTGTCGTGAGAACAGATTCCTGAGAGCCTATAAATATCCTCTGTATACTGCCAGTCATGGAAAACATAGAAGACGGCCGCCCTACTGGAATAGATTATTTACATTACCTCACATCTGTCATCAGTCCAGAGTATTCTTTGTGTGTGCATGCAGCATGAGATTAGAGAGGCTGCTGCCAGAAGAGAAACACAGACAAGATTTGTGGCAGCATTTGTTTAGGTGGTTGACTAGTCAATAGCACTAGTGTTTGGTTTATCAGCAGGTCCAGTTAATTCACTGTAACTTAGGCCTTTTCTTGATGCACTTGTTAGCTTGCCATGTTGTAGTTTGGGCTCCCCACTAAGCAAAAATGTGGGCAGCTAACATGGCTTCAAAATGTATTAGCCTGCAACTTAACAGGGCTTTTCAATCATGTTGAGCTAACTTGGTGGTGCTAATGTAAATGCACCCTTTTTGCCCATCAAGGCAAGGCTTGAAGTTTAGAAAACCTACCCTGCCAAGCAACTGTTTACATAGCATCTCTGGGAACTGCTACAAAAATGCGAAAATACAGATCCCAAGCCTGCTGCCACTGAAGTTAATAGCAAAACTCTCATTCACTTGAATGAGGTAAGGCTTAGTCTCATTGGCCAAGAGTTTCAAAATTGACTAGCTATCTTGGGTGTCTCAAGTTTTGCAGTGCTCGACTTAAGACAACTTTAAGAAACATCATTTTCAGAAAGTGTTGAACACCTAAAGTTGCCTTAAGTTGAGTACCCAAAAATTGAGGTACCAGAAACCACTAGTCCCTTTTGAAACTCTTGGCCATTTAAGATGCTCTGAGGCCTACAGGCATCGAGGCCAAAATTTTCAAAGCTCTGTGCCTAAAGTTAGGCTCCTGAATCTATATTTAGCCACCAAATAAAAGTGGCCTAATTTTCAGAGCATGTGCAGCTCCCATTGGCTCCGACCATGCTTAAAAGTGACATTCTAGCTTCCAGTTTGTTAGTAATGATGCAGGTTCACAGTTTAATATTGTGTACTAACATCAAACAGCATAAGCTCCTTTGGGGGAGGGGGTCTTTTCTCCAGTCAGTGTGCGTGCATAATTCTCCTTAGGCACTGAAGGGAGGAGAAGCTAAGGGATCTAAATAGAGCTACTAAATTTTAAATTCAAGACATAGAACTTCCTCCCCTCTCCCTCCATACACAAACATCAGAATGGTATCTGGCTCCAGATGAGACCGTAGATTAACTTGAGCTAGCAATTTGGGAATCTTCTGGGCTCAGGATTAGATGACCTGGATAGAAATGGGAGAGGGAGAAGGTTTCCTCTTTGGCAGGGTGGATGTGGGATTGTGTTTACCACATTGGCTCTGACCTTTAACATCAAAAGCTGAGACCTGATTAACACTATGTACAGGGAGAGAGAGAGATTTTTTTGCTTACCAGCCTGTGAAAAGGAGAATTTGTTTAATTCTAAACTGTTTGCTTTATCATCCTACAATAAGACCAAAATGACATTTCCAACCTGGACTTTGTGCACTGTTTTATTGACTTCCCCAGAGCTGGCTAATTATTTGACCCATCATGGCATAGTATTGTCCCCTGATTTGACATGCTTACACAGAGTGCTATGAAAGCGTTGGGAAAAGCAAACAAGAAAAAAGCAAATCTGAGAATTCATAATCTTAAAATTCTTCTAGTGGAGGGGATAATTCAAATGTAAAGTTTGGAGGAGACTTGTGGAGTTCCACTTGATATGGGAGTTATACGAAAAAGTGAAATTTTGTTTTGCTAACAATTTAATACTTGAATTATAATCAAGTATTAAATAATATAATCAGATCAAGAAACTATAGATGTTTATGATTATTATTTATCATTTACAATACAGTAGCATGTAGAGGCTATAGTTGAAATTGGGACCCATTCATGCTAAGTACTGGACAGAAATAGCCCTTACAATTTAAATAGACAAGACAGACAAAGACAAGAAGAAAGGAAGTATTATACCCATTTCACAGAAGAGAAACTAAGGCAAAGAGCATGATGTGACTTACTTAAGTCTACACAGGATGCCTGGGACAGAGCTGGGAATTAAAATCAGAAATTCTGAGTTTGAGTCCAGCTACTTAAAATTAAGTTAAACCTTTCTAGCTCTTCAATATTATACTTTAATTTAAAAAAAAACAAGCCAGAAAACCATTTGGTGTCCAACGGATCAAATAACTATTAAACATATTGCAAAAAATGGTCAAGAGAAAAGAACAGTTGCAGCATTAATAGGCATGTAATCAAAATGGTGGCTATACTTCATGCAAATTGGACTCTGTGTGTACAATATATCAAGTAAATCCTCTTCATGCCAACTGCCTGTAGCATGCCCAAACAGCTGGATAAGGGAGATGGGGAAGAGGTGACTGGGCCAAACATTCCCATCAGGATGTGGGAGGGATAAGGAGAAAAGAGGATATGAAGCTCAGCCAACTTGGCTTCCAGAAATGCAGGGAAGAAAGGGAGGCAGAAGGGAGGGGAGTAAAGTTATTCTGAGCAGGTGGTAGAGCACAGGTGCGGGGGCTGCTTCCTGAGACAGCTGTGCTGTTATCTTTTCTTGAGCCCTTAGCTACTCATTAAAATATTCTCTTTGGAACTGTCTCTCTTCATACTCACATTTCCCTCTTGTTCCTGCAGTAGTTCTGCATAAGTGACTTGTCCACCTGTAATGATTCCCTCTTCCTCCTACAGGAACATTTGGTCCAGGTCACTTTTCATCTCTTTCCCTATGTGCAGAAAAAGATCTTCCCACATATTATTTTTCGTTGCCTTCAGGTTATTCAATGTTCCACCACCTGGGATCACATTCACCAGTCCCCTTTCCTGTACTGGGAGCTCCATGTTGCTCTACTGGTCACTACAATTAGAGCTGGTTGAAAAATGCTAATTATTTTTCATGGGACATATCAAAAAGTTTTCACTGAAAAAATTCTCACAAGTGTGTATTGTTTCAATTAAAAGACTAAAACCAAAAATTAGGGGGGGGGGGTTGAAAACTGTTTAGAGGGAAATTTTACAGTTTTCTGTAAAATTCAGGTTTTAAAAACAAAAATCAAATAATTTTTCCTAAAACCAAAAATGTTCAGTGTCCAGCTTTTTGTTGAAAAAAACAAAACAAAACAGAAAACTGTGCCTAAAAAAAAATTACCACAAATATTTTTGTTTTGTTCAAAAAGACATTTTCCATTGAAAAAATATTTTGATGAACATTTTTTCAGTCAACATAAGAACATAAGAAAGGCCGTACTGGGTCAGACCAAAGGTCCATCTAGCCCAGTATCCTGTCTACCGACAGTGGCCAATGCCAGGTGCCCCAGAGGGAGTGAACCTAACAGGCAATGATCAAGTGATCTCTCTCCTGCCATCCATCTCCGCCCTCTGACAAACAGAGGCTAGGAACACCATTCCTTACCCGTCCTGGCTAATAGCCATTAATGGACTTAACCAACATGAATTTATCCAGTTCTCTTTTAAACTCTGTTATAGTCCTAGCCTTCACAACCTCCTCAGGTAAGGAGTTCCACAAGTTGACTGTGTGCTGCGTGAAGAAGAACTTCCTTTTATTTGTTTTAAACCTGCTGCCTATTAATTTCATTTGATGACCCCTAGTTCTTGCATTATGGGAATAAGTAAAGAACTTTTCCTTATCCACTTTCTCCACATCACTCATGATTTTATATACCTCTATCATATCCCCCCCTTAGTCTCCTCTTTTCCAAGCTGAAGAGTCCTACCCTCTTTAATCTCTCCTCATATGGGACCTGTTCCAAACCCTTAATCATTTTAGTTGCCCTTTTCTGAACCTTTTCTAGTGCCAATATATCTTTTTTGAGATGAGAAGACCACATCTGTACGCAGTATTCGAGATGAGGGCGTACCATCGATTTATATAAGGGCAATAATATATTCTCAGTCTTATTCTCTATCCCCTTTTTAATGATTCCTAACATCCTGTTTGCTTTTTTGACCACCTCTGCACACTGCATGGACATTTTCAGAGAACTATCTACGATGACTCCAAGATCTTTTTCCTGACTTGTTGTAGCTAAATTAGCCCCCATCATATTGTATATATAGTTGGGGTTATTTTTTCCAATGTGCATTACTTTACATTTATCCACATTAAATTTAATTTGCCATTTTGTTGCCCAATCACTTAGTTTTGTGAGATCTTTTTGAAGTTCTTCACAGTCTGCTTTGGTCTTAACTATCTTTGGCAAAGTTTGCAGATGATACTAAACTGCTATCTCACTGTTTACCCCTTTCTCCAGATCATTTATGAATAAGTTGAATAGGATCGGTCCGAGGACTGACCCTTGGGGAACACCACTAGTTACCCCTCTCCATTCTGAGAATTTACCATTAATTCCTACCCTTGGTTCCCTGTCTTTTAACCAGTTTTCAGTCTATGAAAGGACCTTCCCTTTTATCCCATGGCAGCTTAATTTACATAAGAGCCTTTGGTGAGGGACCTTGTCAAAGGCTTTCTGGAAATCTAAGTACACTGGATCCCCCTTGTCCACATGTTTGTTGACCCCTTCAAAGAATTCTAATAGATTAGTAAGACACAATTTCCTTTTACAGAAACCATGTTGACTATTGCTCAACAGTTTATGTTTTTCTATGTGTCGGACAATTTTATTCTTAACTATTGTTTCGACTAATTTGCCCGGTATAGACGTTAGACTTACCGGTCTGTAATTGCCGGGATCACCTCTAGAGCCCTTTTTAAATATTGCCGTTACATTAGCTAACTTCCAGTCATTGGGTACAGAAGCTGATTTAAAGGACAGGTTACAAACCTTAGTTAACAGTTCCGCAACTTCACATTTGAGTTCTTTCAGAACTCTTGGGTGAATGCCATCTGGTCTCGGTGACTTGTTAATTTTAAGTTTATCAATTAATTCCAAAACCTCCTCTCGTGACACTTCAATCCATGACAGTTCCTCAGATTTGTCACCTACAAAAGCCAGCTCAGGTTTGAGAATCTCCCTAACATCCTCTGCCGTGAAGACTGAAGCAAATAATCCATTTAGTTTCTCCGCAATGACTTTATCGTCTTTAAGCGCTCCTTTTGTATCTCGATCATCAAGGGGGCCCACTGGCTGTTTAGTCAAATCTAACTACAATGAAAAACAAGAAATAGCAAGACTGGTAACCATAATGGTAGCTCATCCATCCTTTGCAATTCCAAGGACTGTGGTGAAAATAACAATTTTGCTTCCCATGACTTTCTACCAGATGCATTTTCATTGGACTAGCGCTGGTAAAAATAGCTTAAGTTATTAGAATTCACACACAAAACTCATAAGAACAGGGAAGTGGGGTCCAAGATTGTGTAAATAGGAGCACTGCAGGGAATAAGGAGAAGTAGAAGGCTTCATTTAGTCACTTTATAGTTAGTTTAGCTTACTTAAAAAGTTTTTTGTAGAGGTAATCAGGAGACTTGAAACCATCTCTGTGTGAAGGGTCTCAGCAAGTGAATTAGAGGTAATTTTCAAGGGAAAGTTCAGAGAAAGGATGAAAAGTTTACTTTAGAGAGCCTTGCACAGATTCTATCAGAAGATCAGCTCATCTGTGCAAGACATTCAGGTTTGGGATGGAGCCTGAGCTCTGTGATTCTGTGAGGGAGAAGGGTTCACATTGCAATTTTATAGCCCCATGAGTCTGAGTCAGCTGACAGGGCCAGCCGTGGGTGTTTTATTGCTGTGTAGACATACCAGAGAGGCTAGTTTCTCTAGGCAGTGTTTACAAGGCCTACCCATGCCATAAACCAGTCTATAAAATCACACTAACAGGGCCCTGTCTACAATGGCCAGGAAAACCATTGGCCCAACCACAGTCCTATGTAGGTCAAAAGAAATTTCCCCGTTGATTACAATGGGAGCAGAAGAGACCCCATCTCAGAACTCTTCTAATATGAATGGTATTGAATTTCAGAATGCTATTGATATGTTAATACAGTTTCCCAGGCCACCTAAAGTAGGGTGTTTAATTTAACAAAGGGGTTCTGTGTGGTGTCTGAATATAATTCAGAATACCTGTTTCCACTTGCATCAGTGCTAGCTGTCAGAATAGATTGGTTTTAAAAGGTTTCATAAATGAGCTACCTCCCACTACATCCAGATTGTGTTTATTAAAAAAAAAGCAGAATTAAGCAGAAAAAAATAGCATTCATCAATACACTATTTCCAAATAGACTTGCATCCTTAAAAAAGCCATTTAGTTTCCTAGTTCAAGGGTAAGTTTATTCCCAGAAGATGAAGTAATTTAGTGAAATAATAATGTCCCCCCCATAAAAAAATCCCCATAATAGAATTCAGCTTTAGGAATTGCAGAGGAAGGAAACTGTAACTTCTGTCAAAGCATAGGGATCAGATTAGCATTAATAAAGCATTCTTCATAGAGCAGAATGATAGCGTATGGCCTAATACACATCCAAATAACTCCCATTTCCACAATGTTTCCTTTCAGATATGGGATTTTCTAATTAATTGTAGGAAAGAAAACTGAAAGTGTACTTTCTTCTGCTAAATTTCTCTTGACTATTAATTCCTATGCTGAGTATTGTACCATCGGATCATTGTTAACTATTTGAGAAACTAAAGAGCTACACTTACTTTCCTTATCACAGTGTTGAGATATTTCCTCTGTGTTACCAGGAGTGTTTTGATTAGTTTTGACTGGGTCCACAGAGAAGACATAGTTGCTATTTTCCAAAGCTGACCTTATTTCTAGAATAAAGCCTCTAGTTAGCACTGCCCAATAGTCGCTCTTAGGTTTGAATTGTTAATCTCTAGTAGTTTTTTTTAATCTCCTTTTAATGTTATGGCTATCTGAGACAAAACAATTATAAAGAATTGCTACTAGAGTCGGTCAGCTATTTTCAGTTAGTTTGATTAATTTAATGCTTATTTTTGTTTGCAAATTATCTGTGAACAGACTTTGATATTTACTCATTTGTTTGCTGTTTGTAATTACTAGGTGAATGCGTTTATGTGAACATCAGTCAGCCTATGGATTGCTTGCTGTTTGCATGGTGTAAATAGTCACCTAAATCACATGGTATTGTTTCTGCTTCTTGATTGGCTGACTCCCAGACCTGCAGTTTTAAAGATGGCCACGCAATCCCTTCTGGTGCAAATACTTCTGCAAGTAGGCTCCTGCATGTGTATTCAGGTGTGAATACCTAATCAGATGAGCATTCATAACACTTTCACTTTCTGTTGACTTTCTGTTGAATTGATCTGCCATGAATGGTTGTTCACCATACACTAGTGAAAAGGGAACATGAATGTAATCAAGGCTAATATGCAGTCTTTATTTGAACATACATTTGTGAATAGATTGGCTGCAGTATTTACCTGGTTCTAACTGTGACTATTAGGTTATTTTTTGGTACTGTGCAACATGCTCATGCGGCAAAAAACTGACAGGTCTCTCTACAGGACTTGTCTACAGACAAAGCACCCAGAAGGGAATGGTTTTTCTCCTGATTTTTATAAAGCTTTTATTATGTTGTAACAAGCTGGTGGTGTTTGCCTGAAACGCTTATCCTGTTTGTTGGTATTGGTCTTACTGGGAAAGGCTTAAGTAGCTCTGCTGGCTCAATGAAGCGGGTGGTTTGTTATTTTGTCCAATTAAAAGGGAAACAGAAGAGGCAGTAGTGAGAGGATCTAGACAGTTCTGAGGCAGGAACCCTACCAGCAGCTAAGCCTGGGGAGAAAGTTTGAGCTAAAATTTGTTGCCTAATTGTTAATAAAGCCCAAACCCCGAGGAAAGTAAAAAGATTTTGACTCTAGGCAGTGTGTAGACATTGTTTTAGAGTACTTTGGGAAAGATACCTGCTCAGAGTTGTATTTTCCTTTTTGGTGCTGATAATGTTACAATCTGAGTTGAACTGAATTGAGGAAACTTTCAGATGTACCAGATTTAAAAATCAAGTACTGGCAAAACTCCCATTGACTTAAATGAGAGCAGGATTGTGTCCTGTGTCCTTTCATCTATTGCTCTGCTCAGTTATGGTGCCAGAGATCTAACAAAAAGGACATAACATTCAGGAGCATTAATTAGGCATCAGCTCAAGCCTTTCAATAATATTATTACAACCTGTCTTTATTTTCCACATGGGTAATGGAAAAACAATGGCAAATAGGCGATCCTATTCATAGAGTCCAGAGTGAGTAGCTCTCGGTGCTAACATTTCCTAGTTTGTCAGCTTATTAGTAGGACTGTGTGTGATGGAAGAACAGAGGGCACTTCATTATGAATTTATCAACATAGAAATCCACAGACTTTCCCTTTAAGTTGATAACACCTTAAACCACAGGCAAGGATCTGTCCACTGGAATGACATGGAGGGTAGATACCACCTCAGAGGACAGTTTAACTATTCCCACGGAGATACTCCCTCCATCATGAAATAGTGGCAGCTGTCCGGGTACAGCAAAGGCAAAGTATGCTGCACCCCTTGTCAGTATATTTAGCTATTGTTAATGAGGGGTGTAGCTAGCAATTTGGAATTTGTACATACACACATTGACCGTACCTTTGCCTCCCCTACCCACAGTACCCCCCAAGTTGAATACAATAGGAATGCTTACAGTTTGGGGGCAGGTAGACAAAGACATCTAGCAGTGTATTTATGACAGGCCTGGTGCAGATTCTTTCCATTCTTCTGGCCACCGTTAGGAATAATCCCCAGGAAACTCTTAGTACGGTGGCATAGATGGCCGATATCTGGCTATACGCTAATATTAGTATTTTGGGAATAATACAAAAAGGCATCTTTAAAATGTACCCAAATTACATAATCATTCATGCTTTAAATACAAATTTTCTTCAGTGGGTAGGTGAGTCCTGTGCTCATGGAAAAATTGTTTACTACCAGTTTCTAGAAATGCTACTGCAAGACATTATTAATATTATCACACTTGTTCCTGTCTGTAGTGTGTATCATAGAAATGATCTGATTCTCTTACATAGGAATTTGCCAATGTAGTACATGACTCATGCACAACCCATATCAATGAAACCAGTTTAGCAAATTGGCCACATACTAGGGGGGAGGTGTATATTGGAATAGTTCTCCTTGTCCGCCCTGAAATCTCAGGACATTATTACAAGGAGGTTTCTCCTGGCTGTAGAATGGTACACACTCACTTTCTGCTGTCGAGGGTCTTCAGATACAAGAGCTGACACTGCTACACTCCTTCTAAAAAACGCAGCTGTTTTTATGAGGGTCACACAACGCTCAGGTACGGGAACTGTTTTCACAAGATTCACACTGTGTGTGCCTACATGAATGGCAGAAGAATAAAGCTCTGCTGGCTGTCCAAGTGGAAACGAAAGATCCCGTGTGGCTCTTTGCGAGAAGAGATACTGATAACATTAGTGGTTTGGGCATGTTCTCTCGCTCTCTGTACAACAGGATTGCATGTTCATGGCTGTGTGTGTGTGTGTGTGTGTGTGTGTGTGTGTGAGAGAGAGAGAGAGAGAGACCTGTTACTTCTGGGTTCATAACTGCTGCTATGTTTACCTACGCAGTTACTGACCACCAGCGTCTAACTCACTGCTCTTTGTAAAGTCTCTCGGGATATTTTAAATACGAAGGGAGAGATTCTGAGCTGTATTTCTAAGAGGTGCCACACAGAATGTGCAGCCCAGGAGGCAAGGAGGTTAAACCAGATTTGCAGGCTCTTAATCCTGGGTTGCACCAGCTCCTATCATATTAAAGACAGCCCAAGGTATCTAAGTTACAGCAGCCTCCCTGGGTTGTTCCATGGGCCCAGTGTTGCCCAGGTTTTCCGCAGCACTGTGTGCTGTGTGGCCTTGCACCTGAGACATTGCTTTTGCCCCCAGTGTGCCCCCACCCCCAGTACGGGATTTACCATGGCGCCGCTTGCCGCTCTGGGGAAGAGGAGGAGAAGAGGCGGGGCCTTGGGGAAGGGGCTGGAATCGGGGCATACCCAGTGGTGAGCTGGAGCCGGTTCGCACCGGTTCATGCGAACCGGTTGTTAAATTTTGAAGCAGTTTTAGAACCGGTTGTTAACCTGTTTCCCTGCGAGGGAGCGCTGCGGCTTTGATGGGCTCTGTCCGGGAAGTGATGTAATTCCTCCTCCGGCCGCCGGGGGCGCTGTGCTGCGGGAGCCATGTGGGCACGGGCCCTGTTGCTGCTGTTGCTCCCCCGACCCCTGGCCCTGGGGCTCCCACTGCTGCCTGGTGGGTCCTCGGCTGCTCTGCTGGGCCTGGGCTGCGTCCTGCTGCCCAGGCTGCTCCGAGACACTCTCCACATGAGTACCCACCACCCTGCCTGCAGCCAGCCCCTGTCTCCAGCCAGCCCCCAACCCCTGCCCACAGCCAGTCCCTGCCGCACCCCCCTGCCCGAAGCCAGCCAGCCCCACACTCCTCTGTCTCCAGCCCTGCTAACCCCTGTTGCACCCCCCTGCGGCCCTACTCGAAGCCAGCCAGCCCCACACCCCCTGTCTCCAGCCAGCCCCGCACCTCCCTGCCCTGCCTGCAGCCAGCCCCTACCTCCAGTTAGCCCCTGCCCTGCCTCCAGCCAGCCCCACACTCCCCATCTCCAGCCAACCCTGTACCCCCTTGCTTCCAGCCAACCCCGCACCCTCCTGTCTTCAGCCTGCTCCGCACCCCCTGCCCTGCCCGCAGCCATCCCCGTACCCCCTTGCCTGAAGCTAGCCCTGCCCCATGCCCCTGTCTGCAGCCAGCCCCACGTGCACTGGTGCCCTGCAGTTCCCAGGGCAGTAACCCTGCACACCTGCTTCAATGAGGGGGCAGGGAATAGCTGGGACCCATACATGTGCACACACTCCCAGGGAGTGGCGAGGACCCACACATGTGAAACAGAGCTCATTTCTAGTTCAGGTCCATCTTTTAAAAAAAAAAACTTTAGGTAGGGTTAACATACATCCATATTTTCCCAGACATGTCAGGCTTTTTGGTTCTTAAATCGCTGAATTTAAAAATTCCTCCCGGGAAAATATGGACGTATGGTAACCCTATTGGTACAAAAAATGCATACTGTGGCACATCCCTTAAATCAAAACTTTTTATAGGGAACCGGTTGCTAAGATTTTGGCAGCTCATCACTGGGCATACACCCTTCAGCCCCCTGCTGTGAGCACTCCTACGACCCCAGCCCACACCCCAGCCCTCTGCCCACCCTGAGTCCTGCACCCCCCTCACACACCCGCAGCCCCCTGCTCTGACCCCTGCACCCCCTCAAACACACCCAGCCCTGACCCCTGCACCCCCTCACACCTCCCCAGTCCCCTGCTCTGACCCCTGCACCCCCTCAAACACCTCCAGCCCTGACCCCTGCACCCCCTCACACCTCCCCTGTCCCCTGCCCTGACTCCTGCACCCCTCTCACGCCCCCCAGCCCCCTGCTCTGACTCCTGCATTCCCCCTTACACCCCCAACCCCCTGCCCTGAGTCCTGCACCCCCTCACACACACCCAGCCCTGACCCCTGCACCCCCTCACACCTCCCCAGCCCCCTGCCCTGACCCCTGCACCCCCTCACACCTCCCCAGCCCCCTGCCCTGACCCCTGCACCCCCTCACACCCCCCAACCCCCTGCCCTGACTCCTGCATTCCCCCTCACACAGCCCAACCCCCTGCCCTGACTTCTACACCCCTCTTACACACTCCCACCCCCCTGCCCTGACTCCTGCACCCCCACACATACCCAGCTCCCTCCCACACCCTATGCCCTGACTCTTGCACCACCCCACATCCTCACCCCCATCCTGAGCACCAAACAGGAGCTGCCCCAGGTAAGTGCTCTACACCACAACCTCCTGCCCCAACCCTGAGCCCCCTCCCTCGCCCTAGCTCCTGGCCAGACCCCAATGTTTTTTTTATAATATTTGGAAAGATCATTAAATGGTCCATCGAGACCCTCCATGATTTTCAAGTGGTCTGTGGAAAAATAAGTTAGACTACAAGAACAATCAAGGTACCTCACTTTATTTTCATTTACTTGCTATTACTTATAGGAGGAGGATGAAGAAAAAAAGAATGAAAAATGGGGACGGAGGAGATAAGAGAGAATGGTCTTTTTCTTGGCTGGGTCCCAAGGAGGAGCCCCAAAAATGAAGCTGAGCACAGGGCCTGGGGGCCCCACTAACTCTAAATCCACCACTGGCTGTCGTCACCTGGGCTGGGGATACAGTGTCAGCTGATCCCCACAGTCTCCAACCTAGCTGGGCAGTACAGCAGACATGGCCCTGCCCACTAGCTCCTCTCCACTCCCTAGCCCACCCACCACTTGCCCCCCCCTTTAAAGCTTAGCCCTCTCACTTTTAAAAATGATTGCTTGCCCCTCCTGCACCTCTCCCTCTTCCCCCCAGGCTTTTCTGGCAGCCCTGTTGCCAGGTATCCACTTTTAGACTGGAAACTCCAGTAGAAAACGGGACCCGAGTGTCCGGTTAGCAGTGCTGACTGGAAACTAAAAGTCCGGTATGCTGGAGGAATCCTCCCTTTGCCTGATACAGCACTTTCAGGGCTCCTTTATGCCCGCAGTTTTGTGTGGTTTAAAGGGGCACTATGACAGGGTGCGCTCACCCCGCACCGGACGAGAAGGGGTTAACACCATATTGTGGGCTGAGGAAGCCACACCCCCACCTCCCTACTGGGCATGTTCCAGCTGTACCAGTATAAAGCAACCCAGCTCAGTCTAGAGGAGATGCTGGTGGGGAAGGATGTGTGCCAGGACCTCCTGATGAGGACGGTCTCCAGCCTGTGCCAGAGGGGAGCAGAGATGTGGACCACAGCCTCAGACCCCAGCAGCCCATGGAGCCCCAGGGAGCGGCCAGTGCTGGGGAACTAAGAGATCCCAATGCCTCCTGGACTACGATGACCGAGACTACAGTAAGTAGTGACCCAGGGATGGTGTCGGAGTGGTATCTCCCAGGTAAGCTCAGCATATTTTGATGGGACTCCCCACTGAGCTGGTAGCTGGTCGTATCACCGCTACTAGGGCCCTGGGTTGGGGCCAGGTGGAGTCGGGTGGACCCAGGCCCCCCTCTGGCCTGTGACCCCATAGACTCTGGCCATTGGGCCACACTGACAGTAGGGGCAAGTTTCATAGACTCCGGCCACTAGGCCGTACTACCCTGAATGAGCGGGGCATTTTGCATAGACTCTGGCCATTGGGCCACTCTAACCCATAGCTAAACCCAGACATGCAGACTTGAGCTGAGGGAGATAGGCACGTAAGGCTCGTGTACCAGCCCCTATTCCCCGAGAAAGGCAGGTGCACTCGCCCCGTACGGGATGGGGCCCACCTTAACCGTGTCACAGGCACCATAAAGTTTCATAGCTGGATATGACTTAAAGTTGACTTCCTTTCAGTGGGACTTAAGCTCATATTTCAAATTAACTGTGCGCTTAAAGGCTTTGCAGAACTAGGCTTAAATCTCTCCATCTATGCTGGCAAAAATGAGACCTTTGCTTCACCACCAGTATCCACCAAGTCAGCTCAATATGGGGTGGTAATGATGAAAGATGCGGTGTAGACACTGCTCAGGTCTATTTACCACTGTGCCATCCAACCCTGCTCTGAACTTCCATCAGTTCTACCATCCTACCTACACTACAGCAATTCACCAAGTAGCACCAGGAATAGGGGAGCACAAATGTGAGCCCGAACCTAGCTTTGCTTCTCTCAATTTACTCCCCATGCACATCAGCCATACCCTAGGCTCTGGCCCACAGTGACTCCCTTCTGGACCAAACTCCATATGCAGAAACGATTGAATGGGAGCTGTATATTCATCCAAGGATGGAATTTTGTCTTTTGTATTTAGGCTACTATATGGTCCCTTGATTGGGATGGGAATTTGTACACGAATCAGGTCAGAGGCCGACATACCTGAAAATGGATTAATCACTTGTCTGCTCCTGTATTTTTCCTATAATTTTGGCTGTGTATGGCAGCTGCTTTTTACAAATAGTGTGAGTCATCTGTGTGGAAACCACCAACCTGATGGAGATATGCTTTAGGGGAATTAGGCAAATTAGGAGAGGAAAAAATACCTTACTTTAAAACAATGGATTTCAACCTCAATATTGCAGATCTCAGAATGTGCACCCTCTTGTTTTCATCAGTGATCCTAACTGGCTGTAGAAAGAACTGTAGACTCCCTATATGCCATCCACAGCACTGTATTCTGTGTCTTCTCTGGTGAATAGGGCCAGGAAAGCTATGAGTTAGACTACTGAGAGAAGTTCTTTGAAGGACAAGTAGGCAGAAATGAAGCTCAATAATTGAAATCAAGAAAACGATGAGAGACTTTGTCTGTCCTCACTGGAGTATGGAAAGAAGTTTAGAGAAGAGCTGAGAATTTGAAAGGGGTTAAGGTCCCCAGAGTAGTGAAAGATACAGGCCCCATGAGTTTCATGGGTAAATCCCTGCCCAAGCTGTTAGATATTGGTCATGTCATGAAGAGATGTTTGAGTGCCCGGGAGGTGCTCAGTTAGAACAGAGGAAAATAAAACTACTGACATTATTATTTTATTATTGTATTTATTATTTATTTGCATTACATTGGAGCCTAGAAACCCCAGTTGAGACTGGAACCTCTCTCCCCAGAGCAGAAAAGAAATGCAATAGTGTGGCTAAAACACAGGGTGGCAGGTGAGGGGTTTAGCACCGAAGTCTTATGCCCGGCAAAGCTGCAGGATATATGCATCAGGGAGATTCACCTGTTCTGGGATACTATTCTACAGCAAGGTGGCTTGGGAAGGTAATGGCTGATGGAAATAATAGTCTCAAAAACCAAAGGTTATGTATGACATGAGCTATCTTGAGAGATTCAGGGAGTGATTCAAAGCTCATTGACATCAATGGCCATTTTCCATTGACTTCAATGCATTTTGGATTGGGCCCTAGATTAGAATTTAAAGGCACAGTCTACCACATGCAAACAACACTGTCTTTACCATGTGCTAAACTGGTCAAGTTAAAGCCTAGGAAGGAGTGTAGACTTTAACTCAGATATTTTGCCATTTGTTACAATATGTGTTGCCTTACACATTTAGAATGTGTTGGTTAATATATGCTAACAATGCACCTTTTAAATCCTAGTATAGACAGGGCCTTAGTGACTTGACTAAGGAAAAAGTGACTTGTTCTTGGGTGACTTACTTTGATTTGAAACATTTTTACATCAGTGCAGAACGTCTATGCTAGGAGTTTGCACTGATGTAAAAATACTCAGTGCAGACAAGGTTTACATTTATATAATAAATCAGTGGCTGGGCCAAGATTAGAACTCAGGAGTTCCTGGCTCCCAGTCTTGTGCATAGTCTATTAGGCCTTGCTGTGTCTGTCTCTTTTTTTAAAGGCACCATATAAGAACAAGTATCATTCACAATAAAGGTGTAGCAGGCATTTGTTTGTCCAGATTCATAAAGGAACATTTGCCTAATCACTCTCTGAACACAGATTGTTGGTCATCTGTTACTACTAGTTTTACTACATGGTAAGTTAGATGCCACCAGTCAAAATATATTTAAATACAAAATGTAAATAATATCAAACGATAAAAAGTCAAAAATAAATAAAATAAAAAGATCATAACAAATGCAACACAAGACTTTATTACGTTCAATTTTATTAGATTCCAGACAAAGAAAATATTTTTACATTCTTTAGACAACAGCTAATGTTCAAAGAACGTTTTGAAAACAGTTCAAAAGGTTGCTGGCAGCAGTACAGATATGATTTGGCAGTATGAAAATAATTCAATTTGTTTTCATTCTGGTCTTGGCCACCTCTCTGATTCTATGTGCTACACGATGAGAATCTGTAGAGTGCATTCAAAGCTCTGACTAAAAATTAGTGCTACAGCTGAAATACCTTAACATTTCACCTCTGTTCAAACGTAACATGCAGGCATACACATACAAATATTGCTCTGTTTGATAAGTACAAGGAGACACTGTACCATAAGGATTATCAATGTAGCATTGGAAGTGCTGGTATTTTTCAGAATTATGGTAATATTAATAATAATATAATAGGTAATTAATAAAATCTTCTGTTGCATATTTTTTCTAAGATTCTCAAAGCATTTTTAATAGATTAATTAAGCTGCTAAATGCCCTTCTGAGATTGAGGAAGCTGTTATTTCCATTTTATAGACCTGTAAACTAAGGCACAGAATGGTTAAGTAACTTGCCCAACATGTCACAGCCCATAAATGAATGAGCTGAGGTTAGAACCATGGAATACTACTTTGTCTCCTATTTCATCTGTAGGATCACACTGAATATTTTAATATACATAGCCATAAGACTCCAACTAAGACTTAGGGGCTAGATTCACAAAGGGACTTAAGTGCCTAGAAAAATCTCTGGTCCAATGACTCTTTAATTATAGATAATTATTAATAATAATTAAGTAGTCATTGGGCCAGCAAGAGAGCAAGTATGAGAATGACTGTGTAGCTGGTGGTTAGGATATCCATGTGGGAGACCCAGAGTCCAGCTCCCTTGCTCTAATGACTCTTAATTATTTATCCACAGTGGAACAGTTGCCACAGCAGAGACTGAGGGAGCCCCAAATCTGAATATCCCATATGGTTAGTGCATGCTCCTGAAAGGTAGGAGACCCCTGTTCAAATCCACCCTCTCCTTCAGCGGGAGGGCGGGGGGACTGAAACTTGGTCTCCCACATGCCAGGCGAATGCGCTCACCACTGAGGTGAAAGTTATAAAGGTGACCATTTTCAATGGGACATGATCTGACCACACCTACCAGATATGACCTTGCAGGTGAACAGGTGTTCTCTTGCCCCAGGTTGTCTATCGCTCCAGGGATCAGGAAGGAAAAAGGACACCTAAATGAAGCAGCAGTGTGCAGACCTGGAGGCAGGAACTTAGATCCCTAGGAAACTTTTACCCTGACGATGTAGGCACCAAGTGAGTTTAGGTGCCTACGGGGCTTGGTGGGAGTTTTGTGAATTGCAGTGGAGCCTAACTCTGGGTTTTCAGTGCCTGAGTACCTTTGTGAATCCACTATGAGTTCCAAGCAAGTAATTGAGCTGTCTTTAAATGAACAGCAGCTAGGATATATTGATTCAGTTTCATAGATGATATAACTGTCTCATGAACTCCAGGCAATTGACCTCGTCTCTGTATTGTTTTTGCAGCGTATTGTTTTTATTGAATAATATGGGCACGAATCCAGTTTATATTGCAGTCAATAAATTATACTATTTTACAGCTTGATGAACCACAAATGAATAACTGAAATCAACAGAAGTAATTAAGCCATTGCTGTTTCTAAGTACTGTAGATATTGGGCATTTAGATGGAAGTGTATTTTTAATTATTAACACGTTTCCAGAAACACATCTTTCACATTTTTACTACGATGTAACTATATAACTACCAACTTGCTTGACTTGTAATGTTTTCGTGAATCTGAGTCTGACACTGATGTTATAAAGCAAAGGCTAAGGTATTTTATCACAGCATTTCAATTACCGTAATTAGGTCAAATCTTGCAGCCCTTTCTGCAGCAAAACTCCCACTGGAATTTGATACCCAGTTGTTAGAACGTCGTGTGCCACACACGGTAGTATTTTGTTTTCCAAATAGCACAGAACTTATAATAACTTAGTCCATTGTACAGTAAGATTGTAGCATTCGGATTTTAAAATACTGGGAACCATCATTAATGTTACATGATCAAAAGGGGATATGTTGCTGTCTGCAATAATTTCCTTTTAGCAGTAAGATAATTCTACCTTAAGTACTAATGTATGAAGACCCCTTTATACTTTACCTGTGATTTAGCTAGTTGTATGTATTAACCCTTAAATCCAATTAAAGACAGCTGGTGTAGCATACATACTCTTATTTAATGTTGAGCTAAGCTTTTATAGAGTCAAAGCTGCTCACTTTGGTGAGTCGTCCCACGAAGTCAATGGGCCTATTTGTATAAGTGAACAAGATTTCTGGCCCATTATTATTTAGCTCTATACACTCTGATTCTTTGTCTTCTATAGAGTCACACCCAATGTATTTTATCTTACACAGCATCTAAGATTTGCTATTGTTGAATCATTGTTTCCGACATTTTTAGAAAACTTCTAGTGCAGCAATCACAGCTCCTGACTAATTGCTTATTCACCATAAGCTTTTTGTTACAGTAAACACTTGCGAATGATATGTCAGTTTTTGAAAACCCAGGAGGTTCACAGGAGCAAACAAAGTATGTTTTCCCGCTCTTTGAAAGCAATTACTCCTGCACGGTAAAAATGAATTGGTTTTGAAAACGCCTCTTAGGGTACGTCCACACTGCAATTAAACATGCGCAGCTGGCCCGTGTCAGCTGACTTGGGCACATGGGGCTTGGCCTGTGGAGCTGCAAAACTGCCATGTAGATGTTCAGGCTTGGGTTGGACCCCAAGCTCTGGGACCCCTTGAGGGGGGAAGGGCCCCAGAGGCCAGGCTCCAGCCCAAGCCCAAACACCTACACCGCAATTTTACAATCAGTAGCCCAATCCCCATGAGCTCAAGTCAGCTGATGTGGGCCAGCTGTGGGTGTTTATATACAGTGTTGACATCTCCTAAAGGAAGAGTCATTCCGTAATTCTGTGAAAAGTATCAAAACTAAAGATTTCAAATACTTTTTTCCAGTTTAAAAACTTAGCATAGGCCATAGACAAGAATTATGAGAGTGACAGTAATATATTAAGGGCAATTAGAGTGAAAAGCAGAACAGAGCTGAAGTTCCCTTTTTGGACTCAGAGGATATGTCTACATTGCAGTGAAAAACCTGCAGCTGCCCATATCCGCTGATTCAGGCTTGTGCAGTTCAGGCTAAGATGCTGTTTAATTGCAGTGTCGACCTTCGGGCTCACGCTGGAACCTGGGATCTAACAATCTGCAAGGTGGGAGGGTCCCACAGCTTGGGCTACAGCCCAGGCCCGAACATCTACACCACAGTTAAACAGCCCCTTAGCCCAAGCCCAAGTCTGCTGGGACAGGCCATTCACCGATGTCTTCTAATTGCAATGTAGACTTACCCACAATCACATTTAAAAGCCAATGCTTATTCCCACTGACCCACATCAAGTATCTGGGGAATGGAATTATCTTATCATGATCACTTACTTACACACACACACACACACACTATTTTGTGTATATGTTACATACAAAAACTTCTTTAAAAGAACATTAAGACTGCAAAATTAACCACTCAAAAGTTAGGAAATGTCAGAATTAAAGTTGTCGATGAAACCTTAATTTAGCCCCCTTGTGTATGTGCTTTATGGTACACTCTTTAATTACATGATCACATACTATCATTTGCACAGGACTCCTGCCTCATTCTTCAGTTCCCTAGTTTTTAAAAAAAGCAAACTGAAAAAACAGAAATTCCGTCATGTAGAATCATATGGACTCCCAAATAGTTCAACAGGGTTAGAAACTTTAAATCCAAAGGACAGACATCTGTCACTTGAGCTAACTGATAGCAGTAGTAGGTTGTCATCCTCAACATGAGCGAGCCTCTTGAAGGAGATGAGGCACACACTTTGACAGTGGGTTTCACAACCATTTGCTGACTGCAGAGGAATGTTGAGACTCAAAAATCCTGGGTTCTATTCCAGATTCTGGGGGGAGTTGTACATTAGTGGTTACAGATCCTCCTGCCCCTGTCTCCACCCGTCTCCCCAATCCTGACCTCTTCTGTCCTTGACCCCTCCAGCCTGTCCTCATCCCAATCCAGTCTAAGATCCCCATCCCAGGCCCACACCCCAACACACATTGGACTAGCTCCTCAACCCTATACATTCATGTCAGGTTGTTTCCTCCTTGCTGTCTGGGCACCAGCAGGAGGAGCATTGGAAGCACAGGAGAGACCATTTCCCTGCCCTCAGTTCCTGTGTGTAGCAGCACAGTGACATGTGGCTGCTGGGAGGAGCAATTTCAGGGAAAGTCCAGATCAGCCCCAGCATCCCCAAATGGAAAATGCTTAGTACAGAAAGGATGTTTGGAGAATTTACCTGCGAAACGCCAATAATGCACCTTGACCACTTTACCCGCATGCTGCCCACTGATCCACCTCTGTCCTGGCTACCAGCATTCCAAAGCTGTGAGCTGCAAACATCCATCGCTTACAAAAAAAAAAAAAAAAAAAAATCTACCTGCCAGACAAATGTTTTCTCCTTTCTCGCCCAAATGTGGAATTTCACTCACCTAAAACTACATTGTTCTGAGGCCCAATATTTACTCCTGAACTAGCTAAAAACTTGATATCTCAGGATTACAAATAGGAGATTTTTACCATTAGCAAAGAACATTTCTAGTTTACATGCAACCACTGGCTAGTAGCCCTAGAAAATCTCAGGACACTTGACTTTAAAATGGCATCTTTATGAAGGGAAAATATTTTTTATATAATATTTAGAGGGTTTTTAAATGTCCTAATTATATTTTTTTCTACCCTCGAAGACAACGCTTCTGCATTCAGTTTTCCATTTAATATGGGGTAAAAATAGGATAGTTGATATTATTTCAGGGTGGTAATACCTGAAAGAACTATCGGGATAAGACTGTTTGGGGAACTGGAGCATAAACTAAGTGACAACTAGTTCTGGTTTCTGACTGGAAGGCCAACAAATAATGCAGTGTTTGCAGCCTAAATATTGCAGAAGAAGTATAGGGGAAAACACAAGGAACTGCATTATTGTTTGTGGATTTAGAGACGGCTTATGACAAAGTTTCTAGAGAAATAATATGGTGGTACTTATGATTGTGCAATCAGTCTGAACATGCATCTCTGGCAATCAGACATGCAAGAGGGTATCACAACAGTAGTGAGAAACTACTGCAGCTACAGTGAGTCATTCATTGTGAAGGTAGGTCTAGACCAGAGGTTCTCAACCCACAGCCTGTAGGCTGCATACGGCCCAATTAGCACACAGCTGGGCTGCAGCTGTGTGCTAAAAAAAAATTCAAAATGTGCCACTCTGCTCTGGCAGGGGGCAGGACTGGCTGAGGGGGAGACAGCGTCTTGCAGCCTGCACTAGCGCTCCCACCAGCAGTGGGCTGGTGAGTACCGCAGGGGGCAGGAGAGTGGGTCTGTGGATAGGTTTGTGGGGGGTAGGCTCTGGACGGTGAGGGGCACTGGGAACTAGTGGTTTGCCAGGGTGCTGCAGCAGCCCCAGGTTTTAAGTGGAGCTTCACTCCTGGACTGCCTTCTTGGGTCCTGGCTGCTGGCCCGCACCGGGAGCTCCACTTTTGGCCTGGTACCGGGGGTCTGGCTGCCCATCCACGTGCTGCAGCACTCAGGTCCTGGCTGCCCAGCCCCGCGCAGAGGAGTCTGGATCCCGCTGCTGCCCTGCCCCGCACAGCAGGGTCCAGGTCCGCCTTCTGCCCGTCCCTGCACACTGTGGTCCGGCCGCCTGCTGTCTGGCCTGTGCCCAGGGCTCCGCTCCTGGCCCCACTCTGGGTGGGGGTGCTGGGCATAGAGGACTGTGGGCGGTTTTTTGGGGGGCACTGTGGTTTTCAACCTGCAGCCCATGTAACACGTTGTGCACTGCATATGTGGCCCACAATGATAAACAGGTTGAGAACCACTGGTCTATGCCAAGGATCAGTTAAAACTTATTCCTATTTGTGATTGTAATGGGCACCTGGACACAAGCGATTAAGGGAGAGGCTCCATAGAAGCATGCTTTTCACTGCTGACATGATATTGTGCTGCACAGATAAATACAAACTGGAAAGGGATCTAGAACGTTGGAGGGCTGCATTAGAAGAAAACGGTTTACAAAACAGTCTACAAATGATGGAATACATATAGTGCTTCATAGAGGGGGATAATGAGATGCCAGTAAAACTAGACAGCATAGAGTTAGTCTGTGCAACAATTCAGATACCTGAGTTCAACAATGAACTATGATGGGAATGTGGATGTTAGGAGCTGCATGAAGTGCACTGGGTGCAAATGAAGGGAGTTGATGGGAATTCTCTGCTATAAGAATATGCCAAGGAAACTAAATAGAAAAGTGTATATGCCCATGATTAGGCCAGCTACGATGTACAGGTTAGAATGCTCACCTTGGAGAAAGAGCAAACAATTACTTGACACCGCCAAAATGAGAATGCTCAGGTGGACGCTAGGTGAGATGAGAGCTGTTAGGCTATGCAATAAAATTGTATGAGCCATGATGCAGGTGGCTTCCGTCATGGAAAAGCTGAGGGAGCATTGACTGAGATGGCTGGATCATGTGAGATGATGAGATGCAGAATAGGTTGGCCAAAGAGTACAGGGAGTGGTTTGAGATGTTACAAGAGGCTATGAAGAAGGTTTGCTTCAGCTTGGAAGATGTGCTTGACCAGAACGCTTGGATTTGAAGAACAAGGGCTGCTGACACCAATTGACAAGATAAGGCAAAGACGAAGAAGAGCAGAATATCTGACAGTTGGGGTGTGTGTGTGTGTGTGTGTGTGTGGCAGGTGGGATATGGCATAAAGCTTTTATTGACCCTTGTTGAGCAGTGGTGGATTAGGCACTGGGCCCATGGGGCCCGGGGCCCCAGTCAACTGGGGGGGCCCTGGCTTCTGCTGCCCAGTGAGTGGGGAAGGGGAAGCTCTCCCAGTGACCCCCAATGCCATCCCAGGCACAAGCTGTGGGGTGGGGGAAGCCCCCCCCAGCCCCGTCCCTGGCAGAAGCCGCGGGATGGCAGGGAAAGCCCCTGCACCCAGCCCTACTCTCCAGCAGAAGCACTGGGTGGGCAGGGTGGGAGAAGCCCCGGCACCCCGACCCTAGTCCCCTGCAGAAGCTCTGGGAGTGGCGGGAGAAGCCCCAGCACCTGAACCCCCACTGCAGCTCTGGAACTGGAGGAGCTCTCACTCTCTGCTGCGGCCTTGGGGCCATGGTGCAGGGACAGAGCTTCCCCAGTCTTGGGGGGGGGGGGGGGGAAGCAGAAAGGAGCAAACAGGTTGTGTGTGTGTGGGTGGAATGCGGGAGACCCTGGGTGGAACAGGGGCAGGGCCCCAGGGAAGGGACAGAAAGGGGAGGGGCTGTGGGCAGGACCGCAGGTGGAAGGGGCAGAATGAGGGCAGGATCACAGACAGAAGGGCTGGGGTGGGGCCCCCCACTTTCTCTGGCCCAGGGCCCCAGGAAACCTTAATCTGCCTCTGTTGTTGAGATAACTGGCATCATTTACTGTACTTCATCCCTTGTGAGAATACAGCCATTGGAAAGGCCTGACAATAAAACCTTCATAGCACATCGCAGAATCATGTATACTCTCTTTAGACACATACATAGAGAGAGAATATAACTGTTCGCAGATTTTCTTTTCTTCCCTGTTCAGTCTCATCCTTGGTGCGGCACTGTACGTCAGAAAGGAAAATGTCCAATCAGGGAAGTTGGCTGGATTCAGTGTTAAGACTCAGTGTTCTGACTGAGGATGCACCATGGATACATCTGCTGTATTATTGCTAGGATTTCAGGCTTTCTGCTCGAGAGCACCATCAGACCAAGCTGAGTACAGCTGAATTTTCAGTTCCTAATGCACTCAGGCCCAGACCCACAAAGAGTCTTAGGTGCTGTGATGCTGAGCATTGCAACACCTAACTTTTAGCTGCCTAGAAAATCACAGGAACAATGCTGCTATCCACGAAGCCTGAGTTAGGCACTTAGGTTCCCTATATGATGAATGGGGAAAGGGATACCTTAGAATCCCATCCGTAGAAGCCAGCACACTGGGTGGTGAGTTTCCTAAGCCAGCCAAATGGAAATGATGAGAAAGATGTGTTCTAAGTCCCAGCCCTCTCTTGGAGATGGGCACCTAAGTCCAGGTTGCTGGGCGGTGCCTCTCTCTGCTTGTGTTCTATAACTGATAGCCCCTTTCCTGGAGTCAGGCAGCTTAAGACCCTAAATTGTTTCTTGTGAGAATGAGTAGTGTGCCTGCCTCATTTCATAAACAGCAGGAGGAGTAGGAAGCAGAGCCCACCTTGTAACTTTTAGCCTAATGGTTAGAGTGCTTGCCTAGGATGTGGGAGACCCAGGTCTAATTCCCCTCTCTGCCTGATGGGGAGAAAGGATTATGAAGAGGGGCCTCCCACACTTCTCAGGAGAGTGCTCTGATCACTGAGCTATGAGATGATGTGCAGCTCCCTCAATCTCGCTTGTGGAAGCTGTTCGATGTGTAAATAATGAAAGAGTCATTGGAGCAGGGGGACTGGACACTGGGTCGCCAATGTGGATGCCCTCACCACCACGCTACAGTCATTCCTTTTCGTGCTCTCTCCCTGTGGTCCAGTGATTCTTTGAGTACTTATCCAAAGTGGAACAGCTTCAGCAGAGCAACTGAAGGAGCCCCACAACAGATTATCCCATAGCTCCATGGCAGTGGTTCCCAAACTTTAACAACTTGTGAACCCCTTTCAATAAAATGTCAAGTCTCGTGAACCCCCTCCTAAAAATGAATATTTCCAGGGATTTTCTCCTTTACCTGAGTATAAATTATAAAAGCAGTGATCTTGGAAATATAAAATGTGTTTTTCTGACATGCTTATTACACACTATTAATTATTATTTATCATTACAGAATTTGTATTACATTATGAAAATGGCAACACTCTTCCAAGATCTCACTTTCGTAGCTTGTATCACTTTGAATAAGCCTGTTATAAGACAAGGCTCCTATGTTTCATCAAGGAGTATCAGATGTGAAACAGCATGAAGGTATTTAAGAAGACAACTCAAAGAGTTCCTCCTACACAAGCATTCAGGTCTTGAGCAGTCCAGGCAAACAACGCACGTTACAACAAAGCTTAAACTTGTTCTTCATAATAATTTTAAAAACAATGCTAGCCGCCTATTTAATTTTAAAAACAGCAAAAAATATCCACCTCCCTTTCCATTTCTTGTAAGGAATCTTGATGTTTAAATCTCCTCAGTGTGATAGAAATACTTGCTTTGATCTTCTTAGCTCTTGGACGTTCAGGGGCTTTGGGCAGCTGGCCCTGTGCTGCCTGGGGTCCCTGGGGACAGCTCTGTCCGCCATTAGGGAGTTTTTTCCTGAGAACCCCCTGTAACATTTCGTGAACCCCCAGGGGTTCACGAACCCCAGTTTGGGAACCACTGCTCCATGGTTAGAGCACTCTTCTCAAAGGTGTGTGTGACCCCTCCAGAAATCTTTTTCCTCCCCTCAAGCAGAGCAGGGAATTGAACCTGGGGCTCCCATATCTCAGCTGAGTGCTCTAACCACTGGGCTAAAAGCAATAAAGTGGGCACCCTCTGCTCCTCTGCTAGCCAGGAATGGGACCTAATCTCGTAAGTGGCCTCTGAGCACACCTACCAAATCAGCATCCCTCTCCCCTCCAGATAGACACTTACCCACCTGTCTTCCCCCAGATGCCTAGATTGAGGCAGCAGTGCATGTGCCCAGAGTCAGAAGCTTAGGGAACATCTAACCTGAAAACTTAGGCTCTGAGAGAGTTTAGGTCACTACAGGGTTAGGTAGGAGTTTTATGGATCACAGTGGAATCTAAAACTTGGACTTAGGGACCTGAACCTCAGCCTTGTCTACACTAAAAGGAAAAGTCGATCTAAGCTATGCAATTTGACTTATGTGAGTAGTGTAACTCAAATTGACGTAGCTTAAATCTACTTACCGCGGAGTCCACACTACGTGACTCTTCTCGATCAGGTGGAGGAGTCGACAGGAGAGCGATTGGTGGTCGATTTAGCGGGTCTTCACTAGACCCACTAAATTGACCACCGATGCATCCATTGCCACAGCGTAGATCCTCTGGTAAGTGTAGACAAGCCCTTAGGCACCTAAGTCTGGCATTTAGGAGTCTAAGTACCTGTGTGGATCTGGACCTGGGAGATAATGACTTCTTCTCACTACTAACGTCACAACTGCTTCACTATCAAGACTTATCATTCTTATAGGTATTTTCCATTATAGTCGGAGGGCCTAATTCTTCTCACTCATATAGGTGTAAGTCAGGACTGATTCCATTGAAGTCAGTGGAGTTACATTAGCATAGATCCATTACTTCTCCTCAAGGGCTGATCTACAGAGTTGTTATACCAATCTAACTAAATATACTAGTGCAAGATTAACTTTGTTAAACCAGTATGTATGTGGCTACATGAAAGGATTAACGAAATGTAGTTTTAACCTGAGTTTAATTTAGTTAAATTAATATTTAATGTATTAAATCAGTAAGAAAAATATGTACGAGATGTCATCCTTGGATATTCATGGAGTATAGAGGCAATTTTCTGAAATTAGACTAGCATATAGTTTCTTGATCATTATTTTAAAATATCTGCAAAACTCCTGGTTTCTTGTATTCACAGCATATGTACAATTGGCTGGTTTGTCACCATCATTCTTTCTGGAAATAATTGTCCTTGGACGTGTCTGCCTGAAGTCTGGCGTACCCGTCTGTTTGTTTAAAAACCTAGTGCAGAGAAAAGTGTTGCATAAATCTATTTATTCTAACAATACTAAAAATAATATATGTTGAAGTTATTTCCATCTCCCTTGCTATTTATAGGTTAGATCCTGATATTTAGATGCTGGCATAATGCCTATTAAGGTTAATGGGAGTTTTGCCAGAATAAGAAGTGCTTAAAGATAAAAATTCAACATATTCTGATAAATCTGAATATAGCAGTGTCTTCTATTTCAGTCTAGTCTATATCATTTTAATTGAAATAATTATTATCCCAGATATTCAATTGCATATGACAGCTCTTAACATGTTAGTAACATTAGAATAATACGCTGTTAATTATAACCATCTTTTATCTTCAAGGCCTTCCATAGGCTCTTTTCTTACTATTCAAAATGCTGGTGTTCCTTATTAATAAAAAGGCAATTCATTATTACTAGTGATAGGGCAGTATAATAACACCTGCCAGAAGAGATCAATATAAAGGATGGAAACTATTTGTATTACAAACTGTTTGGTGCTTGCAGCTTGATTAAATTAAAAGGATAAAAATTGACACTGATTGAATGAATTAAATGGACTTTACTGTATTCATGTAGGAATCTACCTATAATACATATGTTTGCATGTACACAAACATATGTACTACTTAACTACAATACAAAGCTATGTAAATGAAACCACTAACACTGAGAGGAAGTTAACAGTTGCTTTCTGAGGCGATTCAGAAAAGAGGTGATTCGGCTGTGAGATCTTATCTGTGAATAACTGTCTTGATGTGGATGTTAATTGCTTGGATGGAAACTACCTTTTCAGACTCTCTCAGGGCTTTGAGTTTATCTCTGCTAACTCCTCCTTGCAGAGTCCATGAGGATTCAATCAGACTTGTTGCTGCTCGGGATGCAGTGAGGCTGAGACCCTGTAAATCTAGGAGAGCAGAAGCATTTGGGGTCTTGAACTTTATCAGGTTTGAATGTGTGATTGTGAAAGTAAAGAGCAGAAAAACGACAGCACTCAGTAAATCAAATCAAAAGAAAATCAGTGCTGTCAAAAGCAGGAGAAAAACAGACTCAGGCAAAAGCACAGTTTACAAAGCAAAGGCGTGAGACTTATTTTTAATCTCTCTCAGGATCCCTGTGCCTCTCTGCACCCTTTTTGTTGCCACTCGGATTCCTGCAACTTGCTAAATGGCCTGTATTTCTGGAGTTGGGAAAAAATAAAAGAATATAGGCATGATTTGCCACTCCACTCTATCAGGTGTATGCCGATTCAGTGGCATCATGCCAGCACAATAACTGGTGTAACAGAGCAGTGACTCAGGTCCCAAGATTTTAACCACTTTGGTGCCCAGATCCTCAACTACTGGAAACCCATGAGACTCCGCTGATTACAGTTTTCTATGTATATTTCTTTACCAGTGTCCTGCTCCCAGTTGGTCTTAACCTTTTTTCATTCAGGGATAGTGGCAATATAAGAATTTTATCAAGATCAGGTAGAGAGGTCCCATTAGAAATATATCAAATTGAATAAACTAAATTGTGTTAATTTTTGTATCATCTTTAATAAAAAAATGTTTTAACTGTGTATGCATGCAAATAAATAGAGCTGGTCAAACTATTTGCTATGAATAATTATTCATTACAAATTGAGTCCCTTGTTTTGTTAGTGAATCATTAGTGAATCAATCCTGATTGTCCTCAAATGTATTCATTACTCATAAGTATTTATTGAATAGTCTGGGTGAATTGTTTTCAGTCCATAGTAGTTAGAAAACTGCTACTAACTCATGTGGGTTGGTGGCTCAGTGAAGTCACACGGGATTGTTTTTGCTCTCTGAATGGATGACTGGAACAGGAGGATAGTGTACAACAAATAACACACTTCTGGTATTAATTTATGATTAAGTTAATCAGGTTCAAGATTTGCAAACATTTTGATGAATACCCAGCAGTTGTACAAATACCCATGAATAACTAATAATATTGCCCACTTGATTTTATTTTTATTTACTTGTGTGTATTACAGAAATACCCACACACCCCAATCAGAATCAAGGCCCTGCTCTGGGTGCTATACAAAAACATAGGAAGCCACAGTCTGTGCCATAAAGAGTTTGCACTATCAGAATCATAGTGATCTGAACTCAGCACTCTTATTCACAAACATTTCTATATCATTGTATTTGACTATTGCTACAAATGAGGAAGATTTTGTAAGTGTGTTGCTAAAACAAGTGAAATATGTTAACTGGACCTAGTACAGCAATTAAACACAAAATCCCAATGTTTTTTCTAGTATTACAGTTTAAATCAGTGATGCAAATTAAATCTGGATTTCCCTGAGTTGGGCTCATAAGATAGGGTAACCAGATGGCACATTCAGTATTTCCTGGGCTAATTTCCAGGTCTTTACAGGAACACAGAAGTTTATTAAGATGAACTTGTATTGTAGGGAAGGAAAGAGAAGAAAGTTTCACTAGCCAATTCAAGAAGGGTACAGCTGAATTTCTTTTAAAATTGAAGCCAATCCGGTGAGATGAACCACCTTTTTCATAGTCTAATGTCCAGGAAGTCAAACCAAAGTATATACAATTGAAATTGCAGCCTTTGTAGGGATATCAGTTTTTTTTTTCTCAGCCCATATTCATGTCATAAAGGCTTGATTTAATCTTCTTAATATATTTAATATATAACAGTAGTTGAAGCATATGCATTGAATATAGTATTTAGAGAAATTATAGCCATGTAACTAGAGCTTTGTTGTGAGATATTAATTAGTCTGACAATCAGATTCCCAGCCATGGTTGCCTGTGCATAATATCTGGATTTTTTTTACATATAAGAGTTACTTTTTTCATGACAATGAGAGGTAAGAGTTATTAAGAGGGCCATATAATTTATTGTGACCTGTTAAATCTGGAGTCTCTAATCTGTGATTTGAGTATTTTGATTTTCCAGGCCAGACTCAAAATGTCTTTCACTTACAGACCTGGTCAAAACTCAGAATTTCCATTGTGTAGGAAATTCCCATATTTTTAAATTTCATGTCATCCTAAATTGGAACAAAAAGTCAAAATGTCCCAATTTCCTGCGAAACAAAATTTGCAATTTTTTGTTGTTTCTGTTCAATTAAAATGTTTTGTTTTAATAAAAATCTAAACATTTATTTTTGATTTTGACTTTTTAATTGTATAGTATATTTGATAATATAAAATACATTTATAATTGATAAGTTCTTTCGAAATGAAACATTGAAGTATTTTATTCTGAAAATGTTGAAATAATATTTCAGCTTCAAAATGTTTCATTTGGGCTTCCTCTCCCACAAAAGCATAATTTTGTGGAAATGGTTATGTCCCTGCTGGATCTTTAGATTTTGACTAATTGGCATTTTCCAATGGAAAAAAACATTACACTGGAAAATGTTCAACCGGCTATACTAATTTATTGTTTTTTCCTAGCAGAGAAATAGGAAATAAAAGCCCCTGTAATGATTCTTTAGCAGTTTCTACACAGAAACTATTTTTTCTTAGTGAGGTGCAATAATTACAGTAAATTGTTTCCACTTGTTCCTGAAAATATTCCTTTTTTGAAGTGTTTAAAAAAAAAAAGTCGGGGGTGGGTGGGGGGGGGAGAAATGATGCCTGCATGACCTTTTTGCTTGGAGAAAACTGTTAGTTTGGCAATAAGGATAATTAAGGTATGATTGGCATTTACTGTGTATTTGGTATCTGCTTCTATTACAAAAATAATAATCAGAGGTGTAAAGAACCTGTTCTAGAGAATGATTTGTGAGAATGGGGGAAGAATATAATCTCACTTTACTGGATGTAACACACTTTATAAGCTGATCATTTTGATAAGGATTGCAATGGGCTGTAATAGCTTTAGTATTTTATGTGTCTTCGATATCACTACTGGGGCTTTTATCTAGTAATGTGATTAAGACTGAATTAAAATACAAGTTGTATGGGGAACTAAAAGAAATAAAATCCCTGTGGGATAAATCAGATGGTGAGGGCAAGTCATCATTTTCTGTTTTAATTGAAAATAATACTACTGTGGAACTGTCTAATTGTGAAGTCATTTATTTCATAGAAGACTTTTTCCTCTAATTTGAAGTTCATTGTAACTAGATTAGTGGTTTGTATATTGCAATGCAGTGAACCAGTTTTGGATATTCATTCTACTTCATTGGTAATGGAGTTTCATTATATTTAAGGTCACTATGGGGCTGATCCTGCAGCATTGGAGTCAATGGGAGTTTTGCCATTGACTTCCGTGGGTGTAGGATTGGGCCCTATGAGATGGTTCTTCTCTGTTTTACAAAGAGAAACACACCACTGGACTGTACCAAAGTGAACTACTGGCCAGTGTTCCAATGACATGGAATCAATGGAAGTTTTGGATGCTCAAGGAAGAATGAAAGAAAGGATTGTCCAGTGGGTAGAGTGATAGCCTTTGGCTGGGGAGACCAACATACAAGTCCCTGCTCTGTCTGTCACAGACTTCCTGTGTAAACTTGGGCAAATCACTTAGTCTCTGTGCTTCAGTTCCCCATTTTAAAAATGGGGATAATAGAGAAGTGCTAATCTCCTTGAGGTGTTGTGAGAATAAATACATTAAACAGCATGAGGTACCCAGATACTAATTACCAAATGGTTGCCTTAGATAGAAGAAATTCAGAATTAGGCCTTGAAGGAGCTAAGCATATTTTTACCCCACCAAGAGCCAAGTGCCAGAATTTTCCCCTTCTACATATAAAATTTGTGGAAGGTACCAGATAGATGCAAGTAGAAAGTCCATAAACCCAAAGAAGTGAATATGACATTTAAAAAAACCCAAAGCTCCTACCACCGAAATACAAACAAAATAGTGTGTGTTAACTATTCACAGAGACAAAAGCAGAAGTAATAACAATCCACCACACATTATTAATAGAGATCACAGGACAATAGACTTTCTAGTTTCAAGGCATGCTGCTATTAGACTCAGTAAAAAAATAATACAGTTTATCTTGCTTCCTGGGACTATCTTACTTTTTCACTTGAACAAGAAAATATCATGCAAAAATGAAATGAGGCTAAATTAAAATCACAGAAGAATGAAAAGTTAATGTAAGGGTCTTTCAAACATTTAGATCTGTTCTGTAATGTTCATTCCACTTCTACCACATACAGTGCTCTGTTCCTCATCTCTGACAACCTACTTTACAGAAGCTGCTTCTAGCCCTGCAGATAACTAAGGGTTTATCAGACCATCAGTATTAATATTTATACTGAAGTCACCGATGGCCCAAATGGACCATATGGGAGTGGGATGAAAATCATAAAAGGCAGGGGAGGGGGGTGACCTGTGTCTGTACAGGTCTCCAATGGTTGTGTAGCCTTAACCCCCACCCCCCCCAACCTTGGGAGATATTTCTTTCTGAGTTGATGATACAATAAGCCATGTCTCTGCAGAAACATAAAGAGCAGGGCATTAGTCCCCTCCCTCCATTAGAGCCTGCTCTTAACTATATTTAAGTCAATGGCAAAATTCTAATTGACTTCAGTGCTAGTAGGATCAGGCATTAGCATTTTGCATTAGCACTAGCCTTAGCTAATTTGCATTAGTCCCCTTTTTTAACTGAAATTGCCATTGGAAAAAGGCTTAGCAGCAAGCAAAAGATTCCCATTTTATCTTCATCCCAATAAGGGGAGAAAACTTGTGTTCAGAAGGTTTTGGAATGAGGGATCAGGAAGCCATGGCTGAGCATGTTGCATTGAGGGAGAGGTGTACTGCTGGGACTTGATTTGAACCTTGCTAATCCCGGCTGGCTCCAAGGGGCTGAAAGATTATGGGGTATATCACTCTGCAGAGCAGTGGGGTGCCTGTGGCCATGAGGTTGAGGCTCCTACCAGGGTCTTTGGGAAGATTTACCACACTTCCCTGTAAATTAGATTTGTATGTTAGGGCTCATCATTTCCTGTGCATTATGGCCCTGATTCAGGAAAGTACTTTTAGCACATTTTAAACAGGTGTCTCGTCATTTCAGTGGATCTATTCATCTGCACATGCTTCAGTGCTTTGCTGAATCCGGGCCTATGCGCATCCCTAAAGTGTTGCTCTGTAATGAGCAAAGATGTTTTTGTTGCTGTGTGATGTGTGTAGTATGGGCTCCCCAAGTGGAGAAGTGGTGTGCAGGGGCCACATGGTTGGGAACGTGTGCCTTAGATAGAAGAAATTCAGGATTACATCTCAAAGGAGCTAACCATATAAAAATAAAGGCTTAGAAAATAAGCCTACTGGAATATAAGAGAAATCTATGGTCAAAGGGAGAACAATGCTGAGGGAGACTCCAGGGAAAGCAGATCTGCAAGTGAGTGCTCTGTCGTGAGCAGCCAAGAGAGAGAGCCAGTGAAGAGATCAGGCTGGGAGTGTATAGGAAGAGGCTGTGGGACAGGAAGACAGGGAAATTTAGGGTTTCTTAGGCTGGGAGCCCATAGTACAGGGTGGGTGTGTTCCTCCTCTCCTGCCACCCCATGAGGAAGTATGGAAGGGGTGGATTAAAGTAGGGGGAAAGGCTGAAGACAAGGTGAAAAGGGCAGATCTTCAGAGGGAGGGCTGTATCTAGTGGAAGAGTCTGGGTGGAAGATTTGGTTTTAGGTTTACATTGGACTTTGTGTTGAACTCCGGAAGTGGTGGACTTTGGGACTTAGCGGGAGGACGAAGTCACTGCAGAGACCTGACAGGGTTGGGAGCTGGTGAATAACTGACATTAAAGGGAAGCTTAGGCAGGGGCAGGGTCTCATGCCAGATTTGGGGGAGACCCTGTTACAGTCTTATTGAGATCAATATGACAGCCTGTGGAGTAAAATACAAGGATGCCAGAATCAGGTCTCACATTTCATAAGGCACCTATGACTGTGGTTTCTAAGTGCTGGAGGAATGAAAGCTGCAGGCAAACTGAACATAACCCCTTTATTTGCATTGACTTCCATGGAGGAAGAACTAGTCCCTTACATGTTCCAAAATGTGGAGAGCTTATGCTTTTGTTGCAATTTTATCCTCCACAAAGGCAAAGCTGTACCAACATTTCATACAACTGATTTGAGAAAACAAGTCTGGATTATAGTTTCTATCTTGACTGTGTAAAAAATAAACTCT
This sequence comes from Chrysemys picta bellii, assembly GCF_011386835.1. NCBI lineage: Eukaryota > Metazoa > Chordata > Testudines > Emydidae > Chrysemys > Chrysemys picta. Next base: position 210,174,945 of record NC_088792.1, read on the forward strand.
GTGTCATAAAATAAAAAAAAAACCACTGCTTTGGAAACGGACATAGGCAATCATTTTGACAGGAGATATTGAAATAGGGCAACGCTTACGTAGTAATGCTAACATCATAATAACTTTTAAAAAGTTGTGCCCAGAAGAGGAAAAACTGGGGAGGAAAACTACCAAACTAAGACAATGATTTTTAAAGCTGTGTGACTGTGCTGCAATCATTGTTGGATCAATCAAGGGCTGGCCTTGCATTCCTCGGGCTTGATTCAGCACTTCTAACACACTCCTGATTTAGCAAAAGTCCCTTGATTTCAGTGTGATTGGTGGCTGTGTGAGAGCTGCTAGAAATAACCTCTATGCAACTTTCACCATTTTAATGGACTGTTTTATTTGAAGTCCCAGCTCCTGGAGCCAGGTGATAATATGCGAATCTCAACTTTAAAAAAAAAAGTTTCTTGCCCTCGTGGTTATGAAGAAAAGCTTGAAAAGTGACCGGCAGCGGAGAGGCTCAGAAACCAGAAGGCAAAGAAAAAGAACCCACCATTTATTACTGAAAAAAATCTTATTTAAAAAAAAAAAAGCTCCAGAATTCTCTTTCCCATAGAAACACCTCCACCCTTTAAAAGACAAGTGAGCCCGGAGTTTCCATGAAGAGAAAAAACTCTCTGGCCTAACACAGCCGGTTTGGTTTCTGCAAGCCGATGGATTGTTTGTGTAGCTCAGGCTGAAAAGGCTCCGTGGAAATCACCCAAAAGCACAGCCCCGGCGAGTCAGGCCCCCGGCTGCTGTGGGGAACCACCGCCTGCCCAGGGTGACTCGCCGACGAGCACAATGGGAACCCGTTGAGCAGCTCGCTTAAGGTCAGCGTTTGATCTGGATTTCATGGCTGGAGCCAAAACGTCCAACAACAACAACCCCAGGCACCGAAAGAACGGAGCCCAGCTTGCAACCAAACCCTCTCTCCTTTCAACCCTCCCCCTGAAGCGTGGCTAGTCATCCTAGGGGCTTTTCCCCCGGCCCGGGGGAGGGTCAGGATACCATGTTCTCCTTGCTCAAGGTGGTGGTGACACACCCGCGGGTTCCTCACCCTCTGCAGTAAATATCCAAAAGCCCTCGCGTCCGATCCTGAGCTCTGCCGCCCCGCCTCCGCACCTCTGCAACCACCCGCTGCACATTTTGAAAACATGTTGGAAAATAAAAGCGGGGGGAGGTCAACCCCTGGGATATAGACTGAGAAACGTTTGTCTTTCCAGGTACTCATGAGGGGAGGTAGAAATCATAAGAACAGAAGGCGACCAGGGTCAAATCCTACTTAGCACCTGCTCCTCTGAAGTCCAGCCGAGCAAAACTTGGTTCCTAATAGCTTATTCCCTCTAACTGACTGTAACCGAGTTAAATGTTGCACTGTAGGAAGAACAACAGCGATAGTTGTTGTTTTTAAAGGGATTTTTACCTTCTTGCGGTATGTTGTGTGTGTGTGTCTGCCTAGCTTAGAGTTTAAACTATATTAGGTTTTAACTTTACGTATTAAATAGAAGGATTTTTAAAGGGAAGGAGAACTCGAAGGAGCCTACCAAATAGGCTGAAAATCCACTGCGTTTTCGTGTCGCCCCCAATCTGCTCTGGTGTAATGTCACAGTTGTTTGAGAGTGGAAATACTTCCTATCATTGGCTGGCCTTGATAACATTATATTTTAAAGGAGCTTGGATAAGAGACATGGGGGGGAATTGCACAGCAGGTAGCCTTTAATAACTCCTCTGCTTATCAGCCTGGCCTAAATTTACCAGCAAGTTTTAAAGTACATTAAGTTACATAAACATGGCACGGGAAAGAATGCATTTCATCCTTTGATAGCGACCAAAGTGACCTTTACTGTATCTCACCTAGAGCCCGATTTAATTAATGCACATTCCGACACTCAACAACATTGGGAGAACCTGTGCTTGCTCGCTTTAAACATGGGCTTTGTGTTAATGGGCAGTACAGTAAATTGGCTATGTCTGCTTATTTCATAAAACAAATGGTAGCGGAATCCCTCTGCTTAGCCATAAATGTTACATGGGAGGACGTTCAGAACACATTTCCGGTGATTGGGGATATTTAGTATCAAGGAAAATTTCCAAAGGGTTACAGATGATCTTTGCTAACAGAAGAGCCAACATTTATAACACTAAATCCAGTCTTTGCGAGAAACAAGTCGAAAGTTGGCAATAAAGGTTCACCATTGGATATGAAAACAAGCTTGTGAAGCTCTGCAAAGGATAGCTGCATAAGTTAAAGGGAGCTGTAGTCAAGGAAGAGGGCATACATTTCTCACACACTAATATGTTTGTTATATTCTTCAGAGCTGTATTTTTAGTACTCTCGCTCTTTTTTTTATTTTATTTTTTATTTTTAAAGCCACTTGTGTAACCCATAGATTTGTCAAATGAGACTACGGGGGGGTTGAACTTGTGTATTATTGTTCACTAATCCTCTTTTCCGGGGCTTTCACAACCCGCAAACTGAAGCGAATTATAACCTAAAAAAACAATCTCTCCCCCTCTCCCTAAATTAACTGTAGTTACTGAGTGAATTAAAATTGAGATGGATGTAATCCAGCCAAAATAAACCACGCGCTTCCACAGCGAGCGCCGAAGAAGAGAGAAGCCAGCCTCCGCTTGCAGTGTTGTGTTAAAGAAACCCACACAACGAGGGACTCTTTCCTTCATCCAGGCTTCATCAGCCACAGAGCCTTTCTTGAGCATTATGATTTGATTGATCGAAATAAGCCGGAACAATCTAATGGCCGGTATATTGGAATGGCTAAACAGCGATGGCTACTCTATATGTCTATTTCAGCAACTATTTCCCTTCTCAACCATCCCAAGATTATTAGCAGGGGCTGCTCCCCGCCCAGGCTCATTTCAGTCCAGTTATTCATTCCGTCAGATGGAGGTAAAACATGCAGAAGAGGACCAGAGCTGAACACAGCTAGGAACGGTTTAAAGCCCAGGAGAAAAACTTGCTATTTTCGCTGCTGGGTGAAAGTCCTTCAGAAGTGGGGTGCGGGGGAGGGGAGTGGCAATTAGAAATGAGCAATTTAAACCAACCTGCGGTTAGTGGTTTTGGAACAAAACTGAAACGAAAAGGGGAGGGGGTGAGATAATTTCCACGTTGCCTCTGACACAGTGCACAGGAGTTTCTTATCGGACTCTAATGGAGAAAATAAAATGAAATTTGTAGCCTGGCTGTAAAGTAAACAGACAGCTAATCAGTGATGAAAAAGTTTTGAAGTCTGGAGGGTAAATTGCAGGTCACCTTTGAGCCATTAGAGCCAGATCTCTGCCAGGCTAAAGTGTCTCTGCCCATACCTCCCCTCTTCTCTCCAGCCGGAGTAGGAGAGAGATCATGGAGAAACACGCAATATTACAACTTCTTAGTGACTCTTGACGTGCTGAGGAAGGCATTTTCTTGCCTTCGAATATTTCTTGCCTCACGAGTGGCGTGAGGATATAAAGTAGCACTATTTAGCGGGCACAACACCCATTTAAGCAAGAAACTTGTTATAAAATTGGTGAGGGATAGATCCGTGACGCATTCATCGAAATTTCACCTCAGTGAAAATCCAGTATCGTCACATTATATCAACCTAGATGCCGCTCCATAAACCGATGTAATACTTTCTGGTTTACTTTATCAAGGATCTGCTGGAGAATGTGAACGAAAAGTAATGTTTAAAGCCGATTGCTTTCACCCACTTTAGCAGAAACATTTACTGCTAATAACCACCATGGAACGAAATTACCTTTGTTACATATCATTAAACCTTATGGTAGTCTGCTTGGGTCTCTCACTTTAGCAAATCTAAACATTACTGAGACGTATTGTGGGTTACTGAAGTAAAGTCAATTGGAAGACCTGCAGTTGCATTCAAGAAAATGGACCGGTTTCCAGACCTCTCTGCCTACTAAATTGTTTAACTTGCATCTCAAATTAGGGGGGGGGGGGAAGCCCCTAATCATTTAAATCTGACACTTGGACATGATGAGCAGTATTAGTCAGGCAAACATGAGCTGAAAGGATTCTCCCGCAATTCAGCAGAGAAATTGTTTCTCCAAAAACAGGCTCTTTTTCTCCACAAGAAATCCTCCTTCCATATACACAACAAAATAAAGCAACGCAGTGAAACTCAAAGCACTGAACGCGCGCTCCCAGCAAACTATTACACCCAATATTTTATCTCCAATCATGCAAACTGTTCGCTTCCCACTCACCTTGCCCGGAAAAAAAAACCCTCTGCCCAAGATAAACACTCTCTATCAGCAGGTTTTTTAATTGTGTCTGTCGGAACGAATAGTTTCTGATGGCTACAGGGAGGGAGACATGCTTCATCTAGCCCCCTGCTACAGATGACTCTCTTTCTGTACAAACTGATGATGACAGATATCCAGCTGATAACCTCTGGGGAACTAAGTTATTTTAATTTCCAGTCACTTTCCTGCTAAGTACCGTATCAGTTTGTACACAGCTGAGATAAGAGAAAGAATAAGAAAGAAAGAGACTAAAAACGTAGCCATAATGGCTGGAGTGGACGCAGCGGGTTCTCATAGCCTGCCTTTGACTTTACCTGAGTCCTACAACAAATCGAGGATCGCTTTGATTTTACCAGAAAAACCCTGGGGACCTTTTGATGGCGATTCACCTGATTTCTGAATGTGAATGTGAGGCAAACAACGTGTGGCTCATACAAAAAGATACACGGGCCGATTCGGTATGACCTAGGTGAAGTTCAGCCTATAGAAAGAAATAACATCATGGCCCTTGACTCTTTAAAAGTAATTTTCCGCAACCTGCGGGAAAAAAATGACGGGAAGGGAAACTCACCGGTGAAATGGGCTTTTAGTGAAAACAAAGCCTGACCTCCCCACTTGGTAAGGCAACTCCCATCTTTTCTGTATATTTATACCTCCCTACTGTATGTTCCACTCCATGCATCAGATGAAGTGGGTTTTAGCCCACAAAAGCTTATGCCCAAATAAATTTGTTAGTCTCTAAGGTGCCACAAGGACTCCTCTTGTTTTTGCTGATACAGACTAACAGGGCTACCTCTCCGAAACCGTCTCTATTTCTGTTCAGAGAGAAGAGAGCGATGGATGGATATTTAGCTAGACAGAATAATCTTGGGGGGAAATATAATTGGGCAAAGGGGTTCGATGGTGCCCCAGCTTGCATTCTAGCAGCATGCAACTTTTGGATTAGTCACTGATCCCCTTTTGTAAGCATTTGCCTAACACTGATATCTCTGAAAAGTGGTTTTTGATCTCTATCTCCCCCCGCATTCAGAGCGCATCACATTGTGCCTGGTCTGCCTCTCACGACAGCGCTGGGAGCAGCGGTGCGTCTGTCCTGTGACTAGCGCCGGGACTGGCACCCCTCCGGAGCGCAGTGTTTGTTTAGGGCTCACTGAATCCAATCAGGACTTGCTGGCTGCAGTTTTCCGGCAGGGCTGTGAGAGGCGCCTCCTCTCTCCTTTTTATAACATGAGCCGCTCGCAGTAGCCGCTGGACTCGAGTTTGCCGCTCTCCTCTCCCCTCGCTCACTGGATTAAAGCCTGCTGAGACCAAAGCAAGGAAGCCAATGCGAAGCAATCACGAGAGGTTTGCTTACTTATTTTGTTTCTTCTTGCTCTTGATTTAAAACACGATCCGGGCTAGCTGAAGGTTCTGCTGGTGCCCGAAGAGTTGCTCTGGACAGACTTCTGCTCGCTTTGCCTGGAAGCCTTATCTACCCGCCCCTTATCTCCTAGTTATCTTGCAAAGGGAGAGACGTATTTTGTGCCTGTCTGCAAGGGGGGTTTGTGTGTTGGGATTGCTATTCATGTGGTTATCTTAAGAGCCCCGAGGTGGTTTGGGAAGCTCAGAGAAGGAAACGTGCGCGTCCACTTTTGTTGCTTGAGCGGCTGACACTTCCCCCTTCTCCAAACTCTGTCTTTCGCTTTCTACCCTTCGCCTCCGAGGACTTGGGGCTGGGCTGGGCTGGGGGTGTGTGTGGCCTGTTTAATGCTGGCTGCTCCCGCTCGCGGTGTGATCTCCGCCGGGGGCCCCAAGTTGTCTGACGTGCCGCAGTTTGCGTTTGTTGACTGTGGATTGGTGCCATTTCCAAGGTGTGCTATTGTGGGGCTGGACTTGCAACTCCACAGGCCCCGAGTAAGTGGCGCAGGCTGGCACCAGCTTCCTCCGAAAGGTACATGCCCCTCGCCCTTAGTAGATCACCTCTCCTGGGTGGGCTTTGCACATCCGTCCCCCCGTCCCGTCCCTTTTGCGACCTTTTGTCTGAAACAAACAAAACTGAGGGAAAGACACGGATTGATGCAACGCCGCGTGTCTGTTTCCCAAGAGCTAGAGAGAACCTGACCCGTGCCATTGCTAATTGCTTTCCTCGTGGGAGGAATTCAGATGACTCATGCATCGGAAAATAAGGAAGGGGCGCGTGGGTAGCCCACAATAAACAGCGCTCTCCCCATCCCTTTCCCTCTCGTTTTCGATCTGCAACCCAAGATAAGGTGGGAAAGCTCAGCCTGGTGCCCTGCTCCCTGCCTACTCTACCTATTGCTGGGGGCAGCTGAGCTCGGGCCGCTAGCGCGCCCTGCTAGGAGGCTGCGAGGGTGGGACGTGGGGCTGGGGGGTGTTAATGACCTTTGCTGGCTGATCTTTATTCTGCCCGGGAGCCAGACAACGCCGCAAAGCGACAGGAGCGATTAGAGGGTCCCCTCGGCTCCCAGCCAGCGGGTCTCACAAAGAGGGAGACGCTGAGGTCTGTTTGCTAACTGGATTTTTTCTTCTCTTTTGTGCCCCCCCCCCCCCGCGCCTTCCCCTCCCTATTCCCCCCTCCCTTCCCCAGAGGCTAGACGGGGACCTGGATGGCCCTGACTGACGGCGGCTGGTGTGTGGTGAAGCGGTGCGGCGCGGACGCTGGCGACTCCTCCTGCCCCTTCCCCGCCAGGGAGCCGGGCCCCTCTCCTCCTTCGCCGGCGTCTTCCTCCTGCTGCTCCCCGGGCGAGCGCGGCTCCTCCAAGACTCCTCAGCACGAGCCCGAAGGGACCCGGCCTCCTCCTCCCGCCGCCGCCGAGGGCAGGTCCCTGCTCGCCCCCTACGTGCACTTCGGAGCCCCCCACGCGCCCAGCCTGCCCAGCTGGGAGGACATCCTGCTCTTCACGGATTTAGACCAGACCAACAAGCTGCTCTGGTCCAGCCGCGGCTCCAAGCTGAGCCCCTTCGGCGCCGAACAGCCCGAGGAGATGTACCAGACCCTGGCGATCTCGGCCAGCCAAGGGCCGCCGGCCCCTTACGATGGATCTGCCGGCAGCTTCATGCACTCCACGGCCAGCTCCCCGGTCTACGTGCCCACCACCCGCGTGGGCTCCATGCTGCCCACCCTCCCCTACCTCCAGGGCAGCGGGGCCGCCCAGCCCAGCCACCCGGGCAGCAGCCACTCGGTGTGGCCCCAGCCGGCCTCGGAGAGCCCCTCGTACAGCAACGGCAGCGGCTCGCATCCCTCTGGCCGCTTCCCTTACTCCCCCAGCCCGCCCATGGCCAACGGGGCCTCCCGAGAGCCGGGGGGCTACAGCAACAGCCTCAATGCCAGGGACCAGTACAGCCCGCTGGGCAGGCCTCTGAACGGATCTTACCCCGGCCACTACCCCTCCTATGTGGGACCCCAGCTCACCCCCGCCTGGCCCACGGGACCTTTTGAGAACTCCATGCTGCACTGTCTGCAAAGCCGAGCCACCCCGATCCCGGTGCGGGCTCCCAGCGCAGGTAAGAGCTCCCAGGCCCCGCCACAGGCTTGGGTCTGTGTGAAGGGCCGGCCAGGCTCTGGGGGGATACAGCAGGAACGAAATGACTCCAGGGGGGAGGGAGGGAATTCCCCGCAAGGGAAGGGGAGCTGGGGCGGCATTTTTGTGTGTGTGGCCAGCCTGTGTTTTCTGCTGCAAAGCTGGAACTGTGGTTGTGGAGAGGGGAGGAAGTGACAGGGAAGCAGATGGCACTGAAGTAGAATTATTAGTTCCTATTTGTGTATCCTTTGAGGAGGAGGATTGGAAGAGGTCGGTGTCTTTGGAGAAAATTTTAAGATCCTGGGGTGTGGGGTTTGTTGTTGTTGTTTTAAGGGGGGGATAAAATTGCTAGTAGAAGCCGTTTCATTAGCATAAACATATTCTTTGAATGAATATGCATAAAGTTTGTTAAATAGGAATCCTGAAAGGCCGCTAACCTTCAGCTGTCTTTTGGAATAAGTTTTCTCTCCTGAGTTGTGTGCAGGGACAGTGGTTTGGAAGGGATCAGTGGAAGTATTTTGAGACCCCTATTCTTTTGGTGTTTTTGAATGGTGTGGCTTTTGGTGATAATGGCAGGCAGGGGGCCGGTAATACAAAAGTATCTTTTGGAATAAAATGAATCTGAAGAAGTGAGGTTTTTATACCCACGAAAGCTTATGCCCAAATAAATCTGTTGTTGTTTTTTTTTTTGGAATAAACATTGCTCCCTTTTTGTATTTTTTTTAAATGGCATCAATTGGAAGTATTTTAATCGGCGTTTTAAGCCTGGTCTTTTTTTTTTTTTTTTTTTTTTAAGAAAAGAAAAGAAAAGAGTTGGTTAATGTAAGTCGCTTCCAGATGTCTCTTTCTTGTATATTCGTGCTTCCCCGTATTAACATAATTCGATTAAGAAATAGTGAAAAATGCAGTGTAAATTACACCTTCTATTCGAAATAAACGATTCAGGCACATTACAGAGATTTGCTCAATGGATGTTTGTGATTTCCAAAGGCAAATCCAAAACCAGTTAATGTTAGCCATTTTAAAATTAAAATCAATGGGAATTTCTGTTTTAAAACCGCTGGCACAGTCAGGTTCCCAGTGGCGGAATTTACTGATGTCAGCGTCTTTTTAGCAAAAGAAATTATGTGTGTCATTACATTAACTGTAGGGCTGAAGATTGAGTTACTTTGCGATGATTTTTGGTTATTGCAATCTCTTCAACTTCTTTCACTCAGAATATAATTTTGCGCTTGCTTTTGCCTATCACACTACTAGTAAATATTTTATGCACATGGATTCAGTATCATTTTCCTTCTAAACAACAGACGGTACCACCTAAAAATCTTTTCATCTTCGATAAACAACCCTTCTCCAGTCCTCCAATGCAACATATTTGATTTAGGCATTTTAAGTCCCACTCTCATGTTTACTAACGTGACACAGAGAATGAAGATGATTAATTTTTTTAGAGATAGCAGCGAAAGAGCAAAGCAAAGCAGAAAACCCTCTTCTCGTGCAACACGAACGTTGAGTGTCAGGACTTTAAAAGTTAAAGTGGAAAACACGGAGATAACCGGCCTGGATCAAATCCTCAAGGATGCAACCATATCATCTGCCTAAGGAGAGGGCTATGGGAATGGAAATTCTCATAGACAAATGAAGGCGGAGGGGAAAAGGCTCATGGATTTGAAGAGGAAGGAAGGAATGGGTAATCCTAAACAGAAAGAGATTAAGGAAGAAGGGTTAGATCATTCTGCCAGGAAGGGCGAGTGTCTGTATCACTGATTCTCCTTCGCAAATACCCGATGTACTTTCTTTATGTATTCTGCAAGACACTGATTTGATTTTTGGTTCGTTTACACACCGTGTTAAAACGATTAAGTCGGTGGTATATCGCACCCTGGTCCCTACAACCCTGTCTTTGGAAAAGCGGTGATAATATTATATGAAGTGTAATATGTTTAATCCCTGCCTTAAAACGGCCGGGAAAGTAGTTCCGCTAATTTCACTGGGTATAATTTAATGTTTCTAACTGTTCCCCCATAAACTTCCCCGAAGATGATTTTGTGACCTTGCGACCGAAAAGGTGTGGGAACGTGCAAGGTTGGGGGAGGCATTGGGTGCTGGAGATACAGAGCCTTCAAAACAAGGTTAAGGTCTTATTGTAAAGGAAATAAGAGACTCTAGGCAGGATCCAGACTAGGAACAACCAAAGTGTGTGTGTGTATATCCGAAACACAAAGTGCAGGTGTCCTGGCAGTCACCAAACCTCAAAATCTCCTTTCTTCTCCCCTTCTCCCCAATCAGGTTTAGACTACATTCAGAGTAGCATGTGAATGCAATCTGTTTATAATGTTTGTGAGTGAGGTGATACCTTTTATTGGACCACTTCTGTTGGCGAGAGAGACAAGCTTTCCCGCTTACACAGAGTTGTCCTTCAGGTCTGGGTAAGGATGAACTCTGTGTAAGCTCCAAAGTGTGTGTCTCTCACCAACAGACTTGGCCCAATACAAGCTATCACCTCACACACCTTGTCTCTAATATCCTGGGACCAACACGGTTACAACTACACTGCATATATTTGCGTGAGAAATATTATCGCAGCACAAATGCCTTCTGTATGGTTTCCCCTTCAATTAGCTTATTTAAGAAGATGTCAAGGTCTAGTATATGCTTGATATAACATTAAAATAGAAGCGAATAAACGGATCAGAGTCCCCCACAGTTTGAGGTTCTCTTATGCTATCCCTTTAGTACAAATGTTCATTTATTAAGAGTCCTCTGTAAAGCATTCTTGGAGTTCCCTCCCGCAGCTTTAACTCAGGAAACATCCCCATTGACTTGGGCCTGTAATAATTACGACATTCAATGTTCTGGGTGCTTGCTGTAATACAGTCACTATATACGGATATCACAAATACAGTTTACAATATCTGCTATAGATTTGTGTAGGTCTCCTAATATTTCCATGAACGCTCTTTTATTCCCGGGTAGGAACTCAAAGGAAAGAAATCCGTCTGTTGTAGAGGAAAATAATGGGGGAGATTTGCACAAAGTTAAAAAGTAAAACTTAAACCCCACAACCGATTCCATCACATCACTTCTGACTAATGATAAAAATAGTTTTCTGTTTCTGCAAGTTGGACTCCCGCATTTAAAAAGGATCCAACTATAAACGTTTTATCAAATAAAAAGATCAGCACTCAGAACACATGCAGTGTGTGCAATCAAGCTCTTTTTTAAAATGTAAGGAAAGAGTATCCTGGAATTTTCATAACTTAATGGAGTCAGAATTCTCATAAATAATGCAATGACAGAATTCTCATAACTTGTAAGAGTTTCTAAGCTTTTACTGAACAATTAAGCTATATTCTTTTATTATAGTTATAAATATATCTAGCATGGATTAAGGAAAAACTATTCTAAAGGCTAGAGAAATATCTCCATAGAATTTCTTTCCATAGGTATGAAGGTAACTTTTTAAAGTAAACAATTGGAAAAAATAACTGTTTAACTCCAGTGTCCTTGAAGCCTGAAGCATTTTACTGATTACAGTATTCAATGGCGGCTTTTAGTGCAAAGATTAATACATCTTAGTGATGTGTTAAGAGTTACAAGCTGACAGTGTAATTTGAACTGTGGTCTCTGGACTCTGCCATGTTCTGATTTCATTTTAACTTGTAATTTTTGTAAATGAAGGGAGGAGAAAAATTTGGGAGGGGGGGAAACCAGGGAGGGGGAAATACAATTTCTTTCTACGCGAAGTACATTTAGTATAATCAAACAAGTATATCAAACGCTTATTTGACATTTACAAGATCTCTTTCACTTTAGGGAACACAAAGCTAATATGTGAAACATAAAAGAGTAACCTCATGACGAACAAAGTCAGGTAGAACAGGGCATTAAAAGGGGCGAGAATCAATTATGAAGCTACATTTCTGCAACAATGGCTTCCCCCTCTCTTAAACTAAGAAAGTGATACAGAGGGAAACATTTTAAATGATCTCTGTACAATATATATATATATATATATATATATATCAAAATATCAAGATTGATCTTTATCTTTAAAATATGGAGAGATTAATCAGATAAAGAAAGGGTTCCAGACAAGGAAATGTTTGGTTGTTATAGCTGGGATTTATTTATTCTTTGCCTAACACGTATATCTTTTTTAACTGTTTAATAGTTAATAGAGCCCTGTGATAAAATGTTAGGTGTTTTTCCACTTAGTATATTTCTTAATAATTAGATTTAGTTTCTCACACACCCCCCACACACACACTAAGGTCAAATTTTTGTCTCAACTATAGATTTAGTAAAATCCAATTAGCAAAGACTTTTTTATATTGAAGTTTTAATAAGTCGTAAAGCATTTTTTCCCAGTAAGACTCTAAAACGATCAAACACTTTTGCTCAGTCGTGACTGAGAATTATTTGACAAAAATAACTTCACTTCCGATTTACTATGATTACAGTTAGACTCCCAAGTGGACATTGAAAGGTGGATATTTTGGCAACGAACATAATAGTTTTGCACACCCGCTCCATATTTATTCTGAGTAAAGATATCTCTGCCCGGTGTAAATGCCTTTTAATTTATTGCTTCTTTCTATACTATAAATAAATAATTTAAATAAACACCGCGAGCAATTATGATTGAAAATAGATTCTGGTCAATATAGGCATACAAAAAGTTAGTTAGTAAAATTCTGAAATCCAAATAAGTCCGCCAGACTAAACGAAAATTGGTAAATATTGCACTGTGTGATTTTCATTTTCAAATGTACACGATTGGATCTTTAACTGACCCAGTAGTCCTGTCCTGCGGTTTTCACCACGGCAAAATTTTCGTTGTGATCAACGTGAGAAGGATCGGGCCGCAGGGGGGGAAAAATCCCACCTTGTGGGTTAATACTATTTTTTTAAATAAGGAATTAAAAATGTTGTTCTTCGGTCTCTCTCTGTGTAGAGTTTTTGTGTCAAGGCCCTGTTGATTAAAACATCATCAGACGATGTTTTAAACAGCTGCAGCGGACAGCGCTGACCGAAATGGTGAGAGATTCAGAGTAGTGGCTCTGCGCTGTGTTGTGACCGGAGGAGCTAAGGGCTGGGGGAGGTTCAGCTTGGCCTGGGGATTTAAGATCGCGAGAAAGCCCCCCGGGACAGATGGCAAATGGGTCACTTTAGTTCGTCTGCCAAAGGCGCATTTTGCTGCGACAGGAGAGCCGTGACCTGAGCCTGTGCTAGGCTCCGAAGAGCAAATGATGAAGCAGGTTGGGGTGGGGTATCTCGGTTCAGCCCGGCTTTGCATGACTTCACTTTAAAATGGCTCTGATGAGGATGAGTCAAAGGGAGGAAGCGGAGGGCAAAGCCCGCTGGGGCTGGCAAGTTTCCGTCTTGTTGCGCAATGCCCCGAGCCCTCCCCGCAGAGCGAGCAATCTCTGCCCGCTGATTTCTGCGGCTCCTAAGCCCGCTCCCCCCGTCTGACAGCAGGGGATGGTTGTATTGTTAACTCGCCTTCCTTTGACTGTGTCCCCTCCTAGATCTGCTGGAAGATCTGTCCGAGAGCCGGGAATGTGTGAACTGCGGCTCCATTCAGACTCCTCTGTGGAGAAGGGACGGCACCGGCAACTATCTGTGCAACGCCTGCGGGCTGTACACCAAAATGAACGGCCTAAGCAGGCCCCTCATCAAACCCCAGAAGAGAGTGGTGAGTGAGTGAGCGCCAGGCACAGACGGCTGGGAGCCAGCCTCGTTCCACATTCCAGCCCCCCCACCCCCGAAACCGGAGTCACACCTTTTGAGTGTGAACGGCTGCTGACATCGCAGGCCTTCAGATACCGACCCCTGTTCCTAGGGCTTGAGCCTGCAGTCCTAGCTCCCACAATTTGCCCTTTAGCTCCCCTGCCCACTCACACAGTCCCTGATCCTGCCAGGAACCTAGGGCTCAGTCCTGTTCCCACTGAAGTCTGTAGCAAAACCCCCATTGACCTAACTATGCAGCGACAGGCCTTCATTGCCCACAGCGTTCACTGGAGCCAGTGGGAGCCCACTGTGCTCAGCACCTTGTAGGCTCAGGCTCAGGGTGACCCTGTCCTGACAGGCAGAAAATTAGTTCAACACAGTGGAAAAGCCCCTTTAACGTGGGTGAAGTTGCAGGCTAACCTGTGAAAAGATGTGTTAGCCTTAGCAGGTTGTGCTGTAACCTAGGTTCCCCCTATGCGGCCTTCTTGCTGTCCTTTTGGTGCGTTGCTGCCTGGCTCATCTTTAGGTCATAATTATGTTGGAGCATAAACTGGGGAAATAAGAGTTCACCCTTTGGGTATTTTTTTAAAATTGACAAACCCCCCTCAAAGAAGCAACACAGATTTTAAAAAATACACACTGAAAATACCGGACGTTTCAGTTTTTTGCAATGTTGAAAATTGTTTGTCCAGGGAGCCAGAAATTCCTAAAGACGTACCTTGTTTGTGAAAAGCTCATTTCTCTGGATCTGGGGGATTTTTGTTTATATAATTAAAGGAAAACCAATTGCTTAAACAAGATAAAAGCCTTTGTTTTTTTGTTTTACTGCTAAAAATGAACCATAATTTGTAAAAAATGCACTACAGACACTACAGACCAGAACCCCAGTTTATAATTCAGCACTGGCACTGAAGAGGGAAGGAGTAAATGGAACAAGAGGGCACTGCAGACTGTTTTTAATAAATCTGGGTTGAGGACAGTAAAGAAAGAGAATTCTCCTTTTTATAATTGCCATTAGTGGGATAGTTATAGTAAGTGATGTTTGACCTAATCCAAACCGGTGCTTGGACCCCGGTGTCTGAAGACAGTGTGACAAACTGATCAAGCTTCAAGACCCCTTCAACCACCCCAGCTGTTGCAGTTCCTTCATATTTCTACTGTATAAAAAGAAATGCCATTCTTTGTTAAACAACAATTCTATCACCATCCTCTACAATATTTTCTGTAACTGGAAAAAAAATCACACTTGACGAGCTTTTAAAAGCCACGTTTTCTTCATCATGTCAACATTCATCTGGTGAAGTGCCCTTGAGCCAAAGAATTAATTAAAACCAAAAGTTAATTACTGTTGGATGCTCAATTTCTTAACTGGTTATTTAGCAAATTTCATTAAGTAAGGCTAATTAGCAGGAATAAATGCAGCACATGAGGTCAGATCCTCAGCTGATGTAAACGATCATAGCTTTCCTAATTTTAATGCCATGGAACCAGCCAGATATACCCGAGTTGAGGATCTGGTCCATGGTGTTCCTGGTTTTCACTTTTGTGTGTGTGTGCGCACAGAACACAGTAAATTGCAGTGATTTCAATCTGACCTCAATGAAACAAACGTTTTACAGTGTTCTATGAAAAATATAGTCATAATCTATTCCAAATAAGTACAACCAAAATAATATATGTATGATTGTATTCATACATCTGGAAGTATATAACAAAAAATGGTTTGAAGATGATAAGCGTGTTTTGGCCCTTGTCCTACTGTTACTGAAGTCAGTGGTAAAACTCCTGCAGCAGGAAAGCCAAGATTTTATTCGTTTTAGTGCCAAAACTTTTTGAAAGTTAAATAGTTTTTTAGATAAATTAGATTTTACTACAACAGTGATGCAGAAAATGATAGAAAACAGAGAATATAAAATATATTGAGACTTATGCCAATTTTCATACAAACAAAAATAAAAGAAAACCAAAAAAAATTGTAATAAGATCCAACTACGTAAATTTTAGAAAATGCAGCATATACATTGGGGCCAAATCCTGTTCACAAAAAACTCTGATTTCAACAGTAATTTTGCTTTAGGAAGGTAAGCAGAATTTGGAAGCAGTGTGTATCTTTCATTTTCTTTTATTAATTACCATAATATGACAAATTCTGTTTCAGTACTAATTATTTGCTACAGTTCTATCAGTATTGCCTTAAATTGGTACAGACTGAAACCACAGCTTGGTGATTATCTTCAGTATGCAACCAGTAATGACTTTTAGATTCATAGTTCCCAGTCAAAACAATTATATTTAATTTATAATTCTCTTTACAACCGTGATGTAAAGTTACAGCTCACTACTTAGTAACACAAATGGATAGAATTCAAGAGACCTGACCATAGCTCTGAAAAATACTTATCATTCTGAAAACATTATTTTTTGTTTTCTGTGTGGCAGGTGTGGTATCAAAGGTCTCCAGATATTTCGAGCAAACCAACAGTAAATGGTACAAATGGAAAGGGCGTATGCCCAATAAATTAGTTCTTGTTGTGGACTCTTTCTTTATGGTCATGATGGGCTGAATGCAGTGCATTGAAACTGACTGCTTTATGCAAATCTTTTCAGCCTGCAAACATAGCTAGTCCCTGATTTTTTGACATTGCAATACTTTGTAAAATAACAGATTTATGATGTAGCTTGAATTCCTTGCTTGTGATGAATGTGAAAGAGAGCGCTTGTTACAGGAACTTTTATAACCCATTCACCTTCATTTCACATGTTTATGAGGACTGGCTTCACTTATGATATATAGTCTGCAGTCATAAAGCTCTTTGTTATATGGTTATTTCTGATATAAGATTGCTTCATCTTGGCTCCAAACTCCACTGAAGAGTGTCATAAATGGCTTGTTTATAATATGGACCTTGCTGTCACACACCAATTTACTGACTTCCTAGAACATTCACACACAGAGAGTGAGCACTGTTCTGTAAAGCATGTTCCTGAAGTATGTTGTTTTTCACTTGGTGATAAATATGTTTTTACAAAAATGACACTGTTTGTTGTACATATTAAGTCCCTTTGATATCTGTTCCATATTCCTTTTCCATGTCAAAACAAAAGTTTGCAGCTGTCAGCCCTTCAGGTGAAGTTCAGCTTGTGAAAATTGAGCTGTCTTTTTGCTTTAAACAGAATCCCTGCCATACCGGAATGTTCATTTTTCACTGCTGATGTAGGAAGGTCATTAAAAGAAGCTGATTTTTCTCAAACCAATTTAAGGCAATGCTTAAAAAGTAGGCAATTTAAGGCAGCACAAAAAAGTGCCGCGTCAAAACCATTACTTTACAGTAGCACATTATGAAAAGGGAGAGTGCTCTGAAAGCTCCACGGAGAGACTTATGTGCACTGCCCGGTTTTCATTTTGATGGAAATCTGTTGAAAAACGTTGCCTTTCATATCCAACCTATCAGAGGAAGTGATGAGATCCCGTGGTCTGAACACACAATTGGTGATCAGAAACTCCTGAGTTTTAATTTTGCCTCTCCAGAATTGGGAAAATCACATTACCTCTTTGCATAAGTTTCCTTGTTTGTAAAATGAGGATAATAATACCCACATTTTGGGGTGGGTGGAGGGCTTAATTAGATTAGGTTGTGAAGCAGCTTACAGAAGCTAAATGTTGTTATATTGACTTTGTATTACACATAGCTTTGGTAAACCAGTTACCAGTCTATTCCTTTCTCCAGCTGTTAAGTGGCAAAGTACATTTGTTTGTATTTGTTTGTTTATTTTTTTGTTTACCTGTGCTTGCCCCTAGCCTTCATCGAGACGGCTTGGTTTGTCTTGTGCCAACTGTCACACCACAACCACAACTCTGTGGCGTAGGAATGCAGAGGGCGAGCCAGTATGCAATGCCTGTGGCCTTTATATGAAACTTCATGGGGTAGGCAGCTATTTCAGTCCACGTTTGATTCCTGTTTAGTAGGGGCCCAATCCTCGTATGGAACATTCATTGACTTCAGTGTGCTGAGTGCTAACAGGAGCAGGCTCCACGGACTTGAGTCTACGCTCGTTGAAGTCAATAGAAAAACTCCCTTCGACTTTAACGTTGCAGGATCAGAGCCTAAATGAGGCTATCTTAAAAATTCTGTAAATGTTTGTTAAATTGAAGAATAAGTCAAAAATGATTCAGAATGTCATTTGTTAGTAAATTGTTGGTTATACTTTTTTCAGCAAATGTAGAAAAATAATGTAAGAAAATAACTGTACTGTGAATATAATGGAATCCATTTAGTGCTAGACTCTGGGAAATCTTGTGAGTAAAGTTATACA
This sequence comes from Chrysemys picta bellii, assembly GCF_011386835.1. NCBI lineage: Eukaryota > Metazoa > Chordata > Testudines > Emydidae > Chrysemys > Chrysemys picta. The sequence continues at coordinate 210,192,797 of NC_088792.1, forward strand.
TGTGTATAAGTGTTTGAAGGATTGGGGTTTTAGAATGTATCAATACTTTGTCCAGCATTTAAAAAAAAGAAATTAAGTGATGGTTATAAAACATTATAATCATATCACTTACATGAATTGATTATATTTTCCAAAGCTTTTTTTAATTAGGTAAGTGATATTAATTTTGAATACATATTTTCTGTTTAAAAGGTATGTTAATTGTGCCTTTAATGACCCAGACTCCAAAGCAGCTATTTACGCATTTTCTTGATATAAAGATAACCTTGAATATGATGCATTAGTTCACATGGATAAATACTTAAAAAGAATATATATTACGGTTTAAAGACCCATCCTGCAAGCATTTAGGTCAAGGCCTTTTCATGCACAATTGGAGTCAATAGAAACAGGATCGGGTTCTTCATGTTTATCTGTTTTCCAGAATCAGCCTCTAAATCCCTAGGATCCAGTCCTGTTGTCCTTACTTAGGAAAATCTCCGGCTGAAGTAAATGAGAGTTTTGCCTAAGTAAAAACTTCAGGCTTTTTGGAATCACTGCTAGAACACTGGAAAAAATAGTTATTTTTTGGAGAGTAGAGTCTATATAATCATAAAAATGCTTTAAAATAGTTGATTTCAATTGATTTAGTTGTAGCACCATTTGATCTTATGGTAAAATTTGGTTTCTGCTGAGTGCCGTACATGCAAGTCTTTATGATCCTTGTTGATTTTTTCCCCCCAGGTTCCTCGGCCTCTTGCCATGAAAAAAGAAGGAATTCAAACTAGAAAGCGAAAACCAAAGAACATAAATAAGTCAAAGACGTGTTCTGGTAAATATTGTAAGATAGGATATTTGGATGTAAGCATTTTGTCATATTGGAAAATATTTGTTTCTAATCACAGTTACTTCTGTTGCAGGTAACAATAATAACGCAGTTCCTATGACTCCGACATCCACGTCTTCTACTAACTCAGATGATTGTAGTAAAAATGCTTCCCCTAGCACACAAACTACAGCCTCTGGGGTAAGTGATAAAATAGTATCTTTATTTGTAAGCAAGCTGATCACTGTATAATATGTTATCTCAGCTTTTATCTTATCTAGCAGTACAATAATCTAAACAAACTTTTCAGTTTTGTTAGCTGATACAGGAGCAAGAATTTCTGAGGAAATTACATATAAATGTAAACAAAACGACAAGCTGAAGTACTTTACAGACCTCTTAATTAAGATCTATATACATTTTATGATTAAATCAACCGAAGCTTGAACAAAAACATTTTGTTTTGAAGAGTTTAAATTGTTTTATCTTAAAACTGTTTTTTTTTAGACATAATAGCAATGCACAGCATAGTGACAACATCAATAACATTAGTGCACATAACACAAATTCCTTGAATGCTGGCCAGCGTGCATGTATAATTCAAGGCACCACCCATCTCATCTTTTTCAAAAGTTATTTAAAAATGTGTGCATGCATTACGCACACAGAACTCCCTCCCCCGAGCATAATTTTAAACTCCCACTAAAAGCAACAAAACTCAGTCTTGTGGTCTGTATGCCGGCAGGGTGAATTGAGACGTGTGCTTAGGGCCTGATCCAAAGCCCATGGAAATCAATGGAAAGATTCCCACTGGGAGTGGAGGCTGTTCAGCACTTCACAGGACTGAGCCCAGGAGGTCCACTGAACAATATCTTGTTTGTTTCAAACTCGTATTTTCATCTACACACCACACCTTCTTATCACCCCTCTGATCAGCATTTGGGATAATACATACTATAGTTAAAGCTGCAAAGTAGTTTAATTTATAACCTCTTTTATTTATCTACACCTCCCCCCTCCCCACATCCCTGCAGTCTTCTGTATTCTTCATTTACTGTGTCATTTACTTTAAAAGATACCCTTAGCATGGCTTTCACTGTTCCTTTATTAGTAAAAAGAAACTTGTTTATCATAATTATTTTTTGGTATGTTTCCCGATCCAAATTCCTTTCCATGGTTTCTTTCCTGAAATATGCAGTTTCACTGTAAACAAAACAAAACAAAAACAAGTTTTGTTGTTTGTGGACTTATTTACAACGATACTGCTCAGAGATGCTGGACTTTTGTATCTGATGCCATCAAGCAATATTATTAAAAGGCTGTATTTGACGTGAAAGAATTCAGAGAGTTCAAACAATACATAAAATACATTAAAGGAAGGGAAATTTGAAACTAAAACATTGGTCTAAAATGGAAAATGATTGGGTTTCATGCTCCCTCTCTGCCCTCCCCTCTCCCAAACATTTGATAAGAAAAAACACTTAGTTCTAAATTCACCACTAACTTCAGTGAGCATTGGATGAGACCTAAACAAGTAATCTCCCCCTTGTCTATTTTGAACCATGAATGCACATTATAAGAATTGAATCTGTGAAGTAGTTGGAATAATGGCCTGTACTATATATACCCATGTCCACTCATTTGATCTTATAATCTTGTTTGCTATAGGCAGTCAATAATTAACCTGTGAAAGGAACAGGAGAGGCAAGAAGGTGCAAGCAGAAGGTCATGGTCTTTAAGGCTTGATCCTGCTGTCATTGAAGTCATGGGGAGCTTCACCATTGACTTTAATGGAAGTAAGCTCAGTCTCTGGGTCTGAATCAGGGGAGTTGCTGAGCGTGCTCAGGACCTGTGGAAGGCAATGGGAATTAAGGGCATTCAGCATCTCAGATCAATGGAACCGAAATCTGGTCAAATGTAAAAACATTTTATATTAACGCCAAACCTCTTTCTTCCCCTCCACCCATTCTGATATTTTTTTTCATGAGACTTTAGAGCTGATGGATTGATGGCCATTCTCTATTATCAGAACAGGTACAGCCCAGACATTAGCAGTGCAAACTTCCCCCTGCTGATCTACGGGCATCAGCTGGAAGAACTGCTCATAGGGATGCCTATTTAGTCCTCGGCTTGTCTAGCAAAAATATTGTCATTTAGGGCCATCTGTGCTTTTGGTGTTTTTGTAATGTGGACACTTGTTCACTGGGAATTATAATGAACTATATATTCTAACAAACTCATTCCATGTAGCTCACTGTACTGACACTTTTTTAACTGCCCTAACTCTTCTTCTTTGAGGAGTAGAAAAATGCTAAATTGACAAAAAAGAACCAAAATACATTAGGGGAAAATATATGAAGTTTTAGAAACTATTGCCTGAAATTCATAGAAATGTTATTGCTAAATGAATCATTTAGAGAAAATGAATTCCGTTGCTGGTACAAAAGTCATTTGTTATGCTTTTGCAAGGCTGCCAAAAGAGTTCCTAGCAATGTGGAAATCTAATGGAAATGAAATTCAGCAGAATTTGTGTCAGCAACATTCATTTTCAGCCCTACCTTTTCCATTTCCTTTAAAAGTAAAATAATGGGGCTGGGGCAGGGGGGCGGGGGAGAAGGTACTTATTCTCTGAAAGGCAGTTACTCAGCTGAGCAGCTTTGAAACTGCACATTTCATACAGGGAATTTTACTGGCTGCCAGCCTTGAGGAAAGATAATGGCTTAAATGTTGGTTTTATGCCCCTAGTTGAAGAAGTTAAAAAAATTAAAAGATATGATTGATTAATAGTAATGGCCATGAATTATAATATTTGGATCCAGCTCCAGACTGAGAACATCCCAAAGTTTGGAAGTGTTTGCATCTGAGCTTTTGGGCTGACCCGTTATAAAGATGGGGGCTCTTTGCAAAATTCACATCTGGATGTAGGGGCTTTAGTTTGGGCCCATTTCTGTCTTTCTGAGGCGTATAAGTACTGAGTTTTCTCCATTGTTAATATGGAACAGAACCATTTACAGGCTATATGAAGTTGCTTTATATCCTCATAAAAGAATATTTGAAACTTTCATACTGCCTCTATATCTTGAGACACGTCATCCCACTGATGCTCCCCCTTAAGTGCGCAGAGGAGAAAACTGCACACAACAATATGCTGAAATACACTAATATAAAAGGCATAGCGCCCCAGTCCACATCCTTCTGTAGATGTGCAGAGGCTGCAGTGGGCATGGTTGCCAGCAGTACTCCATTACCCCTTTAGGACAAAACACAATGTAAGGACTGTTACAAAGTCTGCTCTTTATGGCAATAGATGGAGTCTCCATGAGCCAGAGCTGATGTCAGTGAGGACGCAGCAACAATGAAGGAATTCTTCCTTCAGAAAAGCATTGGGCCCATATAAGAGCTGAAAGAGGCCCTGAACTCTGTGGCAAGAGGTGCCACTACAGCACTGCTGCCCAACCCCTTATTTTCACCTGGCATTGGGATTGCTCTGGCCATTGTATTTTGGGCATAAAATATGGCACACTCCTATAGCAAGTTGTCTGGATGATGTAAATTCACATCAGAGCACAGCAGGCAGGGCCCCACTTCTCCCTCTGCCACCTGTGCAATGAACAGGAATCTTGATGTCCCAGTGGGAACCAATGTGCACCACAAATGGTGCCTTGTAAAGCAGCTTGGATCGTGTCCAGAAGTGCTGTCCTTTACATCTGTTTTTTTACTTTGGGCCAGTAGAGAGACCACGCAGGGTAGCCTCTTCTGCCTACTTATACTCCCTTGTGGAATAGATATGATCACCTTTCTGCAGCATGCCAGTACTTTGTGCGTCCAGTGTCCATGAGGAGCAACGGGGCTTGCTTTCACGGGGACCATGACGGTGCTCTACATTTTGTTGCAGCTTATGCTCCTGGACAGCACTTCCACTCTTTTGAAGTTCAGTCCGCATCATGGATGGACAGAGACTGACCGGGTCCTTTGTCTATTGTTGTCCTGGTTATGATAATTTTTAAGCATAGCAAGCCAGTTATTGCTCTCACTTACATCCATACAGCCCAAGCAATATACTGGAACTGAAGAAATCATTCCTGTTTATCTGGTAACTGAGTGGGTGTGTTTTTATGCAGTTGTATATAGATATGATACATTTGTTAGTCTCTAAGGTGCCACAAGTACTCCTGTTCTTTTTGATACAGACTAACATGGCTGCTACTCTGAAAACAGTGCAATTTTATGAGTCTGTGCAGCAAAAACGGTACTCAACGCAGGGTAATTTAAAATCTTAGGGACATTTTTGTTTGGTTGTTTTTGTTTATTAATGCATGGAAATGAACACAAAGTTTTCTCAGAAGGGCCATAAAAATAAATATTGTGATAGTCTAATGTAGGGCCTTGTGCTGCAGTCCTTGTGAAGGAAAAAGTCCCATTGATTTCACTTGGAATTTTGCTTTTAGAAGAACTTCAGGATTGGGTCCTTAGAGTGACAATAGCATGGACAGCAGTCTTGCCAGGCTGAAATATTGGCTCTCTTTTGGAAATTAATAACATATTAACCATAGATTTATGTTGGTATAATATAAAGGAGAGATTAGAGTAAATGTAATCTTACACATTTGTAGTATAAGCAAAAGGATTAATTACACCAGCATTAAAAATGTAATTTTACATAGTGGTAAGTTCACTGAATCAACAGAATTCCGTTGTTGTTATATTCATACTTATTTTTAAGTCAATCATTATTAAGACGATTACAGCAGGAAAGGAAACAATAGTATTCAAAAGAAGAATATTCAGAGGAAGTGCTGTGGGTAGGCGGGCTCACAGGAGGGACACTGAGATTAGAAAATTAAGGGAACCCCCAATCTTTACCAAATCAGGTTTTGTGTAACAAAGAACTTTTGTATTCTCACAAGATAAAATTGGCAGCAGATTTGTAGGCTTTAGTGTAAAAAATATATGTAGTGGTGTCTGTCTGTATCTTATATTGTGCGGGAGAACTATAAGCACAATACCAGTTAGGCAGAGGATTCACTACAACTTTGGGATCCCACCCTGCCACTTCAAATTTCTTGATCTTCCTTCTCCAACTCTTCCAGCCTGACTCTCTTCAGTTTCTGCCTCTTGGACAGAGTCTCACTCTCTCTCTATGCCAGGGCTGCTCTGAATTTGTCCCCAAAGACAGTCACATGGGGTGGAATTCACATGGGTAACTTAGACTGAGCGTTGCAATGCCCCACGTTTAGGTGTCATGCTGCCAAGTGGAATTCTCTACCCTGAATTAGATAGAGAATCAGGCTTCCTATACAAGACATGGGGAGAGTTAGGTGCCTAATAATGGGATTAATAAAAGCCAGCTCGCTGGGCAGAGAGCTGTCTAAGCTAGCCAGTAGGAAATGCAAAGGAGAGGTAGTCACCTAAGCACCACCCCTCCGAGCGAGTGAGGTGCCTCCCTCCACTTAGGAGTCACACTTTGGATCCTCTCCTGGAATCAAACATCTAAGCCAGGTCAACTCTGTCTCCAGTGGTTAGAGCACAAGGTCAGGATGTAGAAGACCCGGTTTCAGATCCCTGCCCAATGTGAAGCAGGGATTTGACCCCAGGCCTCTTACTTCCTTGGTCTATGGCAAAGTTCCCAAACTTTTTTGCTGCACCGACCTTTGGAGATTCATGCTCCATGCACACCCACCTCGGTGCAGGGAAAAGGCCCAAAGTGGGGAACTTGGATAGTGCTGAGTTCAGAGACGCCCAGGAGGTCGGGGTGAGGGGGAAATCCCCATGTGACTAGTGAGCTCCAGGGTGCCTCCCCTGCTAGGGCCAAGGGGAGGGGCCTGTGGGGAAAGCATGGATCCCTTGGGGTACCCCAAGAGCTACTTAGCCTAGGGGTAGCTTTTCAGCCCTATAGGGTGTGGGGGAAACCAGAGCCACTGGGTATGAGGGGATTCTAGTGCCTGGCCCTTCAGTGGGCAGCAGATCCAACCTCAGGCACCAGCCCTGTCTAGCCCCATTCTCCATGGCAGCAGCAGAACTCCCTGGTCTCCCATCTCCACCCAGCAGTGCTACCACCTCTGTACCCAGGCCCTGCTCCCCCAGAGCAGCTCCCCCCCGGCTGGCCTGTCACCCCCCCAGTAGAGACCCCATATTCTCATGCCCTGACCCCTGATTTCCCAGCAGAGCCCTCCCCTTTCCAGTTCCCCATCCCCACAGTCACAGCTGTGCTGTGCACAGTGTCAGACCTGGGGCTGCCCAGGAGGCCCTGGAGGATGGGGGAGCAGGCGCTGCCCGCAGCCCAATCCACAGGAAGATGCTGGAATCCAGGGACCAGCCTTCTACCCACCCCCCCAACCCCAAGGCACTCTCATCCTCCTAATAAACTCATCATGCTCTTCCGCCCCTGAGGGGGGCACACCCCACAGTTTGAAAACATATGGTTTATGGAGTCAATCTCTCTCCTGCTAGCCCAAAGAGTACTTAGTTATTTTATACACAGGGAAACAGCTTCAGCGGAATACCTCATAGCCCAGTGGTTAGGGCACTCATATGGGAGACCTGGTTTCAAATCCCTGGTCTATATCAGGCAGTGGGGGGCACTTGAACCCAGGTCTCCCACATTCTGGGTGAGTCCTCTGACACCGGACCTTTTGGTGTAAGTGTGGTGGCACCTCCATGGGTGTTGTCTGTGGGGCCCAATCTGGTAGATGAGCTCTAAGATGGCCTCTGAGCATGTCTACTAGATCGAGCCCTGCAGTGAGATAAGTAGAAGGCTGCTGGAGCGTGGGTATGAGCTGCTCGGTGTGGTCAGGAATGAGGTGGCTGTGTGCATGCCCACCTGCAGAAATTTAGACCCTAGGGAACTTTACCAGTGGAAGTGTAGGCAGCTGGGGAATTTAGGCACCGACAGGGTTAGGTAGAGGCTGACATGGGTTTTGAGAATCTAAATCTTGGATTTAGCTGGGTGCCTAAGTCCCCCTTGTAAATCCTACCTGTGGCTTCTCTCTGATTATGGAATCCTCAGAAACTCAGGCCCGGATCCAAAGAACTGGTTTTGGAGCCTGATCCTGGTTCCTTTGAAGTCAATGGCAAACTCCCATCAATGTGAATGGGAAAAGGATTGGGCTGTTCAAACATCCCTGGAGATTCCAATCTGGTTGTCATTTTCTATTCGTAAGGCAGGCCTATGCTTCTGAAAGCTGCCCAGTTCTTCTTAACAAACCTCCTTCAATTTTCTTCAAGAAGCTGCAGTTCAGTTGATTATCAATATTATCATCAGACTACAGCAATACAAGTTCAAGCTGTTAACATTTTATTAATAGGAGCCAGCTCCTCAGTTGGTGTGAATTGGAATAGCACCATTGATTTCAATTGCACTCCCATGCTCACTTATACTAGCAAAGAAATGGGTTCAAATAATTCACAATAATATATTTCCTTTGTCTGTAGAAGTTAGGGGACTAATAGCAGCGATGTTTAATCATGAGCAGACCTGCGTAACCTAATGATTCAGCCATGGCCATTTCACCGGCTAAAGATTATTTTCCATGTTTCACTTGGGGAACTCCCCAAATTGAATTTGTCATTCCATTAACTAGGAGTGGCTTTTAAACTAAACTGCCCTGCCCATCCCCCTCCTCACACGTCTTTTCTCCTCCCCCACTTCGTACTGGCTCATTTTAGGAGCTGGACCCAGTCTGGGTCAGTCACTGATATGCAGCCTTCAAGCCGGAAGTGCCTCCGCATTCTCGGTATCTGAGGGAGCGTTAACAGATAAGCCACAAATGGAACACAAAACAGATCTCTCTGCTCCACCCTTGTAGAATTGAATCAGGGAAAGAGTGAATTACTTTTTCCAGACAAGGAAAAAGCAGGTGAGCTGTTTACCCGAAGGAATAATAGCAGCAGGGATAGGTGAATGGGAACCTTTCACACTAATTTCTAGTGTACACAGTCTTTGCAAAACTTGTTCAAATTTGAAAATATTGTTTAAACTCTTTCCTCCCAGGGAGGGTCAATGTATTTTTAAAAATGTCTTTCTGGTTAAAGAGGAACCTATGTTATATATTATAGATATAAAAGCCTCTTCCCAAAAGGTAGGCTGCTCTAAGACCATTAGAGCAGGACAAATAAATGGAAAGTCCTGGGGAAGGAGAGGAGATGCCCATGGATGTGACAGCGCACCACCAAAGGAAAACTTTCTTTCTTTTAAATTTTATATATTGAACTTATTTGTCCTTTATTTATCAGGGCAGTGGGATTCCACCCTCTGCTAGCTAAGTCTCCAGGCCATTTAACATTCTGTTGAGATTACCAGTAAAGAGGCCAATTAGACTGGTTGCTTTTTGTGATGTTCACTTCAAATTGGAATGAGAGCATCAAACTCTTTTCAGATGGGCCACTGACCAGGCATCAGTTAGTAAACCTTGATCACTAATGACAGAACTGGATTTGAATCACCAACCTACAGGTGAAAGGCTCTGTGATCCACATCTTGCCAGATTTACTCAGTTTTTTACTTAAGCAAAACTCCCAAAGATTACAATGCGCATTTTGACTGGGTTCAGTCAAATTGGTTATATCCCATAACAAATAACATAAGCTATCTGCTACCACAAGAGACTTGACGTAAGAATGACCAGGTGGATGAGGTAATATCTTTTATTAGACCAACTTCTGTTGGTGAGAGAGACAAGCTTACATAGAGCTTCAGGTAGGTGGTGTGTAAGCTCAAGAGCTAGTCTCTTTCACCAACAGATGTTGTTCCAATAAAAGGTTATTCCCTCAGACACCTTGTCTCTCTAATATCCTGGGAGCAACATGGCTACCCCAACACTGCAACAACAATTGAAGTAAGGATAGCAGCAGCCATGGTTGCTATCATTCATTCCTTGCACACCCAAAAGTCCTACTGAATTCAGTGGGATTTGCAATGTGGTATTATTATGTGAAAAGGCAGTGCAGCATTCAAACAAATTATTAGAGCTGATGGAAAATTTTCATACAAAACATTTTTTCCATCAGAAAATGGCGTTTCTTTGAGGTTAAAACTTTTTGCGGGAATGTGTCAATTTCAATGACATTTTGGTTAGAAAAAGAATTGTGAGGAAGCATGTTGATAATGTCCAAACATTTAATTTTGACTTCTGAAATGGAAGCTTTATTGGTCTGAAATGATGTTTTGCTTCAAAAATTATCGTATAGTACAATTTTTTTAAGAAAATGAAACATTTTGATTGACCTGAAATGACTTTAAAAAAAAATTTCAGTTCACAGAAAATTTCAAAATTTGGAGTTTTTTGTTTTGATTTTGAAATGTTCGAATTTTCCACTGAACAGAATTTCGGGTTTCGGATCAGTTCTGCAAATTATCCGTAAAATGTCTTTTCAGAGGGGCACGGGATTCTGTTGTAAATAAAACATTGTGAAACGTTTGAATGATGCCAGGGTAAATGGACCTTTTAAGAATAAACTCAATTTCAGGAGTAGCAATAAATCTGCATCATAAAGTGCACTGTTTTTGATCAGATAACATTTATATCACCCTATAAATATTTATAACAGTAATATAATTTTGTTTTACTGAATAGCAGTATAATATATAATAAATAAAACATAAAGATGGCAGGAGAAATAAGCATACTTTCTTGTGTTACCTATATAACTGGTTGGTGGTCAAAGTCAGATATTCTGAATTATTTTTTATTAATGGATACTTTCTGAAGTACTTCCAAAGACAATTCTTCTTCAGGTTATACCGATGGACCCTCACTAACTTTCATGAGCTCAACTGAGGGGGAAACTGGACCCAGTTTACCATAGGCAGAAAATATCAGCTGACCACAAATACCTCTTTCAATGGAAAAATAAATTTACCCTGGGACAAATTTGTCTCTACCAGGGGTGGCTCCAGGCACCAGCGCACCAAGCACATGCCTGGGGCGGCAAGTTGCGGGGGTGCGTCCTGCCGGTTGCTGTGAGGGCGGCAGTCAGGCTGCCTTTGGCGGCATGCCTGTGGGAGGTCCGCCGGTCCCGCAGTTTCGGTGGCAATTCGGCGGCGGGTACACCGAAGGCGCAGGACCAGCAGACCTCCCGCAGGCATGCTGCCGAATCCGCGTTATCAGCGGACCTCCCACAGGCGCGCCGCCAAAAGCAGCCTGACTGCTGTGCTTGGGGCGGCAAAATACATAGAGCCGCCCTGGTCTCTACTGGTGGATCTTGCCACCTATCACCATGAAGACTCACAAAGCATTGTGGGAAGCTGCACTTGAACAAAAGTGCAAATTTCCATAAACATTTAGGCGAGTTTCTGCTTTCTATATATGAGAACTGCTGGTTTGGCGCTGCTCCAGGTGAAGATCGGAGAGATGGGCCTGAGGGAGGTTTTCCTTTTGTGTGAAATGATTGGATTAAATATGTGTACTTTCCACTTAAATAATGGGCAGGCTATTTCCGCAGTCACACTGTCAGATATTCCCTTTTATAGGAATTTGGTCCAACAAGTATCCATTTACAAGTAAATTAAGATTTTAAAGTCAATTTATCCAAGAGTTAATTTCTCATGAAGTCAGCTCTTAAACATTTCCTTTATTAGGTGAAATGTTGCCTCTTTCTCAGTCTGGCACTGAAGTTTTCCTTTTCAGCAGATCTCTTAGGCCGCATGGAAAAAGTGGATTGTTTTTATCTTTGCAACTCTCCGTTTCTCTGTTAAAATAAATGGACTGACGATTATTAGATTTCAGAGTCACATCCACCAAACCTTCCCTGTGGTTTGTCTCACTGATTTAGATCTTTGTAGGTTGCAGTAGATGGGAGGGTGAGAACTTCATGATTCAAGCTCACCATAACCAATCCAAACTTTATGGTAACAGCAAGGATGGAGCTAAGACCCTCTTGGTTCGAAAGCATAGGCCTCTGCCACTTAAGATAAAAGTGAATCTGTGTTAGCTGTCAGCAGTATGGGGATGATATCATACATTTGAGTGGTTCTGGCCAAGACTGTGAGAAGTGACTAATTATTTTGGCTACATCTATTTTTGGGTGCCCACTTTCTGAGGCATCTAAAATGAGTCTGATTTTCAGAAAGTTCTGAAAACCCACTTTGTGAAAGTCAGGCCACTTAAGTTGTCTCAAGCTAGGTACCCAAAAATATAGGCACCCAAAATCACTAGCCACTTTTGACAGGTTTCAGAGTAGCAGCCGTGTTCGTCTGTATCCGCAAAAAGAACAGGAGTACTTGTGGCACCTTAGAGACTAGTCTCTAAGGTGCCACAAGTACGCCTGTTCTTTTAGCCACTTTTGAAAATCTTGACAGGTGATTCCATCCAGTAGGGGGCACTGGTACACACACATCCAGGCACTAGCACATTACAATCTAATCATACTAATATCCATTTCTTTCGGCTTGTCCAGCTCTCCCTTTTTCTGGTAGATTTCCATCTTTTGAAAGATAATAATTTAATATTTCCCAAATACTGATAGCTTTTGAGGTGGGATGATGCCAACAGAATGGTCCATTATATACTGGGGTGAATGTGCTGGCTGTCCAGATGTTTTTTTTTTTTCAATCAGAGGTTTTGAGGTACAAGAGTGGCAGAATGGGGTCAAATCCTGATCCTTCATACAAAGCCCCCACGCAAATGGGCTCTGCTTGGAGTCTGGTGCACGCAGTGGACGATAACATTTCTGCAGAATTCTTGGCTTTGGAAGCATTGCAGATAGAACACTTACTTCTAGTAGCTTTCATGGAGCTTTGGCTCCATTTTTCACAAAGGCAAATTCTTTTCAGCTCTCCAGACTCCCGATTTGTTTAATTGATAGGTCTGAGTTAAAGCACACTTATGTTTTTTTTCCTGTTCTCCAGGCGGGTTCTTCAGTGATGTCTGGCCAAGGAGAGAGCACCAGCCCTGAAGGCAGCACACTCAAGTATTCAGGTCAAGAAGGGCTGTATACAGGAGTCAGCCTGACCTCCACAGCTGAAGTTACAGCATCGGTGAGACAGGATTCCTGGTGTGCCCTAGCTTTAGCATGATTCAGAGAAGATGAAGCTGGATACCTGCACTGGGTTGCAGCCTTTAGACGTCCACACTTGTTTTTGTTTTGTTCTATTTTATCAGGCAGTCTGAGCAGCAGGGAGAGTGCTGGCTAGAACATTCCTCTGATGTTGTTTTTGTGCCTTAATGATAGAGGTGTTTTTTCCAAAGAGGTTCTGCCTTAGCATCCAGCTCCTCATCTATGCAAGAAAAACAAGGGAAAGTGAACCTCTCCCAGGGTAAAATGAATACAGCCAAAAAGAGCACCCTAGAGCTTTTGTAAGGTTCCAGAAATACATCTTCAAGAAATCCAGCAATGCTGCCTTTTTGATTGTATGTTTGTTTTCACTCTCTCACCTCTCCAAAGAATTTGATTGGTGTAGTCATCTTTTGGGAGGGAGATAAGGGAAGCATTTGATAAGGGATAGTGAGATAAATTTAAGAAAGCGCTAATGTGCGTATTGCTTGTGCCAATGCACACATCTTGAACTAAATCTTTGATGCCCTCTCACAGGTCAGTTCTCTTGTTAGCACTGTCTGTATCCAGTATGCCTGCATTACTCTGTCATTTTCCTGCATCAGAGTTCAAGTACACCCCTGGAGGAAATCACAATGTTTGGTACAAGTCTCTCAAGGTCGAGTCAGTTAATGAGATCTTTTGTTTTAAAATATTTACTCACTTTGCAAGACTGCATTATAACTTTTAATGTACACTGTGACTGAGGTTTATGAAAGTTCATATTTTGTGACTGAACTCTATATAGTCAGTCAGAATTTGTAAACAGGGTAGCAATCAGATATTTTTCTTCCATATATAAAATAATTTTTTTTTTAAAAAAGAAGTGCAATTTGCGTTGCAGCAATCAGTGTTAAATCATTTGCATAAGATTTAACAACAGTTTTTATATGAATGAATGAATGTAAACATTTTAACTTAATGGTACGTAAATAATTTAAAAGAAAAAAGTTAACTAGGCATCCTTATGCTTTTTTTTATTGCAGCAAAAACATCCCACTTTCTGTATTTCCAGTTGTTAAAACACAGTTTTCAAGAACAAACCTTCTCTCAGGAAAAACACCCTTATCCATTTGCTCATAACTTTTGTGCAGAAAAGCAAACGCATCCCCAGTGTTTTGCCATTGAATAAGTATGTGCTGGAAAGATACAAATTGCAATGAAACGTTACTACCTAACTGATACATATGTAAATACTCCATAAGATATTGAGGCATCTTTAAGATTTAGGATGCAATCTGTATAGTGACTGACCCATAGTTAGGTTGGTTTACATTGTTTTTTAAATGGGATGTCATTTGGAAAGTTGTTCTTTCATCAGAGCTTTACAAATAAAAGGGTATTGTTTTTTTCTGTACAATGAGACTTCTCCTTTGTTTCACTCTGGTATATTACAAAATATTTAGCGGTATTTAAAGCTATAGAAATGTGTAGGACGCAGCAGCAGTGTTTGAAGAACACAATGATGTCTTCATATTTAGCTGTTTAATCTAGCTGTCTAATCATTCTGTCTATGTATCTTATGTATATAATATATTAATTTTCTATAGCTCCTATCACCGTATTACCTAGTAGCATATAAAAACAGTGAGATATACCTGATAAGATTGAACACCTGCCCCCCTCCTCAAGTTTTTAATACTACTTTCTTGTTTATATCACATCTCAAGATAGTGATGACATTCTTTCCATAAGTGGCCCAAGTCTCCCTTGCACACCTAAAAATCCTAGTGACGTCACCTGGAGTTTGAGGGGTATGAAGACTACAGGATTGGGCCCAAAAATTGCTGATGAAAGAAAGAGCAAATATTTCCTATGACTTCCAGTAATATTAGCAGTAGTGTGGGACAGGGAAGCAGGAGCTCCTGAATGGTAGTCGTAGCTCTGCTATCAATACGCTGTATGATCTTGGATAAGTCTCAGCTGCTGGCCCAGACTTTCATTTGGTGTGAATTGGCATAACTCCACTGTAGCAGCCGTGTTAGTCTGTATCCGTAAAAAGAACAGGAGTACTTGTGGCACCTTAGAGACTACCACATTTATTTGAGCATAAGCTTTCATGGGCTACAGCCCACTTCTTCGGATGCATAGAATGGAACATATATTGAGGAGATATATATACACATACAGAGAGCATGAAGAGGTGGGAGTTGTCTTACCAACTCTGAGAGGCCAATTAAGTAAGAGAAAAAACTTTCGATGTGATAATAAAGATAGCCCAGTACAGACAGTTTGATAAGAAGTTGGTAAGACAACTCCCACCTTTTCATGCTCTCTGTATGTGTATATATATCTCCTCAATATATGTTCCATTCTATGCATCCAAAGAAGTGGGCTGTAGCCCACGAAAGCTTATGCTCAAATAAATGTGGTAGTCTCTAAGATGCCACAAGTACTCCTGTTCTTTTTGCATAACTCCACTGACGTCAATGAAGCTATGCCAGTTTGCACCAGCTGAAAATCTGCACCTCTGTTTTTCCATGCCACATAAAATGGGGTTAATAAAGTTTCTCTTCCTAGCTCACAGGGATGCTGTGAGGATTGATAAGTGAATTAGTTAATGTTGGCACAATGAGTTGATAGTGAAAGCACTATACAAGTTCTAAGTAAGCAGAAAGGGCTGTCTCATAGAATTCGGGGTTGAGAGAGCAAAGGGAATTGCATATGGAGAAGAGGGTTTTTAACGTGAACACTTTATTAGTTGAAATGCTGTCGCAACATCATAAATGGGCTATAGCACAGGGGAGAATGTCTCCCTTTATTCCTTAGTGGAAAAAGCATCATTTATGAAACACTTTGATTCCCTGGAGCAACAGTTGCATGAACTCATCCCTTTTCCCTTCTGAGATAGATAGATAGAACAGAGTACCATGTAGTTTACTCTGTCTGTGTGGCTTTACAGTGAGACAATACAAACCAGGTTTTGTGTTAACACAATAGTATGGTTTTATTCAGAAAAGTTACTGTGTAAAATGGCACCTTCTTCTACCCTAGAGCCACGCCCTGTGTGTGTGCCTTGTCAGCCCCGCTGTCTCGTGACAAAATAAATGTTTACAACTTTTACTCCTGTTGGTACTGCAGAGTCAGCACAACTATGGGAATGAGAGCTAGTATTAAAAGCTATTTATTCTGGCTCGCACATCAACAGAATGGATAACAAACTGTGGGCCAGATTCTTCCCTCAGCTGCACCTGCACCTCTCCGTTGTAGGCTAGGGGGTGGCACTGGTGTAACGAAGGGAAGAAGATGGCCAGCAGAACAATCTTTTATGTACCTGCAAACTGTTATCATGTCCCCTCTCAGTCTCTTCTCCGGACTAAACAAACCCAATTTTTTCAATCTTTCCGCAGAGGTCATATTTTCTAAACTTTTAATCATTTTTGTTGCTCTTCTCTGGACTTTCTCCAATTTGTCCACATCTTTCCTGAAATGTGGCACCCAGAACTGGACACAGTACTCCAGTTGAGGCCTAATCAGTGTGGAGTAGAGCAGAAGAATTACTTCTCGTGTCTTGCTTACAACACTCCTGCTAATACATCCTAGACTGATGTTTGCAACAGTGTTACACTGTGGACTCCTATTCAGCCTGTGATCCACTCTGATCCCCCAGATCCCTCTCAGGACTCCTTCCTAGGCAGTCATTTCCCATTTTGTATGTGTGCAACTGATTGCTTCTTCCTAATTTGAGTACTTTGCATTTGTCCTTATTGAATTTCATCCTATTTACTTCAGACCATTTCTCCAGTTTGTCCAGATCGTTTTGAATTTTAATCCTATCCGCCAAAGCACTTGCAATCCCTCCCACGTATATATTTATAAAGTGCTTTGGAATCAGTGAAGGTTAAAGGTACAATATAAATGTAAATTATCATAGTATGGCTGATTGACCTTCCTTAAAGACGCATCGTGACAACTGAAAAGCTCTAAGTGTGTGGTAATATGGAGAGTGGGGAACTGTATCCTGGAAAGCAGCAACTCTGAAAAGGGTCTAGGAATCATCGTGGACAAGCAACTGAGCATGAACTGCAAGTATGATGCTGTCGCAAAAAGGGCTAATGCAATCCTTGGCTGTATAAACACAGTAAGAAGGTGGGTTTACCTCTATATACAACATTGGTGAGACAGATACTGGAATCCAGTTCTGGTGTTCATGTTTGAAAATGGCAGCTGAAAAATTGGGGAGGGAATAGAACTACAAAAATGATTTAAGGGCTGGAAAATGCCGTACAGTGAGAGAGAGCTCAATCTCTTTAGCTTAGCAAAAAGAAAACTGAGCAGTGACTTGATTATAGTGCGTAAGCACCTTCACAGGGAGAAAATACTGGGTATTAAAGGGCTGCTTAATCTAGCGGAGAAAGGATTAATAAGAACAAATGGCTGGAAGCTGAAGCCAGACAAATCGAAATTAGAAATAAGGCACAAATTAATGAGGGCAATTAATCATTGGAACAAACTACAAAGGGGAGTCATGGATTCTCCCTCTTTTGATGTGTTCAGATCAAAACTGGACGCCTTTCTGGAAGATCTGCTTTAGCCAAACAAAATCATGCTTCAGTCAAACACCAGTTATTAGGCTCAATCCATGGGTAACTAGGTGAAATTTAATGGCTGTGATATACCAGAGGTCAGACTAGAGCTAATGGTCCCTTGTGGCCTTAAACTCTATGAATCTCTCAAATGGGACCTAAAACTGAGGTCCTGAATTCTGGTGATTATTAAAAATACTGGTTGGCCTAGTGTCCTGGCCGAACTTCAGGGTTTGCCTATCTAAAATGTCCTGCTTCCTCTCAAAAATGGGTGTGAACTGTTGCTACGTCCTGGTAAACAGTTCCTGTGTTGCATGTATTTCAGTGGTGTGTGAACAAATACATCTGCATCCCTCACCTGTCCAGGGCAGTGCTGTGAGGCTTGCTTAATGCCTGTTAGGCATGCGGATGTTACCGGATGAAAGGTGCCTATAAGAGCAAGCTGGGAAAATGACCTGAGGAATATGGAGCAACTGGGAGCTCTGGTGATTCTGAAAACAGAAATCTTCAGAATGGGTAGGCTGTGCTAGGGTGTCAAAATCCAGCGGCAGGGCCACATCCCGCTTGTTTTGTTCACAGGAGTAATCTTGTTATAGTCAATGCTATGCCCCTCAAAAGCAAGCACAATTTGACCCCTGCTTTCCTGTTTACTTAGGGCCCAGTCCTGCAGCATTGACATCAATGGGAGAGGGTGCCCTATGCTCTGGTCCATAAGCAGTACAAAATGGTCTTACCCCAGCCAGAGAGAACCAGCAGAGAATTCCCTCTGTGTAGGGGACCTCTCCATTGGCACAAACCTGGCAGAGGAGGCTCTGCCACCTCTTGCACCAGTGCCCTGCACTAGCCCTGGCATTAGGGTTGGGAAGGGGTGTGCTGGGAGTGTTCCGGAGACAAGGCGGGGGCAGGGAAGGAAGGGGCTTGGCAGCATAAAGCTCTGCTACACCTCATCCTTGCCTGACCATACGCCAGTGGTGTCAATTAAAGCTGCTCCAGTGCAGCTTCCTCTTGAACTGGGGCTGGGTGGCTGAGGGTCAGGGAGCTGAAAGTGGCTCTCTGTGGCCGCTGGCCCCATGTGATCAGGATGGAGAATCTGTCCCAGAGAGAGAGAGAGAATTTTTATTAGACTTTTCTGCTTTCCCTCTTCTCTGCTCCTTTTTCACAGTGTCTGTATTTGTTCCATTTTACTTAAAGGGGAGCATGATTAATTCCTTAAATAAAGGTTTCTGCATCTGAATCTTTTCTACTTCACCAACCTTGTTTAGGGTTCAAACAAGGCTCCACCATCTCTGTCTGCCCTCGGCCACTTTTTGCATGTCCTCTGTGTTAAGTCCCTCTCTGAGTAGTGTTTGATGGAGGGAATTTTTGGTCAGCCTCTTTTGCGTGTTCCTCCAGCTGCCCAATGGCATGCCTGCTCTGGCTTCATTCTTAACACACATCCCAGATGTTTCCAGCTTCTTTTCTGTAAAAGGTTAGAGATGAGAAGTTGTTGAACTCTCTGGCGAATCTTGGCATTTGTTATACATTCATTCAATTTAATACCTAGTGTTCTGAGGTATTTGGTTTCAAAGGCATTTAGGCATACGTCTGTACCATTGGTAGATTTCCATTCTCACACAAATATGTTAAGATGGAGATAACATTTGAGTTGAAGCTTTGTAGTCTGGTCTTTAAGTTGTAGATTTTCAAGGACCAAATCTTCATTAATCGGGTAAATGCAGCTGCCACCTTGCCAATTTTTGACTTTATATAAAATAAGGGTTTATGTACAGTAAATAGTAGAATTACAAAGCAAGGGTCTATTTCTGTAACCCTTTACATGTGAGTAATACTATTGAAATCAATGAGCCTTGATTAAGGATTATTCATGTCAAGAAGGGTTGTAGGAATATACACCAAGACCAGAAGGTGGCTAGAACTGACTTTAGCGTCTTCCGTAGACTGTGGACGAAAACAGTTATGCTCTGTTTTTCTTACTGAATAAGTGAAACATTTTACAATTCATTTTTGTTTTTAACAGGTAGAATAAGGAAATATTTCATGTATCCTGATATGTGGCCCCCTAGAGAGCCATTTTTACATCTTATCAATGAAATGCCATCCTATAATTTCCATATGCTTTGATTTGCTAAAGTTGTGTTTTTTCGGGTCAAGTTGAGGACTTCAACCATGGAGTTCCGGAAATAAAGTTTACTCTTTTGTCTCCTTGAAGCTTTAAAGTATCACTTACTGCAGGTTGATTATTCATTGATTCCTTCAAGTTTTCAGATCGCACTCCACCTACATACAGAACGGTTTGCACAAATTGTACTTTTGATAACTTATTGAAAACTTTAAAATGTGGCTTCTTTCAAAGGCATGTTAAGCATAACCAAGTGTTAGATGGAATCAGGCCAGTGGTGTCTTTAAAATTATAGCTTCAGCCCTATTACTCAACCCTGTGCTCTCCTCAGAATGGTGATAAGCACTAATGGTTTCAAATTAATCATCACAAGAAATTCACAGGACTAAATGGAAGCTTTGTATAAGCACGAAATTCAGGAAAAACATCTTGTCTTTCTAAGCCCTTAGTGATCAGTTTTCGCCAAAAGGGAAGAAACTTAAGAGTGCAGCTCCCACCCAGCTCCCACTGTAAACAAGACACCGCTATATTATTATTTCTGTATAGCTGATTAAGGCAACGAGGAAGTCTATGGATGCTCACATCTTCTGTACTGTTGCTGATATGACCACTGTGGTAATATAAATCAGTCCTGATCCTTCAGTCCCTACTCCTGCGAGTAGTTCTTTCTCATGCAGGTAGTTGCATTGACTTCAGTGGAAACACACACAAGAGAAGATTGCTAGTGTAAGAGCGCATGACGGTGTCAAACACATCATATTAAGAACCCACACATTATATAAACAAAGCATTAGCATTTCTGGGACAAACCAATGTAAACATTTTAAAAATGAAGCTGAAAGATATTCGTATTTTGCCCCATTGTGTGCAAAACAATGCAGTAGAACATTTATTTAGGAAATGCTTTTCCTATTCAAAGCAACTAAAATGATGGACCGAGCATTGTGCACTAATCATTTATTACTTGTTATTGGCAGGCAAAACTATGCGGACACAAGGTTAAGTCTGGTGATTTTAATCACACAAAGTTTAGGAAATTCAGAGAAATTTTTACATTGCCTTTTCCATTTATGCAATTTTACAACAGGGTCTTTCGTTATCCAAATGATATTGGGACCGCTGTTGCTCCCACTGTAGGCAAGAGCAAAACTCCCGGTGAGTTAGCAGAAGAGATGAACTCTGATTTATATAGAGACTTTTAAGGAGATGAACTCTAGCCCTAAATGATGGTAGGCTAGGGTAGTGCTCAAGAACTCACCAGAAGAAATAAGATGGGTCAATTTAAAGACTGCACTGGCTACAAGAGCAAGAAGTTATATGTTTGACACCTTTGGAATTGATGAGATCACCTCTTAAAGGAGAACCAACGTAGTTCTACTGGAAAAGGAAATGTAGCGTATATACTCAGCACCGCCTGAGGATGCTAATCCTGCTTCTTCCTAGTGTGAAGGAAGAACAGGGGAGGATGGTGTTCAAACAACAGAATACATTAGTGGACTAACAGAATGGAAAAAATGGGTATATCTGTATTGTGATGACCTAAAACAGCTCAATGAAGCAGCAGGAAAGGAAAGTAGAGCTGGTCAGAAAATGTATTATTGTCAGACAAGTAAGTGTCGGCCATGAAAAAATGACAAAATAAATAAGCAGTGGAAATGTCCTAGTTTTCAATTTGTGTTTTTTGCTGAACCCCCCCCCCCCAGACATTTTGGAAAGAAACAGAAATGTTCATTTCCAGAAAAGAGTCATGTATTTCATCAAATACATATTGACTGAAAAAAATTCAACCAGCTCTAAAGAAAAGAGAGTTTTGCCACCATGGAAAATATAGTTTCCTGGTCACTTTATTGTTGTGGCACTTATAGAGCATTCTGTCTACATCCTGGTACATTTTACGCCCCTGTGAGAATTATGGCTCCATGTTGCCCCCCACACAGATTGTGCCTAAAAGACAAAATTGAGCCCTTAATTGTGAAATGCTTTGAGACCCACAGATGAAAGAGGGTACAGAATTGCAAAGAATTATTATTTATTTAAAATGCAGCTCTTCAGCAAATTAGTTGTATACAGCTGGGGGATTTTCATTTTGTGGGAAGAAGATAAGGTAAAGGAATATGTGGAATGTAGCAATGCCACTTTGGCCTATGAGTTCATCAGATCTCATGAGTTAAGCATCTTTTAGCCTTGTCAGCAGTTGGATGGGAAAAAAAGGAAACCCTATGTACTTAAGGAAATAGTTATGGTGATTCAGTAGGTGGCACTCTTTTATCTGAGTTAGCACTGAACCTTTGGGAAGAGGTAGAAATTATACCTTTTGGATTATAGATAAAACTGATGTCCTTGTGTATATATAAACCCACTGTACTATGTACCTCTATCAGACTCCAATTCCGCAAAGTACTTAAGCATGTGCCTAACTTTAAAGACATGCATAAGTACGGTTCTTTGCTACCATCTGGTTGTCTTCTATGTGTTTTAAAATAGCAACTCTCTCTCTCTCTCTCCCTCTCCCTCTCTCTCTCCATGTTGGCTGAACACCTTACAGAATTTGTAAAAGCAAGGTAAAAACTAGGCAAGAGCAAAGCGAAAAGACATTTGGGGCCAGATCTGAGGGTTTGGCTGAGCTACACTTTATGTCCCCTCCCCTGACACTGCTCTAAGTTGTGCCCTGCTTTTTCTGGCAGCCATGGCTCTCTGGAGCGCAGAGGCATTCTGGCCACACCCTCTTTGCCCATAACCCCTATAGTGAGGTTCTGATTGGGGGTGGTGGAGGACTGGTTATGCCAACTCTACACTACTCTGGGATTTCCCTGTGTGTGGGAAATCCCTAGGCAATCATTTATGCTGTCTTTACAGCCTCCTTTGGGCCTTGATCTTTTGTTCTTTCCATCCTTTCTAAATGGAGCGGGTAAGAGGGCCTCCTTCATCTAGTTTCCCTCCAACATTATCTATGGTTGAAAAAGTTTGTTTTGAAAAAAAGTCTTCCCCATGCCTCTTCTCCTCTCTCCCCTTATTGTTCTCCTCCATCCTAGTCCAACCCAAGAGGGTGCTTGTTGCCTGAGATAAATTGGCCCACTCAGATAGGCATGTGAAGAACAACTTCTGAGCAGCTGAGCATAGCTACATCCTAAGATGGGGCTGGGAAGAGGACCTTTTGGCCATGGCAGAAAGGAAGCTTTCATTAGAACAAAACCCCAGAATTTATTATTAAAAAAAAATGTTTTAAATTGATCTCGTGACTTGGGGGGGAGGGTTTGACCCATGATATTTGAATGCGTGGGGTTGGCAATATCACCTACCGCTGAGAGCCCTTTCCCAAGTGCTGGGCTGTGTCTAACAGGCACAGTCTAGCGCAGAATGAACAATGAACTACAGAATTCAGGAAGTGCAATCGTGTACTTTTTAAAAAATCCAAGAAAGATGTAATAGGCCTAATTCTGATCTGATTGCCCAGGTCTGTAGAGGTGTAACTCCAACGACCTCAGTGGAGATGCCTGTGGTGTAACTGATAGCAGCACCAGTCCAAAAGTATGTAATAATTGCAGCCACTGTGGCCCAACTTCTCAGCTATAGCTGAGAATAAAGCAAAGCCCTTAAAGACACCTTTGTGCTTTCCCAATCCTGAGCTGATGCTGTGCGACATCAGTCCCCAGCATAAGTTAGGGCAGCCTGAGGTCTGCTTTAATTTGTGCTGCCTTTCAAAGCCCCAAAAGGCTAATATGAAGCCATGGATTGCCAGAGTGCACAAAATCCCTAGCCATGCCACCTTCCCTCTAGTCTCTCACTCCCTCAGTGAGAAGGTGTGTAGGAGCAGCTCTCCTCTTCAGTGCCAGAGGATCCTCCTACATTCTGATGAAAAGTACTACATAAGAGCTAGTTATTATTATGTATGTATGTATTTATTACATTGGGGTGATCCTTCTGTGGCCAACTATACCAAATGTAAGTCCAGTATCAGCAGGCAGCTTGGCACCAGGTAGCTACAGCATTGGGGAGAATCTGGGCTGGCATCTCTCAAGGTCTCTTTTCTTCCTCGGTGCCGCCCTCCTTCTCCTGAATAGCAACTGTTGTATGAACATCTAAATTGCTTCTTGATGGTCTTGGAGTTTCTTAAGAAAGAAGTGGAGAAGTTCTCCTCAATCCTCCTTATGAAACAAAAGTGGGGAGGGATTCATTGGCTGAGCAGTGATATGTTTGGATTTATATTTCTGTACATGTATAGTCTGCTTCTCTTAATTAATACAACAACTGAGGGAAAGGACATCATGTTTCTATTAATAAATAGTTAACAGATGATTAAAAGAATGCAGGTGGAAGAATATGTATTGTTCCAAAAATCCACCAGAAGAACTGAGACAGCACACAGTATTTTTTTTTAATGTAAGGTGAACTGTAAGAGAAAAAGCTGCTTAAGTTCTCTGATAGCACATTTATTGGCTAATTAATGAAGTCATTATTTGCTCTGATGTGTGCACTATTTTGTTGTACTAAAGTGCAACACTGATACTGGTAGGGGTAACTAAAGGACATGTCATAAACATAACTGACGTCATGGAATATTATTTTTTAACAGTCTTTCCTGTTAACTCTTCCATGTGGAAAGCTAGATATTTTGGTGTTTAGATCTATTGACTTCAGGGTAGCTTTGCCAATCTATAGCAGCTGAGGATCTGGTCCATAATATTTATTGTTTCCCATGTTCATGGGTCATATGCAGTGTGTGTGTCATTCATGCAGTTATAAAGTGAAGTAGAGGACTAATATCAAATTTACTGAAAGCAAAGTCACTAAGTGTGGGCATTTCAATCAGACTCGTTACACAGAGGACACTCTATGGAAAACCTGCACCAAAATAGTCTAACTGAAAATCTGGCCCTGGTTGTGGGTTTTTTAAAAATCTGGCTGTGAATGTCTGATCACCAACCTGTGTCCCTCTCACCTCCCAGTATATCCTTTAATGTTATCTATAATCTCTGGTCATATGGTATATGCCTTTTGTTGTGAAGTCAGAGGATTCTAACAAGTAGATTTACGGAATCTCTGAATGTATGTACGTGGGGAGGGCCAGCTACCATGGGTGACTGGTAGCTAATTTTTTTTTAATAATGGATTGAAAGCACATATACACATTAATCCTACAAAGTGTTGAGGTCCCTCAACTACTAAAGTCAGAGGGAATTGAGGGTGCTGAGCACCTCACAAGATAGAGCCTTCAAAATGCTGTACTGACCTGTGTATGCTTCTGAGAAAATGGAAGAGCATTTGTTGTAGAATTTAAATCTTTTCTTTTTCTTTCTTTCTTTCTTTCTTTCTTTCTTTCTTTCTTTCTTTCTTTCTTTCTTTCTTTCTTTCTTTCTTTCTTTCAGATCCTAATTTGTTTTGTTTTGTTTTGTTTTTCTCCCAAGTGTGGGATACTTTCTTTCATGAATTTCTTGAAGGTTAAAGGGTCATGCAAATCTGTAAATCCACAGCACTGAGGAAAGCCATTTCCTGATATTCTGCCCTTCCATCTGTCAGGGTCCTCAATAGAAGGAAATGGCAGCTTCTTTTTATTGGAGTCCAGGTAGTGGTATCATTTAAGATAAGAATAATAAATCAAACATAAAAATAGAATGGCTGGTCATCACTTCATTAATAAAAACTGCAAGGGAAGAGAGATTTGTGCAAATAGGAACATAGCGTCAGATAGGAACTTCAGAACAGGATCAGGCACAAATTGTATAGAATGTTCCTGTATTTTTTAAATGTGGCCATTTCCAATAAAGGTTACTTGCTTTTATCTTCCTAATTTAAAGCATTATACATTGTCTATTATTCTATTTTGGATCCAAGCCTAGTTCATCTTATTTATGCGAGTAGACCAATGAAATCAAATTTTCACTTTATTTGTACTAAAAATTCAATTTAAATGGATTAAAGCCTGTGTGTTTGTCTATGGTACTTATACGAACCCCATCATTGTAGTATCTAAGCACCTCACTATCTTTAAGGTGTGGTAATGAAGGGAAATTGTCTTGTTTTACAGATGGGGGTCTGCAATGCAGATAGGTTAAGTGACTTGCCCAAGATCACATAGAAAGTCTGTGGTAGAGCAGAGAACTGAATGCTGGCTTCCCAAGTCCTAGTCCAGTGCCCTAGCCTCTAGACTGTAAGGAACTCATGCAACCTGTGTAGGGCTTATAATTGACCTCGTTTGTAAGGAACTCATGCAGCCTGTGCAGGGCTTATAACTGAATGAGTATAGTTTACCCCCTATTGGTCACTGCCCACCAGAGACTACCCATGCTAGCTAGATAAGAACTCAGTGAGCCCTAGTTAGAGTCTGTGCAATGCTATGGATGTCTGCCTCTTCACCTGCTAGGTGCTGTGCTCTTGGACTGATGTTGCTTCAGCTGACTGAATCTATTGTGAGCAGGGGCGGCTCTATGTATTTTGCCGCCCCAAGCACGGCAGTGAGGCAGCCTTCGGTGGCATGCCTGCGGGAGGTCCGGTGGTAATGCGGAGTCAGTGGCATGCCTGCGGGACCAGCAGACCTCCCGCAGACATGCCGCCCACTCCGTTTTACCAGCGGACCTCCCACAGGCATGCTGCCGAAGGCAGCCTGACTGCCGCCCTCTCCCCCGGGGCTTGCTGCCCCAGGCACGTGCTTGGTGCGCTGGTGCCTGGAGCCGCCCTGATTGTAAGTGTTATCTTGTTCCATGAACCACCCTAGGGGGGAGGGGGAGACTATGGCATGTTTTCTATGTTGTCAGTAAAGAAATGAAAGGGGAACCTATATAAAATTTGGATGAATAAGACAGGCCTGATATTAAAATCTGGGTGTTTTGCATGAATGCACATTATACTCTGCCTGTGCTAGTGTCAGCACAAGTGAGATATGCCTGAGCTGTGACTCCTTAGTACATGTGTTTGACGGGAAATATGTGATTTCTGAACAGAATTATTGTGCAAGCAAAACCATATTTGCTAAAGATCACAGCAGCAAACTTGCTCTGAATGTTGAGCCTGGGGAATAAAAAAATGCCTCACTGCTTTTCATAGTACAGTGAGATTAGAAAACTTGGGTTTGTGCTGCTAAGTACTGGTGTTAGTGTCACTATTCCTGGTCCCCCTCCAGGTGTGGCCTGAATAGCTGGGACTTAGGGTGACCAGACAGCGAGTGTGAAAAAACAGGACGGGGGGGAATCGGATCCTATATAAGAAAAAGACCTAAAAATCAGGACTGTCCCTATAAAATCGGGACATCTGGTCACCCCACTGGGACTTTGCATGAGGAAATCAAGTAGATGTTGGGATGACAGAATCCTCCCTCTTAACTTGAAGATACAATTCAAGTCCCCAGACCCTATCTGTAGAAGCCTTAACCACAGCCCTGTGTAGTGGATCTGTGCTGGATGTGGATACGCTGGCCCAATCCCCACCTTTTCCTGACCTGCCTGCCGTGCTTCTCTGCGCTCTCGAATAGTGAGTTCTCATGGAGCAGCTCTCGTTGGCACATCAGCGTTTGTGAAATCCTTCTAGAGACTCTCCTCAGCCTCCTTTATTCTCCCACTCAGTACAGTGGAGATTCAGGATTTCCTGTTGCTTTGGGTCTTGCATGCACACAGAAGAACCAGGATTTGTCCTTATATCTTTAGTGGTTATTGCTGGATATGGCCAATGCTTTGTGTTTTTCATGAAGTTTATCTTTCATCCCAAATGTAATGAATGTTAAAATTTGAGATGGAAATAAGTAGAAAAAGGAAAGTTAATTTCAGGTGTTATTGTTTTGCATTTCTATGGTTTGATATATAATTAAATAAAGCATTACAATGAGGATTCTACCACGTGGACCACTTTTGGTTTCTGAAACAAGTCTCATTTGCAGAAAAATAGATATTGTATATAAGCTTGTTAAGTAACAAAAATAATTCTGTGGTGCTGATTAATGCAATTAGTTCTGCTGCCCTCTTGCATTGTCAGAAATTCTTCCAAAACTGTTCCTATTTCCCTACCCTGCATGGGAAGGGAAACCTAGCAGGCTGATAGGTAATCTTGAAGTTGTCCTTGTACTCGGAGTTTGACTTGGTTTCTCAGCTCATGCTTCCTGCCATGGCAATTTTTGCCAGTCTTCATGACGCCAGCAAATGGCAATACACTGCCCTATATGTATTGAAGAGTGTGTGTTTGTTTTGCATATGGGTGTGTAGGAGGAGTCCTTTCCTGCAAGGAATAGACACTGACCTTGTACTAATTCTGCTGACAGTTGCTACATTAGTATAGGGCAACCCTGTCTGAAGCAGCATCACCTCAATGCTGCTTCTCATTGTGGAGTTTTGACCAATGGCGTAAAAGACCAATAAGATTGTACATATAACTAGTTATGCCAGAGACAGCTCCATGGCAATACCTGCCATCTGAGCACCCACAAACTTTGAAGTTCAAATCCACAGCCAGCCCTCTGAAAAGCCATGCCAGTATCTTGGATCTGCAGGCTATAAAAGTAAGCCTGGTTTTGGATCTAAACTTCATGGCCTGGGCCTATGTCAAGTTAATAACAGATCAAGGAAAAGTATCTTGAAATATGAATATGCTACATAGCTGAAAACTTGTTAATGCTCTTGCTCTGTGAGCAGAAGAGAGCTGCAACTTTGGTGGGGGGTAGTAGCTAAAGAAAATAAATGGAAGGGGTTGTTTAGAGCAGATTAAAGGGGGTTAGATTGATTCAGGTGCAAGCATCTGAATATTTTGCCTCCTCATGTCTTCTGCCCTTGAGAATCCTAGCCACTGCATTATCTTTTAACAAACGTCTGTTTTTGATTGGCGCAAACTCATGTATTTCAGTAAAACAAATATACCTGATTTTCCTTTGAAAAGCAGCCCACTGTTTCTACTACACAGGCTTCTACCACTGCCTTTAAATCAGTTTGGCAGCTTTTGTCCAGATTAGCCTTCTGGCTAAAATCAGGGGCTAAATCCTGCATTCTTCACATAGGCAAACTCCCACTGACTTCAGCAAGAGTCTTGCCTCTGAAAGAACTATCGGATATAGCCCTAAATGTGACATCAATTTGATATCTGCTATGTCCTGTGTCAGGGGACTGTATCCTCTACTTCAGTGTTTCCCAAACTTGGGACGCCGCTTGTGTAGGGAAAGCCCCTGGCGGGCCGGGACGGTTTGTTTACCTGCCCCGTCCGCAGGTTCGGCCGATCGCGGCTCCCACTGGCCGTGGTTCGCTGCTCCAGGCCAATGGGAGCTGCTGGAAGCGGCGCAGGCTGAGGGACGTACTGGCTGCTGCTTCCAGCAGCTCCCATTGGCCTGGAGCAGCGAACCGCAGCCAGTGGGAGCCGCGATCGGCCGAACCTGCGGACGGGGCAGGTAAACAAACTGCCCGGCCCACCAGGGGCTTTCCCTGCACAAGCAGCGTCCCAAGTTTGGGAAACACTGCTCTACTTGTAGGATAATGGTCTCTGTGGTCTAGTGGGCCTTTCCCAACTCTAAATACTTCTGCATTTGCCTCCTTTCAAAATGCCCACGGTGATGATGGGGTCAAACATGAGTTAGCCTCCAACATTAAATTGTGTGTGTGGTGTTTTTTTTGGTGGGGAGGGGCAATGCAAAATTCTCAACTGGGATACAGTGACTTGAATGCAGATACCTGAGTTGAGACCAGCTGAGGAGTTTTAACTATAAATGATGCTCCATCCTCTGCCAAGGCACTTGAAATCAGCACAATAATTTAATAGGAAAAATATATTTTGAAGTTGCATGATAAGGACTAGACTGAAGAAATAGAAGGTCCTGGTTTCCCAGAGGCTTAGGAGCCTTTATTTGTCATGGCATAATATCTGACCTTTGATGGGTTATTACTCTGTGTGGAAATATTAGGCAGAGTACAGTTTCAGCACATTCCGGGGGCTCTAGGCAATGACCTGACCATCCCCATGGTTAGCCTGCCCCACTGTAAAGCTATACGTTTTGCTTTTTGTTCACAAAAATAATTTTCTGTGATCATTCTAGTGTCCAGCGTGCTTGTCTGTCTTGCTTTATAGTGCTGTTGAGATTCCTTACCTTCACCTTTGGCTAGTTCCAATCTCCATAATAAGGTGTTATGAAATAACGCAGCTGACCTTGAGGGATTTATTGCTGGAAATTGAATGCAACACAAATATGAAGGGAGTAAAAGGCTCAGATTTCATCCTTTTTTTTTTCGTTTTAAGAGGATCATGATGATATCCTGCCCTTGTGGGGGAACAGACTCAGTGATCTGGTTGGTCTGTTCCATCATTAGCTTCTGTGAGCCTAATGCCTTATAAACTAGGTACCCTACAACTATGCTTCAGATCATTCCACATCATCAGCATACAAGTTGCACAGATACGTTTCCTTTTGGTATCTCAGCACTGCCCAACAGATGCCATATTGGTTTATTTAACACTGTTATTAAAGTCTTATGGCATTCAAACAGTGAAGGTGAAAGGTTCAGTCTGAAAATGGTATGGCTCAGCAAGCGTTTAAGACGGGCATTGGTCCAAGGTAAATAAGCATATGTTCAGTTTCCTCATTTTATTATCATGTTCCATTTTATGGACCAGATCCTGCAAGGCTGTATTCACATGGAGCTTTCCTTGATCACACAAGCAATCCCAGTGACGCTAATACAGCAGTAGGGACAGACTGGCCAGTGGTAATTTGGAGGGGGAGAAGACTGCACTGAGAGGATGATGAGGGAAATCTGCACTGGGAATGAATAATCTCTATTGTGCCCGATGCTTGTAGCACTGGGTTTTGGCCTGTGATCCAGCCAACCGAAGTCCATTTCTTGTTTTGCTGTTCTGAGGTACTTAAGGAAATGGACACCAGGAATATGTATAAAGATAGACTAGGTGTTTGTCTGCATGGGCTCTTGTTTTGATCAGCCAGACACCTCGCCCTTCTCCACAGAGAAACACTGCTTGTGCACGGCTGACTCTAAGAAAAGCAGAAGAAAATTACACGCATGTATTTCAAAAGTGATGCTTGCTGTGTTGTAGCCACAGTTTGTCCCAGGATATTAGGTGGGTGAGGTAATCTTTTATTGGACCAACTTGTGTTGGTGCAAGAAATGCTTTTGAGCTACACAGAGCTCCTCTTCAGGTCTCTGAAGTGTTTTATTTAGGGAGGAGTGATGATAGAGGGGGAGTGGGATATCCCCCTCCGTGTTCAGGCTATCCTTTGTGGACATACAAAGCAGGTGGGCTGACCTGTACAGCTTAAAGAAAGAGGAACAAAAATAATGTATTGTTTTTTAACCTTCTTTAGGATCAGGATGAATTTTGGGGTGGGAAATGGCAGCATTCACATTATTTAATTCTTTAAAGTAAAACATGTATTGTTTGCAGCCACTGTGCTTTGTGGGTCTCAAAATCCAAGTGCAGTGCGAGGTGTGAGGATATCCTTTCTCCCTCCATCACCTTCAGTTGATTTTTATTTAGCAGCTCTTTTGACAATAATTCATAGAATTATTTTATTGATGTGACTTCAAGATTATGTTTGAGCAGTGTAATCTAAAGACTAAACGGCTCTTACCTTTCCCCTGCCCCCCAAATGCAAACGAATCATAAATGCTTCAGTAAAACAGCAGAGCAAAGGTGTGTTTGCTGCACAAGGTTGTTCCAATAAAACTGTACTTTGCCCAAGATGGAACAAAATTGTAAGAAAGACCGTCTAAAATTAATGACATTCCTTTTTTATATGGACAAATTATTTATAACCCTAATATGATACTTTATTGTGTTTTTTATTATGAGACCTGTTTTTATTCTGCTGCACAGAAGCTAGCCCTAGCATTTTTGCAGGGGAGAAGTGGGGGTGCTATACAAAAGTATTTTTAACCTTTATTTCATCATTATTATGAAACCACCTCTTGAAACCTTTGTGGTAACACTGCTCATAATTACAGCCACATCATCACTCCATCAATTTTGGTGTATTTCTGTCACAAACCAATATTAAAATATGATGTGTAGATTAAAAACATCATACACAGTCACATAACCTTCACATTTATTATAACTTCAGATTGGAAGAAGTGTTTGTAAAATGAAACTTCCCTCCCTTATGTTTTTATTTCCCATTTGTAGCATTTTGTATGGTAAAGCAACATTGTTTATAGTCTCTCTGAATGATATGGTGCAAAGGAAGTTAATCAGCTCACACAGATTACACCTGTGAAACAATCCACTGGAGCACAAGTGAGTTTGCCTCGGAAAGAGGTGTTATTGAATTGTCCATCTTTTTATAAGCACATAGAATCACATGTGTACAGTATTATTCATTGACAGGCTTCTCTCTGATGTCTTGATAAGGCTCAGAAAAGACAAATGTCACTCCCATCGCATCCCATGTCAACAGAAGCTTTAAGGTTCTATTTGCCAGATTAGTGAAATAATTTTGAAAAACAATTTTTAAACTCAAAATACATGTTATGTTATGAAAATGATCAATAGCTGACTATTAGTCATCAGGAAATAAACTGAAGGCAATTCTTCTTTAGATTCTGTATCATTAATAAATGAGATTATGAAGACATGAATTGGTTTATATAATAAGCATTCCTACCATCATAAAATGTTGCTGTCATGAGTTATATTACATCTTGACAATCCCCATGATTGGAGGAAGATCAGTGTCTTGGAAAGATGTTGCTCCATATTGTTAGTTTGTTGATTTATCAATGAGAGGATATGACTCCATGTTATTAATTTAAATTTCTTTGCTGAGCAGCCAAGCATGCAGGCTATCAAACAACCCTAATCCTTCTCCATAAGGCAAACCACAACAAATGTAAGCTCTCCCATTTTTTATGCAGACTTATTTTCAGATGTATGTAAAGATTTGAACATTGTGGAGGGGAGGAATCAGGAAGCAACATAAGAACAGCCATACTGGGTCAGAGCAAAGGTCCATCTAGCCCAGTATTCTGTCTTCCAACAGTGGCCAATGCCAGGTGCCTCATCAGGAATGAACAGAACAGGTAATCCTCAAGTGATCATCTCCTCTCTCCCATTCCCAGCTTCTGACAAACTGAGGCTAGGGACACCATCCCTGCCCATCCTGGCTAATAGCCTTTGATGGACCTATCCTCCATGAACTTATCTAGTTCTTGTTTGAAGCCTGTTATAGTCCTGACCTTCGCAACATCCTCTGGTAAAGAGTTCCACAGAGTGACTGTGTGTTGTGTAGAAAAAATACTTCCTTTTGTTTGTTTGTTAAACCTGCTGCCTATTAATTGCATTTGGTGACCCCTAGTTCTTGTGTTATGAGAAGGAGTAAATAAGGAAGTGTTATTTAATATCTCTACACCAGTCATGATTTTATAGACCTCTATCATAACCCTCCTTAGTTGTCTCTTTTCTAAGCTAATAAGACTCAGACTTTTCAATCTCTCTTCATATGGAAGCTGTTCCATACCCCTAATCATTTTTGTTGCCCTTTTCTGAACCTTTTCCAATTCCAATATCTTTTTTGAGATGGGGCAATGACATCTGCATGCAGTATTCAAGACATGGGTGTACCGCGGATTTATATAGAAGCAATATGATATTTTCTGTCTTCTTATCTATCCCTTTCTTAATGATTCACAACATTCTGATCACTTTTTTGATTGCCGCTGCACATTGAGTGGATGTTTTCAGAAAACTATCCACAATGACTCCAAGATCTATCTTGAGTGGTAACTGCCAATTTAGACCCCATCATTTTATATGTAAAGTCGGGATTGTTTTCCAAAGTGCATTACTTGCATTTATCAACATTCAATGTAATCTGCCATTTTGTTGCCCAGTCACCTAGTTTTGAGATCCTTTTGTAGCTTTTCTCAGTCTGCCTGGGACTTAACTATCTTAAGTAGTTTTGTATCATCTGCAAATTTTGCCACCTTTTTCCAGATAATTGATGAATATGTTGAATAGGACTGGTCCCACTACAGACCCCTGGGGGATACCACTATTTACCTCTCTCCATTCTGAAAACTGACCATTTATTCCTACCCTTTGTTTCCTATCTTTTAACCAGTTACCAATCCATGAGAGGACCTTCCCTCTTATCCCATGACAGCTTACTTTGCTTAAAAGCCTTTGGTGAGGGACCTTGTCAAAGGCTTTCTGAAAATCTAAGTACACTATATCCACTGGATCCCCCTTGTCAACATGCTTGTTGACCCCCTAGACCATTAGGGGAACCCCAATGCTAGGGGAATCCCCAGCTGCCCCTTTAGGACAGCTTTAAGACATATTTGTTCCACTGGGGTATCAGCCTGGGGTCTATATTACATGCACAGAGTAAAAGTATGATGAGTATGTGAGATTTACTTGTAAAAGTGGGCAGTGATGCAGACAGAAAATAGGGAATAAGGAGTCTTAATATCTTGGTACAATAGTGCAATTATTCACAACCTGCATAACTCAAGAGTTCAGTCATCGTTCTAATAAGAGTTGAGATGGATCTAAGCTGCAAAGAAAGAGTGGCCAGCTTTGAAGTTTGGCTCTGGATCCCCAATGTATCTTTAAGAGTAAATTCAGAATATCTTATTTCAGGGCCTGATCAAAACTTATTGACTTTGGTGTGGATTGGACTGAGTCATAAACCAACTTCCCTCAGATCAAAACATGTCTGTCTCCAAAAGGCTGCAGGAGGAATTCCTGAACAAGAGGTGTATGTGTCTAACAGGTGGTCTCCCAAATGACCAAGATGTCCATTTTACATCTCACTAATCTACATTCTGGAAACTGGGTGAAATCCTGGCTACTGGAAGTCATGATAAAAGTTAAAGGAGACAGATTTTCACCCTGTGTTTTGGTGAAAGGGTTCTTAATTGTTTCTGCATTTGTATAACCCACTTCTTCCTAATTCTCAGTAGTGAGTTGTTGGTTCAAGTTCTGTTAATTGTACAATGTCTGAAAATAATCCAGTAGCTTTAGGTTGTGACCTGTGACTTGGAACCATGCCTCCTTTGGTTTGTAAAATGTAGATAGAACATTGGGACTTCTAGGGAGACTGATGCTTTCCTTCAGAAAAACAGGGTCAGCATCTCTTAAATTAATGACTGTTAGGTTTGTGCTATGCAAACCATATTTGATATGGGCAAGCTCACCAATTTTCTTTATTTTTATGGTAAATTTTTTAGGAAAGTTTTGTGGCAGTTCTGGCAGAGTCCTGATTTCTCGGACAGTTCTCATTCTGGTTTTAGACCTGGGTAGGCCAAGGAGTATGGGTATGGTATGGCTGATTGTAATGGTCTATGGTCTCATTTTAGTGATGGATAAAGGTGATGTGTCCACACTAATCCTCTTAGATCTGTCAATCCTCTTTACTTCTGTCAACCGTGAGGTATTGTTGACCTGTTAATGTTAACAAAGTAAAACTCTATACTTGGTTATCTTTTCCTTGAAAAAGATCTGGAAGGTAGCACTGGGTGACAGGTCTCATGACAGAAAATCTGTGTTCTGGAAGAATCTATTCTGCCACCTGCCCTGTCTAATATGTATATGAAGTCATAAAGGGAGACAGAACAGTTTTTGTTGCAGTGCCATAATCACACTGATGCTTGGCTTCACATTTGTTTCTCCAACTCAGGTACCAAGTTCAGGTTTTCCAGTTTACCAGAAATTACAGTTTAGATGATAGCCATCTGCTTACAACTAATTTCTGATAAGATTGAAGAAATTCTGACTGATGTTCTTTCCAGAGGAAATTTCCAGAGGAAATTGTGAATTTGATATCTACCTCTTCAATTGAGGGTACATGGCTGTTTTTGGATAGTAATGTTTGCAATCTAGGAGCCCTCTTGGATCCTTGCTATCTGAATATCTAGAAGAAGTCAGCAATGGCCAAGACTGCTTTTTTCATCTTCTCTGAGTAACTTTTCCTATCAGGTGCAGGCCTTAGGTTGCCTCCATTACCTACTTATGGTGATCTCCATATTGGATTGTGGCAATGTGATCTTCTTGATGCTACTCTTAGGGCTTGTCTACACTGGCAAGTTTTGTCGCCAAAAACTGCCTTAACGAAAACAGCAATAATGTACATACTGCAATGTGACTCCTCCTCCCCACCCCCCAAAAAAGCCTAGTTTTGGTGACAAACTTCCACCCCTTCAAGAGACTTTTCCCCCCCCTCCCTTTATTGTCGACAAACAGCCAGTGTAGACACTGTGACATTATTGATATAATCTGGGACCATAGAGAACATGGTTGCAACCAAAGTCCTGTAGTGGCACCAAATCTTGTAAAAAGGGGGTCAAATGAGGTGTCTAAGACAAGGTTATGGTTTGCTGGTTATGATTATGCTGTCTATATGTGTGTATCAATTTTGTAGTTGAAGTTGTGAATATTGGCTCTATACTGTCTGTATTTCAAACTTATGCTATGCTTCTGGGAGACATCCCAGACAAGTTGGTGTTAGCTCTGCCTAGCCTGCTTGATGGCCCATTAAGGACCATCAGC
This sequence comes from Chrysemys picta bellii, assembly GCF_011386835.1. Lineage (NCBI taxonomy): Eukaryota > Metazoa > Chordata > Testudines > Emydidae > Chrysemys > Chrysemys picta. The sequence continues at coordinate 210,228,741 of NC_088792.1, forward strand.
TATACAATTGACCCATGGAGAGAAGGCAGATACGCCTTGTAACTCAGCAAAGTATGCAGGAACGTGCCCATGTGACTCCAGACTCCATTTTGCTGTAATTTTCCACAGTAAGAACAAAGAGGTGTTCTTACACCTGGAAAAGACTATATAAGGCTGACGCCTCGTCTCCATCTTGTCTTCAATCCTGCTTCTTACCTCTGGAGGGACTTTGCTACAAACTGAAGCTTTGAACAAAGGATTGAGGACCCATCCCAGCTGGGGAGGTACTCCAGAGACTTGATTTGAACCTGCAGTTTATTTCACCACTGCTACAAGCCTAAACCAGTAACTTTGCCATTACTGTATGTAATTGATTCCATCTAACCAATTATAGCTCTCATCTTTATCTTTTTCCTTTGATGACTAAACCTTTAGATTTTAAATTCTTAAGGATTGGCAACAGAGTGATTTGTGGGTAAGATCTAATTTGTATATTGACCTGGGTCTGGGGCTTGGTCCTGTGGGATCAGGAGAACCTTTTTCTTTTACTGGGGTATTGGTTTTCATAACCATTTGTCCTCATGATGAGTGGCACTGGTGGTGATACTGGGAAACTGGAGTGTCTAAGGAAATTGTTTGTGTGACTTGTGGTTAGCCACTGGAGTGAGACCAAAGTCCTCTTCGTCTGGCTGGTTTGGTTTGCCTTAGAGATGGAAAAACCCCAGCCTTTGGCTGTAACTGCCCTGTTGGAGCAATTTGTCCTAAATTGGCACTCTCAGTTGGGTCCCTCCAGAACTGCATTGTTACAGACACCACAGGTTTTTGTGGTTTTTTTAAATTTTTTTATTGGCCTCCAGAAAGTGTCCCACAATTCCTATGCTGCTGCTCTGGTCAGTAGTTTGAACTCTGCTGCCCTGCAGCCAATCCACCCCTCCCCCTTGCAAGCCCTGGGAATTTTAAATCTCATTTCCTGCTTGCTGGCTTCCCAGAGGAGCTTCCCAGGTAAGCATAACTGGTTATTGCACCAAACCCCCTCCCGCTTGGACCACTACTGAGTTGTTGGATCTAATCAGTATATGGGGAGAAGTCTGTTCAGTCGCAGCTGCGAGTTACCCATAGGAATCAGGACACATATGGGCAAATTTCTCAAGGCTTGTGCGAAAAGGGCTATGATCAGGACATGCAGCAATGCAGAGTGAAGATAAAGGAGCTGAGTCAGGTGTACCATAAGGCGCGGGAGGCGAACCATCGCTTCGGTGGTGCACCTAAGACCTGCCACTTCCATAAGGATCTAAATGCTATCCTTGGTGGTGACCCCACCTCCATCACCGATAGCCCCATGGATACTTCGCAGGCAGCAGAAAGAGGGGGTAACCCGGAGGCTGAAATTCTGGATGAAGAAGTTGAGCTAGAAGAGGAGGTGGCGCTCCCAGTGAGCAGGCAGCCAGGAACTTTTCTCCACTCCAGAAGTGCTCAGCGGGGAGCAGGAAGCAGATGAGACACCAGGTAAGTTGCTGTGGCTTGTGTAAGGAATCAAAGTGGGAGGCAGGTAATTGCCCTGTGTAGTTAATCTGCCTGGCCAAGCAGGGTGTCCATGGACATTGAGACCTGCAGGGAATCCTCCAGAGGCTCTGGAAAGTTTCCAAGAGGTACTTGTTAATCCTCTGCTGCAGATTCCAAGGGATTGCAGCCTTCTTAGTTCCCCCATTGTAGGAAACTGTACCGTGCCATTTAGTAATCACTGGAGCTGGGACCAAAGCAGCACATAGCTGAGCAGGGTGAAAGCTGCAAGCATGCAGCAGTTGTGCCCTGGTTTCTCTGGTCACCCGCAGCAGTGAGATGTCAGCCAGCAGGTTGACTGCTTGTGAAAAAGTGTGTGATCATTTTAGAATGAGTTCCCTGCGAAGCTGCCCTGTAAGCCATGACCTTTGTCCAGACGTACAACTGCCTCCCCCCCACTCCCAACACTCACCATGACTGGGATGCTCGCGGAGCTGTGTGGCTGCCTAGAGTCTCAGAGAGAAAGTATCAGAGGGGTAGCCGTGTTAGTCTGGATCTTGTAAAAAGCAACAAAGAGTCCTGTGGCACCTTAAAGACTAACCAATGTTTTGGAGCATAAGCTTTTGTGGGTGAATGCCCACTTCGTCAGGCGCATGCAGAGAAAGTGATTGCTACTAGCAAAAGTCCCTTGTTACTAAAATGTTTCAATTATTTGCTGGAATGCAATAATCCCGCTTCTGTTCAGCACAGACCTTGACGAACACCCCATGCACCCCCGCAGACCGGCTTCGGCAGATAAGGGAGAACCCTCGTCACAGCAAAGAAGACCTGTTCCAGGAGGTGCTGCAGCACAATGAGAGACAGACCAGGGAACGCAAAGAGTGCTGGGAAGCCAATGCTGCATTTGCTAGGCAAGTGACACAGCGGATGATAAGTTATGGAGGATCAGACAGAGATGCTCAAGTCTTTTGATACAGCTGCCGACGGAGCAGATCCCTGGTCGACCTCCACTGCAACACATGCAGATGCACAATTCTTTGCCAACCCCACCCCCCTCTATGCCCACACATTCCTTTTCACTTCACAGCACTCCTGAGTTTCCCCATCACACCACCCCCTCCCACAGCTTGCACAATGATAGCTGGAGCTCCACACAGTTGTGAGGCTTTACCCTTTTTAACAAAAATAAATGCTAAGGTATTTAATGATACAGCGTTTTTATTCTGTGTTCTACAAAAGCATATAGCAATCAATTCACTCTCAGGAACAGGTTTCTAAAGCATTTTGTTGCATGGATCTTGGGCCCAAAATTATACATGGATGCACCAACTCCAAAGCAGACGTGTTACTGCCCCTCATTGTCAAAGTGGTTCCTCAAAGCCTCTCTGATATTAATAGCAGCCCTCTGGGCTCCTCTGACAGCCTTAACATCTGGCTGTTCAAACTGTCCAGACAAGCACTCTGCCTCAGTGTGCCACACCTGAGCAAACATTTCACCCTTAGATTCACACAGATTATGCAAAGTGCAGCACGTGGCTATGACAACGGGAATATTATCCTCGGTAAGGTCTAGCCCGCCATTGAGACATCTCCAGCGATCTTTCAAACAGCCAAAGGCACACTCAACTACCATGCGGCACCTGCTCAGCCTGTTGTTAAAACGCTCCTTGCTGCTGTCCAGGTGCCCTATATAAGGTTTCATGAGCCAGGGCTGTAAGGGGTACAGCCAGGATTACAATGGGCATTTCCACATCCCCCACTGTGGTCTGGTGGTCTGGAAAGAAAGTCCCTGCCTGCAGCTTTCTGTATAGGCCACTGTTCCTGAAGATGCGTGCATCATGCACCTTTTCAGACTAGCCTGCACTGTTGTCCGTGAAACGCCCCTGGTGATCCACAAGCACCTGCAACACCATGGGGAAATATCCCTTCCTATTGATATATTCAGAAGCAAGGTGATCTGGCACTAAAATTGGAATATGTGTGTTCAGTGGCGTAACCAGCTTCTAAGAGGAGGGGAAGCAAACATAAAAAAGGCACCCCCCCCGGGCTCCTCCTCTGGCCATGCCCCCCTTGGCTCCTCCAGCCCTGCCGTGCCACCCCCGTGGCCCACCCCCCCTCGCTCCTCCAGCCGCGGCTGCCGGCCGCGCTGTGGGCCGCATGCTTCGCCCCCCCACTCCTCTGGCCGCGCCTGCCACCCCCCTATGGCTGCGCCAGCCTGCGCCTGCCAGCCTGCGCCCCCCCTCGCTCCTCCAGCTGCTTTTGGAAAGGCGCCGCTTATGGAACATATGCTGAGGGGAAGCAGCTGCTTCCCCTGCACCCCGCTAGCTATGCTACTGTGTGTGCTACCAATCGCCCCGCCACAGTTAGGGAAACCCATCTCTGCAAAGCCATCCACTGTTTCATGCACATTTCCCAGAGTCATGGGCCTCTGCAGCAGGATGCAATTTATTGCCCTGCATACTTGGAGTAATACAGCCCCAACAGTGGACTTTCCTACTCCAAATTGATTTGCAACTGACCGGTAGCAGTCTGGATTCACCAGCGTCCACACAGCAATTGCAACACCCTTCTCTCCTGAAAGGGCAGCTCTCAATCTGGTGTCCTTGTGCCACAGGTCGGGGGACAGCTTAGCACATAGCTCCATGAAGGTTGCTTTATGCATCCTAAAGTTCTGTACCCACTGGTCGTCATTCCACACCTGCGTGACAATGCGATCGCACCAATCAGTGCTTGTTTCCCTAGCCCAAAAGTGACAGTCTACCCTATGCAGCTGCTCTGTGAATGCACAAAGAACTGATAAGTTGCTTCTGTCCATATCACACTCAGGTGCCTGCGATTCATCCTCTGTTAACTTTGCAAATAACTCTTGTGAGTAACTGTGCTGCCATGCGCGATGTCCTCATGACAGCTAACAGCGCATAAGCAAGAAGTGCAGGATCCATCCTCTCACTGCAGATGCTGGCACGCACTACAAAAGAATGACAGTTGGAAAAATGGCGCAAAAGGAAACCAGAAACCATTGGAGGGCTGGGCACAAAGCAGTGCATAACTGTACATTTTGCATGTCCCAGAATGTGCTGTGCTCCCGTTTCTGCATTCCCACAGCACCTAGCAATGGATGGTGTCACCAGACACTGTGGGATACATACTCACAGTTCATTGCTCTCGCAGTTGACAAAGGTGCCCCGAATGTGGACACAATCTGTGAATAGAGGGAGAAAATGTAGACACACTTTGACAACTTTTCTTTTGTTGTGGTTTATCCCCCCCCCCTTGTCGACATTAGTTTCATCAACAAAACTTGCCAGCGTAGACAAACCCTTAGTCCACTCAAACTTCATCTGGTGTAATTAAATAGCAGTGTGTCATACAACTAATACTGTTTCTGTGCTCCAGATACAAGTTGTCTTACAACTCATTTGCAAGTGCAAGTCAGTTTGGCTCTGCATAACAGTTATGGTTAGGGTCCTGAGTATTTTACAGATTGCTTCTCATTAGAGTTTAACCCAAGAAGCTGAATTCAGAAGCCAGATGCTTAAACTTACAGCCCATAGTTCTGTACTTCTGGGGGCAGGTCATTCTCAGTGGAGGGCCCTTGACTCACATTCACACTCCTTCCCACCCCACCCTTGGTCAAACTGGCCTTGCAATATGCCAGGAAAGTCAAAAACGTGGGCTCTATCTATTTATTCAGGCTTTCTGAGTAGGCTGACCTTAAATGTCTTTATAGATCTTAAATGTCTTTTGGTTTCCTTTTTTAGAAGTATGTATATTGGTTTTAATGCTTAAATATTTATTATTCATGTACTACAGAGAAATGTGTTCTCTGTAGTACATGAACAATAAATATTGTGGTGGGTATGCTTATATGCTGAAAAATACATCAACAAATTGTTTTCTACACAGTCCACTGCATCAATTCTTTAGTAACAGAGAGGAAACCAGACTTCCTCCTCCTTCCCAGGCTATGTCAGACAGAGGTTCTCACATGATCAGCTCTGTCCTCTGTGGTGCTGTTAGAGGAAATATCTCTCCTCCTTAGATAAGGATGTGGCTATATGAAGATGAGCAGGAAGATGAATGTGGCAGGGCACAACTTCACCAGGAACAACTAATTTGCCCACTTTGGAGGCAAAAGGGGATGGACTGTTAGCATTGTTCCCTGCAGACTGCAGCAGATTATAAGCTAGTGCAGGGCTGTTGCTCACCTTAGTGAGAGGAGGGAGATTTTTGGAAAGTTGATAGCTGAATCAAATACTGTATTTTACTAAATAGATTTACAACTTTAATTTTGGGTTTTGCCAGATTCCAGATGAAATACTGGGATATTAACCGGGGGGGGGGGGGGGGAGAGGAGAGGGGTGGATTAGATCTCCTAAGGGCCCTTCCAGCCCTACATTTCTATGATTCTGCATGCCCAAATTCACTATTTTTATTGCCAAATGTATGGTTAATAGGCCAAAGTTAGTCTCGTATGAGCAGGTGCAGCTCTGCTGGCTTGAATGGAATTACACCCACTTACAACAGGGCTAAATTTGTCCATGGTTTCAGATCCCAGCTGAGAACCATATAAATGAAGAAAAGCTATTCAGTTCCTTCCATCTCCCTCAAACCAAATTACCGCTTGGGGATGGCATCCAAAAGCTGTTCTAGCCATTTCTACCCACTGCTCTGATTCTCCCTCATCTTTACCTTGAAAACAGTTAAAATGGTACAGCTTTTATTATACTCAAAGCCCCAGGGTAAATGATCTAAAGGCGGTGGAGGCCTGGATTTACTTCAGGTCAAGGTTGCAGAAACTATCAGAAGCCTGCATCCCAAGAAAGGGGAAAAAACTCATGCAGGTGAGTCTTGCCCACATGCTCAGGGTTTAGCTGATCACCATATTTGGGGTTGGGAAGGAATTTTCCTCCAGGGCAGATTGGCAGGGGCCCTGGGGGGGTTTCGCCTTCCTCTGCAGCGTGGGGCACGGGTCACTTGCTGGAGGATTCTCTGCATCTTGAAGTCTTTAAACCACAAGTTGAGGACTTCAGTAGCTCAGACATGGGTCAGGGATTTGTTACAGGAGTGGGTGGGTGAGATTCTGTGGCCTGCGTTGTGCAGGAGGTCAGACTAGTAGATCATAATGGTCCCTTCTGACCTTAAAGTCTATGAGTCTCTGAGAATCTGGCCCAGTGAATTCAATGGGACCAGGACTTGAGCCATTTCCTTTTGATTTCAGTGGAATTTCTTAATATTTTGTGCTGACGAAACTGATATTGGAATCATGCCTAGTGACAAACTGGTGTAAATCATACACTATCAGATTTGGCCCATTGTCCTTTTTTAAAACTTTATTTTTTATATTTGAATTTAGACAATGTTTTTAAACATTCTAGCATTGGAAGTCTAATAGTTGGGAACTGGTCCTGCTTTGAGCAGAGGGTTGGACTAGATGACCTCCTGAGGTCCTTTCCGACCCTGATATTCTATGATAACTTTCCACCAAAACTATGGTATGTATTTTCATGCTTCTGTAGGACACTGATACTACGGCTCCACGAAGAAGCTACTGCTTATGCATGTAGCACCGCATATGATCCAGTGTACCAACAACCTTGTTGGTTCTCATTTTACTGTACCTATGTGACCCCATGTTAAACCATGGATAGAGAGAAAAGGGGTACTAGCTGGTAAGCATAGGGTGACCAGACAGCAAGTGAGAAATTGGGACACTTCCCCCCGTCCCCTCCAAGGGTGTGGGGGAGCAGTATCGTGGGGTGTGTGTGTATGTGTGTATGTGTGTATATATATAATATATGGCCCTAATATCAGGACATCTGGTCACCCTAGGGAAGTAGGAGTGATTGTCCAGGAAAAATCTTGCCAATTAATAGACATCCTTTTGGGGTTTCTCCTTTATCCCTTGCTTTTTATTTTTAATCCATTACAGCACCATGTCTGAAGAGTCCAACTCTCCTGTGGGAACATATGACAGAGCATAGTTAGCATGGAGCATAATCATCACATGTGGACTATTGCCCTAAACTGAACTAATTTTATTTTCTGTACATCAAGAAATGGTGCTGCTTGCTTGGGCAGAGATAATTGGGCCATACAGACCACCTGAGAGAGACTCCAACAGAATCAGCTAGGATGCTCTCTTTGGATCCTCCATATTAGTTAGTTCTTATGTGGCATTTATTTTTCAATATGTTAATGGTTCAAAGCTATTAACTCTTCCTACCCTCCCATGGATGCATATGGACAGAAAATTTGCTACCCTTTTCCTTCCTTCATCACTCCCCACTGTGACCTTGGCCTGATTGAGTGTCTCAACACCCTCATTGTACACACAAGTGAGTTCAGCTTAAGACAGGAAGGAAGTTACTAACCTAGCTAATTGGCCTCCAACCTCCTTCTGACTTAATTCAAAACTAAAACTGAACAATCAATTATTTTCTTTGGGGGGAGTGTGGGCGATATGGAGTAAGGAAAACATGGTGCATCTGATTAGTGATCTATTATGAATGCTGTATTCTTCTGGCTGAATAGCTAGAGGCCACTTGCATGAGTCATAACTTTATTACTTTAGGTAAGTCCATGAACTTACATGGAAATCCTCAATATTTCAATCAGAATCCAATGCATTATATTCTTGCTTGCTTTGTGGTCAATTAAACCGATGGGGCCAAACTGATTTGTGATGTGACATTACACCAGGGATGTCTTTGGCTCAGTGTCTTATATGAGGTCTTCTATAGTTTGAGAATCCTGATGAGGGAATAGACTTACATAAGCCAAATTTCTAACTCTCCCTGGGGAGTATAAAGATACAGTTGCATACCAGGGGTAAAAATGTCAGCCCACAGCTTTTCCTCTGCTCAGTCTTATTAGGCTGAGATACTTAGTTAGGCACCTAAGTGGCACTAAAAGTCAACGGGAGTGGGGCACTTAACCCTTTAGATTCCTTTGAACATGCTAATGTATTTTTGTTGTTGTGGTGTGTGTTTGTTTTTTGTTTTGTTTTTGTTGTTGTTGTTGTTTTTAAGGGCCTGATCCTATGAACTGATGACACTTTTAGGGCCTGTTTAAATGTGATTTGAGGATGTTCAGCACCTTGAAGGACTGTCCCTGAATGCCTGGAGAAATATGGAGGGGTAAGCCTATCTGATGCAAAAATATCATCTACTGATTGTCAAGACAGCCAGACACTCTTTTAGCATATGCTGCTCAGCTAAACTACTGTCATTTGTTTCTGGGCAATACTCAGGGTCTGATCATGCAGTCCCCACAAAGATAAAATTCCCATTGATGACAATGGGAGTTTTGCCTGCATCAGCACTTCAAGTTCAAACCCTTAGGATATTAAACATTATCTTATAGTTCCCTTTCAGCCATCCCTGTCATTGCTTGTATTAATATCCCTGACTTTAAGAAAACATGCTGGGGCCAGAAGAACAAATTATTGAACAATCTTATGCCTTAACCCCATCCTTCAAAATTATTTTCTTGAATTGGGGGCAAAAATTGCATACATTGAGCACAGACCGTTGAGAAAGTGGATTTTTCTCCCACACAAATACAAGTGATGGTAAAGTATTTGCTCCAGGAGCTTAATGGTATAAGGGAACTATTATGCTCATTTATTTTGATCCCTTATGGGAGAAACAAAACTGGCAGTGTTACTATTCCAAACATTGCCACTAAAAAAGCCCTACCTACTTCAGATGCCAAAATGACACTGATCACAGAAAACTGTGCAGATGTGCAAAATATGCTCATGCATGTTCTGCAGGATTCATTGGACTAACGTGGGGAGGGAAAAGATGCAAGAAGCCTCCTAAGAATACCCCAGAATCATTTTTACATCTACTGAACTTAACTTTTTTTGGGGGGGTCCCATTCATAAGCATACTTTAAAGCCAGAGCTCTTGTCCACCTCTGATTTGGTATTTAATCCTCTCTAAGCTTTAGTCCAGTCAAAGGCAACAACATTCACTTTGTAAAAGTTCTCAGGGTTAAGAACACGGACAAAACTAAAAGTGGCTGAAGCCAGGAACATATCCTAGACAAAGTACTTGCAACAGCATGTGGGGATGTGTATGGACAAGGTGACAAAATTCACATGTGCTTCAAGAACAAGACAAACACACTGAAATCACTGTGTCCCTGTAACACATAGCAGAATTTGGGCCATTGTGTTCAAATATTAATCTGTGTATTTTAGATATTTATACTTCATTGATACTAGACTTCAAGCAGGTTCATCTTGCTTCTTGGATATGACTGACTTTATCGGAGTCAGCTGGGTGCAATAGAAAGACATCTATCGTCGTTGAACATGCCAACTGGCAGAAATCTATGACAAGGTGTCCAAAGCCTACAATTGAACTTGATGGAAGTATTGGGAGAGGATGTTATTACTCGATAATCATCAGAGCACAATCTTCTGATGGTTGAACAATTTTTGCATGGTCCTGGGCTACTTGTAACTCCTACTGACTCCAGTGTCCATGCCACTGAAGTCTGGGGGAGCAGAGCACACTCATGGTGGGTAAACCATCCAAGCATGTGAGTCCTCTTACTTGAGTGGGTTGGGATTATGCAGCTGAGATGGTTATGACAAATGAAAAAATTAAAATAGCAATCTAGTTTAGGTATAGCTTTATTTAGGTAGGCTTATTATGCTGGGAACAGGAGAACAATGTTTTCAGACCTCCTTCAAGACTACTGACCATTACATTGGCATATTTTAAATATATTTCCACAACCTTGTTTACATGTATGTACCATATTTATTCTCCGTTGCTGATAGCCAAAACTCCTGACTGACTTCTTGCTGTAGACTATTGCTATTAGCTTGCAGCAGTTGAGCCAGTGGGTGATGTCACAAACAAGTGATTGTGATACCACAATTATCTATTATGAATCTCAGGATTCTGAGAAGGCTGATTATATTTGACAGGAAAAGCTGTGTCAAAACACATTTCTTTTCCAGTTAATGTAGTAGGAAGAGGAAATATAGATGAAACCCAGGATTGGTTATTGGGGTAGTCTAGTATAGTCTTATGCCATGAGAGGAAAGATAGTCCAGTGGTTAAGGTGCTAGTCTGAAACATAGCAGACCTGTGTTCAATTTGCTGCTCCGTTAGACTTCCTGTGTGATTGTGGATGTTACTTAGGGTATGTCTACTCTACGAAATTAGGTCGAATTTATAGAAGCCGGTTTTATAGAAATCGGTTGTATACAGCCGATTGTGTGTGTCCCCACATAAAATGCTCTAAGTGCATTAAGTTGGCGGACCGCATCCACAGTACCGAGGCTAGCGTCGACTTCCGGAGCGTTGCACTGTGGGTAGCTATCCCACAGTTCCCGCAGTCTCCGCCGCCCATTGGAATTCTGGGTTGAGATCCCAATGCCTGATGATGCAAAAACAGTGTCGCGGGGGGTTCTGGGTACATGTCGTCAGGCCCCTCCCCCTCCGTCAGAGCAATTGCAGACAATTGATTCGCGCCTTTTTACCTGGGTTACCTGTGCAGACAACATACCATGCCAAGCATGGAGCCCGCTCAGCTCAGCTCAGTTCACCGTCACCATATGTCATCTGGGTGCCGGCAGACGTGGTACTGCATTGCTACACAGCAGCAGCTAATTGCCTTTTGGCAGTAGACGGTACAGTATGACTGGTAGCCGTCATCAGCTATCTGGGTGCTGGCAGACGTGAGGCTGCATTGCTATACAGCAGCAGCTCCTTGCCTTTTGGCAGTAGATGGTGTATTACGACTGGTATCCATCGTTGTTGTATTCCTCAGTGAGTTTGGTCAGAGGCACCTGGGCAGACATGTTTTGTCTCCTGGAGACTCAGTCCTGCCGGCAGTCCTATTGAACCGTTTTGGTGATGGCTAGCAGTCATAGTACAACATCTTCTGCCAAGCACCCAGAAGATGCCAAGGGCTATCAGTCATGCTGCACCGTCTGCTGCCAGCCTAAGATGTAAAAAATAGATTTGTTCTGTATTCATTTACTTCCCCCTCCTTCCGTGAAATCAACGGCCTGCTAAACCCAGGGTTTTGAGTTCAATCTTTGGGGGGGCCATTCTGTGTGACAGTTGTTTATGTTTCTCCCTGGGGCCACCTTTGTTGATTTTAATTCCCTGTACCTGTACACCATGTCGTCACTCGCCCCTCCCGCCCTCCCTCCATCCGTCAGATACTAGTTTCGCGCCTTTTTGCAGACCAGACACCATAGCACTGGGATCATGGAGCCCGCTCAGATCACAGCGGCAATTATGAGCACTGTGAACACCACGCGCATTGTCCTGGAGTATATGCAGAGCCAGGACATGCCAAAGCAAAACCAGGACCAGCTGAGGAGGCAATTGCAGCACGGCGACAAGAGTGATGAGGAAATTGACATGGACATAGACCTCTCATAAGGCACAGGCCCCAGCAATGTGCAAATCATGGTGTTACTGGGGCAGGTTCATGCCGTGAAACCCCGATTCTGGGCCCGGGAAACAAGCACAGACTGGTGGGACCGCATCATGTTGCAGGTGTGGGACAATTCCCAGTGGCTGCGAAACTTTCGCATGCGTAAGGGCACTTTCATAGAACTTTGTGACTTGCTTTCCCCTGCCCTGAAGCGCCAGAATACCAGGATGAGAGCAGCCCTCACAGTTGAGAAGCGAGTGGCGATAGCCCTGTGGAAGCTTGCAACACCAGACAGCTACCGGTCAGTCGGGAATCAATTTGGAGTGGGCAAATCTTCTGTGGGGGCTGCTGTGATGCAAGTTGCCAGGGCAATCAAAAACCTGCTGATATCAAGGGTAGTGACTCTGGGAAACGTGCAGGCCATAGTGGATGGCTTTGCTGCAATGGGATTCCCAAACTGTGGTGGGGTGATAGACGGAACCCATATCCCTATCTTGTCACCGGAGCACCAAGCCACCGAGTACATAAACCGCAAGGGGTACTTTTCAATGCTGCTGCAAGCCCTGGTGGATCACAAGGGATGTTTTACCAACATCAACATGGGATGGCCGAGAAAGGTACATGATGCTCGCGTCTTCAGGCACTCTGGTCTGTTTCGAAAGCTGGAGGAAGGGACTTTCTTCCCGGACCAGAAACTAACCATTGGGGATGTTGAAATGCCTATCGTGATCCTTGGGGACCCAGCCTACCCCTTAATGCCATGGCTCATGAAGCCGTACACAAGCAGCCTGGACAGTAGTCAGGACCTGTTCAACTATAGGCTGAGCAAGTGCCGAATGGTGGTGGAATGTACATTTGGACGTTTAAAAGTGCGCTGGCGCAGCTTACTGACTCACTCAGACCTCAGCGAAAAGAATATCCCCATTGTTATTGCTGCTTGCTGTGCACTCCACAATATCTGTGAGAGTAAGGGGGAGACATTTATGGCGGGGTGGGAGGTTGAGGCAAATCACCTGGCCGCTGATTATGTGCAGCCAGACACCAGGCTGGTTAGAAGAGCACAGCAGGGCGCGGTGCACATCAGAGAAGCTTTGAAAATGAGTTTTGTGACTGGCCAGGCTACGGTGTGAAACTTCTGTTTGTTTCTCCTTGATGAACCCTCCGCCCCCTCCACCCGGTTCACTCTACTTCCCTGTGAACCAACCACCCCACCCTCCTCTCCCCCCCTCGAGCACCGCTTGCAGAGGCAATAAAGTCATTGTTACTTCACATTCATGCATTCTTTATTAATTCATCACACAACTAGGGGGATAATTGCCAAGGTAGCCCAGGATGGGTGGGGGAGGAGGGAAGGAAAAGGACACACTGCAGTTTAAAACTTTAACTCTTATTGAAGGCCAGCCTTCTGATGCTCAGGCAATCAACTGGGGTGGAGTGACTGGGTGGCCGGAGGCCCCCGCACCGTGTTCTTGGGCGTCTGGGTGAGGAGGCTATGGAACTTGGGGAGGAGGGCTGTTGGTTACACAGGGCCTGTAGCGGCGGTCTCTGCTCCTGCTGCCTTTCCTGCAGCTCAACCATACGCTGGAGCATATCAGTTTGATGCTCCAGCAGCTGGAGCATTGACTCTTGCCTTCTGTCTGCAAGCTGACGCCACCTATCATCTTCAGACCACCACTTGCTCTGTTCATCCCGCGATTCAACCCGCCACCTCTCCTCTTGTTCATATTGTGCTTTTCTGTAGTCTGACATTGACTGCCTCCATGCATTCTGCTGTGCTCTGTCAGCATGGGAGGACATCTGGAGCTCCGAGAACATATCATCCCTAGTCCGCCATTTTCTCCTTCTAATCTTCGCTAGCCTCTGTGAAGGAGAAACATTTGCAGCTGGTGGAGGAGAAGGGAGAGGTGGTTAAAAAAGACACATTTTAGAGAACAATGGGTACACTCTTTCATGTTAAATTTTGCTGTTCACATTACACAGCACATATGCTTTCGTTACAAGGTCGCATTTTTCCTCTTATATTGAGGGCCTGCCGGTTTGGTGTGAGAGATCACTCACGGAGTGCCAGGCAACAGATTTCGGCTTGCAGGCAGCCATGGTAAGCCACAGTCTTTTGGCTTTTTTAACCTTCTTAACATGTGGGGATGGTTTCAAACAGTAGCGCCCTCATTTCCCATACCAAGCACCCATTGGGTTGGCCATTTAAAATGGGTTTGCAATGTAAAAGGAGGGGCTGCGGTTTCCGGGTTAACATGCAGCACAAACCCAACTAACCCCCCTCCTCCCCACACCCAATTCTCAGGGATGATCACTTCACCCCTCCCCCCCACCACATGGCTAACAGCGGGGAACATTTCTGTTCAGCCGAGCAGGAATGGGCACCTCTGAATGTCTCCTTAATAAAATCGCCCCATTTCAACCAGGTGACCGTGAATGATATCACTCTCCTGAGGATAACAAAGAGCGATAAGGAATGGATGTTGTCTGCATGCCAGCAAACACCAGGACCATATGCTGCCATGCTTTTGTTATGCAATGATTCCAGACTACGTGCTACTGGCCTGGCGTGGTAAAGTGTCCTACCTTGGCGGACGGGATAAGGCAGCCCTCCCCAGAAACCTTTTGCAAAGGCTTTGGGAGTACATGAAAAAGAGTTTTCTGGAGATGTCCCTGGAGGATTTCTGCTCCATCCCCATACACGTTAGCAGACTTTTCCAGTAGCTGTACTGGCCGCGATTGCCAGGGCAAATTAATCATTAATCATTAAACACGCTTGCTTTTAAACCATGTGTAATATTTACAAAGGTACACTCACCAGAGGTCCCCTGTGTGCCCTCAGGGTCTGGGAGCACGCCTTGGGTGAGTTCGGGGGTTACTGGTTCCAGGTCCAGGGTGATAAACATATCCTGGCTGTTGGGGAAACCGGTTTCTCCGCTTCCTTGCTGCTGTGAGCTATCTACATTATCTTCATCCTCATCTTCCTCGTACCCCGAACTCGCTTTCCTGTGTGTTTATCCATTGAAGGAGTCAAAGCACACGGTTGGGGTAGTGGTGGCTGCACCCCCTAGAATGGCATGCAGCTCCACGTAGAAGCGGCATGTCTGCGGCTCTGCCCCATACCTTCCGTTTGCCTCTTTGGCTTTGTGGTAGACTTGCCTTAGCTCCTTAATTTTCAAGCGGCACTGCTGTGCGTCCCTGTTATGGCCTCTGTCCTTCATGGCTTTGGAGACCTTTTCTAATATTTTGCCATTTCGTTTACTGCTACAGAGTTCAGCTAGCACTGATTCATCTCCCCATATGGTGAGCAGATCCCGTACCTCCCGTTCGGTCCATGCTGGAGCTCTTTTGCGATCCTGGGACTCCATCACGGTTACCTGTGCTGATGAGCTCTGCGTGGTCACCTGTGCTCTCCACGCTGGGCAAACAGGAAATTAAATTCAAACATTCGCGGGGCTTTTCCTGTCTACCTGGTCAGTGCATCTGAGTTAAGAGTGCTGTCCAGAGGGGTCACAATGAAGCACTGTGGGATAGCTCCCGGAGGCCAATAACGTCAAATTCCGTTCACACTACCCCAATTCCGACCCGCTAAGGCCGATTTTATCTCTAATCCCCTCGTCGGAGGTGGAGTAAAGAAACCGGTTTAAAGAGCCCTTTAAGTCGAAAAAAGGGACTTAGCCGTGTGAACGTGTCCAGGCTTAATTCGATTTAACGCTGCTAAATTCGACCTAAACTCATAGTGTAGACCAGGCCTTAGTCTCTATGCCTCAATTCCCTATCTGCAAACTGAGAATAAAAGGGCAATACTATCTCATAGAAGATAAATACATCAAGGATTGTGAGGCTCTCAGATACTGTGGTGATGGGTGGGGGCCATATAAATCTCTAATTTAGCTCTCTATTAAATTTGGTTTAGGCTCATCAGTTTGAAGCAATTTTTTTCTTTTAAAGAATTTGATATTATTGCTAAATTGACAGTGTCAGTTAAGTAGAGTTAGAGGAAGCTAATTCTTTTAGTCAAACAGTATACCATGGACAATAAAATTTTCAAACAAGGGACTTGTTTTAAAAGTCCATGACCTTGCTTAAATTGCTTAAGTGTCAATAAATATCTTTCAAAACAGGTGGAACAATATTTGCATATGGTTATGGACAGAGCTATATAGTACACCTTGCTCAAGACAATTAAAGTCTCATGCCTGCAATTAAATGCTAATTGTCATCAAAAGGGAACCTTTAAAACCATACCATCTCAGATTTTAGGAAGTTTTTGGCTGCAGGACTCTCACTTTCTAAATGAAAGGTCACAAAAGCAGGGGAAAAGGCAACTTAAAAATAATAGAAAATTGTCATTAAGACACAGCTTCCCTCATTCTTTTCTACTTTCATTGAAACACACTCTTTAAATCATCATACTTTGTTTTGTTTTTCATTGTAAAGCTAATTATGTAGTTGTCTATGAAATAGTGTTCATAGGGAACAAAGGTGGGTCTTTTTAACCCAATGTCACATGTACTCTTGGGTTTTTGGTGCATCATCATATTTAAACTTAATATTTTTTTTGGCAGGACATATCAGTTTCTTGGAAATTGCATCTATGGCAGCAAATTACTACCTGACCACTGGAAAAGTGACAGCAAAATAACATAGATGAGAGAGGCTTCTTCTGAAGAATTTTCCAGCCATGTGATGCATTTGTGGGGAGGGGAGGATTGAATAATCCATTAATCTATAAAATCTCAGTGAACATAATAGAGGCAAATCCTGAATTCTCTCACCATTCTGTATGCAATGTCAAAGCAAAACAGAGTGACTTTCATATGATTCATCCCCTCCGCATTCATGGTTTCATAGCACCTTTTTAAAAAAATACCAGGAAATGTGTTGCTAAGTTACTTAAGTATTCTGAAAAATCCCCTTGCCGAGTCCATTGTCCACTTTATGTTCTGTGAGCCATGGCTTACAGAACATAGAAGAATCATTTTACAACACTTGTCTGCTGTTTAGTACCTTGACCTTAAGATTCATGGGCACGATCCTCCATCGACTTTCAACTTTAATCATTTTTCACCTGGGCACAGCAGGCTGGAACCTCACATCCTTTGTGCTGCTGAGCCAGAAAGCTGTGCTAGAGAAGTCCCTGGAGATTCCCCTGGTGTAAGGGAACCCTCTTGGGCAGTGGAGGGGCAGAAAGCTAGCATCATTGGCTCCATGTTCCTCACTGTCCCATTTCTTGGAAGGCGTCTTGCAGGCTGGGCCGGTGCACACAATGCTCTGGCTGATCTTCAGCTAGTGACTGTCTCTAGGAGAGCACTGCTGCTGGTGTAATTTAGGCTCCATCATCAGGGGAGCCATCTTTCCCCAACCCTGTTCCCCAGCTGCTCTGAGTGTAAAGATTGTACAGGTTTGCTTTCCACCTCCTCTTTTTTCTAAATTTGTGGGAGGTAGTTTGGGGCTTATAAATATGTAGGGCTAATGGCACTGGGTTAATGTCACTATGCAAGTGTTCTCCCTCAGCTCTGTCAATACGCTACAGTCCTAACCTGCAATATGCTCCTTGAGCAATTCCAGTACTGGGCGTCTCTTAAGCAAATAGAGCTAATGACCTCAACAGCTTGCCACCTTCTATAAATTGCTTCTCATGGCAAATAAGTGTGGGCAATGTTGCCACAGAAGAAAACTGTATCATTATGTAGTGAGGCATGAAGCCAACCAAGAGCAAAGAATCAAGATTTTTATGGAGTTTCCCCCACTACCCATAGTAACATAGGGATTTTATTTGATGTATTTATTTAATTTTATATGTGCATCCAGCAAACTAGCATTGAAAGATACAGAACAGAAACATGAATATTCATAGATAGTAGGGACCTTGAGAGGTCATCTAGTCCATCCTTCCCACCCTCATTCTCTCTGAACTGAGGATGGATCAAGTAAACCTAGGTCATTCCTGACAGGGGTTTGTCCAACTTGTTCTTAAAACCTCCAGTGGCTGGGGTTATACAATCTTTCTTGGTAACTTATTCTGGTACTTAACTACCATTACAATTAGAAAGTTTTTCTTAATATCTAACCTAAATCTCCCTTGCTGCAGATTAAGCCCGTTACTTCTTCTCCTACTTTCAGTGGACATGGAGAACAACTGATCACTGTCCTCTTTATAACAGCCCTTGACAGTCTTCAGATATGTTAGGTCCCCCTGCTGTTGTCGGATTTTTTTCTCTCCCCAAAGACTAAACATGCCCAGTTCTTCTAACCTTTCCATATAGGTCAGGTTTTCTAAATCTTTTATCACGTTTGTTGCTCTGCTCTGGATTCTACAATTTGTCCACATCTTTCTTAAAAATGTGGGAACCAGAATTGGACACAGTACTCCAGCGGAGGCCACACTAGTACTGAGTGGAGTGGAACAATTACCTCCCATATCTATCTTACGCTACTCCTGTTAATTCAGCCTAGAATGATAGTCGCCTTTTTTCCCCCCCAACTGCGTCACATCGTTGTCTCTCATTCAATTTGTGGGCCTGATTACATAATTAAACAACTCAGGTGGCTCTCCAATTTTTACTAGCAGCTTCATGCCAAATAGTGTGTGGCATTTTGAATTGGTGAAATGGAGATTAGAGGCTAGTCATGTCACTTCATGCATCAGTGGAAGCTGCTTAGGGTACATCTACACTACAGGGGGGAGTCGATTTAAGATACGCAAATTCAGCTACGTGAGTAGCGTAGCTGAATTCGACGTATCGCAGCCGACTTACCCCGCTGTGAGGACGGTGGCAAAATCGACTTCTGCGGCTTTCTGTCGACGGCGCTTACTCCCACCTCCGCTGGTGGAGTAAGAGCGTCGATTCGGGGATCGATTGTCGCGTCCCGTTGGGACGCGATAAATCGATCCCCGAGAGGTCGATTTCTACCCGCCGATTCAGGCGGGTAGTGTAGACCTAGCCTTAGATGTCACGGTGATGGGAGACATAAGAACCTAAGAAGAAGGAAATAGATTAGACCGACAAATTCACTTTCTCTTGGGACCCAAGCCAGGATTTCAACTGCCTGACCTCTAGGGTTTCTCTTTATGCTTTCCATTGTTCATATCATCCTCTCAGATTTGGCAATAGCACTTATTTCCTATCAATTTTGTTCCTTTCCACCTGACAAACCCTGAATAACTTCCTCACCTGGGCTTTGCTTTGGGGAATACAAGTCAACATGGCTTTTCCTTTGACTTCCCTGCATAAGGCTAATCTTCGGTGTCAGACTAAGCACAGTTCTGGGAATAGCGCTTATTGTTAACAGGAGCTCCATCTGCTGGCTCAGTGGTTGTCATTGTGGTCCCAAAAAACCCCAACAAACAAAAACCTAATGGAGTCATGCACTAACAGACTCCTGTTTTTTTGTTTTGTTTGCATTAACAAAGCCATTTGAGTAAATTAGCTAAACTACAGTAGTGAACTAGCTCGTCTGAGATGCCACCTCAAAGCAATGTCTACACAACTACTTGTAGAGCACTAGCATGAACCCCACTAATAAGTCTTTGGACCTTGGATGGGAGGCTCCCTCCCAGATGCAGTGTAGACATCCCTTAAGGCAGTGGTCCCCAAACTTTTTTGGTGGTGCTCCCCCGACCCTTACCTAGTCTACGCTCCGCCCAGGAGCCACAGTCAGGAACCAGGGCCAGAAGCAGGGCAAGAGTCATGGTCGGAGGCCATGGTTGGGACTGGGGGGCCACGGTTGGGGCTGGGAGTAGGTCAGGGCTGGTGCCTGGAGCTGCAGCAGGGAGCGGGGCTGGGAGTGGAGTGGCGGGTGGGGTGGGGTTATGGGTGAGGCTGGAGCAGAGCTGGGGGCAGAGTGGGGCTGGATGGCGCTCCCTCCCCACCTCCTGTGGGGACTGGCCTGGGCCTCGCTGCACCCCCTGAACATTCCTCCACATCCCCTTATGGGGTGTAGTATGCCCCACAGTTTTGGGACCACTGCCCTTTGGTATCCCTTACAGTTAGTAGTACTTACACATGCACGTTAGCACTACAAAAGCTAATGATACATTTTGCATTCAACACTACTCAACGCAGAGTTGCAGATTTGGGCCTATGCTAATTGGATCCAAAGGTGGGGGGTGGGAAAACAGCTCAGTCACTTTTAAATTATGTGATTTGCAAGGATGGAAAGTAGGGATATAAATATAATTTTAAAAAGTACCTGCATAGCAAATTGCATAGCATTACTGAAGGCAGAAAAACTCTGCAATTGGAACTGTCCTAGATTCTCAAAGGTATTAAGGCTCCTAATGTCTGTTGAAATCAATGGACAGTGATCTTTGAGCATCTGGGCTTTCACTAATAAATCTGATATTCAAAGCGGAACAGCCATGTGATCCAAGCCATTAGCATGCCAAGGAGAAGATTTGCAGTTGCATGTAGGGCTTGATTTTGCCACCCTTACTAAAGATGTATAGTACTTTCACTTTGCAAGGAGTCCCATTGATTTCAATAGGTGATTAAAATGGGCAGAACTGGATTCCAGTTAAACCAGCAATGGCTCCTAGGGGGTATTATGCTTGGAAATCTGCATGAACCCAATGGGAACTGCACCCCAGCTTCTCCTGCTCCCTGACTATCATCTAATGCCTGTACCATCCAGAGAGGAAAATCCACTGCTTTGCCCCCTTTCATTCAACAGCTTGATATGCTCCATAATGTGCTGCAGAAGCCCATTGAGCATGTCTCCCATGTGGGATTTCACCTTAGAAGACTTAGCTGCAATAATATATTGTTCCAGTGCAGTATTAATGAGTATAAGACAAATTTTACCAAGTTTTTCTTCTCTATCTTGTAAATACGATAGTGAACTTTTCTCCCCCAGAAATGATGCTTTTTTAAATTTGGTATATAGACCCTATGGTGATGGGCATTACAGAAATGTGGGAAGAGATATTTGTGAGACAAGGTGGGTGCGGTAATATCTTTTATTGGACTAACTTCTGTTGATGAGAGAGACAAGGTTTAGAGCTCAATGTAGTTCTTCAAATCTAATGGCCTACTAGAAAGACACTGTCTTTATCAGCCAGTGGATCCAACTGGCATATTTTAAAAGCTAGGCTGAGATTTGTGCAAAGATAAGAGTTTCAGACACCAATTTCCCATAGAATTAATCCCATGAATGACTCTACCCTGCTGTGCAGTATGAATAGACATTAATGAGGTGAGACTTGGAAGACCAGGTATAAAAAGTTATGTGCTAGCTAGCAGTCTGGTCCCAAACTAGAGTAAGAGAAAGCATTGATTTGAATGGGAATTGGATGCCTAAACTAGGTAGGCAGCTTTGAAAAATCTCAACCCTAAACTCTTAAATTCTAGAAACCTGTTCAAAGCACTCTGTGTAATTTGTTGACATTGAAGTAAAACTAAGCTTTGCTTGCCTTGTATCTAGAACATTCCAGTCGAAACAATGTTGAATAAAGTAGCCCTGAGAAGAATTCCTGACAACTGTCCTCAAGAGCCACTTCAGTTCCTAGCTCTCCTACAGTTCAGGTTGAATATGACAGCTCTGAGTTAAGTGCATAATTATGTTGTAAAAAAAAGGGACCTGCTCATATTGCCAGGTATGAAGGTTACCTTGTTGTCTGAAACAGTAGCGCGATATTATTGCTAGGTCATATCCTTCTCCCACAGAGTGCAAAATCCTCTTCCAATAGATGCAGTTGATCCTTCAAAGAAACAAAATGCTTCCCAGGACTAGAAGCCAGCTGTTTGCTTTCTATTTTCTCTAATCTGGTATCAGGCTGTTGGCTAGCACATAATAGGCTCTTTTAAAATTTGTTCTTATGAGTCTCACCATAATAGTGTTGGGGTTCTTTTGAGTTCTGCATCTTGGGATGGAGTCATTTATGTGATTGTTCCTGAAGGCTTTCTGTCTCTCATGATTATATTTAACCCTATGATTATTGATATTATTATGCTGTTATAGGGCCAGTCCCAATGCCGCAAACAATTAAGCAAGTGGGTCTCCTCATGTGGGTAACTTCATTGGGACTCCTCATGTAAGTAAAGCTATTCACTTGCTTAAGTATTTGTAAGACTGGGCTATCATAGGGCAAGCTGATTCCTTAAGAGGGGTTCAGAGTCCAACTCTGTGATTTGTTATCCAGATTGACCATGGAGCTGTAGGCTGGGCAGCAAGGTATGCTGGGAAAGGAGTGAGTTTCCTTTTAATCAGTTAGAAAGACCTGGGAAGAGTAAAGACCTGTTGTGGGGACATACATACCCTTTCCTTAAGTAATCCTGTGTGCTCTTCCTCCTGTGCAGCTACAAGCTCTGTCTCTCCAGACAAAAAGCCCGAGAGGACAATGAAGAAGCAGGAAAATTGAAGGGTAAGAAGCAATCCAGGGAGAGGTGTGGCCTAGAGAGGGACTGGACAGTGAATAGCATGATGGAAGCCATGTTTGTCTTTAGAAGTTCATTGGGCTTCTGCTTACCCCAGAAGGGGTTGGGTTTTGTTTTGTTTTTTGTTTAGCCAGATGGTTAAACTACTCAACCAACAAGGGGAAAATTTGACAGTGGCTGCACCCAGTGATGGAAAGGGCCCATAGTCTAAGGCTAGGTCTACACTAGAGGGGGGGGTCGACCTAAGATACGCAACTTCAGCTACGTGAATAGCATAGCTGAAGTGGTGTATTTTAGGTCGACTTACCTGGCTGTGAGGATGGCGGCGAGTCGACCGCTGCCGCGCCGCCATCGACTCTGCTTCCGCCTCTTGCCGCGGTGGATTTCCGGAGTCGACGGAAGAGCCATCGGGGATCCATTTTATCGCGTCTTCACTAGATGCGATAAGTCGATCCCCAATAGATCGATTGCTACCCGCCGATTCAGCGGGTAGTGAAGACGTGCCCTTATTGTGTTATCTGCATTGTCTCTCAATCAGAGATGACTACTGCTTGTCATAACATTATTATTTGATCACAAGTGCTTCTAAAACTTGTAATATTAAGGTGCTAGAATTAAGCTTTTAACTCAGAAAAAAGAAACTTGTGCTAAACTACATGGAAATGTGGTAGGGTTATAATACGGGCAAGTCTTGCTACTAACCGATATCATTGTGATGACTTTTATTTGCCACAAATATCTACTTGCCTTTTTAAATGACTTTATTTGACTGTGCTCACTTTCTCCAAATGGCAGGAATGTTCACCAACGCAACAAAATTTAAGCAAATATTGCAGCTTATTTCCATGCTATTCCAATGGGTCCTTCAGGGGAAAAAATTCTGCTAGTGTAGGATGGAAGCAAACTGTTCTTTGCTGTGATGCACTGCAACCTTCATCTAGGGTGAGACAGATAGCAGAAAAGTGACTTAGCTGCAAAAGCTTCCCTTTACTTATTGGCAAGACCCTAGTATCAAAGGGGCAGAGAACTCTTTGTGGGTGAAAGGGTGCCTTCTAACTACCACAAAATAGATTTCATTTGAGAACCAAAAATGGAAATGGACTGATGGCTACACTTCTTATTTCCAGCCTATGCTATAATTAAAGGTGTAGATTCTCTCCCTTTCTTCTGCTTCACTTTATCCCACCCCCAGCTTACCATAGAATTAATGCACATATAATACCTATTTCCACTTAACCTATGCTACAGACAGTCATCAATTAAACCCATTAATACTTATTATTATACCGTGACAGATAGCTTACTTAACTTTCCAGACCTGTTAATACAGTATCTTTTACAAGTCACTTTAAAGATTAGAAGTGACAAATGTAATGTCTATTACTGTATGCAGTGTTGTAGCCGTGTCGGTCCCAGGATATTAGAGATAAAGGTGGGTGAGGTAAATCTTTTATTGGACCAGCTTCTGTTGGAGACAGAGAAAAGTTTGAGCTTACACAGACCTGTTCTTAGGGTCAGGTTGAAGAAGAGCTCTGCATGAGCTCAAACATTTGTCTATTGGGCCAACTTCCATTGACGAGAGAACGTATCACCTCACCCACCTTGGTTAAAATGATAGTAGTAGACAGACAAAGAGAAGGTGTCTAATTCTGTGTTAATAGTTGTGGTGTGTGTATATATATAATGTTTTGGGCCAGATCCTCAACTAGTGTACATTGGCATAGCTCCATTGAAGTCAATTCATGCCCCCTGGGGATCTGGCCCTGTATTTGGATACGAGTCTGCATAAATGCTATTTATTTGTATGCATTAGATCGCGCTGCGCTACAATGTTCTTTAGCTAATGCCCCTGGGAAAAATGAGACTAATCTAATTTAGGAAAGTTTAAAATATTTTACTCTTTTGAGACTGATCTTGCATCAGTATAAATCGTGAGTTGCTGAAATGAAGGTAACAGGATTACATCAGTGTAAGTGAGATCAGATTTAGACCCATTGGCTTCAATTGTGTTAATCCTGACTTTTACGTTGGTCTAACAGAGAATAGAATGAGGCCCTCAGTGTTTTCAAAAGACCATAATACATGTAATTTACTCTCTTCAGTCAAGACGCTTCTATGTTTTCCTCAGACCTCTTCTTTTACATTCTCCAACCCATTAAAAAGACCCTTCCTACTCCAGTATATAGCAACATTAATAAGTGGAATTATTTCTTGCTGAAAAATATAGTTGGGTTCTAAAAACCTTTATAGTACATCCATGCTACATAGTTATGATCTCTACTATATTGATATGTTACAAATATTACATTTGCAGTATAAAGTATATGGAAAACTATAATACCAAGACTTTCTTAGACAGCTTTTTTGGGTTCAAAAAGATGTAGCAATAGCTATGTATGTAATATAGTTTAACAATCTTAACTATTCCAGACAGGAAAAGTTTTTTGTCAAAGTCTGACAGTTTAAACTCTAAAGCTTCAGCAAAACTTTTAAACTTTTAAACTTTGAACCTGTTTGAACTTCATTTGATTTATGAATTATTAAAATGTACCATTGAAATTCACCGTCTTTATTTTCATCTAGTAAAGATTTTTGTTTAAAAGCTGCAGATGAAGAGTGAGGTCCAGGCAAATGCAGCCTGAGGAGATTATAGTGGCTGTTTTTATCAAAGCAGCATTCCTCTCAGCTGTATAAAACAAAACCCTAGTAAAATATTTAGAAATGGAAGAGATAAAGGACAAAAAGTGGTGTATACAATATGTGGGGACATGAATGTTAAACTGGAAGGCTGGATTAGAGAAGACTTTCAAAATTATAAATTAATTGCTTAACTCTTTCTTGATATTTTGCTGTGTTTCTGCATTTAAGGATTAAGAGGGGCATCCCCAGGTTAACAGTGCCTTTAAAATTAAGTGGAGGCAGTGGAGTGGAGGAAGGCATTACTTCAGCAAGTTTCTCTGAGAGGAAACAAATCTATGGAAAAGGAAATGCCTTGAATGGCTCCCAGAATCTGAGCTCTTATGCCAGATATAATTAATTATATCTCCCAGGTTACCAAGGCCCTACTTAAATCAAAGCATTAAAACTATATAGGTATAGAGCACTATAAAGTATGAGCGTTGTTGATTAGTGTCTGCAGTATAGGAGTATTCAGAACAATACTGATTAAATTCCTGAAGTTCTCTCCCAGAATACAGAGGGCTCAGTGCAAAGCTGGAGATGGAATCTGTTGAGGAACAAGAATCCAGAGGCAGAATTTCCAAAAGACTAAAATAACTCTTTGAAAGAGTCTGCCACAGAATAGAGTATATGTAGAGCATAGTGTGCCTGAGTACAGTATGTGTGTATTCATAACCTATGTTTGAATGAGTCTTTACACATGTGCTATTTATCTGTGTATTTAGATCATGACTGTATATTGACAATTCCTTGTCAGTGGGATAAAGGAGAAATAAACAGAAGAAAAAGGATTTTGAACCCGTTTAGTGAGATGGGAGTTCAGTTTCACCATGATACCTTGTAAGTTCTTTGTGGAGATTCCTGGGGCTAGTCCAGGTGAAGGTATCAGTGTCACTGGTGAGGAGAATAGCTGATCCGGGAGTGTGCGGTAGGAGTAGGATGGTAACATGAGGTTCTTCACTCTCCTGTTGAGCTATGGGATCGTTCAGAAGTGAGCATTCAGCAGCTGTTCCAGCCCTCCTGTACATATTCCAGCAAATGCTGTCACAAGGCAATCACATTAATAAGACCAAAGGTAAAAAGGATAAAGCACACGGGGGAAACTGAATGAAACAAGAGCTGTATGAACACTGAAATACCAAAACTTGGCAAATGTATAATGTCAACAACATTAGTTACAACTGAGTTTCTGAACTTGTAGTGAGAGGAAGAGAAAATAAAGGTAATAATGAGGAAAAATTGGGGGGGGGGGAAGGGAGGTCAAAAATAATGTACTCCTCAACCTGAGCATGCAGCCATCATAATACCCCATGCAGTATGCAGCTTCTTAACAAGGTTTTAGGATGGGGAGAAATGAAATGCTTGAGTCTTTCTCTAATAAGGTGTTTTTGGTCTGGTGTCTGTGCCTTGTTTAATTCCTTGTCCAGGATGAATTTGCCTTGCAACATAGGAAAAAGGCACAGAGATTTTATCAAGTTTGATAGATGTGAGAAAATCAAGGCTATTCATTTGTGGCCTGTATGGGATTGCAATGGGACTAATCATATAAGTAGATGTTATACAATATGAGTAAGGATTGAAGAACTGGGACCTTTACTGATATATTTTTAAGTCTTTGTACAGAGTACTTCAACTTAGCTGAATGTCAGCTAGTTTATGAGTGGCTGTTTTCAGAATAGGGTTATTTGACACTTGAGCGATACCTGTACAACTGTGAAATGTCAGAATATTTTATAGTTTTTTAATCAATATAAGTTTAGGGCCTAAACTCCAGAACATGAAGTCATGCCAAGTAGTGCTGGCACTAGTAGTCCACTGAGTTCAGTGGACTACAACTCATGTGAATAATGGTTGAGCACTCAGTACAGAATCCTGCTCAGTCTATGGGCACTGAAGTGAAATTACTGTAGCTCTGTGGTACAGGACAATGATTCCAAAGTGGTGGTTCTACCTCAGCTGCCACGGAGCATTGCAATCTCCACAAAGGCACACAGGTGGCAGTGGCGTAGCCAGGTTCTAACAGCAGGGAGAGCAAACACATAAAGAAAGGTGCAGAAGAAAAACCCAAATCTTGCCG
The DNA here is from genome assembly GCF_011386835.1 of Chrysemys picta bellii. Taxonomy (NCBI): domain Eukaryota; kingdom Metazoa; phylum Chordata; order Testudines; family Emydidae; genus Chrysemys; species Chrysemys picta. Next base: position 210,255,765 of record NC_088792.1, read on the forward strand.
CCAAAGACTGAAGAACCTGCCGCCGAAGACCCGGAGCGACTGAAGGACCCGCCGCCGAAGTGCCACCGAAGACCTGGACGTGCTGCCCCTGCTGGGAAGCACCCCCGAGTGAGTGTAAAAATTAAAAAGGTGCCACTTTTGGGGAATGTGCTCAGTGGCAGTGGACGCTCCCTCTGCTCCCCCCCAGCTACGCTACTGACAGGTGGCAGTCCATATGCATGATGCTACATAAATCTCATGGCCATACACTCAGCTTGGTTGAGATTCAGTGGCTTGTGACTGCTATAATACTTCAATCTATGGGTTCTAGCAGTGGCTTTGTGGGAGCACAGTCTTTAACTACAGTATTTTAATTGTCCTTCCATATGATTCAAGACATCCACTATCTCTTTTGGACACAGAACAATAAAAGCCTGCAGGGAATAATTTTTGCCTCCCTCCTTTTTAATTTTGTAAAGAAACTAAACAATATAGTGTTGCTCTGCAGACTGGAGAACCCCCAGTTTCAGAACAGCTGGTCTGGGGAAACTACGAGCATCACAGCAACAATATACAGAGCAACCTGGGATTAGTGCTGCCTATGAAATGTGCTTTCTTATGCCAGCTATAGGATCTCAAATGATCAGATGCATTAGGGCAATGGTAACTAAAGTACTAACTGATGTGCCCTTTGTTTTAAACAAAAGCAGAAGGAAAGATAAACATTAAATAACCATTACACCATCTCAGGCGCATGGAAACCATTCCACTCTTTAACACTTGCATGTAAAAGAATGGAAAAAGCAGAAGACTTCTACCCTTTGAATCAAAGTCCTTATAGCAGGAATGTTGTTACAATACATTTTGAAGGCAGCTCCATTCTAATCTGACACACGGTAACTAATAAACAGGAGTAAAAAAGGGTCCCTGGGTGCCAGTGTCACAATTTTCTGTGTATTTGTCCAATGCTCCCCTGCCCCCGCACAAAAAAGCTCTCATATTAATGCCTTTCATAAAAGGATTGGTGTGCCACTCACACAGGGTGAAACTTATGGATGTCAGCTTAATGGAGACTTCCAAGTTTGCAGTGGCTTGACTGGCTTACAGAATAAAGACTATCTGCTTATGGCAGGAAGAAGTCCTCCATCTTCTGTGCAATCATAACATTTGGGAGCTGTCTACAGAGATTGGAATGAACACAAATCTGAATTTAACACATTTTTATTGGGAGGAGGGGAAGAAAATAATTGGCACATAGGTCTCCATTCATCCTTTCAATTTCAGGCACAGAATGAAATTTCTTCTGGTGCATTGACCCTGTTCGAGGACTTTGAATAGAAATGTAGAAAGTGGCCCAAGTGAAGAGTGTGTATTTGTTGATTAAAAGCTACCCCCTAAGCAGGAAAGGCCCAGACATAGAAAAATGGAGTTTTGCAGGATGATTCTCCATTAAATCCACAAAAATATTCAGAGATCAGAGTTGGCAAATATCCCGAGATACTCATAGTGCTATGTTGTGGCTGAATTCAAAGATACAGGAAACAAAGGAATCCATATCTCATGAGTGACATGATCATCATCCCTGACTATAAGGGTTGAGGATAAAAGTGTCACTAGTGTACCGTAGGTACCATTGTAATCGGGCACTTTAAATTCTGATACCAAAAGTAGTTCTATGAGCAGGGGTTAGAAAACATTGTAAGCACATTGAATAAGCTACATTATTGGTTTTAAAGATGAAAACTTGCCTGACAAGTGGGCTTTTCAAAGCTCTCGCAGACATAGGGTGACCAGATGTCCTGATTTTACAGGGACAGTCCCGATTTTTGGGTCTTTTTCTTATATAGGCTCCTATTACCTCCCATCCCCCGTCCCGATTTTTCACACTTGCTGTCTGGTCACCCTACGCAGACACCAGTATCTTTTTCTTTATATTCTCCTTGCAATCTATTTTGGGTCTCAAGAATCTCATCACTGGATGTGATCTAATCAGTCCTCACACATTAAGGAGGGGTGGGCCTCATCAGTAGCTGAATAGGAGATCTTCATGTCTCAAGTCTTCAGAATGGTCATCATGAAAGGAGGAGGAGAAAGGAAACATGGGTAGGCTTAAAAATATCAGTTGACTGAAAAATGACCATTGCCATCCATTACAACATGATGCAAACGTTTATACTTCAAATTAAGCAGGATCACAAATTCCTCATGAGTTCTAGGCCTTCTTTGCTTGACAGAAGAACAAACCATGTTGCAGGCTGTCGTGTTCCTTTGCTTGCTCTGTAACTGTGTTGTCTGCAAGCTCTTTGGAGTGGGGACTGTCACTTACTGTATCTTTGTACAACGCAGTGGGTCCCCAACCCAGTGGGCATATAGGCACTACCACAATAAAAGTGTTTTTTCAGTATCATTCACACCTTCAACAACAAGATAGCCTAGTCAAACTTAGGTGCCTAATGTCAGGTACTTAAATCTGTAGCTAACATTAGGCACCCAGCTTGGAAAATGTTGGCCTCTTTGTGGCCCAAGTCTAAGAAACAATCTCTGTTCTGTATGTCTACAGCACCCAGCACAATGGTCCATGCATAGGTGCTGGAACTAAGGGTGTGGGGGGTGCTGCAGCACCCCCTGGCTTGAAGTGGATTCCATCATAGACAGGGTTTACTGTTTGGTTCAATGGCTCTCAGCACCCCCACTATACACATTGTTCCAGCACCCCTGAGTCCATGACTAGGGCTCCTAGCTGCTGCAGTAATGCAAATGTCTAATAATAGAAGACAATATCAATGGCCGGACTTCCAGAGGTTGCCGAACATCTACAATTCCTATTTTCTTCAGTGAGCTGGGAAGGCTCAGGGCCTATGAAAAATAAGGCCAGGGGCTTAAACAGGCATTTGAGTGCCTAACCATATACATCTAGGCTTGAAATTTTTTGGCCAAACATCCTCCAGTTCCTCTTTGCTTCTCCCCCTTTCCCCCCCTGCCCCAGGCATTCAAAATATTCACACTGAAGTGGACCAGCTTCTCCTAACACTTGTAGCATTTGGCAAACAGCAGCAGCACAGTACATCCTGTCCAATTGTTTCCAAGAGCAAGGGAAAATTCACTGAAGTTGCAATACAGAAGGTGGGTATTTCTCCTCCCCCCGCTCCCCCAAAGTATGCAGTGGGTGTGTGTTTTCAAGAAGTGTGTGTTTTGGATGAGGCAGAGCATCAGCTGCCTGGTATCAGTGTTCTGGCTCCGGCTGGGCGGGATGGAGGCTGAGCAGAGCCAGGCTCGGGAGGGTCAAGTACAGGTTGCTGAGCAGGAAAGAGGCGGGGGAGGGGAGGATTGGGTCACTCCTCTTACTCTTTTTTTCTACACTGTGTAGGGAATGTTGGGACTATTCCATCAGTGTGGTATGTCTGTATAAACATCATTAGCCTCTATGAGCTGACACACTATAGATTTTCATTTCTTCTTACAAATCGCTCCTCTCCACAATAAAAATACCATGGATATTAGACAGAATGTTAGAAGAAAAGATGGAGATGTTTATTCTCATTCCCTTTGATCTCTAGTAGAGCAAGGAATGGACGCCACATAGTAATACCGCAAGAGACAAAGGAGAGCAAGCAAGTCAATATTGGCTGGTGGGAGGTGGGGGGGGGTGTCATATTGCTTCACTCAACTGTTGGTTGTGTTGTTAATACTGGTTGGGAGGCATGGTCACTTGACTCATGGTAGAGTCCTAGGAATGATGTAATAAACTGTTCCAGGGAGAAGTGAATCAGGTCATGTAAAGCAGGACTGGCAATAATTTACCTAGGGCATTAACCTGTCCTTATGTAAGTATGTCAGGGTAGTATGCATGAGCAGGGATTGTTTGCAGCTAGCATGTAGAGTTTAGAATTTTAGGAAAAAATCTCTTAATTCCCCAAACGCTTGCGTTTCCCTGTCTTTATACTGCACACTCACTTGTGCCCATACAGTTTGTTCAACTGCCTGTGGGCCCAGAGTAGTTTTCTCCCTGCCTCTCTTCCTTAGAAGCAGTTATGTAGATCTTCAGGGAGACCCACTGGGAAACTTCCCTCACTCATTTTCACATCCCTTCTGTCCTGACAGCAAAACAATATCTTGAAACGACTCTGCAATTAACAGTTTTATTTTTTAGCTTGACCTCTTCGATGGCTCTCTATTACTCCCTTCCCCCGGTTTATTTTTTATTTTGATGTTCAACTCTGACTTTTTTGTTTAAGTGAACAGGACTTGACTCAGCTCCATGGAAATCAATGAGACTCTTGCTAGTGGTTGCAATGACATCAGATTCAGAAGGCCCTCTTCTAATTTAAGCAAAGTATTGTTTTAGCATGATATACACCACTTTAAAAATAAAACTACCCTTTCTTTTGTCCTGTTAATTCCTATCAAGCTTATGCTTGCTTACCTCAATCTCTCTTCAAGGGAGAAATTGCTCGCAGCACATGGCCCAATGCTCTGCTTAAATCCTTACCACAAGACTTAAGTAATGGATACGCCCTCCATTTTGGGGACAGTTTTGCCCTGGGAGCCTACCTATGCCAAAAACTTCCCAATGGCTTTCTGTATTTTTATTTATTTTACTGGCTTGATGAGCCCAATACATGGAGTCAGCATAACCTTAGAAACTATTTCAGCCTTTATGAGCTTCAGGGCCAAGTAGCTGGAGACCCTGGGTCAGTTTCTTATTTTGAAAAAACTCAAAAGGGGTCATCTGCATGACCAGAAACTTCTGCCCAGCATAGGCTGGCAACCACTGAAGTAAATTCAGGCCCTTTAGGCCTCTTACACATGCACACCTGACTAAGGAGGAGCCATTTCAAACCTTTACCAAGAAAACTTTCCGAATTGCCGATTACCAGTGACTAGAGCTGCATAGGGTACCCTGGAAGCCATGAGTCAGATTCTGTTGGGTAATCTTTCATTTTTTTGGCAACACTTTTCTTCACAGAAACATTTCCCCTGTTTTCAAATTCCCTTTTCTTAAACTCCAGAAGAAGATCATAGTACACCATGCCCCTCCTTACAGGTAACCCTGTTCATTTATTCACCAGGTGAGTAGCACCAGATCATGTCAGAACACCCAACTCATTCCTCCCACATGCAGTAATGAATCATCTGAAGCGCAATCATGGGTCTTTATTCGGCTTTTTATGCTGTTCTTACTCATGCAAACTGAAGTCATTACTAGTCTGATTGCAGGAAGACTGAGTCAGAAATGAAGACTTGCTCTTATATAGGGATATATATATATATATATTGCCATAGTGCTGTGCAGTGGCAGGTCCACGCCAAACAAATAATAGGCCCTTACCCCCAAAGGAATGCAGACACAGAAGTTAGACAAAACAGAAACAAGAAGATAAAATGTACATAGTGGAGCACGGCCAATAGAGTTAGAGCATTTAGAGAAAAACTGGGGTTTATATATAAGGTGGGGGGTGTACACAAAAGACAAAATTGGGCTAGATTCTGCTCTCTTTGTAAATCTGGAGTTACTTCATGGACTTTTAATGGAATGACACCAGGGTAATTGATTTATACTCAGGTAACTGAGGACAGACTTTTGCCTATATGGAATGGATGATGGGAAATTCAGTGCTAGAGTGGAGCTGCACCACTTTGCAACCATTGAGGCTTTGACCCTCACTCTTTAAAATGCTTAGGATGAGATTCTGCTTTGTGCTTCTTATGGTGTGTCTACCCTGCAGCTGGGAGGTGTAATTCCCAGCATGAGTAGAAGTATGTGCGCTAGCATGCTAAAAATAGCCATGTGGCTGCAGTGGCTCAGGTTAACCACATGAGTATGTACCTGCAGTCTCAGATGGGGTTGTACTCGGGTGGCCAGCCTGAGCCACCACCCATGATGCTCTGCTCACATGCTACTTTTCACAAGCTAACTTGAGCAGAACGAGTGCATGCACATATACCTGAGCTGGGAATTATCTTTCAGCTGCAGTATAGACATGGCCTTAGAGGACAGCACAGAATGTGCAGTCCAGCAGGAAGGGGGTCAGAAGTGGTTGTAAGCCACCTTTGCACCCTTGTTTCTACACTGTTCCATGGGCCAGAGCAACCTCTCTGGTAATTTAGACATTCTTGGGGGAGGGCTTTTATTTTATAGCTGCCTCTTCGGGCTGCCAGTGGACAGCAGCACTGGCAGAATTTCTGCAGTGTTACATGCTGATCCCAGCACACTCCCTGCACCAGCGCTTGCAAGGAATTTTTGGAGGATAGCCCATGGTTGTCACCCTTAGTTTCTACACCTGTGCATTTCTCCCCTAGCTGATTCTGGGGCTTTTAGATCCCTTTTACCTGGTGTACAGGGGCTGGATCAGAAGTGAAAATCTCACCCTGGGTACTTTATGCTGCTCTGCTGGTAAATTGTGGCCTTAAAACCAGTGTAGCTGATCCTGAGAGGTTTGCCCTAGTCCTCCAGTGGTGTAATGCTGTTGCAGCTCCTAACTCATCTCAGTGTAGGGAGTATGGCTGAGCTGTCCCTATGTCCCATTGAGCTCTGGTTGCCCTTGGGCCCAGCCTGGAGCAGGTTCAGGAAGGAGGAAGCGCAGTATGCGCTTCTTGGTTATACTTGATACTCTGGGTCTTGTTCTTTCACTTCTAAGGTAAAAACTCTGACACATTATTTAATAACAAAGCATGGGGTCTTGAGGCTCTTAGTTTTTAACTGACAGGACTAACTTTTGAGGTTTGGACTCAGGCCTTATTCAGGCAAAACTCCTCCTATTTGCTGCAACTGATGGAGCCTCCATCTCCTGTCTATGATGAATTTTTCTTGTCTTGCTCAAACTGAGAGTGACTCCAAATTTGGGACACTCTCAGTGAGAGGATTAATAGGTGAAAAAAATCAGTTTTTTTAAAATGGGACTAATAAATGACACATTAAAGAAACATATCCATTCATAAGTTGGGATGCTGGAGCTGTCTTCTCCTCTAACAGTGCCAGTAGCTTCACTGAACTATAAGCAGCATTAAATGTGCCACAGTCAACAGATACAACCAATTTGAAGATTCTTAGGATTTGATATGGTGCCAAATGTCCAAAACCTGCCAGCAGTGAGTGAATGCTGTCTTTCTGGGGCAGCTTATCCTCACTATTGTCACTAAAGTTGACTAAATACCTCAAGAAATAAACTTTTGCCTGTGTTTACCTCCCCCCTTCCTTTTTGCATTCATGCCATTGAATGGTCTAGTGAATGAGTTTACAGATGGGGATAGTAAATGTTTCTGGGTATATATAAGTGGAAAGCAAATTTTGAATTCATTCTGGTCAGCATTCACACTAGAAATACGCTTATAAAGGTTACACTCATCCAAGTCATGCACTGCTGTTTCTGTTCTCTCTGTGTCTAGTTAAAAATAAACAGCTCAAATTTTGAATATCCCATATCGAATACATACAATAAACTGTGTGACCATTCTATAGACCAACATTTGTTTAAAAAAAACCTCAGTGAATAATTTTGAACAATAAAGCCATCTGAGAAAATAACTTGTTTTCTGACAGTTCATGAACAGAAAATAGGCAAGTCCATGAGATACATGCGCTATGAATTCTTTGCTTAACTCTCTAATCCTTATCTTCATTAAGCAACACTTCTTGAGGGGAAATGAGCACTCACTGATGATGACTTTGGCTTTCAGCGAATGATATTTTTGTACACATTTCTTATACTGGTGTAAGTTCCAATACAGGAAAACACACCAATGCTATAAATCATGACTTCAGTGGGGGTTTCTCATGTAGAGCATCTACTACAGATTTAGGCCCTAAATGAGGAAGTGCTAGCTGATCCTCCTGAAAGGGTCACAAATGAGAACTGGGCTGCCAAAACTCTTCTAGACAGACTTATTGTGGTGATTATTAAATTAATTGTAAATAACTGAAAAGGCCTTTCCCTAGTCTACTTATCATCCCAGCTAAACATAATTTTAAAAATTATTAAATACGATGATGGTAAGAAAAGAGAAACTCTCAATGGATACAGTCCTGCACATTACTATTAACTCTAGATAATGATAGTATCAGCTTCACTGATCGCAAACTACACAATATTTGACACATTACCAGATATTTTTACTTAGTCACTTTAATGTTTTATATATTTGTCTGTTTCCTGATTATGAATTTATAAACTAATATTTGGCTGCTACTTCCTGATGCTTTTTCTCTTGTTTTGTTTCAATTGTTCAAGTTGTTTTGCAAAAGGAAGCACCAGTCTTGCCTGTGCGTAACTTTATTCCCACAAGTACTCCCATTGACTTCACTAAAGTGAAATCCTCCCCAGTGCCTTTGTAACTTCCATGCCTGAAATGTTATTCTATGTTGTACTTTTGTACTGTATTTGCCTGAGTTAGAGCCCAATCCTGCCAACACTTACTACTGGACAGAAGCCTCATCTGCACTAGTCAGTTGTACGGCTTCAACTATGCTGGGATAGTTAAAGTGATATAAATCCCCTAGTGTGGATGCATTTATATCGCTATAAAAGTTCTTCAAATTGGTATAGCCATTCCTGTATGGTCATCTTTATATTGGTGTAACAGCATCCATGGCTTATTTGGATTTCTTTAGCTGTGTACAGAAATAAGTTGTAACCAAGCACATTTAAAAATACAACTTGTTTTTAAAGAAGGTTGTGTGGAACAGCTCTTACTTTGTTCAATAGAATTTAAGTGAAGGGCTGGCTCCTGCAAACCATTACCCATATAAGTAGTCCTTACTCATGCACAGAGTCCCATGAAATTAATAGGAGTTGAGGGTCCCCATCACCACAGAAAGCGAGTTGCGGCCCATGTGAGCAATAGGGCTTTGATTAATGTACAGTAATAGGTGCGGACTTCTGCATATGCAGGTCTTAATCCTGAAAAACTTTACAACATAATTTGAAAATCTGAATTTTACATGTCAAGCTGTACACTTGGTTGGCATTCAATTGTAAGTGTGAAAAGTCTCTATTTCCTGTTGCACTCTTTACCTAAAATTGTGCTTCAAAAATGTTTCAGTGCACTTGTGCCTGCAACTAAGAGGTGCTGTATATTTAGATGGAATCTTTTAAAACCTTAGTCCACAGTGTTGTGTATCCTGCAGCTGCAGAACCAGCAGAGGGAGCACAGGTTAAGTCTCAAACTGTACTCTCACAGCTGAACTGACATCATGGACAACGGTAGTGCAGAAATAAAGAAGTAAATACTGATGCCTTGTTAAGTATAAGTTCCATTAAGAACAAAAGGAATGGGGGCAAAAATCAGTGTCTGCTGTACCGAAATGGACAAAACGACTTAGGAAATATGTTCTCTTCTAGAATCCAGGAGGAGATGAATACTACTAACAAGGGAGAAGACAAAAAATTCAAACTATTCATAGAACTTAAGGCCAGAAGAGCCCATTATGATCATCTAGTCTGACTTCCTGTATAACACAGGTCATAAACTTCATTAGCTACAACAAAATCCTTTGATAATGCCCTTGTATACTGCTGAAACAACTTACGTTCATCTCCGTTTATATCAAATGCAGACCATAGGAATACATTAGTCAGCACACTTCATCCACAAGTGAAATTATTTTTTTATAAGAAAAAAAATTGGAAAAGAGAAATTGCACCTCTAAAAGTAAATATGTACCAAGCCACACCATACAGTGGCATTGGATCTACAGAAATTATTTCCCATCCCAACTATAGGTCAATAGTGAAAGTATGTGATATCAATATATGCTGTTTGCAGTTGGTGACTTCTAAAATAACTTATATTTATATTCTCTCTCCCACCCACCCACCCACCCAATACTTTCTGGAGCTGGGACACCGCCAATTAACAGACTTTTGGCTGGAAGATGCTGTTATGATTTTTTCTTTCTTCTCAGCTTGCAGACATGAGGAGTGGTACATTGTTGCTATTCATTCCTGTCCATGGCTTTGTTCCTCCATGAAAACTAGCCTGGTCATGTCCCTGTGTATGATGTCCTGCATCTAGTTGGTGGCTGGCCTCTGTCTGACTGACCCTGACTACTTTGTATTAATTTCTTTAGCATCCTATCATCTGTTTGTCTTCTATGGTGGCCCCACCACTGTAATCTTTATGGTTGTGGCCAGTCCCATATCCGACTGTCATCCTACTCTCCTCCTCTTCTTTGTTTGTCTTGGAATAATTTCTCTTATGACAAATGACATAAATGAACCACTATTAAGGTTAAGGTATTAAATTCTGCTACATTTTTTTTTCTTAGTAGCAAGCATAGAACTTACTCTCATCAGTTTTGTCTTGCCTCCTCAGAGATGGCCTAATCCTTCCTGCACTGAAGTTCAAACAAAGCAGGCACAGCATAAAAAGCATTATAAAAAAGAAGATATAATTTTTGCTAGTGGCAAAACTCCCATTGACGTCACAAGATTTTCTCAAGCGTGGACCTCACGAATGGGCTTACTATTATTTTTAGCAGTAACACTAATTGTAGCAGTAGCAACAACTTTATTGAGGTTTGGGGAGGTGTGATTTCTCATTTTATTTCACTGCCAGATTCAGTGGGTTAATAACAGACATTGTTCCCATCAAGTTTCCTGTCTGAGACATTGTCTGGGCTGCTGGCTGCAACCTGCTTGAACAATTCAGGAGTTGGCACTGCTGTGGAGAATGGCTGAGTAATTATTTATTTCGTAGAGCAGCAAACAGTCCTATTTTTTTTTATTTTCTTTTAGAATCAATATTTCAATCCTCTCTAGTGCTGCTTTGCCCCTTCTCTTGTTAAATATTGTCACTCTGCTTCTGTTGTTAGCAGATATGTGCCCACCTACTCTACTTGCACTCAAAGGTAACCTCTCTCCTCATCTTGTGCTTTCCTCAAATGTCAAGCAAGCAGTGCTCAGGCAAGAGAATAAGCATACAACCACACGGGGAAGGAAATAGCACAAGAATTGACTCTTGCCCTGTTTCCTACCAAGCTGAAATCAGAAAATGTCAGAGGGTGAAAAGGAAGGAATAGCTTGTCATACTGATCCAAGTGTTAAAGGCATACCTCTCAATGTTCCAATTATTCAGTGTGTGACAATAGCCATAAAAAATGTGTGATTATATGACCAAAATGTGGAATATGTGTGTAGACTGATCAATCATTGTAAGTGCCTGTACCAAGATTAGTAGTAGTATTTAGCACAGGTTCTTGTTGGAGATTGATGGAATACATGCTAGAGATTGATACAAGCTTTAATTACACACCAAATAAGTCTACTTATTAATATAACCAGGCAACCTACAGAAAGAAAAGCAGTGCTAGCTCTCAGAACTCTAGGCATACTTACGTCCCCCTAAGAGTTGTGGAAAACAAAGATAAACAATGGAGTTTGGCAGAGAGCAGGTCACAAACCAGTAGATGCTGTTTCAGGACTCTGACGAACCCAATATTTGGGGAATTAGGTTATATCTATTATACCGCTCCTTTAACTATTCAGATGCATAACCATATTAGCACATGTTCTGTGGCCATAATAAGGTTTATACCTGCCCATGATCTATATGTGGCATTCTGGCTGTCCATAATCTTACTCCTGATCACTGACTTAAGCACTTGTGTCAATCAATTTTTAATAGACGCATTGATGTGTATGATTTAACTGGCTAGCAACTAAATTACCGAATAGTGCAAAAGCCTCCAAACTGGCCCCCTGTTTCACGATAACTTTTGCAAGCTTGCAGCGTACCTGTCTCTCTGTGGTCAATTGTTTGTTATATAGAATGAGAAGGCAAAATTCCTGACCTAAGGGTAGGCCCTTGGGCCCTGTTTGATTCACTTAAGCTTATGCTAAGGAGTCATTTTATCGCACTAGGTCTCCCACAAATAAAACAGGCCTTTTGTCATAGCACATCCTACCAACATTTCAGTCTCTGCATTTTAATAAAGTAGCTATGCTGTGTGTGTAAAAATATATAATATATTCCCCCTTAAAACATTCATTCATATATTTTGCCCTTGGGATGAAAAGTTGGTAAACTATTAGTTTTTTTTTAAAGGTGAAACTCTCTGAATAATTAATTAAAATAAGTAGAAATAAAATGAAGCTATTGCAATCAATCAATATAATTATAAACCATTAATATTTCTCCATCCCTTCCCTCCATCCCCACTCCCCTCACTTGTGCTTACCCTCTGTTAATTACAAAACCAACTTTTCCTTTCTTATCTCTGCTCTTCCATGAGGGAAATATTAAGGGGGAATAAAACCTAAATGTTATCAGCTGATGCACAAGTGCCCCAGTTCCACAAAGTACTTATGCATGTGCTTAACTTTGAGCATGCGAGCAGCCCCTTTGAAGTCAATAGGACTGCTCAGATGCTTACAGTTAAACATATGTTTACGTGCTTCCCTAGACTGGGGCCAAAGCTGTTAGTTTTATCCAGTCAATTTCCTCAGCTAAACTCAGATAAGAGAAGCCAGAAAAGGAAAATTGAGGGTGGGTGAGGAAAAGAACAGAACAAAGCATTCTTCTCAGGTAGTAGCTGGGTGGTGCTGATTGCTATCAGCTTAGGCTGCAGTGGTAGCGCCATTCTTGAACATTCCTTGTCTGAGGAAGGTTGGATCAGGAGATGACAACAGGGCAACGAAGGTTCCCTTGTGCTGTCGCCCAGCCTACATGCACCTCTCAAGTAATGACTGGGATCCAGGACTTTCTACAGTTACATGGAGAAATCTGTAGCTTGGTTGAAGCTATAACTTGGAACAAAAAATTAAAGCAAAGGGAAGAGACAGACTTGTTAATGCAGAACCAACAAAAAAGAAGCTGCCCATGTGTTTACACTGGGGTTTAGGCTTTGTCAGGCCTTAGGCTAATACCCAGGCTGTATGACAGTCCCCATTCCAAAGTTTTTCTGAATTTCCCCCAAACAATATTAACTCAAACACAACACAACCTTGAAAGCAGTCTTGGAACTTATCTGAATGTCCAGTTCTCAAAACAAGATTTCAATATGCGTCATGTCCCTCCTTGGGTTACTTTGACTAAGGGTGACCACCTCCCCCGGAATTCCAGGTTACAGTTCATTAGTCCATAACAGCTTGCGTCTTTAGCAGCCTCTCTTCCACAGGTAGGCCAGGTCTGTCAGGTCCTTTGTTATGACCATGTGCAGCTGATGTCATTTAGGTGTATGCTAAGACACATTTATTTTGATACAATTTTTGTGTTTCGAGGCAGAAGTGGAATAAACTAGACTTCATCTCTAGGCACAATCAGAAAGCTGAATGTCATCAACTTTCAGCTTATAATTACAGACACAAAATTGTGCCCACAGCTATTTTCAACCACAAAACTTCAGGGACAAAGAGGAAAACCAGTTTGAGGTCTTATCAAAATAGGATCCTAAAGATGCAGGTTCAGGCAAAGGGTTGGTTGATTCTTATCCAAACTGCTTCATTCATCCCTAGTTTGGCTTGGTTTTGTTTTTGTACTAGAATAGAGCAGGTAGGATGATATCAGAAAACGTATACTCTAGGAGCACCCAGATAGAGTGATCCAAAGTTTTAACAGTAAAGACGTGGGTGGCGTGTGAACTGCTGGCTGGGGGAGGCTAGCCCCCAGCCCCGCTCCTTCTGCCTGAGGCCCCCCCTTCTGCGCCCCCCACCGGAGCCCAGAGGCCCCCCCCGCCAACCCCACCCCAGCTTAGCCCCCCCCAACCCCGGAGCACCGTGAGGGCAAGTGGCACCGTGGCCCCAACCCCGGAGGGTGGGAAGACAGTGGCCTGGCCCCAGCCTGAGCCGGGGCCATTGCACAGGGGGAGCTGCAGAGTTGGAAGCAGGAGGGAGTCTGGTGGCAGAGTGTGGGTGGGGCCACACCTGGCTGTTTGGGAGGCACAGCCTCCTCCAGCCTACAATACCCACCTCCCATGAGTGAAGGGGAGTAAACACTGGAAGAAACTACCAAGGGAAGTGATGGGTGTCTTCAAATCCAGACTGAAAGGTATGCTTTAGCCAAACACAAGTTATTGGGCTCAATTCAGGGGTAACTGGGTGAAATATAATGGCCTGTGATATACAGAAGGTTAGACTATGGTCTAATGGTCTCTTCTGGCCTTAACATCTCAGCATCTAAGACTACTGGCCTATCAGAAATAAGGAATAATTTCTCTGGCTGAATGAGATCCAAAAGTGCAGTAATACTATCTAAAAATGGCTAAGTGGGGTTCCCTGTTTATTTTCTCAGTAGCTTCCCTATCTAATATGCTCAGTACAGTAGTCAAAGGTTGGCTTTTCTAAATGTGAGGCCTATAAACTGAACCCAGGTTCTGAAAATCAAGCTGTGTATCTTTATTACTAGTGAAAATGTAATAGAATTTTAATTGTCTTCTATAAGAAATTAGTTGACAGTTATGCTGATGTTGTGTGCGCCAGAATAGCATTTGTCTCACTCTTCCAGCACTATATTGGCTCTGCAGAGCTGTCAGCAGTAAAAACTTGTTTACAGTCAATAAAATATGACTTGAAGACACGCAAGGAGCAAATAGTTTGAGTACGAATTTTTATATAGTCAGTATTCAGACCATTTACTGCATTTTAGGTGATCCACGTTTTTTGTCAAACTTTTTCTTAAAAAAGTGAATGTTTTTTATTCTGCCAAACTTTATTATTTTAAATACATTTCCCCCTCTTTTTTTACTCTTTATTAATATATTTTTCCCTTGTGAAAAATAATTAAGGGGGAGTAGGAAACAAGGAAAAGGAACAACCTCCTTCATTTCTCCTTCCACAGAGAAAAGAAGTAAGGAAAGGGAGTAAAGTGTATGGGAAACTTGAAAAAAACGAAATAAGAACAAAACAAAAAAAAAGATTTTTTTCCATTTTGATTCAAATATTTTATTTATTAAAAATCCTGAAACTCTGAATGAAACAAAATTGTTTTGCTTTCCTCCCCCCAACATTTCTTGTGAAAATACTTTTAAAAACAATTTCAGCCTGCTCTAGTGACAAGTTTCAAATTATTTCCTCTGTGTGAAATTCACCCCTGTTAAGAGAATGAGCACAAGGGCTGTGCACCACTTAAACCCCATTCTGAAAACATAAGTGGGACTTAGATATTGCATGGACTTTGTGCTAGTCCTCAACAAAGGGTGAATTTCACTCTTTAAACTGAGCATTAGTAGTATTACTCAACTAGTAGATGGCCTTATCTGAGGAGAAGGATCATATATAGAGCCAGTCGTTCTTGTGCAGTGGTTCTTAACCTGGGGTGCACGCACCCCCTGGGGGTGGGAGATGCCCTTTTTGGGGGTGCAAGACATGCCAGATTTTTTTAGAAGGTAAATCATCGAAAACACATATTAAGCACAGGCACGTAAGTACAACTACTTTGTTTCATCAAACCTTTGTATTTATTAACATTGTACATTTAACGATTACTGTCATATACAAACAATATAATACAAACAAAAAATTTATTTTCAAGTTTTTAAGCTAATTGTAGGGGTGCGAAAACGTATTTTAAGCTAATTGTGGGGGTGCGAGAACATATTTTGAGAACCAAAGAGGTGCAGGCTGCAGTAAAGGTTAAGAACCATTATTTTAGTGCAGGGATCAGCAACCTTTGGAAGCGGCGCGGGCCGAGGGATGTGCTGGCCGCCGCTTCCTGCTGCCCCCATTGGCCTGGAGCGGTGAACAGCAGCCAGTGTGAGCTGTGATCTGCCGAACCTGCAGACATGGCAGGTAAACAAACTGGCCCAGCCCGCCAGGGTGCTTACCCTGGCGAGAGGCATGCCAAAGGTTGCCGATCCCCGTTCTAGTGCCTTGTTAGGAGCAAGACTGTTATGGTTGAGGAGGCACTTTCATTCTCAGTTCCTATTTTTGGGTGTTTATTATTTATTTGTATTGGGGTAGCATGTTGGGCCGCAGTTTGGGATGAGAGCCCATTGTGTTGGGCCCGGTGCAAACACATAACAGAAAGACAGTCTCTGGCCCAAAGAACTTTACTTCTTGTTGTTGTTGTTTTTAATGACCTTTATTCTCATTGCAAAGGTTGGATGTAGAAAGTCTGATAGAATTACATCTGGCAGTTTGTTTGTGTACTTCTGTACTTTACAGTATTTTCTCGCAATGATCTAAAGCCCTACAGTTTATAAAGCCCCACCATTTTCTGGACAGTTAGTGTTGTTGTAGTGTAGTACTATAACTCAAGCCTTATTTAAAAGGTTCAAAAATTCCTGTAGACTTAGCCCTCAGCAAAAACAAGTGCCTATGACAGGCTGTAGAAGATTTGGTTTAGAAATACGTGCTTATAACTGGCGCTCCAAGCATTTAAATAAACACACAGGGCTTGATTCTCAATTGCCCTGTATTTTGTGCAATCATTTATACCAATGCAAAGTATGAGTAAAATACTCTCATTATAATTTGGTAGTACTTTACACAGCTTTGTACTCACTTTGCACTGGTGTAAATGGCTACACAACTGCAGGGCAACAGATAATGAAGCCAACAGAGAAGTAAATTCTTGGACTAATGCACAGCCCAAGTAGGTGGTCTGTGTACTGAGAGGCTTCCTGGTAGCTGAGGGTGTAAGAAGTCCTCACCTCCAGACATGTCATGCTAGGCTAGGAGTAATGGCAGGTGGATCCATTTAGCAGTGGATTAAACAGCCTCACTCCCATCCCTCCTGTAGTGTTCTACAGCACACAGTGGAGTTCCACAGAGCTGTCCTCCATGCTATTTGAGTTGTATGCATTTCCCTTATGGTGTCCACTAATTTTGTCCTCATCCCTGCCCAGCAGGGATACCATTTCTGTGTCTGGGGACATCCATGCCTCTGGGCAAATCCTGTCCCTTCTCCTACAATCTGGCAGTTATTTGAACATGTGATCCTACATGCACGAGTGTACATGCTGTGCATTTATTTGAATCTCATTGTACACTCTCAAACTCTCTTGCACTTATTTGATTGGTTTTAATTTATGTATGTATGTGTGTGTATATAGATAAATAAATTAAAACAAAGAAAATTCAATGGCAGAGGGAAGCCATGTTAATGAATATTATGGTTGATATTTTATATGTCTGGAGTCAGAAGATTCAAAATCTGATTCCCTTAATCATAACTCAGCCTATGGAAAATATTTATATATAAAAGAATAAAAGTTAATACCATAGAACAACTTGCAGAATTGGGCTAACAGAAAGCTGATGTGTGTGTATTGTTATGGCAACACATTTTACAACACTTTCATGACTGTAACCATGCTTTAAAGTAAGATGGAAATTGATTAACTGCTTCTAACACTGATTCCCATAATTCTGTCCTCAGATATGTGCATGCAAATCCCATTGAGTTCAATAGAAGTTACATATGCGTATCCAAGGGTAGACTCTGGCCTAGTGCCGGAGTCACAAACGAAACAACTTTTCAGAATGTTGTGCTGAGCAAAACAGGGTGCAGCTTGGCGTTAGCACTCTGCTAAACTCATTTTTCTCTTTACATTTTTTTAGTATTTCCCCTCCCACACCTCCGCCCCATTTGCCTTTTTGAACTTTAGCAGATATTTAAACATTGGCTTTGGTACTGAAATCAGGTCCTTAGCCTAGGTGAAAAACAAGGGAAACCTTCTGAAGGAATAACCTTAGTATAACACCAGATAAATTAAAAGTACTCTGTGCTGTCATTCAGCAAAGCCATGTGCAGACAGAGGAGTTTCACAGCTATTAAAAAAAAAAGTGTTATTCAGTGCAAACTTGCCATCTGGCTCCAACTGCTGGATTCCACAACAGTGTTCTTCTTGAGATTACGCTCATCAGCCAGCCTCCCCCTCTTCTCTCAAGGCACTTTGGGAGACTCTTCTGGGAATAGTGAGTGAATTATTTTATCCCAATCACCATGTAACTAACTATACATGGTAATTAAAGACTATTCATTTCTGCCCTTGGAAGCAAAGGTTCTCTCACTAGTCGTAAATAATGAATACTATTCAGGCAGATGAAAAGAATATTTTACAGAATAAAGGGGTATATCATTATCACACTCCTGGTCAAGCAAATAGGCATACATTAAAAATAAAAACAAGGGAAGGAAATTTAACACTGAGGCTCCCTCTCCAGCTTTAACAAATGCTGTTGTTCTTAAATATTGCAAGCATCTCTAAACATATGGGGCCAAGTTTATCCTTGGTTTAAAGAGCCATAGAAGTACTGTGGTTACTCCATGGATCAGTTTGGTCTGTTGGGTGATCCTGGATACCTTTTCACTGCATGTTTAGCCCACAATTCTGTGGGGATCTACACTTGCGTTTAACTTTACTCACATGGGTAGTCCCATTGACATCAATGAGTGATGTCATGTGAGCAAGTGTTTGAATTGTGGCCTTAGTTATCAACGGGATAAAAGTGCTTTTTATGTGTAACTTCCATTCTTGTTTTTAGTTTTAATATGCTACAGCCAAAAAAAAAAAAAAAAAAGGCAGAAAAAAATAACAAAGAGCTGACTTGTACCAAGCACCACTGAGTCTAACTCAGAGACCTGCAAAATATCCTCAATATTTGTTCGGTGCCTTCCTCTGCCTGAAACCCCAGATGATTCACGCTTGCTCTGTTATTGAGCCAGAAATTCCCTGAAGATTCCCACTTACTCTGCTGAGTTTGAACCTTTCCAGTAACATAAGCCGGTGCTGCAATTCCACTCCTGGGCTTAATGTTCTCTGCTGATTCAAAGTCAGCTGCTCCTCTCTGGGCCTGAAACTCCCTGAGGATTCAAGTTCACCCTGCTGTTCTCCTCTCCTCCTGAATTTGAAAGGCCTTGATGGGTTCCATTTGTTCTGCAATTCCCTCCTTGAACTCAGTAGCGCCAACCCTAAGCATTCAAAAGTCATGAGACTGGCCCCCCAAAACTGTAACACTGGTTAAAAACCTGAGATTTAGGGGGGAAACCCTTGGAGGCCCTTTTTTATTTGTTGTCTGGCTTTTGAACTTTAGGATGCACTCAGGTCACATTTTCAAGTCCTTTGCCAGAACCATGAGGATTAGAAACTTACCTTTTTTTTTTTTAATTTAAACCATTCTCCTCACCTCATCACAGTACTCCAGGACTGAACACACCAACTAGTGTGAGACTTGTGATAAAAATCACCAATGCTGGTGAAATTCCCAAATGATTTGGCTGCTTCTTTTCCAGGCTTAACAATCCATGTTGATGCTTAACTGACACCCAATTAAGCACCAGAAGGTCTCTCGTGCTAGAGCAGGGGTTCTCAAATTGGAGGTCGGGACCCCTCAGGGGGTCGTGAGATTATTACATGGGGGGGGGGTCAAGAGCTGTTAGCCTCCACCCCAAACCCTGTTTTGCCTCCAGCATTTATAATGGTGTTAAATATATTAAAATGCTTTTAATTTATAAGGGGGGGGGTCACACTCAGAGGCTTGCTATGTGAAAGGGGTCACCAGTAAAAAAGTTTGAGAACCACTGTGCTAGAGGCAGGGGCGGTAGCAAGATGACTTAGTCCTGGGCATCCTGAGAACCATCACAGCTTGCTTCCAACCTGAGTCCAAAATCTGATGGTTCTCACTTACTTTGTCATTATCCTTCTAAGCCTAAAACTTTCTGGGGCTGAAATTTCCCAGGGGTTCCCACTGGTTGTGCACCTGGGCCTAAAACCCACCTGTAGGCCCCAATTAATGCTGCTACTTCCCTTCTGGGTTTACAAATTCCCCTACCCCAGCCTTGAAAGTCTTTGATGGATCTTGCTTACTGTTGGTCTCCTTCTCCAAACCTGAAACTCTCAAATGGCTGCTACTCTCCTCTTTGGCCTGCCACTGAGTATATAACTTTATTTATGACCCATTAAATGTATTTCTAATAAGCAAAATCCTTTCACCTTACAAAGATGTGCCCTGTAATGTAACACTTGGGATTCAAAGGCTCTTTGCTAGCAAAAGACTTGTGTATTAGCCACAATGCTGTGTACATACTAATACACTGAACATATCACAGAACATCATGCATATTTAAACTAGGAATGAATTCAATTTACTTTAAATTGCCACTGTCATGTTGAAGAGGCCATTTTAAATATGCCCTGACTCCTTCCTACTTCCTTCTGCCACCCATTTCCAGAGATCTCCCCACCACTTCCTCCAACTGGCTGTTTGTTCCCCCTGGTTGTGTTGATCTTTCAGACAGCAAAAGGAGAGACAGAAATATCTTCTTTAAATAGGAGAATGTGGTTGTAAAATTGGCACAAGCATTCACGGGCAGGTGAAGGGTCTGAAAACACTTAATTCTCCCTTGTAATTGGCTGATTTCATGCTGGCAGTGCCCCTAAAAGCAAGAAATCAAACATTTCAGTTAAACAGGTTTCACTACCTTGCAGTGGCGGATTAATAATTTTGCCGCCCCTAGGCCGGGAAATAATTGCCGCCCTGGCCCCGCCCCGACTCCGCCCCTTTCCCACCCCCATCCCAACCCCCCTCCCCAAAGTCCCCGCCCCAACTCCGCCCCATCCCTTCCCCTATTGGATCCCTTCCTCAAATCCCCGGCCCCGCCTCTTCCCCCAGCGCGCGACGTTCCCCTCCGCCCCCCTCCCTCCCGGCCCCGCGAAACAGCTGTTTCGCGGCTCAAGCGCTGGGAGGCGAGAGAAACAGGATGCGGAGGTGAGCTGGAGCAGGGGGGCGGGGCGCAGAGGGGAGCTTCCACCCCTGAAAATTTGCCGGCCTAAGCCTTGCCAGCCTAGGCAATAATACGGCACTGCTACCTTGGAATTACTGATGTCATGAACAAGTTTTCCAGTCATCAGAAGTCTTCAATTAGACAAGACCTCAGTGTCTAATGTAAAAAAAGCCAAGCTGAAACTCCCCCTTCCTCCCACCTTCTTGCTTGAAAAAAATAAATCCAGGCCTTCTTTGTACAGACTAAGAACATGCCATTTTTCTTTTCTTTTCAGGTCACCCTTACCTCTCTCCTTATGAATTATGGGACAGGTTCTGTACATTCAGCATCAGTACTTTAGTTTTGACTAAATAATAGAAAGTAAAATATTTTGCTGTCAATATATTGATAGTAAAATGCAGAAATGGATTGTGGGGCAAATCCTGCACTCTCTTCTGCAGGACCAGAGAGCCATCATCTCAGTGAAATTGGTGTGGCTGGATGCCAAGACACAACAGGAGCTATGTATCCATCCTGCACCTCCAATGTATTGTGCTGCTGTCAATTGCTAATTATTTAATGTAAGGGTGCAGTCCTATAGGTACTGCTGCAGGGGCTGCAGTGGATTAGGGAGGTGGAGGAGGGGGGAACTGCAAACAGACAAGATGCTGGGAAAGAGATTCCAAACAGCCCCAGCTCCTTTCCATAGGCCCCAGTAGTAGCAGGAGCTTCCTACAGTAGGTCAGAGATTTGAAAGCTTTGCCCCATCCTGGCTCTCCCATCTAGTGGCCCCTGTTGCTTCTCTCCTCTCCTCCTCACAGGACAGTCAAAACAGAAAGGGCATAGCCTGATTCTTGCACCTTGCAGCAGCTCCTGCAATGACCTCTGGGCTCCATCCCAAGCACTACTGAGGCAGGATTTACTGCCCTAAGAACTTGAGAGGTACTCAGTCTAAGGTGTTTTAGGGAAATGCAATAATACAAATCAGCTTTCCGTTTTTGAGACTACAACTGAACAGTTAAAAGTTGCTGGATTTAAAAATTACCCGTCAGTACAATACAGTACAGTACAATACACCATGTGCCCTTTGTGGGAGCAAAAAAGCATCTGCTGCTGTTCTCCTGTTTCTCATAGGCAGGTCTGTAAGCTGTGGAGAATTCTACTTATATGTCTTCCCCCTTACAATGCTCAGATGTTTAATAACACTGTACTTCCACCTCTCAGTGCAGTCTCTTGTGCATGGAATAGTGGACTTAGTGAGGTACAGTGGCAGTTTGGTCTCAGGGCACCATATGTTAGTTAAGTTATTTTCCACTAGCAGCACTACACACTCAATATTTCCAAGCAGACTTTGTATATCAGAGGCTGAATCACATAAAGATGCTGTCTTTGATTATTCCCCCCCCCCTTTGCCTTCTCCAGTATTAAAATTTTTTTGTGGTACTATTCAGCCAATCTACATCTGGTGACTTTGGCATTTCCCTGTTATGATCCCATGCTGAATGGGAGCAACTCAAAGTCGAATACACTGTAGCCTTCTCCAGACTCAACTCTACTGAAATGCTTAGCTACTGAGGTTAAACTCTTGTCTTTTTCACAGCTCAGTACCTTGGTTTGGTGCTTCACTGCAGTGAAGGAATGTCAGAGCCCCAAAAGGATGACCATCAGCAGAAATATTGGCAAATCTGTTCCCTGCCTTATAGGTTGTCTCCTTAAAGGGCTCTGGAATTTGGATCACAGTCTCTTCCAGGCTTCACTGTGACGCAAAGCAGCCACCTCACATTGCAGATAAGAAGACATGGCCTCTGCCTCAAAGTGCTCCCAGTTTAGCCTCCATCATGATGCAATGAAAGGAGCGACGAGTAAGGAGGTTGGAAAGGGGGAACATCAGTGAGATTACAATGTTACAATTCATTGTGAGATTGGCTATTTCTTGTAGGCATAATGGTAGAAGTCGAGCTTAAGGAAGGATTTCAGTGACAAGTAAGTAGTGACTTTGTACTACGGGGTCCCGTCTGTGTCCTGTGGCTTTAGTAAAGAATTCTCTTTATACGTGTAACCTTTCTGCTAGGTGTTGTCAGCACCAACAAGAACTGTGTTCAAATAGCTTAGGGTCCCTCTTAAAACTAACCAACCATCAGCTTGAGCCCCCCCATCTAGAATTTCTGTGAGCACTATACTTTCCCTAGTGCCCTTAATTGGCAATACTTCCCCACTCACCAGCTCTGAGCCTGTGCGTGAAACAAGGAAAATATTGTTGGGGGGTGGGGGACAGCATCAACTTGGGAAAACACAGCAATAAATATATGTAAATGAATAAGTAACAGAGTAACTTTGACACTAGTCAATTAACTTGATTCCCTACCCACTGGTGTG
Source organism: Chrysemys picta bellii (assembly GCF_011386835.1). NCBI lineage: Eukaryota > Metazoa > Chordata > Testudines > Emydidae > Chrysemys > Chrysemys picta. Next base: position 210,278,760 of record NC_088792.1, read on the forward strand.
AATGGTCAATAGGCACATGACCCTTTACCACATCACTTTCCCTGCTCCATCTACTAAATCCCATTCATAGCTTGGTGTTGGAGGTAGCGTAGTCCCCGAGTCCCAAACTGAACTTTGGCAGGCCTGTCTCCAGTCCCTGGGGTGGTACCTGCTCTTGTCTTGAGGCACCTATGTCCAACATGTAGGCACCACTGGCATTCACAAAACCCCTGCTCAGTTGCTGCCTAAAGTCCCATAGGTGCCTAAGTTTCTGCTGGTGGGCATGTGCAAAATCGCCTGAAGGTATGTCTACATTTGAGCAGGGAGGTGTGATTCCTAGCTCACGTAGAAGTACCCACACTAGCTGTGCTCCACCTAGCACTTAAAAATAGTAGTGTGTCCACAGCAGACTGGGCAGCAGCTCCGGCTAGTCACCTCAAGTACAGACCTCTTGGCTACATATTCAGGCAGCTCGCCTAAGCTGCTGCCTGTGCTGCTGCTGACACTGCTATTTTTAGGTGCCAGCTTGAGCACGGCTAGCACAAGTACATGTACGTGAGCTGGGAATCCCACCTCCCAGCTCAGATATAGACCCACCCTTAGTCTTGATAGCCCCGAGCTGCTTGGCATGTAAGCCCTGGAGGGATTCTCAGACTAGGGATTCCCTATCTGGCCTGTGCATCCTGATCCAGTAGGTGTGTTCCTAGCACAGCTACACTCCCTCTCCCATCTCCCCCACACACCCCACAAAAGATAGCCAGGGAGGAGACTTTTTCAGACTGGCTGACTGGCATGCTTATGTCTATACTACCACAGCCAATGGCCCAGTGGTTAGGGCACTCCCCTGAGATGTTTTCAAATCCCTGCTGTGCCTGACTTGGAGCAGGGACCTGAACCTGACTCCCCCACACATACCAGGGGAATGTCCTAACCAATTGGCTATAATGAGGTGTGTCTGTCTGTCTCTATCTCTCTCTCATATATATTTGAGAGAAAGTGCTGACCTGGCTTAGGCCCCTAACTCCAAGAGGGGATTCACAGAGGGAATCCAGAGAGGAGTTAGGCAGCTAAGTACCTTTCGGGGTGGGGATCTGGCTCTACCTTTCTCATTGGCATGTCCTACTGGTTAGCTTAGGCAGCTTCCCACTTAGCATGCTGGCTTTTTTGAATCCCTTTCTTAGGTACCTAACTCTCCCCATACAATATATAGGGCACCTGGGTGCCTAACTCAGGGTTATGAATTCCACCAAGTGGCAGGATGCGTAGGAGATAGGTATTACAATGCTGAATGTTGAATGACTAAGTCCCCTTTGTAAATCTAGCCCAAAGCTCCTTCTCCTCTAGAGCTTCTGTTCATGTGGTGTCCTGGGTAGTTTTATGCAGATGATGCAGCTCTGTATGCATTCTTCCCCGGTGACCAACAGAGATCAGAGAGCTCCTTAGCCTCTAAAGCTTCAGGCCACAGGGCTTACATCTTCTTTTATACAGGGGATTCTTTATTGAAGCCACTAGACAAGGACAAAACTGTGTAGATTTCTGACTCTAGTTCCCAGTTGTGATCCACCTAGTGGCACACAGGATCTCCCTAAAGCCTGGTCTGGACTTAGAAGTCACAGAAGAGTTTGCTGAACACACTACAGGCACATCACTGGGATAGTTGAGATCGACAAGGTGGGTAAGGTAATATCTGTTATTGGACCATCTTCTGTTGGTGAGAGGGTCAATGCTTTCAAGATTATGCAAGCTCAAAGGTGTTCTCTCTCTAAGGTGACCAGACAGCAAGTGTGAAAAATCAGGATGGGGGTGGGGGGTAATAGGAGTCTATATAAGAAAAAGACCCCAAAATTTGGACTGTCCCTATAAAATCGGGACATCTGGTCACCCTATCTCTGTCACCAACAGAAAGAAGCTGGTCCAATACAAGATATTACTTCACTCCCCTTGTTTCTCTTGATATCCTGGGACAACGTGGCTACAACAACAGTGCTTAAGGGGATAGCTATAATTCCTCATGTAAATAACTTACGCAAGTCCAATGGCACATCCAAAATCATTTAAAAAAAATCCACAGTTTGAATATCTCTTCAGGAGTTAGCAAGGCAGCTGGTTGCCCATTCGGCAAACCAGTATTATATCAGTTTGTCAGGCATGCTGCCAGTTGTATTCTAGTACCAACCATCCAATACTCAGAGCATGGTAATGCATCATGATACAGAACCTTTATTTTCCTTAATGAGACATTGCCTGCATGTGGACTTTACTGATCATCATTGTAATAGCACCTAACAGTGACAGCTCATTTCATCTTCCAAGCAACTTACAAACATTAATTACATGAGACTGAAACATGAATGATACGCTGTATTTACAAGACAAAGTGAAGGATCCATCCAAAATCACCCATACTATCAGAAATAGATTACTAAGGCCATGTCTACACTACCACTCACGTTGCTCAGGGGTGTGTGTCATGGGGGACCCTGCGTGTCGAGCAGCGCTGCCCCTGTTGGCCCAGTGCGGGATTGGTACACCCCATCACACAGTCATCGGGACTCCCTGTGGGATCAGGTAATTGCAACAAGGAGGGCTCAGGTCCCCTGGTGGGGACGAGCAAACAAACTGCCTCTGGCCCTTGAGCCTCCTGGCTGGTGCAAGCACTAGCAGTTGGGGGTTCTGCCTCTCTGGGCATGGCAGAACAAACAATCAGTCTGTAGCCCCCTAGCAGGGCAGAGCAAAGCAAACAGTAACCACACCTAGTGACAAGGGGGAGGGGAGGGGAGGGGAACGCAGGCCCACGCTACTCTACTGGGTTCTGATTCAGGGCCCTATGAAGCCAGGAAATTCCCAGTTAAGGCTTTAAATTTAAGCATTGTCTTCTTATACGTTTCTGGGTTACTTCCTACTGCAAGGCTCATCTCAGGCATCTCCAGGCATCTCCTGGGCTGGCAGCAGCTCAGCATCTCAGTCAGTCTTTGCACTCAGCTGATTGTCCAAAGCGTAGTCCATGTCCACGGTTCCAGACTGAGCTGGGCTGCCTCCTTTTATTTGTCCCTTCCAGCTAGAGCATGTGGAGCAGAGTCAAAGGGGCATGGTCTCCTAGGCCCACAGTGATTGGTCAGGCCCTGTTGGGCCAGTGTGGGGTTGGTACACCTTGTCACAGTGTGAAACACCTTGCTGAGTGACATAAGTTTTGCTGGCATAAGTGGTAGTATGCACAGCGCTATGTGAGCAGGAGAGCTTCTCCCGCCGACATAGCTATCGCCCCTCATGGAGGTGATTTTATTATGTCAATGGGAGAGCTCTCTCCCGTCAGCACAGAGTGGCTACATGAGTGATCTTACAGCGGCGCAGCTGCATTGATACAGCTGTGCCGCTGTAAGCTCACTAGTGTAGACATGGCTTTAGAAAGCAGCAGCAGAGTGGAATAGGATGAGTGCTTTTGACCGAAATGCAATCACTGACAATCACGGTCATAGAAAGTAATGGAGTAAGGCTGGACATCTGTTTAATTACAGTTGAGAAGTGTCTTTCCAGTAATACTGGGAAAACCCTAATTTTAGAGAGAAAAAAAACACACAAGCACCTTACCGGAATATTTTTGACCTTAGCATGGACCATACTGGGAATTCATTCCCATGGCTGCTTTGATGTGGGGATAGACAAGTGAAAAGATTTTCATAGCTCATATCCTCATCTGTGAGAGATGGCAACCCAAATTTATCTGTGGAATATGTTAACTTCTGTAATGGAAAATTGTACTTGTCTAAAACAACCCTAAATTATGGGCCAGATTTTCAAAATTAGGCATGTGCAACAACTTTGTTTGCACCTGATTTAGGCATCCCAATACCCAATATGCATGTGGAAATCAGGGATTTTTGCTCACAAATGGCCAGTTATTAACCTGACTCACCATCTGCATCTGCAATACCAGACAAACCTGATGACTCAAACAAAGTAAAGCCAGTTTGCCGGATCTTTTTGGGAATAAAAGACACGTACATGATGCAAATACATACAAATGTTGTTCTTGTGAATCAGCAGGGAATGATAGTTTGTGAGAAACCAGCAGGGTTATGAAAAGGAATTTCATATTATGAACACACACACATTCATGTAACATATATCAGCAGCTCATGTGCTGGGATTTTAACACTATTGAAGTCTGTGTTTCAGAGACTCTCTCTTTATTTTCACATTCACTGATGCACAATTTTATTTATTTATTTAGTAAAGAGCTTGCAGCTGTTTGGGCCTTTTATATCACACTTGGCCTTTTAAGTGACAGTTCATCCCTGCAAAAACCACAACAGTCCTCCATACTAATGATCCCAAGCACTATTCTTTACAATCACATTACAGGAATTATTGGACCATCACTGAATGCTGTAGTGTACGGCAATTTTTAATTCTGCTTTTTTACCATTAATGAGCTTTGAGCATTCAATAAGGACAAATGCAAAGTACTCCACTTAGGAAGGAACAATCAGTTGCATGTCTTCAGAATGGGAAATGACTGCCTAGGAAGGACTGCTGTGGAAAGCCATCTGGGGGTTATAGTGGATCACAAGCTAAATATGAGTCAATAGTGTAACACTGTTGCAAAAAAAAAACCCAAACATCATTCTGGGAAGTATTAGCAGGAGCACTGTAAGCAAGACATGAGAAGTAATTCTTTCGCTCTACTCCGTGCTGATTAGGCCTCAACTGGAGTATTGTGTCCAGTTCTGGGCACCACATTTTGGGAAAGATGCAGACAAATTGGAGAAAGTCGAGTGGAGAACAACAAAAATGATTAAAGGTCTAGAAAACATGACCTATGAGGGAAGATTGAAAAAACTGGGTTTGTTTAGTCTGGAGAAGAGAAGACTGAGGGGGAACATAACAGTTTTCAAGTACATAAAAGGCTGTTACAAGAAGAAGGGAGAAAAATTGTTCTCCTTAACCTCTGAGGATAGAACAAGAAGCAATGGGCTTAAATTGCAGCAAAGGTGTTTTCAGTTGGACATTAGGAAAAAATTCCTACCTGTCAGGATAGTTAAGTACTGGAATAAATTGCCTAGGAAGGTTTTGGAATCTCCGTTACTGGAGGTTTTTAAGAGCAGGTTAGACAATCAGCTGTCAGGGATGGTCTAGATTATACTTAGTCCTGTCTTGAGTGCAGGGAACTGGACTACAAGACCTCCCGAGGTCCCTTCCAGTCGTATGATTCTATGATTATTTCTGATTATCCAAGGCAGTCAATCAAGACAGACTTCAAGCTTCAGGACAGAACATTGAATAAACAGTAAATTATTATCCAACTGTGTCTGGATAGAAGAAGTTGTAGATCCAGAAGCTTGCTAGATCCCACCTCCAACAGCTGCCTTGCCTGCTTTTTAAGGCAAACCTTCCATCCTTCCAAAAGCCAGTTCCTTCACTAACATATTTTGTCTGATGACTTTATATGGTACATCACAAATAATGATTTCAGATTCCTAGCTCTTAATGTACTAGCAAAAATTAACTCAGCCTCCCAAACTTTGGTCCCAGGCCTACTGATGGTCCACAGATAACTTGTTGGTGGTCTGTGGCGAGCTGGCTGATCAAGTGGTGCTATCTGCTCCTTATGGGACAGATTGTGGACCCCTGACTCTCATCAGTGAGCAATGAGGATACTCACGTGAGTAAGCACACATGGGGATGCATATAGACCTTGCGTAGCCTATAATTGTAAGTTTCCAGCTAGACAGACCAGAAAAAACAAAGCACTTTGCTCCAGTTTCTCTCCCAAATTTTCTATTGTAGTTAATAAATAGTTAAAAATAAAAGAAGAATAAATACAAAGCTTGAATAGTTGTAGAAATATGTTTTCTAGTTGTAGATTTCGCCTCTTTTGCTCATGCCAGGTCTAGTTTGCTGATTTCTAAGTTCCTGGTGAAAACCTTTCGTGCACACATACAGGAAGTGAGGGCATGCTTGTTTTGGCAGTTTCAGCTGCATTTATTACAGATAGCAGCTGAATTTTATCAGTTGGTTTAGCCTCTGGTCTTCAAAAGACCAACTATTATTTCACTCCTCTTTAAAAATAATAATAAAGATTATTTTAGAAAAAAAATGTGCTCTGCGACTGGATAAAAGGAAAGGACAAAAGCCATGCCTTCCAAAGTCTTTTGGCCCCTATTCTGCTCATTATCCTGTACACCATGTAACTCATATTTTCTTGAAATCTAAATGATGTCTTGTCTGAACTCCCTCTTGTGTTCCCTAGCTTGTATTGCATTTACTCACTTGCGCTCTACTCAAGCGGCATTAGACACAACACTTGGACCCAGTGTTTTAATTTTCAGGTGACTATCCAGTTCCTGGTTCCAGCTTGAGAAAGAAATGCCAGGAAATTTGCAAGGAAGCCTGCTTTAGTGAGATTTCTAGCCCAATTTATATCAGACTCAAGGAGGTTCTGATATGATTTGGGAAAGCATTCTCCAAACCAGTTCTCCACATTGGATTAGGTATGCCCATTGCTATTTACTAATGGAACGATTCTGATCCCCTTACTTACAGTGGGGCTGATCCAGTGCCCACTGGAGCCAGTGGAAAGGCTCCTGCTCTCTTCCGTGGGATTGGCTCGTATTGGAATCAGTGGAGTCACTCATGTAATAAGGTGCTTCTCAATATGAGTAAGGGTATAAGAATCAGGCCTTGTACTATCTCCTGTGACTGACATTAGTCTCTGTCTGTGAAGGGGGGAAAACATTATAAATTAATCCAACACCCTCAGTGCATCTTGATTAAGTAAGCAAAAGAAGTGGAGAGAGAGAGAGAGAGAGAGAGCGGGAAAGACCTAAACTTTGAATGTTAGAAGGAGTTTAGACAAGATGAGGGTGAGTTTTTTGTAAAATAATTTGGTTTAAATGGGATTAAATTTAAGACAATGTAAACTGTAGGATCCAATGTACTTGGTCTCATTGAAGGCAATGGGACTACATGCAGAAGTAAGGATTATTCTTGGGAGTAAGGTGTGCAGGATACATTTATGTCCATAGCTAGACTTGAAGGATTAGAGAATCCCTCAGAACAGTTTTTTCCAGTTCAGAAGAAACCTTTAAATATACTTTTCTAGTATGGAAAAGAAAACAAAATTTTTATGCTAGTAGTAATTTTACCACTAATTTTGCAGCAAGACAAACATAAAAATTAGACATGGACGATAACTAACAAACAATGCCCAGCTTGGAAACTTTCTGCAGATCACTTCGGTCCCTGGTACGGTTCCCCTTGACTCTGTCAAAGGAGTGTTATCTTGAGATTGTCAATGCATGCCCCAGGGCAGGAGCGACTTGGGTCTCTGGGGACAAGGGAAACAGTAACAAGTGACATCAGTCATATTTCAGGGACTGTAGAGCCCAGTGTCACTAAATGTCAGCTAAATCTCTATACATGGCTTGCTTCAAATAGTCATTCCTGAAGTGATGAAAGGTGAGGGGGTGGGGTGGTAATTGAACCAATTAAAGAAACATTTGCTATGGGGGAGGGAGGGTCCATAGAGTGGTGTGTAACATTCTATTTTGTTTTCCTTCAGATTCCATCAAGGTCTAAGTGGGTGGGAAATAAACCCACCACTATCTACCAAATGCCAGAGTTAGGACATTAGCTGACGAAAGGCAGGAGGTGTAGAGTAAGTCACTGACCATTTCTACCCCCTCCCCCCCATGCTGATATTCTGTCTGCTCTACCTTAAGCATTTTTTGAGAATCCAGAAACAATTAGCCCGTCTGCCCAAGCAAAAAAGGCAACTACATAAATTGAACACCAGACATGCCACTTTTGGAAAAGCTAAGTTACACAGGAAAGAGAAATTATAACTGAAATTTAAAGGAAGGCTAGTAATAACACCATCAGGCTTGATTCTGATCTCACCGACAATGGGGTAAATAAAAAGGAACTCCACAGATGTCAGCAAAGGTTGCACCTGTGCAAAATTGGTGTAAGTTGGCTCTTTATCAGGCCCTTCGTTTGTAAACTGTAGTTATAAAACAATTAAATGAGGAGAAATGTAATGCTATAAAAACGATATTTTTCTGGTGAAACCAACTTTCTTACTCTTGGAGAAACTGATTCTGTTTGAGAATATTCACCAAGGAATTAGGTGAATATAGTTAGGGATACTGTTCTGTCCTCAATGTGTGTGTGTTCACTCTGTTGCTCATGTAAATTAGAGATGAAGTCAAATTCTGCTCTCAGTTACATTGATATAAATCTGAAGTATAGATTTATCCACAATGTTCAGATCTGTGTTGAGGTGACCAGATAGCAAGTGTGAAAAATCGGGACTGGGGGTGGGAGGTAATAGGCGCCTATATAAGACAAAGCCCCAAATATCGGACTGACCCTATAAAAGCAGGGACTTCTGGTCACCTTATTTGAGATTCACACTTCCTTGAAGTTTGAGGATGTTCATAGCTTGGATTTTGGTTCCGCCAATTATGGAGTTAAGCACTAGCTGTTGCCTCTAATGGATAGTTTCTATTGTAAGTAGGGGTGGGTGAACCTTGCAGGGTTTGATTTGTGTTGGCCACAAAGTGTGAGGTTAGGCAGGTATGGGTTCAGGTTCCACGGACACTGAGGTTCAGGTTCTCTAACCCTCCCGCCCCCCGGTCCCACTTTAGGCAACCTATGTCCACACTCCTGTCCCTCCAACACACCCATGTCTTCTTGGGCAGGAAAAAAAACTGCTGCAGGAGAGCCATTGTCCTTTCCAAATTCTAGGGAGGCAGAAGGAGACTTGACCTATATCTCCGTAAGGTGGTGGTATCTGGGAGCACTCCCACCTCCAGAGCTGCTACACTCATGCACCAGCAGTGAAGCTCTGTAAACCTTTCCACAGGGAAAAGCTAGGGAACCCTCAAGATGAACTTTGAGGACTTGGTCTGATGTTTGTGGATTGCACTAGAACTCAAAACCAGCCTGATTTTGGAGTGGATTCAGGGTTCTAGCAAAACTTTTGCATACTCCAAATATAAGCCCGAACACAGCTACAGCTACAAGAGCTCAAGTGGCAGAAGCCTGAGGGTCCTGGCATCTATCCTTTCTGTCATGTCTGTGTAGTTTTGCTGGCAACTGTGGTATTCATTATTTACTGCCTCAAATTAGTTACACTGTTTTAATGGGTACAGGCTTCACACCCTGGCATTGCTGACAACTGTGGTCCAAAGAAAATAGCAAAATTAAGTCCGCTCCTGTTTATTGCTTAAATTCAGTTTCAGTGTTTATAAAATACAGTAGACTATTTCTATGGAGAAAGAATTTAATTTAGCAATACATATGAATAATGCTTGAAAGACAAAGACTGTTTGGGTTAGTTAATATATTGTTAATTAAATGCTCTATGATTATGGATAGACATTTTGGAAAAGACTGCAATCACCATAACAACCTGCTAACATTTAATCACATCATTTCTGAATGTGATTACCCTTCAGAACTTTGCCTTTTATGAAAATACAGGGCAGTTTTCAAATTTGTGCTTTGTTCTTAGTGACCTGTTTGATTCCATTCTCTGCAAAGCCCTGTAACACAATAAGAAAATGTCAGGAAGAAAACAAAACAAAGAGATAGCATGCCATACACGCTCCTCAAGGAGAGAGAGATACCTTGTGTTAAAATTGCCACCTGAGATTTGGAAAAATCTTACTATCATACACCATCAAAAATGCGCCGTGAGAGTGATCTATATATATCACTGTAATTGGATACAAGGGGTCAGTTCTTCAGTTGGTGTAGAGCGGCATAGCTCCATTTACTTAAGTAAATGGACTTCAATGAAATTACATTAATTTGGACTTTAGATTAAGACTGAGGATCTGGCCTATGACGCACCCATGGCCAGATTGCCTTTTTGTGGCCTCCAGGTCCATGGTGACCCAGGGTAGAAGGAATAAATTTTCAGAACAAGCCTCTCTTTTTTGTGTGTGATTGGCTGCACCAGAAAAATGAGCGTGGACCTGATTTGTATGAACAAGTTATGCTTCCCGTCTACCTAACCTGCTTGTGCAAAATGCAGTCAGCACAAAAGCAGGAACGCAAAATCAGAGGCTGGTTTGAGGCTGGATGAAAATGTCGCCCTTTTGACCACTTTGCTCCACAGAGATGGTAAGAGTTAACCGTATACCCAACAAGGGATCTCTGCGGATGAAAAAGACAAAAATCTCTACTACTGAGTAAGACTGGGGTGGTGCCAGAGGCTGACGTGGGAATCAGAGTTCAGGCAACAGTCATGGTCAATAGACTAGTAGGGGGCTGGGAAGCAAGGTCCTTAGGGGCTGAGTGTAGAATAGAGGGTGTAAACCAAGGATTTTAGAGAGTTTAACACTGTTTAATCCCAACATGCTGAAATGACATAGCAGAAGAATCAGTTTGTAGTGTTAATCAGCAGGTAGTTTATGTGCATTATTGAGGTCAGAACTGTCCTGCCATCCATACCAATTTTCACAGAACTGTACTGTTCACAGGACATTACATGAGTATAGGACCATGGTCATGATATAGTGGCAAGAAAATTAGGCCAGTGGTTCTCAACCTCTCCAGACCTACTGTGCTCCTTTCAGGAGTCTGATTTGTCTTACATAACCCCAAGTTTTACCTCACTTAAAAACTACTTGCTTACAAAATCAGACATAAAAATACAGAATTGTCACAGCCACACTATTACTGACAAATTGCTGACTTTCTCATTTTTATCATATAATTATAAAATAAATCGATTGGAATATAAATGTACTTCTATTTCATTGTGATACTTACCATATAATAGTATATAGAACAGTATAAACAAATCATTGTCTGTATGAAATTTTAGTTTGTACTAATTTGGCTAGTGCTGTTGTAAAACTAGGCAAATATATAGATGAGTTGATGTCCCCCCTGGAAAACCTCTGCGTACCCCGAGGGTACATGTATCCCTGGCTGAGAACCACTGAATTAGGCTACTCTAGAAAAAGGAAGGGGGGGTTACAATCCTAACCTTAGTTGCACAATTTTTTTTCCATTTTTGCAATAAATTAAAAGAATCCAAACTCTGTGTGTCTCTCTTTGGGGGGTGGGGGGGGGCTGTCTATCCCTCTGTCTATTAGAGAGGTGGGTATGTGGTTCACAACTCTTATTTTGAGCAGAGGGGGGGTATTAGATATAGGAGTAATGTTAGCTGTATATCTGTTTTGGGTGCAGAAAAATTCTTGTACACCTCACACTTCATTTTCTTTCATCTGCGGTACTCATGAAAGTGCAGAATAGCTTTAAGTGGAGCAAGACATGATGGGTATAAATCCCCACCATGTGGAGGGCAAACCCAGTGGCACTGCTCAGTGTGATTGAGGGAGACAGAATCAGACCAGTGTTAAATGATCACGTGTGCTGGTGAAGTCTTGTAATTCTGTGGTTTTCTTAAGAACAATAACGAGTTTCTCATTTTCTAAAGCAAACTACTTAAGGGTACAGTAGCCTCTGTCCAGCCTCTGCTCACATAGCTAACTGACATTACTTGATAAATAGGTTGAATATTGCAGCGACTCCTGCAATCTGGTATTGATTTACTATCAGCATCCCAGGCACTGCTAAATTATTATTTTATTGGGAAGGAAAATAGGGATACCACAAAGTGACACTTACTCCTGAGAAAGTTTGGCAGGCAGCCCTGATAAGAAGGACGCTGTAGCCTTAGTCTGTTTCTCCCAGTGGGACTGCTACAGCGTGAGGATTCCCTTACTAGGACACAGCAAGAACAACTATACAGCATCCACTGGTTCTTATTCTTTGCATCTAATTAGGATAACACATTTGGGACCAAATGTTTACAAGGCTCTATTTTTGTGCCTGTATTTTTGCACTTGCAGTCAATCACAAGCATAATGAATTGTGACTTCCCAACATGAATTGCACTTAGATTGCTTACTTGGTCATACCAGCCCCTTTGTTTCAGCCAAGATTACTAACTCATTGGTTAGAAATGGGCAGCAAGTGAACAGGAAGCTGTGCAAAACAGTCACAGCAAATTTGTTTTAAAAATTTGAATGAATGTACGGGGGGGGGAATTGTAGTATTTTCACCTCTTTAGTTGTAACAAAATCAGGGCTCAGGCAACACAATTTGAATTTCAGAAGCATGCGGCTCCAGGGATTTGGTTATACCTTATATAAAGATACAGGGCCTGATTCTTTTCTTATTTACATGTTTTACACTGGTGTAATTCCACTGATTTCAGTAGAATTATTCGGGATCTGCACTGGTGTGAGAGGAAAATCAGATCCAGTGACTATTTTTATTTGGTCATTTGGATTTGATATCATATTCAGTTTTTAAATCCCTCTGAAACAGCGTGTGCTGACTCTTTAAGGTAGGCCAGGGATTTAGCACTGTCCTATTCCTGGTTTCAACCCAGAATGTGTGGAACTCTGGGAATGGTAGTTCTCAGAGCTGTTGGAGTTGTAGGGCTCACAGCAAGGAATGCTGGGAAGGGAGGCTTTACATAAGCAACTCCCCTTATTCAGTACAAGGGGAGACCTGAAGGAAATAAGTCATGTGGTGGGTGTCTCTAGTCACAGGGTCAGAAAACCAGCCCAATAGGGCCTCAGAAGGAAGGGTAGAGTTGCCATCCGTCTGGTTTTCACATGGACGATCTGGGTTTCAGCTTGTGTTTCCGGGAGCTATTTGACAAACCCTGATGTCTGGGGTTTTTTTATTGGGAGGGGGGAGAGACAGAGAAGGGGGCGGAGCCTCAGGATTCTGGTTACCAGCTGTTAGAAAGATGGCAACCCTCAGGAAGGATCTATAAAACAGTCCAGGAGGAGCCTTAACAAGAGAGCTGGATGGTTTGGTGAAGTACTCAAAGAATCAGGTGTGGTGATATCTCAATAAGGAAGTAGCTTTGTGGAAAGAGAAAATGGAGAGTTTGGGGCTATACCTGATGCCCACTTTGTTGTCTAGGGCCCAAGAGTTGAAGCTCTTGGAAGACGGAGGGAAGGAGCTCTTCTTACCCTGGAGGTGGAAGAAGAACAGGAAAATTTGCTTTCATTTTGGACTTTTGTTTACTTTGATTCTTGTTACTTCAGAAGGGCTGGAGTATTTTAGATTAGCTGGAGAGCTAAACCAGCTTACCAGTGAGGGAAACTGAGATAACACCTGCATTCCATGACAAGAAGGTAAGGCCCAGCCGCACCCTCTAAAGTTCTAGCATGTTTAGAGCTGGAACTTTGCTTTGGGCCTATATCTAGTTGTAATATATAATACACTGACACAAGCATGTAAATATAAAGTTGATAAGTGGATATTCTGTACTTAGCAATGGGAAAAAGACATTGTTTCATTATCTCTTTAAGTTTTTTCATTATTTTATTAAACTATCATAACTGAATAACTACTTGACAGCTACTATTCATGCAACTCTGGGATCATGAGCTCTTCAGGGAAAGAATTTTCTGTCGTCTGTATGCTATGCAGTGCTGCTAAGTTTCACAACTAATAAATAATGATACATGAAACTAGATTTTGTGTATTATGATTTTGAAGAACATCTAAAATGTATTTCATATCACTAAAAAGTTTAGTCTTTCTTTTTTTTAATTGGTAAAAATGATTTGCTCGTGTCTAAGATCTTGTAAACTAAATTCCAACCCAGGGTTACATTTTGTAGCACAGTTATAAACTTCTGAAAACAAGTGGTAATAATGGAAACAATAACAAATCTGTAATGGTAGCAGATGTGAAATGAAACAGTACATTAAAAATAGACTCAGTACATTTTCCAGTGGTGTGGGTTCTACATGCATATCACTCAGAGATATAATCAATTTAGCGTTTCTCCCCCTGGTTACGTGTAGCCATCTCTGTGTTATGTGCCCAAGGGACCCACAGCCATGGCTGTGAGATTGTAGAGAAAACCACAGCCCGCCAAACAGGCGCCTGCTTTGCACTCTCTTTAAAAAAGTTTTGTGGAACATCAAGACCTTCTCACTTGACTGTCCTCTACAACCTGCGGGGAACGAAAGCAATGACCTAACAGAGCTCTTTAATCTCTAATATGCACTAAATGTATCCGTTATAGTACTCTACTAAACTCAGCTGAGTTACACCAGGGATTAATTTGGCCCTATGATTGCACTTACAGTGGTGCTCACTGATCTTCAGCCATTCTGTAGTTTTTGAGTGTGAAGTTGCTTTCTGTGGTAGTAGCATTATTTCACCATTAAAGGGTTCAGTTTTAGTCATCAAAACCCAACTCTCACATATTACAATCGCTTCTCTTGCCCTTTCAGAATTTCTTTTGCTTCTCTTTCCAGCCAAAAAGAACTACCCATTCCTATACCATTTTCATATGCTTCCTTTATTGCTTTGGGGCTGCCTTTTGATGTCATCTCATGACATATTTCGGGCCAAATTTTCAGAAGCCCTCTCAATATTTGCACTTGCAAATCAGATATTGAGACAGACAACTGACCAAAAGTGCACCCACTAATAATTATGGATGCAAAAAGAGAGGCTGGGCTGAAAATATGGGGTGAAATCCTGGCCACATTTAAGTCAGTGTGAATACTCCCATTGATTCCAACGAAGGCAGGATTTTAACTGTGTTATTCACGGGGGCTCCTTCCAGCCCTGGCCTTGGGCCTCAATACACCGTAAACTTATTTCTGGTAAACAAAATCATTTAGGACACAGTTCTTCAGGTAAATCCTAATTTAGCAAACAGTTCAATCCAGTGCTAATCACCAGCCAATGGCAAGGGAGAAAGAGACACCATTCCTAATATACAAGAACAAGAGTTGTACAGTATAAGAAATATACTTCAGCCACATTGTTAAAATAGGCCTGAGATCTCTTTGCAACAATGCACATGCAATGACACTTGAATTTGTGTGTGCAGCTGCTGTGATTGTACATATATTTAGGCGAAATATTATTCTTTTAGATGCCCAACTAGTGAGTGCACAATTGTACTAGGTGTGTGCACAAACATAGACACACAACAGCACATGCATTTTTACATGCGCAAAAGTCTTTACTTTTAGCCCTTGAAGAATGGTGAATAATTTATAAGATAAAGTTGTGTCTGTAAAAGAAGGTTGCTTGTGAGCAATTCATACTGTACCCTGAATATATAAACAATACAACCTCCCTCTCCTAGGTTTTGAATTTTCTGGAAATGTGCGTATATCCTCTACTAATAAAGCAAACAGCCACCTAGAATGTTGCATTTTAAACTTAAACTTTAGTAATTAAAAGAGAGCTGGGTGTAAAAATGATCATAGTTGTGCAGTTCCTGATCAAGACATATTTCTTTGACATGCGCCTGGTCTTGTGTGGTTATAAACTCCCATGGCTATCACATAGTACCAACAATTCCAGTCAGTGTCAGGAAAGGATCGTTTTTTACTGTGATTCCCTGAAGCCAAATCAGGACACAACTCAGCCTGTGTTATTCCCATTCTTAGGTTCTTAACAGTTGCCTTACTTCCTTTTACAGTCCCACTCAGTGTCAGGAATATTCCACTTCCTGAATCCTACAGCCCCAATTCCTGGAAGTGTAATTCAAGCAGTTCAAAGTTGTCCTTCCAATTTGTGTTACTTGCATTTTTGAACACTGAATTTCATCTGCCATCATATTGCTCATATCCCTAACTGTTAGATTTCTCCAAAGTTCCTTATAGGACTATCTAGATTAAACTATCTTAAATAATTTTGTGTCCTCTTCACTTTTGCTGTCATGCTGGTCACCTCCATTTGCAGCTTATCAATAATCATATCAAACCAAATTGCTCTTGTTGTAGAACCTTGGGGGGGGGGGGCGCCACTTTTAACCTTTTGCCAGGTTGAAAATTGACCATTTATTCCTACTCTTTGCTTTCTGGCTCAGGTATTTTGTAATTCATTAGAATACATCACCACTCGCGCAGACCTGTCTAACAAGCTGCTGTTCCATGTAGAGTGTAGACTATATGGTTGAAAGTCTGGCTGTGTTGCAGTAAATGGGAGTTTTGACACTGATTTCACTCCAGGTTCATAGTCCTGTTTTACAGGGAAACTTGAACAACTGCTAGTTCTGGTGACTTGTAAATTTCAATTGATCATTTTGTTTCAGCATCTGTTTCTTTTGACACCTCAGTCTCTGACGGTACCTCGTCTTTATTACTTGAAAAGAGTAGGTCTCTCCCCAACATCCTTTGTCAGAAAGATCAATGCTAAGGAATCATTCTGCTTCTCTGTGTTATTCTTAGCCTCACTTGCTTCATTCACTCTTTAGTAATCCAGCAGACCCACCAATTCTCCCCCAAAATTCCTGCTTCTGTAATACTTGTTTGTTTTTTATAGCCTTGGCATTAGCCCTCCCAGAATCATAGCAATGTCAGGCTGGAAGCAACCTTGAGAAGTCATCAAGTCCAGCCCCCTGAGTTGAGGCAGGACCGAGTAAACCTAGACCATCCCTGACAGGTGTTTGTCCAACCTGCTCTTAAAAGCCTCCAATGACAGGGATTCCACAACCTCCCTTGGGGCATGTCTACATTACCCGCCAGATCGGTGGGTAGTGATCGATCTATCGGAGATCGATTTATCGCGTCTAGTGTAGACGCAATAAATCGATCCCCGATCTGTCTGCTGTCAACTCCTGTTCTCCACCGCGGTGAGAGGCGGAAGCGGAGTCGATGGGGGAGCGGCGGCAGTCAACCCTGCGCCGTGAGGATGTGAGGTAAGTCGACCTAAGATACGTCGACTTCAGCTACGCTATTCTCATAGCTGAAGTTGTGTATCTTAGGTCAATTCCCCCCCGCCCCCGCCCCCGCCCCCGCCCCCGCCCCCGTGTAGACCAGGCCTTGGAAACCTATTCCTGATCTTAACTACCCTTATAATTAGATAGTTTGTCCTAATATCTCATCTGAATCTCCTTTGCTGCAGATTAAGCCCATTGCTTCTTGTTCTACCTTCAGTGGATATGGAGAACAATTCATTACTGTCCTCTTTATAATAAGTATCAGAGGAGTACCTGTGTTAGTCTGTATCCACAAAAACAACGAGGAGTCCGGTGGCACCTTAAAGACTAACAGATTTATTTGGGCATAAGCTTTCGTGGGTGCATCTGAAGAAGTGGTTTTTTTACCCATGAAAGCTTATGCCCAAATAAATCTCTTTATAACAGTCCTTAACATATT
This sequence comes from Chrysemys picta bellii, assembly GCF_011386835.1. Taxonomy (NCBI): domain Eukaryota; kingdom Metazoa; phylum Chordata; order Testudines; family Emydidae; genus Chrysemys; species Chrysemys picta. The sequence goes on from NC_088792.1 coordinate 210,295,916, forward strand.
TGAAAACTGTTTTGCGGTCCTCCATCAGTTGTCTTTTGTTAAGACTAAACATGCCCAATTTTTTTAACCTTTCCTCATAGGTTAGGTTTCTAAACCTTTTATCATTTCTGTTAGTCTCCTCTGAATTCTGTCTCCTCTAATTGCCATTTTTCATTTTACCTGCCATAGTTTGTGCTCCTTTTCACTGGCTTCATTAGGAATGGATTTCTATTTTTCTGAAGGATACCCGTTTGACTTGCTGTGACGCAGAGGTCCATTTGTGGTTCACTACTGTGTCAGCAACTCTTGTCAGGCCTGACATACTCATTACACCTACATGCTATTTATTTAAAAGGTGATATATAGTATATCATTTGAAATCTAATAACACAGTGGTCATTGATGTCACTGTGAAATGTTCGTAACAACTCTGTAGGTGAAATTATGGATACTCTGATATGTCCTGAAGACTGTAAAAGTGACAAAACAGATTTCGGCAATATAAAGGGGAAAGAAAATATGGTGGCAGATGGCCTGTCCAGGAAAGAAGGCTGTGACCTGCTGTCTCCAGATCAGCCAGTGGCTAACCCTCCTGAAGCTTTGTAAGGGGCAGATGTGACCCTAAGCAACCTGTATTCAGACCCTATACACTACTGTAATAATCTTTTACAAAACGTGCTTTGAAAACCAGCAACTCACTGATCATTAATATTCTTGCATGATGTATGTATGCAGTGTGTATTAAGAGTTATGGATATATGCTGGAATTCTGACTAAAATGTTTTTAAGCTTGATATGTCGGGAGAGTTGGTAAACAGGTTCACCCTAGACAAAGGAATGTGTTGCTTCTCTGACCAGCCAGGTCTTCAGGCAGAGACAATGAAGGTCTATTTACATATTAGGTAAGAAAGCTATCAAGCTAACAAGTGGGGGAGGAGACACCATGGCATCTATACCCAGCAGGAGATAGAACCTTGGTCTGGATTTTACTTTTCAAAGAATACATTGCAAAGGTTTACTGGTCTATAAAGATGGGGAGGGAGGGCCTGAACCTCAAGTGATAAGCAATCAAATCAACTGATTGTATACAATATTACTGTATTATAAAAGTGTATTGAGTGAGGTGTTTTATGAAAGCCTCTGACATACTGCTGATTAATATAATCATAAAATGTATGCATTAATACTACATAAGGAGTTATGGATACTCATTTGATAATTGGACAGTCGTTGTCCAAACAAAGGGAGAAACAGGTCTTTCCTCAGACAGGAGGGAATGTTACAGCTATTTACCTGTCCCCTATGTAAATTAAGCATGGTGGAATCAAAACAATGGAAGCCCCATTTACATACAGGGGGATTAGAAGTTCACAGGAAGAGGAAAAAAAACACACAAAGTCATCCTGCCTCTTGAAACAATAATTGAACTTAGAAGATATAAGCAAGGACAGAAGCCATCTTTGACATCCACCACTAGACAGACACAAGGAGCCAGAACTCTTGCAAACTGAGAAAGATGGGTCCTTCAACCAAGGGTGGGATGGGGGAGTTGAAGTCTCTGGAAAGTGAATATAGGTGAGAAACTTGCTTAGGCAAAGATCTTTCACCTAGGAAGACAAGGGAACCCAGCCTTCTTCAAAAGGTCATGACTGAGGGAAAGACATCCATGACTGGGAAGAAGGAAGATTGGTTGGAGAAACCTTCTTGAACAAAGCTTGTACTTTGCTAGATTAAGTTTTAGACTTTTAGATGCATGTTTTCACTTTTATTTGCATGTAAGCCTCTATACTGATTTTTTTTAACTTGGCATCACTTAACCTGTGCCCAATTTTAATAAATTTGTTTTATTTTTATTGTAAACTAATTCAGAGCTCTGTTTAAAAGAAGGGATGTTTACCCCAGTTAGGATAATAAGCTGTAATGTGCTTTTGTCTCTTTAAAGGATCAATGAAACTTATTATTTCTCTCAACTGTCCAGGAGTGGAATGGACATTGCAGAGTACGTGGTTTGGGGAAAATTCAGGACTGGAAGTGTGTTGGTGTCACCTTGCTGATTGTAAACAAGGCTGATGGAAGCTAAAGTGGGGTTATACACAGGCTGCTGGAGTCCAAGTTGCTGAACCAGGGCTGGCTCCATAGTGCACACACACTCAGGGCGTGACCTGCATGCTTGTTGCTGACTGTGAGCATATCAGACAGAGAGCTATAGTAGCAAAACATTGTGAGGCACCCAGGGTGACAGGGTCTAGATTGCACCTGAGTGCTGACACACTCACATAATCTCTGGAACCTTGCTTTTTGACATTTAATTTCAATCTCTGCTCCACCAGTTCAGCACAGTGGTGCCAGAAAAGGGGGGGGCCAAGAAGCCTTGTCCCATCCACTTTTTGCCACTGGCTCCGCCCCTGCCTCTCCTCTTTCCCCTCAGGCCCCGCCCCTAACCAAGCCAGAAGAGGCGCCTGGGCCAGAGAGCCTGGGCAGCTGTGGGGAGCTGCCGACCCTCCACCAACCTACCCAGGCGGGGGCCCAAAAGCAGCCCCCGGCCCATGTCCTGAACCCTCAGGGCCCTCTGTCCAGGGCAGGTGGAGAGTCTGTGGCTCCCCACAGCTGCCCGGGCAGTTCTTACCAGGGCCCGGCTCCAGCTCTTTGGCCCCACCGTCAGGCCGGAAACCGGAGCCGAGTTGAGGTAAGATCCACACGGGTAGCTGTGTGGAGCCACAAACCCTCCACCTGACCTGGAGGGAGGGGGGCCCTAAGGGGTGGGGACATGGGCCAGGGGCTGCTCTTGGGTCCCCCCACTCCAGGCAGGTGGAGGGGCCCGGGTTCTCTGGACCAACTCCGGCTTGGCTGGGGGACGGGGCCTCGGGGTGGGGAGGGAGAGGAGCAGGGTCACAAAGTGGGAGGGGCATCATGCCCCCTTCCCCCACACACACACTTTTAGGCAGAATTTATCACCTCTGGTTCAGCAACTCAGTTCTCCGGAAGTACCTGGGCCCTGAGGGCCACAAGCTGGGTGCACCAGGTGCATACTTGCCACTTGTCCACAAGGCAAGTAGTCAAACATTCTGCCCTCTGTGCAGAAAACTGGATATTCCCCACGCTGATTGGTGTGCTGCTGGTCTTCTACTTCCATTGTTAAACTGTGGGTTTGACTCTGTGACTAGGTAACTAAGTCTTTACCTTCATCTTTAAAGTAGAAGCTCAGGATTTTGAAATTATTTGTTTAATTTAACAGATCTTTATTTTAATCCACCAACTGCTAATTAAGCTGCCAAACTCCCCCTCCATGCCAAACTCCCCAGTGCTCACTCTGTCAGTGACGCATTCCTCTCTGTGGGGGCCCCTCTCAGATCAAGTATGGACTTTGGGTAGTGAGCGCTATATTTATTGTACTAACAAGGAACAAGGACTTTGGCCTCCCATCCGCTCAGTTACTATGGCTGGTCTTACCTACAACACGTTCACTTCAAACGCTCACAGACTTCAAAGAGTTGTTTTATTACTTTCAAAGAGACTAATTCAAGCATTTTTAGTTTTTACTTTCAGGGGTGTGAACTATGAACGTCTGTATCTACAAGCCTCTGGGGGACTCAAGCAAATCTACCTGAGATACTGTCTCAGTATCTTGATTAGCCAAATTCCACTGGCAAATTAACGCAACACAACCCTTCCACACTGCTGAAGAATTCTTTGAGCTCAGAGAGCTCACTCATATTCCAAATCCATGCTCTGTTTATATTTTCTTTGTCTTAAACAAAAATTGGCCCCGTTGTGTGGGAGCAATGCTGCAAAAGAAAAATAAGAGACATCCACTGAGAGAAAATGGATATTGTGGGAGCTGAGGAAATGTACATACTTTACCAATTCCGTTTGCTGATGATGTCAGAGTCAAAGAATATCTTAAAAAAACCCAATCCCAACAACTTGGATTCAAAAGCTCTGTTCATCACAGTCTCTTGTTAAAAGAAGAAATGTAAACAACCTCCCTTACCATCCCAAACCCCCAAGAAATTAAGTCTGGCTTTCGTTGGATAGACCCCCAGATGGAATCAAGGGTATGTCTGCAGGGAGAGAGGCGTTAATGTATTGGGGAGGGACGGAGGAGACAGGAAAATTTGATTATGGTATGTGAGATGCAGTGATTCAAGCTGCTGCTTTTCATGGAGACTGAAGAAGGGCAGCCTGACACTTTACAGATTGGGTGTAATACACAGGAAATTTGTCCTTTCTGCCAGAGTAGTCTAGGGATTGGGCTACCCCCACTAGCCACTTTGCTTGGCTGGTAAAAGCTCAGGAGAAAAGGGTTAAATAAATGTTTGTGATATGATAAGGTGGTTGTTTATTCAAGGAATGACAGATTATTGGCTCCCAAGGCAGGGCTGAAAAATAGTACAAAGGAGCTGGCGCTCCCTTCGCTGATGATGTGATTTCCTCCTAAAGTTTTGCTCTTAGTAGGAACAATATGCTTTGGGAATTAAGAGATGATTTTCTTTCAGAATAGAACAGACAGCACAAGAGCTGATTTCTGGAGTCTCCGAATTTTACACTTTGAGTTTTCTTGCTGAATCTTTTCTTCTGAAGTTCTTGCAGGATGGGTTAGTTGTTCTGACGGAGCAACACGCAGGGCAGCAAAATGATAGATTATAATATCTCAAGGATTCTGAACCATAGATTTTATTTATATTCTATTCTCGGTTTATATCTTTACCTATCACCGTTGTGTTAAAATTTGCTCCTGCTTCACTACACTTGAATGCTAATTCTATTCCTAGCCCAGACCTGTATGAAACTAAACTCTGCTCATGACTACCATTGGGGACCTAATTTTCAAATATGAATTGTAATCCCTCCCAGATCACAGTCACCTCTCACACCAGTGCAAATCAGGAGTAACCCTAATGAAGTCAATAGAACAATGCTAGCGTAAAGCCTGTGCGAGTGACAAGAGACTCAACACCTTACATTGGCACTTGGATATACACTATCCTACACTGGAAATACCACTGCAGCGCAGACACTTACCACAGTGACGGAAAGTGTTATTCCATCACTAATAAATCCACCTCTCCGAGAGGCAGTAGCTAGGTCTTCCGTCGACTTAACAGTGTCTACACTGGGGCTTAGGTTGGCTTAATTACAGTGCACAAGGGTGAAATTTTCCACAGCTCTGACTACTCTAGTTAAGCCAACATATCTTTGTAGTGTAGACCAGCCCACCTAAGCACTACTATGGTTATGGCTACACTACCAGCTAGGGGTGTGTTTCCCAGCTCACATACACACTCGCGCTAGGTTGATGTGAGCTAGTGTGAGTATAAATAGTGGTGTACCACAGGCAGTGGTGGCATGGCTTAGCACAAATCTGCCTGCACCCCATGATATGTACTCGGCTCAGTTAAACCATGTTGCTGCTGCCTGTGCTACCATGGCTATACTGCTATTTATACTTGCACTAGCTCTGATCAAGCTAGTGCAAGTATTTGTATACAAGCGGAAATCACATGCCATGGCTCATAGTGTAGACCTAGCCAATGAATGTTAAAGAGCTAGGGGGTCATTCTTTGCTCACTTACACCTTGTAAAATCCTCAGCTGTGCCCAGTAATCGCAGGATACAGCTTTGGGGGGAATTTAAACTTGCTGTTTTTCCACTGTCCCCATCCTCACAGTAGTTTAGAGCAGCCTCGGAGTTGTTCTAAACTGCATTGCCTTGTAAGAGCCCCAAAGGGCCATTATACCAACAGGAATGGACTGAGTGCAGCTTGGTCTGGCTCCCCCTTCTATCCTAGCACACTCCATATACCAGGGGCAGCTGCAGGTAGTGTCATATGCCAAGGGATATCCTCAGCTGCCCACTCCTGGCAGTTTTAGTCTCTTCACACTGCAGAACAATAGGAAGGGCCAGAATCTGGCCCAATGACTTCAGTGGTATTACTTCTGATTTACACTATCTAATTGGGGAGGCACTCGGACACTGCAGTGTCAAATAGACAGACGGATTACACACCCCAGAAATAAAAAAGTGCAGGCTCAAGCAATGGTCCTTTATTCAAGGAGAATTGGTAAAGCACTTCCCAACAGTCCTGTCTTTCTACAGATGATCAGCTGGCCTTAATCTTCTAGACCCAGAGTAATATACTCTGTCAGTGCCACCAGCCAGGCAACTACTTCCTGTGTGGATAACAGGGACATTTCACATTATTAGTACAAATACACATTGTCGAGTCACAATACAACAAAAAGTGAGGGAGAATTTCTCACCAGCGAGAGATGTGCTTGACAGTTTGACTGCACAGAATGAGCTACTGTTGCCAGTACCACATGATGGCTCTGCTGACATCAAGGTCCAGGCAGTCAATCAGAAGCTTAGCAGCGATGTTCAAGCTGTGTGATGCTAGTCATACTGGCATGTTTTATGTCTTTGGAGGAGAGCATAATAATTGTTACAAATCATCAGGAAAATCAGGCAGTAGTTCCCATGATCCTGGAGTAAATGACAGTTAAACCACACATTTGTTTTCAATGTTTATATTTGGCATTAGAGCCTTTTCAAATCAAAACTATGCCAAACATCTTTTATGATCGTTTTTTCCCCCCTAAAGCAAATATGCTAACAATCCAGCAGTGGAGTGCCAGAAACATTTGCTTTCATTCCTATGAAGTGGGGTAAAGAAGAAAAAACAGATTCTATTAAGAAAGCACATAAAGGGTGAGCCTCTTTAACCGCTGGTTGGAATGGCCTGTTGAATTTTGCTCTAGTGTACGTGTATTGTAGAGAATGAACAAATATGTGTTTATTTTGAGGGGTTTATTTATGCACAAAAAATGTGGAATCATTTATAATACTCTTTCTCTCTGGGCCTGATTCTCCTTTCAGGTACCCCAGTGCTCTGCAAACGCATGCAAAGTAGAAATGGATTCAAACAAAGCTCCGAGGACAACTCCTGAAGGATATGAATAACTCCCATTGTGATCGGTGGAAGTTATTCTTACGGTGTCCTGGGATTTGGGGGAAATTCAAATCCAGATCTGAGCTCTAGGTGAGCTGAGCTGAGGTGACATCCTGGCCCCTTGAAGCCTATGGGAGTTTTACCTCTGAGTTCAAAGGAGCCAGGATTTCACTCCTGCAGTTACCCAGGACACTCAGATCTGGTCAGCCCTTAAATGTTATGAAGAGTTGGATCCAAATAACAAGGACCCTTCCCCTAAGGGACTTGTAGTCTGGCAAGTACAGGGCAAACAAAGATCTGGCGCAAGGGTGGGTGCAGACTGCACTAGAGAGCAGATTAATGTTCAAAGGCCGAGTCAAAGAAGGGAAGAGATAAGGGGAATGAAGTGATACCAATGAAGAGAGCTATTAAACTTAATGATAGTCTGCTGATCCACATCCAAACAGGGAGTGTTTTAAGTGTTATTGGATGAGTATTGAACAATACAGACAGATACTGTGGGGAGGGAGGAGCACAGGTCTCTCTCTAAGGGCCTGATCCGGAGAGGTGCAAAGCACACATGGTTCCCTGTATTCTGTTTGTGTTCTTCTGTTATATCGATCACTGTGGTATCTGAGCCCCCTGGCTTTACTGGGAGCTGAAGGGGCTCAGTGCCTATCTCCGAATGTGGTTAAAAAAGTGAGCACAAACCCAGTGGGGAACGTTTGCACTCTGACAGTAGCAGTAGAATGGGTGTTGAGGGATGACGTGCTATACTTCCTGTGACTCAGTGGATGCAGGTGGCTAGTGCTGACCTCTTCATTACTCACCTTCTATTGGAACACACTCCAAAATGGGGTTTATAAGCAAAATACTCCCAAGCATGTCCAGTTAAGATAGGCTAAATAGGCATAATATATATAGCATTTTATTATAGATACCTGGGAATTACTTGGCTCTGCTCAGCCCACCATAAAAATTAAAGTTCTCATTCAGGCCCTGCACAACTCCACCTTGGCTTACATCTTGTTTCTTGTGGTATGCCCACTCGCCCCCTCCGACTCACCAGCAATGGCCATCTCTATGGTATTTCGCCTTCATTTCTGCTCCCACTTCTCCATACATTTATAGGGCCCGGGAGGCCATTCTATCGTAAATTCTGTGCTGTAATTGCTTTTAAGGAAAGAAGTCAATGGTTTAACAAAATGGGAGTCATTCAGCTATGAATGATTGAGCTCCTGGATGTGTCTGTGCACCTATTTCTATACCCCTTTCTCTAGTGCAGTTTATTCCACATTGTGTTGCTGGTCAGGGGATGAGGAAGGAGCAGTCCCTGCATTCCCCAGAACACAAACCTGCAATCCTGCTTCACCCTCACATGGGCTGCACATGGCAGAGTGAAGGCCCCACATGCTGTTCTCCTGTGTAACGGATTTCCTGGGTCCTTTAAAGAAACGGTTCCCAATCATTTTGGTGCAATCTCTGTTTCTTATTGAACTGCCACCTTGTACTCAGAGCTGGAATCCAAATCAAACGAGCCTCAGATGGTATAAAGGGGCACAGCTCCGTCAAAGCCAATGGAACTAGGTCGATTCATGCCAGCTGTGAACTGATATTGTGTAAAAATGTCCTGTCTCTGAAGTGTGTCACCAGACTGCTGATATTAATGTTATTCCACATTGAAACCCATCTCCCAAGTTGCAATTCACGTTAATCTACTGAACAGCACTGGATGCTCTTTGTACACAGACCCTGTCTCATACTGTAATAGTTCAGGATAAAAATACTTTGTCATGCAAAGGGAAAACAAAAGGGCATCAACGTAACTAAAGATTCTTTTTAACTCCAATTCTTGTTTTTGAGATAACCAGACCCACAAATTGAAAGTTCAATAGACCCGTGCATTGCTTAACTGAATGGGAGACCTGACACATCTGTTGCTACTGAGCTATTTCTCTTCCTAGACATGAAACTGGGCTTCAACCAAGCCTGGTTAACAGCAAGTCAATGTAGAGGTCTTGTAGGATGTAATATTTCTTCTCTAAGAGACTATGCTGAACCAGAAGATAATGAGGTTAAACTTGCAGGCTGTCCCTTAACATGAGCTCTTCAATCAGTCAGGAGGACATTTGGTTGCGGTTTAACATTAGCCTTGTCAATGGGGCAGCATCCATCATTTGGAGGAGATGTAAAACCTAGGACCTGCCTGACCTGCTTATGCAGGGCATTTTTCATGAAACTAGGATTGTTAGCTCTAGTGCCCTGGCCATATTGTGGCTTGGATAATTAGTAAATGCTGCCTACTTCTATTCCCCTCTCACTTCTCTTGGACAAAATATTCCTTTTTCTTATGCTGTTAGCACCATTACAATGGCTGCCACTTCCTACCTCTGAGGTTGCTTCCCCACCAAGTGTTCTCATGCTGCAGGCAGTTACAATTTGGCTGCAGATGCTGCTCTCCAATGGTAGGGAGGCTGGCTGGTGCCACCTGGAATTGGGGAATAATAGGGAGTAACACACTGATGAAGTATTTTAAAAGAGGTGACAAGCTTTGCTGTTCACAACATTGCCCACCTATTTGATAGGCATAACATCTCCTCCCATTGACTCAGGGGTGATGCATGTTCTCCATCTTCCTAGTGTGGCTCTACCTCGGAAAAGCTATCCTTTTGCCCTATTAATCTGCTGCTAGTTTTACACTGGTGTAGCCCTTTGAATTCAATGGAGTAACTGAACAATTACACTGTCAGCCTCCTGCACAGATGCACTAGGCGGCAAAGGAATCATAGCAATGTCAGGCTGGAAGACCTCGACAGGTCATCCAGTCCAGTTTCCTATGCTGAAGCAGGACCATCCCTGACAGGTGTTTTCCAACCTGTTCTTAAAAGCCTTCAATGATGGGGATTCCACAACCTCCCTTGAAAGCCTATTCCAGAGCTTAACTACCCATATATGTAGAAAGTTTTACCTAATATCTAACCTAACTCTCCCTTACTGCAGATTAAGCTCATTACTTCTTATCCGACCTTCAGTGGACATGGAGAACACAGTCCTCCCAGTGTCCTTTTCCTCTTTAGAGCAACTGCATGGAGCAGCCATATTTGTCTCACAGGACAAGCAACATGTCACATGAGAAATAATGTTACCATAGAAACCTAGTCTGTATTCCCTGACTTTCCTTAATCTTAACACTGCATTGGCATTCATATATCCTTATTCTCCTCTTGCATACACTGCTGTAAATCATCACTAAAGCCACTGAAATCAATGAAATTACACTGGCATAAGTGAAAGAATAATCAGGCCCAGGATAATGCTGTAAAGCACGTGACACCTGTGAAAGGAGTTATATAAATAATTCAGTCCTGGCAAGATTTCCAGTCCAGTTTTCCAGTCTCAAGAGGTTTAAAGAAGGTTCAGATTGGCGTCCAAACTTTTGTCTGATTATCTCAAGCAAACTGAACTCACAAACCAGCATAGGTTCACCCACTGTCAGCTTTTGTTAGAAAGAATTATGTCACATGCATTTGGAGTCATTAACCCAGCCTTCCAATTGATCTTCAAATGTAAGAGCTTTTGGCAAACACACAATAGGCAAGCAAACAGATTATGCAGATGCATAAAGCACATTGTTAATATCATATACACTAGACAGGAGTGTAGTCTTTATTTTTAGTTAAGTAGGAGACACTGAAGTCAGAATTGTCATTCAGAGGTCAAAGATTAAGTGGCAAACTGGATAAAGCATAAACAGGACCTCAGAGATATGGAACAGTGGAAGAGTCCCATCTTATTTTTTTTAAATGTTATTTGTTCATACTAAATACTTATCGGTCAATATTTTTTCTGTGGTGACAGAAGCTACATAATAATTAGAGATGTGTGGGTGGTGAGTTGTTCTCTTAAGTTATTGTTATAGATGTATTCTAATATATAGTGCCATTTATTTGACAATAATTAGAAGCAAATTAGCCACAAAGAAGCCTCTTTAGTTGGAAAAAAATATAGTTTTGTGGGACTAAATTCTGTCTCCTGCATCAAGCCCAAATATCCAGGTTTGGAATAGGGGGTTCTAGGGGTTCCAGGGAGGAAAGGGAATCTTACTGCTTTAGATAACTCTATTCCATCGGAAAATAGCTGGTAGATTTACAGATGAGCAGATCCATTGGTGCCACCCCAATCTCTCCCTTGTCCCGTTCTGCCCCACTACAGGGGCATGCAAACAGGCCCCCTGCTGAAATAGGGCTGGCACACATCATGTGCCACGGAGCCAATCCACTGACTCCAATGCTATCTAGGGCTCTTTGTACGTGCAGAGGTAGGCCAGGCTTTGCCTCACAGTATGTAATTTACACTCTTAGAAAGTGTACGATTCAATCAAACATACAACCTCTTCCTTCAGATTCATGCTCCATTCACTTAGGGTACGTCTATACTTACTTCCTGGTCCGGATGTAAGCGATCGATCTTCTGGATTCGATTTATCGCGTCTTGTCTAGACGCGATAAATCGATCCCGGATCAATCCCGGAAGTGCTTGCCATCGACGCCGGTACTCCAGCTCAGCGAGAGGAGTATGCGGCATCGACGGGGGAGCCTCCCTGCCGCGTCTGGACTAAGTTCAAACTAAGGTACTTCGAATTCAGCTACGTTATTAACGTAGCTGAATTTGCGTACCTTAGTCCGAAGTGGGGGGTTAGTGTGGACCAGGCCTCAGTTACACATGCTTAGGGCCCTACCAAATTCACGGCCATGAAAAACATGTCATGGACCATGAAATCTGGTCACCCCGGTGAAATCTGGTCTTTTGTGTGTTTTTACCCTATAGTACACAGATTTCACCGGGGAGACCAGCATTTCTCAAATTGGGGGTCCTGACCCAAAAGGGAGCTGCAGGGGGGTTGCAGGGTTATTTTAGGTGTGTCACCCTTACTTCTGTACTGTCTTCAGAGCTGTGTGGCCAGAGACAGGGCAGTCCTTAGCATTTATGGGCCCTACGCAGTATCATTAAACTGGTGTCCCTATGCTCCACTGAAGGCGGTCCCCAGACAGCACCGCTGACCCCAGTGTGTCGAGGGGGCACAGCCACCACCCCCATCCAGGGACCCCCAGAACGCCCCCCATTGCTGACACACACCGAGCTTTGTACACAGCAGATGTTGCGGCAGTGGCTCAAGGCAGGCTTCATGCTGTCATATGGGGGCTGCATCTTGCCAGAGCCCACGGCCTTCTTGCAGCCCCTAGCCACTCCTGGCTCACCACAAGCATTTTGAGAGGAAGTACCAAGCAGTAATAACAACAAAAATATTACAAGTGTGTGCGTATGCGTGTGTGCGTGACAGAGTGTGTGTGTATGTGTGGGTGAGAGAGAGAGAGCCAGTGCATGTGAGAGAGACCAAGAGAGAGCCAGTGTGTGTGTGTGTGTGTGACAGAATGTGTGTTGGGGAGTGTGACAATCTGTATTGGGGGACTGTGGGTGTGAGAGCCAGTTTGTGTGTGAGAGAGTATGTCTGTGTGTGTGTTAGGGAAGTGTGAGAGACAGTGAGTGCACTGTCACTTTAAGTCCTTGCCTCCCTCCCTCCCACGCTCATCCCAGCCCCCACCCCCACCTCAACTCCCTGCTGACTCACGTGGAAGTTTCGCTTCTCCTGTCCTGACCCCACCCGGCCCCTGTTGGAGACTGAGCGGTGCAGGCAGGCAGGGTCTAGGGAGGGACTCCACTCTGGGGGGTGGTGGGCCAGGCCGCCGCACTGCCAGTGACCGGCCGTGCCGCTCTGGGCTCCCTGGGGCTGGGGCAGCAGAGCTGGAGGCTGGAGCCCTCATCCGGCCAGCTGAGGAGCGAGTGAGGGAGGAGGCGGGGAAAAGCCCTCCGGAGAAGAGAGGATTCCAGCCGCGGCCAGCGAGGGGAATGGTGCCTCAAATTTCCAGGTGCCCTATGCAGCCGCGTATGCTACATATGCCTAAGGATGCCCCTGGCCAGAGAGCTCTGGTTGTTGGCCAGACGCCCAGCTCTGAAAGCAGCATCCCACCAGCAGCAACTCAGAAGTAAGGGTGGAAATACCATAACATGCCACACTTACTTCTGCGCTGCTGCCTTCAGAGCTGGGAGGCCAGAGAGCGGTGGCTACTGACTGAGGGCCAAGTTCGGTAGGCAGCAGCACAGAAGTAAGGGTGCCAATACCATACCATGCCACCCTTACTTCTGCACAGCAGTTGGTGGCGGCTCTGCCTTCAGAGCTGGGCTCTCGACCAGCAGCCGCTTCTCTCCAGCTGCCCAACTCTGAAGGCAGAGCCACTGCCAGCAGCAGTGCAGAAGTAAGGGTAGCAGTACCACACCCCCCTACAATAACCTTGCGACCCTCCCTGACCCGACTCCTTTTTGGGTCAGGACCCTTAAAATTATGACACCGTGAAATTTCAGATTTAAAGAGGTGAAATCATGAAATTTATGATTTTAAAAATCCTATGACTGTGAAATTGACCAAAATGGACCGTGAATTTGGTAGGGCCCTACACATGCCCCAGCCAGAACCCTTATCACCCAAACACACCTGGAATTATACCCCCCTCAGACACTTTAGCCATCCCCATCTCAGACCCATGCCACTTCCTCAGATCTTGCTCAGACACACCCTCGCCTACTGACAAAGGCCCCTTCCTCAGGAAACCCCTCTTTTCAACCCGCCCTCTTCAACCAAATGGGCATTCAGCTGCCCCTCCCATCACTCCAACACATGCCCCATTATCACCAGACACTACCCCCGGTGTTTTCCCTGGCCTCCAAATAAAGAATTAAAACTAAAAAGGTTCAAGAACTCTCAGTAGAAAATCCAAAAATCAATGTGTTTTAAGAGATACTTTTCACTCTGCTGCTGCAGCTCTCTAGTCTACACCCTTCCTCTCCCATAGCTCCCCTCCGGTGGTGCTTCCTCTGTCTGCCATGACGATCATGGTTGAAATTAAAACCCAGTCATGTGTACTGTAATGTACTTTTTCTAACAAGCACACAATGCCCAGAGGTGGAAAATCTTTCTTTTGACACTACTTGATCTTTGCCGCCCCTGATTTAAGAAAACACGCCTCAGGGAAAGGGGAGAGGAATGACCTTTCTGAACTGCTTCCTCTGATTGTTCCTCTACCTCCGAGGCCAACAAGCATGTGCTTTTACTGTGTTGGTTTAGGGACTAGCTGAGGCAGAAATACTTCAACTGTGGTATCTTCAGGACTGCGCAGGAGAATGCATGTTCTAACCATACCCTAGCACCAGAAAATCCACAGACAGATCTATGATATTCAACCTTACAAGAAATATTTCCCAAAACTCCTGTTAGATATGAGATTGGACAAGAACACTGGCTCAGCTCTCTAAACTGCTAACACTTGGATTTGGATCAGTGTTACAAAATGGGCATATCTGTTTGGGGACCTAACCGGAATTCCAGCCCTGATCTAGGAAGGTCAAATTCAGATCTGGTTCCACGTCTGAATCCAGTGGCTGCACTGGCTTCAGATACAAAATGACCACAAAACCAGATTCTCAATAGTCATTTTACCTTCCAGGGTTCTGATTCTGACCTTATGCTGGTTAAATCATGAGTTACTCTATGGAAATCAGCAGAATTACACCTGTGCAAAACTGGTGTAAATAAGATCAGAATTAGACTTTGGGTCTGATTCAGATTTTCACTAAGGCCACTTCTCTGGTTGGTAAAGGGGCTTTAAATTGGGAATAAATAATATGTAAATCCACTTGAAGGCCACTTGACACTGTGAGAGTGGTGTAAATGGATTTAAGTGTTAATGAGAATCAGGCCTCCCCCAGTATTTTTGAGATGAGGTGTAAGTTATATGTTTGCATAAATTATACCTTTTTTTGTCTGGCTCCCTCAGCTGAATTGAGCTGCATATAATGACAAGGGCATATTTGCTTTTTGTATAGCTTTCAGCACAAATTGAAGAACATTCCACAGATAAACTGAGTTCATAACTCACCAAATTATATTAAATTACAGAAAAGTGATAAAAAAATCGTACATGAAGTATACAGTGTAAAATAGATTGAAAGAGACAAACTTAAATCAATATACACCTCATAAGAAATTTTTCTATATTGTGTACAAAATATGAAGCAAATAATTACATACCAGTGAATATTTCTACAGACTATCTTTTTCCTCAGCCTGAGATGAAAGCTAAAGTTACAGCTTTATCCTAGTGGAAATGCAGATGTTTATGTGATGTGTACTCATTCTTTGTTTACATAACCCAGAGTTTTCAGCTACTTTATCAACTAACCACCTCTCCGTTTTTCACTGGCTCTCAGAAGTGCTTAGCTTTATTTCACAGCTTTTGTACCACTATGATCAGAGTGACATGCTGAGAAACGGCTGAGGACTGAGCAAGAGATTTAAAGCAGTTAAAATGCACTGGGAAAGTTTCTGTCTCCAGAAGTGGTAGAATTTCTGGTGTTGGAGAGTTGGGTAAAGTGACACCACAGAGCCTGGAGAAAATGATAATGACAATCATGTATATAGCACCTTCTAGATAGGAGCCCAAAGTGCTATATGAGCTGTAGCACCACAAGAATCGCATCTCACACAAAGATCTAACGCAATCCTTGCCATGTTGCTGCACAAACTGAGATCATGACTTATCACTAATAGCTGATTTATCATTTATAATAATGCAGTGGCTTGATAATGGTTTGGAGTCCAGAGCTTTTCATCCCTATGTCCCTGGTTCAAATTCAATGTACATTGGCAATGATTGCAACGAATTTCAATCCTGTATGGTGACCAGCTAGGCTAAGCTAATTTGAGATGAGGAACTCAACTCTAGAGAACACGAGTTAAATGCAGTGAAGACATACCCTATGTGAAATGAATTGGGGGCTATTTCCTAGCAGACAGCAAGAGCACCTGATCCTAATTGGCACTCATTAGCATCCTTGATGGCAGACTCAGTAGACAATCCAAAGATGGGGCAAGGAGCTATGGTCACTCAGTGGAGGCAGCATGGGAAAAGCTAACTACAGTGCTTTCTGTGCTTTACCTGTGCGGTGGATAAAGAGAGAGCTTCATTCTTCACAGCTGTAACTTTTCACTGGCACTAACTTCATTTACACCAGAAAGGCCAGGCTGTGAGCATGTGCAAAGCTCCTACACTGCAGGAAATGAACTGGTAACAATGCTGGTAGCCAAATTCTGCTCCTACTTACACTATTTCAGCCTCACACCAGTTACAACCTCACTGAATTCAATGGGGTTTGGACTGGTGTAACCAAGAGACGATTTGATAAAATGACCTAACTCCTCAGCTGTTATAAATCACCTGAGTATCGAATGCCTAATTAGATCTTTCTGTCCATATATTTCACATAAAACAACCCTTACACTATTTTGCTGTAATGATCCCTCACAATACAGCTTACAACTGTTGTCCCACAGAATACTGTAGTGCTTTTCAAAGGGCTTTAAAAATCATTTGAAATTTGAGTATATTTTTAAATTGCTGCTGCTTCACCTACCCTCCCCCAGTATTCAAAAAGTGTTTTCCCACCCACATTTTAGCACATCCCTGTTTCCTTTTTTCCTCCAAAATGTAAGAATGCTTATTATTTTAATGGGGTTTTTTATACACCTTGCCAAAAGCTGTCCAAAACAGACCAGTAGAAACTTTGCAAACATCCAGACATGTTTATGGCTCTATGAGTAGTGGGGTGAAGGACCACTGGTAAATGGGAGAAGGAGGGAGCATGATTCATTTTGATAACAATACAGTCTAGTGCTTTTTTTCAGTATGCCTAAAATAAGTCACTGTCTGACTTGTGTAAATCTTTCCACTGCCTCTTAAATTACCACTGGATATTTGGGAAACGTATTTTTTAATAAGGGGAAAAAAACCTATTGCAGTCTCTTCCAAACAACACTTAACTCCTTGACACAAGGTCAGCTGGAAGTTTTATTTTTTCCCCTAATCTGTGAGCAGTTCCCTGTGAGACTCGGAGAACTGGGGCTTGTCTGCTGGCATGTTTTACACAGCTGATCCATTAGAACCCTGCTCTTCCTAGCCTCCCTGGCACCGCTTTGATCAGCGACATGCTTTAAAAAGAAAAAAAAGTAAAAGGCTCTTCTCTGATCAGGCATCCCTCCCCTTCACTAAATCATCCCAGGCACTTTAAAGCCATAGAAATCAGAGTATGGGACCCCTCAAGCTCTGTGAGGTTTCTTGACAGCTCTACAGTAAAACATCCAGACACGAGACAGTAACGCCTTTTGCCCAATTGTCTCTCTTCCTTGCATTGTTGTTAACCTCTTTGCTGCTGGTCCACACTGTGGTGAAACACTGTGATGGTCCTTTGAAATCTTGAGCCAACCTCCCATTGTAATGTCTGCAGTCTAAAGGTGATATACCTAGCTTACTTGGCATACTGTGTGTAAGAAAAAAAGCAGAGAAACCGAGAAACAGCATGATCTCTATGCTTGCTTGGTCACATCCAAGGAAAGTTGACTGACAGAGGATTCTGATTCAACCTCTCCTTTGTAGAGGGAATGTTCATCTGCTTGTGATTTCCCAGGCTGGAGGGGGTATGTGAGTGTGTGTGTGTGTTCCTAATAGCAGTGCTAAAAATCCATCAACTATGGCAAGTCCGTGTCAGGCCTTACCCTGTTAGAGGAAAATGAGAAGAGAAGGGAAGGGGAGATGTGAGTGGAGTGTGGAGGACCATGGTGGCCTAGAAATGATGCATGCATCTGGCTCTATCATCCCATTTGGCCAGATTCACTGCTTGTGTGAATAAGACCAGTCTGCACAAAAGCCCCCAGTCACGATGTGGATGGATAGCTCAGTGGTTTGAGCATTGACTTGTTAAATCTGGGGTTGGCAGTTCAATCCTTAAAGGGACCACTTAGGCCTGGTCCCCACTAAGCCCCCACTTCGGACTAAGGTACGCAAATTCAGCTACGTTAATAACGTAGCTGAATTCGAAGTACCTTAGTCCGAACTTACTGCGGTCCAGACGCGGCAGGAAGGCTCCCCCGTCGATGCCGCGTACTCCTCTCGGCGAGCTGGAGTACCGGCGTCGACGGTGAGCACTTCCGGGATCGATCCAGGATCGATTTATCGCGTCTTAACCAGACGCGATAAATCGATCCCAGAACATCGATTGCCTGCCGCCGGACCCTCCGGTAAGTGAAGACGTACCCTTAGGGATCTAGGGCAAAATCAGTAGTTGGTCCTGCTAGTGAAGGCAGGGGCTGGACTCCATGACCTTTTTGGGGTCCCTTCCAGTTCTATGAGATAGGTATATCTCCATATATTTATTTATATTTTAGAAACAGTGCTCTGTAAGTGCAAGCAGACTAGCGTTCACCTGTTCTTCACACCAGTAGTGACAGCAGTAGCCAGGGGCCTGGGCAGCCCAGGCGGGAGCCTAGTGGAGCACACCCTGTGGACAGGCTTGTGGGCAGGAGGGGGAGAGGAAGAACACAAAAGGTGCCACTGCAGCAGCTATCAACCTAGTATGGTTACAGCCATAAATAATGGGTGACCATGCGACTCCTGCTGAGGAGATGATTGCATAAGAGAGGTCAGTTTCTGCCAGTAACATAAGTAGAGGATGCCCCCTGTGATGGGCCTGGTATAAGAACCTGGACACAGAAGATAGACACAAGGCACAAACTAGACCCCAAGGTCACAGGGCACAGGTCTCAGGGACCAGCATCAGTCAATGGCAGCAACACATAGGGATCAATGCACATCTTTTTGAATCCAATAAGGGAGAGACAGAGGCATACAGAGAACAGTGGTATAGCAATGAGCTCCTTGCCAACACAAATCAGCTGGCTCCAGGATAGGTGTCCAGGTGCACGAAGCTGACCCACATTGCTGGCATGACTGAGCTCTCTGACACCCATGTAAATCAGAAGTAACTACACTGAATCATACTGGTATCAGTGAGATCAGCATCAGGGCCAGTGGAGTCTTGCCAGTGTAAATAAGATCAGAATCTGGGTCTTTCAGCCAGGTGCACCCCCAGCATGCAGGTATGCGTGCGCACACACACACTGTCCCCTGGAGGATGAAAGGAAAAGGCACTATCAAGATGTAAATTAAGCCATGGCGAGCCGATCCCCTTTGCAGGCATTAGGAATCTCCATATCTCACTATGTGCATTCTCTCTTAGCAGCACAGCAGTGGTGTCTTGGTAAACAAAGAAGTGGGTAAACTAAATTCCATCTTGCCCAAATGAGAAGTGGGTAAACTCCATTTACCTGCATTTAACCTCAGCTGCACTGGCACTTGGCTTTTGCAGCACAACTGAGAGCGGATTGTGGCTGCTGTATTTTGTTCACTGTTTGTGGTCCATCCTGAACATGGGAGGGGATAAGATGAATGCACTGATCATGGATCTGCTGATATACCCACTCACCACTCCATTTCTGGAAAGCCATGCCTCTTCTGGTACAGCAAACACCAGCCAATTGGTGCCTGTAGAGTATAGTTAAGTAAGTAAATGCATTTATTCATCTCTGAATATTGATGACATCATAACAGAATTTTCAGAAGCCTTCAGGATCTTTCACTAACATCAAGCACTCAGCAACTGACCTTCCTGTGATCTGCTGCACACCACCTGTCCATTTCTTACTACAATGACCCTCCACCATTCTTTCCCTGATAACTTTTATCAAGGTAATTTCCATCTCTATGCCAAATGTGACCAAAGCTCATACATTTATGTTTGTTGACTTCTAACATCACAGTCTATTTCTCTCCAATAGGCATAGGCATTTGTCTTTTTTCCCATCCAGGAGCTACTCAAGAGTCTTTGCTAGCTCCACATTCACAAGCTTCCATTTTCTTCTTGTCAGCAGCATTAACTTCCCATGATATGCATCCATAAATTGCTATGGAAAAAAATAGGGTTTTCACCAATTGCCCCGTTGTACCTTTCAAGATGCCATTGTTTTCCCACAATTTCTTAATGGAGGCTATAGAGGCTGAGCAAGTCATCCCTAGTCTTCTTCCAATTTCTTTGGGACAGCTTCCTTGGCTGGATATATGTGATTACAGATAACTAAATTCATCTGCTGTCTCTACACGTCGTTCATTAATCGTGATGTCTGCTTGCATCCCATTTTTGTTAGTCATGTCAACATACATGTGATTTTGGTTTTGTCGCACCCAGGAATAGCTCATATTTCTCACTAGCTGTTTTTACAGACTCTGACATTGCATTTCATTGGTGGTTGTGGCAAAGAACGTCATCAGCATATCTGAGGTCCGTTAAGAAGTGTCCTTCAGTGGAAATTTGTGCTCCTTCCACTTTATCAAAACTTTCCAAGGCTTGTCTCACAATAAATTCTGCGTATTTCTTTAAAAGGCTTGGGGACAAAATACACTATTGTCTCATACCCTGCTCAGTGGAAAACCACTCACTGTTGTCTTTTGTTGGTGGTAGAGACTTGCCATGAATTCTATGAAATGCTTTGGAATCCCCATGTTTGCAGTATCCTCCAAAGACAGTCATGTCAGACAATATCTAAGGCCTAGTCTACACTAGCGCTCTAAGTCGATGTAAGTTATGTTCGTTAAATTATGTAAATAATGTAACTTAAGTCGACTTAGCTTACACCGACTTAAAGCAGTGTCTACACCGCACTATGTCGATGGGAGACGCTTTCCCATAGACATAGCTTCCGCCTCTTATTGAGGTGGATTAATTAAGTTGACAGGAGAGTGCTCTCCCATCAACTTATTGTGCTGTCACAAGATCCACTAAATCAATGCTGCTGCATCTATCAGCGCCGATATAGCCCGCTGTATAGACAAGGCCTAACTCTTTTGAGTAGTCAGTGAAGCACATGGGTGATTGCATAGTGCCCATTCCTAAAGCAATTTTCCACTTTTTGGGGGATTATCTGGAATTTTTTGCTTTTTCACCTGCTGAGTGCCACACAAAAGAGCAAATATAGCCCCTGGATTGGCTGAGCCTGATCCTCCCCATCTCATTTATATAGGTATAAATCAGAAGTAATGATGTAGTGATGTCAGTGGAATTAGACCAGTCTAAAACTAAAGTGAGAAGGAGAATCAGGCCCTGTGTTTCTATCATATAGCTTCATCTGAGGTGGTATAGAGACCACGGGAGGGGAGAGGGGGCAGGGAGATCAGGGCTGACATATTTTGAAATTATGAAGATCATTCAGGTGAGCAGCTAGGCATTCATGTTCTAGTCCTCTCCATCATCAGTTGCTTTGGTGGCCTTGGGCAAGTCACCCAAACTCTCTGCCTTAGTGTTCTCCTGTGTCAGGGAGGATAAACAATACTTTTCCACCTACCTACCAGGTGTGTTGTGAGGATTAATTAGCTCAGTGGTTCTCAACCTTTTGCAACCCATGACCTCATATTACAACCTGAAAAATGTCCTTGATGCCTCTTCCATCTCGCCATAAAGAAAGGGAGGGTGGTCACAACCCCCAAATGATACAATGTTTTGAACATGTAAAGTATTACACAAATGCTAAATACTGTTAATTAGTAGTAGTAGTAGTAATAATAGTATCTGTTCAATTAGTGAAGGGCAATAATGCTGTGTTAAAGTCCTTTTAGCCTGCCTCCACCCGCATATTTGCTGTAGAACGAATACATACCAGACAACGCAGAAAAGCTGCATGAGTAGTCAGCTATTGAAGACATTTCATGGAAATCCCCTAAACCACAATTTTAACAATTTCCCTTCTCCCCACCCATCTCACCCCCACACATTAATTCCTTGCCTTTTATGTTCATGTTTCATAGATGCGAATGAGGGGAGCTTTATGCCCCTGAATGTCCGCTTTTATTTTTTTATTGAGTTGGCAGGATGGATGGGGGTGATGTGGCTGGGTCACCTCTTGGCAGATTTATCAGCGCTGATGTTTTTCGCAGCCAGTAGAAGCAAGAACCACGAAAACATGTCTCATTTTTTTTGCACCCCATGTAGTTTGTAATACCTGAGTGATTGCCAAGTGGTCCCATTTCAGACAGGACCTCCCATCTGCCTTTAAAGCTTGTCTGAAGGCACTTCAGCCTTCATTTTTGGAATGAGCCCCTGGCAGGAGAGAAGGGGTGCCACAATCTAACCTTCTTTATCGAGGTTCCTCTACAGTATTATGGCAAATGGTCACAATGGTACTAACTGGTCAGAAAGATTCCTAGAATTGTCCAGCTTTCACCTCTGAGCATCTGTAGCTTTGAGAGAGTATGTCCCTCTGTGTGTTCACCTCCCAACCCTAGGCCATCATTTTTCATTTTGCTACTGGCCCTATCTTGCTGCGCCAGTGTGCTCTGGTTGGAGTACATAGCTGAGGAGGGAGATGAACACACAGAACTTTGCAATCTCAGTCCACTAATGTTGCAATTCAGACCTTGGCTGGAGAAGGATCTCTTCAACTCCAGGTATCCCTCATACTATAAATTATTACAACTAGATCCCATAAAACAGTTTCATAAGCTCTCTAACAATTTGTCTGTAAGCCAGCTCCACAATGCCTAGCCCCTGGGAAGCCTTAAGATCTAAGATGGCTGAAAATGGTAAAGAGAGAAGATGACAGACACCTTAGTAAAAGCAGGGTTAGAAAAAAAACATCAATTTTTCAGATCATTTGTAGACTTATGACCTCCATTTTGTAATTTAAAAAAATGTGCAATTAGCGTAATCAGATCTATGGGAAGCAAAGCAGTCTCTGAGTCTCAAAAGGCAGGTTCTGAGAAACTGCAGCCAACTTTTACTGAGGCTGACTGGAGACACTACATCACAAAGAGCCTGAACTGTGCCAAAGCCTTCTTCCTATGAAAAATGATGTTTCAATTTAGGCTCCTGTATATTGTATTTGTTAATCTCCCTCTTGCTTGCTCTCCCTCTCTCTTTGACATTGTAAATGGAAGCATGAAGAATGTATTTCCTCTTATTGGGATGGACATTCAATCCTAATTTCTCAATGAAAAGAAATCAAGTTAATCACTTCTGTTTCTCATCAGCTTCATGCGTTCCCTGTATCTTTAGGTCAGAAAACGAGACACTCCATTGTGTGTTAAAAGGCCCAAACTCATTCAGTACCTGGGAAGAGGGAAATTCTCAGGACTGAAGAATGGAATTATAGGCTGCTTTAATGATATAATGAGATGCCAGTAACAAAAAAGGCCTCGAGGGACTGTTGGCAATCACGAGGGGGATGCTGAGTCTGGGCTCCAAGGTCATTCCCTTCCCCTATGCAGACAATTGCTGAAAGTTAGCACTGTAGAAGGAAGGAAATCTTACTGTTTTATTCAGTGATCCTGTGATGGGGTGTATCTACCCCAAACTGACCCAGCTGGGGTTAACCTCACACTGTGGGCCAAAGAGGCCGAGGCCATGGCCACTCGGCCCTGCTGGGCATGCTAATCCTGGAGACAGGATATAAAAAGGAGTGGCCCAGCTCAGTTTGGTGTGGTGTAGAAGGAGAGCAGATGCGAGCTGCAGGCTCCTGCCAGGGAGTTGCTGGACCTATAGACCACAGTGGCCGAGCCGGTGGGATTGACAACGGAACCCCCGTTGACCCTGGAGGTGAATTGGAAGGCTGACACCCCCTGGAGAATTAACAGAGCAGGAACCAAGGGTAGGAAGTGACCCTGGGAAAGTGAATGTTAAAATAGGAAACCGAGTTGAACCACGCACTATCGGTTTCACAGGGCCCTGGGTCAGGACCTGGTGGAGAAGGATGGGCCCAGGTCCCCCTACCCTGCTCAACACCCACCACAGGGTGTGGGCTCTGCTCAAGGACTCTGGTTGCCCTGAAAGCAAGGGCAATCCCTGAGGACTCTGACCAATAGGCTATGCCACCCTAAGCACAAGGGCAGCTCCAAGAATTCTGGCCACTAGGCCACGCTGTCCTGAGAGCAAGGGCAGCCCTAAGGACTCAGGCCACTGGGCGCACTACCCTGCTTTATAAGCTAGGACAGCCATGTCAACTCTAGCCACTTGAGCCGTAACCCCTTATTTGTTATACATGATCGGACACCCCGTGATGGGATGTATCTACCCCACAACAGATCACCTCTGTCTAACTCAAAGAGCAGTGGAGATAGGCTTTAGAGAGCAGTGTTTAATGGATAAAAAATGGGGAGGGAAGAGAAACTTGAAACTTCAAAGAAAGAACTTTAAGATACCCTACAGTAGAGTACATTCAAATAAAGTTAAGAGTTTGACTCGCTCACCAAATCAGGGAAATTCAGAGTTAAGTACAGGCTAAGGTCCCAATTCTGCAATGAGCTTACTCATTGCAGATTGGGACATAAACCTTTATCATAGAGGGTTCAGAATGAAGTATGCTCTTACTCTGTCCTTACCGCACCATGTTGGGCCTAAATATTGTAGCTTAGAAGATATGTACAATTAGCCAGGCCTCACGGGGAGGGGGGAGGAAGGAGAGACAATTGTACTGGGGTCCCAAGCTCAGAGGGGATCCCCAAATGTATAACTGGGGTAAAATAGGAGAGGATGGGCTCCCCACAAACGTGATGTACTGGGGCCCCAAATTTCTGTCATGGAATCACCCACTGTTCTGAGGCTTCTCTGAATATTGCTTGCAATGAAATATTTAGGTTAAATTAAACATTATTTCTTATTATTTTTCTTTTGTGGTGGCATCCAGAGACCCTTATTAAGATCAGGGTCCCATGGGGACAAGCACTGTACACGAAGAGGAAGATATCATTGCTGTGTTCAAAAGCTTCAAATCTGGAGACAAAATGCCACAAGTGAAGATAACAAACAACAGGAAGGAAAAAAGGATAGAGGACAAAAGTAAGGAATAGGAACATGTAGGCTCAGACTAGCTAGATGCATAATTTGGTTGGTCTGAGTCATTTTGAAGACTTTTAAAATACAGTATATATATTTGTTTATGTCTTATAGCAACCGGTCTCAAAATTGACTGTGGTTGAAGTATCCGAATACTATAGACTGGACTGTGCCTTTAGGCACAGGTCTGAGGAATGGGCAGTGCACAAGGTGCATCGTATCTACCATTGCACTTTTCACAGCAGTATGAGCATGTTGGCTTTAGTCTCCTGATTAAGTTCTAGCTTGTGTCATTAAATTATGCTTATGCAATTACTGAAAATGCAATAATCATTTCAATTTATAATACTACAGCTGCACACATTATTCACTGCTTCACGCTTCTGTGTACTTTTGCTACTCTCCATAGGCAGCTGCACCTCAGCAGCTGGCAAAGTAATTCCTATCTATCTACCTGCTTACCTACCTACAGGTCTATACATGCTGGTACAGATAATAGTTTAGACTATCACTACAGCGTGTCAAGAATTGTGGGACATATTTGTATGGAAGGCATTGTCTAGCAAGCAAAATTGTTGTAATCAAGGTTATATCTTTGTCACTGCTGTCACAAGTCAAGGTTTCCAAATTTTTTGAGGCATCACTTTTCTCTCAAATGCAAAGTACCTCAAATACTTTACTACCAGTTGTATTTGCAAAAGGGAGTAGCCACAGTTACACCCCAGCATTCGGGTGCAAACTTACCACTTGAGCACATACAAATCTGGGGATTTTGCAGGCCCTGACTAGACGTTTGTAATCTTTCTGCCAGTTTGACTCGGCAGCAACAAGGGACAGGTTCAATAGCTAGGTTTTCCTCTTCAGGGCCGGATTAATCTTTTAGGGCCCTGGTGCCTGGACTGTGGCCCCGCCCCCACTCCACCCGCGCTCTGCCCCGAGGTCCCACCTCCGCTCGGCCTCTTCCCCACCCAAGGCTCTGCCTGCCACTTATAGTGGGGGAGGGGGCAGAGAGGAGTGAGCAGGGCGTGAGGGTGGAGGGGGAGGAGAGGAGCAGGCAGCAGGCAGGGCGGGAAGAGGCCAAGCAGGGATGGAGATATACCTATCTCATAGAACTGGAAGGGACCCCGAAAGATCATCGAGTCCAGCGCCCTGCCATCACTAGCAGGACCAAGTACTGATTTTTGCCCCAGTTCCCTAAGTGGCTCCCTCAAGGATTGAACTCACAACCCTGGGTTTAGCAGGCCAATGCTCAAACCACTGAGGGATGGGGCTTTGGGGTGGAATGCAGGAGGGCAGGGCCATGGTCTGGGCACCGGGGGCTCTTCTGAGTGTGGGCCCAGTGCCACAACACCATTGGCGCCATTGTAAACCTGGTACTGTTTCTCTTAACAATACAAAATAGAATCAGCTCTATCCCCCACCCAGTGATCTGGGAAAACTAAACACCACCCCTGGGTGCCTCTAGGAGGCAGTAGTTCCCCACTCACAAACATTGAGTCTGTGTACAACAAAACTTTTATTAAAAGGGAAAGGGAACCCACTATTAATTTGGGGAAATACTACAACCATGATTCGAAAGCATGTAACCATAAGCAAACACCTACTCCACAGTACATTGAGCAGTGTCCTTTGCCTCAGTTTCCCTCTTTGGGGTGAGAAAGTCAGAAGAATGAATGTCCCTTTAACACGCCTCCCCCCTTTCCCTCCACGGCATCCTACTCACAGTTGGTTGTCCTTAGTGAGCAAAGACTCAGAGTTCAGAGGTGCATTCACATGGGTCCACCTCTCACTCCCTGAAAAGGGTGGAAGGCCATAAAGCAAGGCCTCCACTGCCACCTCTACCTCTGCAACTGGCTCACTGCTGCTGCCGCTGCTCATCTCTGCTGCTGCTTGCCACTTCTGTGCTGCTACATTCTGAGGTCCTCACACTTAGCCCAGCTCTTACTGATTTCATTGGATAGCAGGGAACCTCTGGGCTGCTGCCTCTTCATTGCCTTTCACTGCAATACTGTCCCCATATCAGCTCCAAGGCTTGTCTCCTAAACCTACTCCGTGATATTGGCTCTAGTAATCACTGAACAGACACAAGGACTCTCAAATGAGTCCTATCAGCTCTGTCTTTAAACACTTGAGAGAAAGGCAGGTCAAATGCTGTCTAGGGCTTTCTAGTGTTGCGGTAGCTGTGTTGGTCCCAGGATATTAGAGAGACAAGGTGGGTGAGGTAATATCTTTGACTGGACCAACTTCTGTGGGTGAGAGAGACAAGCTTTTACGCTTACACAGAGCTCTTCTACTGTGTCTGAAGAAGAATTCTGTATAAGCTCGAAAGCTTGTCTCTCTCACCAACAGAAGTTGGTCTAATCAAAGATATTACCTCACCCACCTTGTCTCGCTGACTTTTTAGTCCACACCATCGGTTTCCCAACCCCGCTGATGTTCAATGGAATCTGGCATCTTTGCCCCCTGCTTAGGAAGTGAGGCTTAGTGTAGGGTGACCCCCTCAATCAGAGGATGCTAAATATCATTCTGCTGCCCTTTACTCAGACAATAAGAAAAAGCAACATTTCATCATCCACTCAATACTCAAGTAAATTGTAACCCAAAACCAGCCAAAATTGATCATTTTGGCAAAATAGGTCTGTTGGCTGAACACCTAGACAGGTGTCTATGCAAATATGGTCTGCTCCTGAAGTCTTTTCCCCCAGGGCATCACTAGCTGTTAGGGAAGAGCCCGTTCAGACCCTGCTTACAGTGATGTAGCCCTGTGTGCTGGTGAATCTCCACGTTGCGCATACATACGCAGTAAACATGCTCAGAAGTAGAGCTGGTCAGAAACCCCAATTTTTTTCCTGAGTGTTTGCAGGGGAAAATCCATTTCTAATTTTTTTTGACCCGCAACGTTTTAGGCTTTCCCCAAAAATGTTCCTTTTAGAATGAAACATTTTGTGTCACTTTGCAAAGTCAAAGTGAAAGTACTGTAAATAGTTTCACTTTGATGTCATTTTGTTTTGTTCTTTGGAACTGTACAATTTCATTTTTCCATTTTTGGTCTGGGATTTGGAAGTTTTCCTCCCTCCCCTCCCCTTTCTTTATTCCCTGCTTCCTGTTCTGCAGTTGGTCAAAATTTGGAAAACTTTGAAAATTATGGATTTTTCTCCCTCATTTCACTCCAGGTTTTTTTTATTGTTTTTCAACTTTGTTCCGGGGGGGGGGAGGGGGAGAAAAGAGGGTGTAAAGAAAAGGAGGGAAAATCCCAAACCAAAGCAGCAAACTGATTTTTTTTTTCATTTTCCAAAATCTGAAAGGGAGTGACATTTTAAGTACATAAAAAAATTCATAAGATACAGGAATTTAAATATCTCACATATAAAATCTGCCTTCTTAAATGTGCTGCTCCACCACTGATCCTGTGCTAAGTCTTGTCTGTTTTAGGTCACAGGACTGCTCTGCCTCTGCTAAAAACAAAAACTAGACTATTGACCAACTAGGAGAGTAACAGTGCAAAACTCTTTGGTGTCACAGGACTCTACCTCTGCCAATTGGGTTATATTGGGAAAAACAACCTTGCCTTTCTTTTCCTATTAAACATACCTGGCCTGATTCTGATTTCCCTTCCATGAGTTGTTCCTTTCAATGGAGTTACACCAGTGTCAAATGGATGTGAGATCCGAATCGGGCCCTTTGACTTCTGTGGGACAGCAGCTTACCCTGTCAGGCCTAACTATAAATCAGAGTTTTAGACAATAAAACTTGCCTACCTCTCAATTTCTTAAAAGGCAAACATGGAACTACAGCAGTTAGCCTGATGCAACAAAGGTCACCAGGCTTAATGCCAAATGACTAAAGCTTAGGAGCTCCAAAGAGAACTGTAGGCTGGCGTGGGTCTCTGAAAAATCCATCAGTAACGTTTTTGACAAGATAAATTACTTTTTAAATGCAAGGATGACCTTGGTAATCGGAAATAAATCAGCAGCATAATCAAAATTGATGTGTGAGCCAAATCCATAAAATTTATATACTAGTACCTCTTAGAATAGCTGGAAATCCCTATAACTCTGGTCCTGGCTGAAATTTTGGTCCCTTTGCTGTAGTAATTTAAACTTCATTATTTACTTTGGCTTTTCTCTACTCAGTGACTTGGCCTAATCAAAATGCTTTGATATGTACAAAAGGAATAAAAAATAGAAAATCCAGAGAGTAATATCTTGGTTTAGGACAACTGTGAACATGAAACTTAATCCTTGGCTTGGCTAATGGGACTCTCTAGAACATACAGGGGGGGAAATAGGCATTCTGTCCTTTTCACTTTGTTTTTGAGTGTTCTGTAATGTGGGCCAAGTAAAACAGTAACATTAGTGGTGGTGTAAGTTACATGCTGGGTGTAAGTAGCCAAGTAGCAGAACATGCACCAATATAGCATTCAGTGGAATGGCAAAACATGTGTAATTTACACACAAAGCAGACAAAAGGAAGATGTAAGATGAAGCTGGGCCTCCCGGT
Organism: Chrysemys picta bellii; assembly: GCF_011386835.1. NCBI lineage: Eukaryota > Metazoa > Chordata > Testudines > Emydidae > Chrysemys > Chrysemys picta. The sequence goes on from NC_088792.1 coordinate 210,325,146, forward strand.
ACAGTCTCTTACACCCTGCTGTTAGTGGCTTTTCCTAAAACATCCTTGTTTTTGTCTCCTTGGAGTGTAGGTTACACTTATTTTGCATTACCCCTGAAGATCAAATTGCTGTAAGTCACATTACTGTACCATTTTCAGACCTTAAACCAATTGGGCCTGATTCTGTCCACACACCCATGTAAACCCTTTTTATTCTAACTCCATTGGCAACTCCACTAGCTTCAGCGGAGGTACTCCTGATTTACACCAGTGTAAAAGAGTAGAGTCAGGCCAATTGTCTGATCAATGCCCACCTGACACATAGCTTACACTACATTTCTATCACTGTAGAAATTGGTCCAGATAATTCCATGGAAAATGCATTTACAGCAGATCTCAGTTTGACCCATTGATTTTTAAAACACATTTCCAAATGTATGTCTCTCTTTTCTGCCTTTAGCAGTCACCATTGCCAGTCTGTACTTGCATATGCTTGATGTCAGAAACTCGGCAAATAGTATTGGACCAGTTACAGGCCATTTTTTGTTTCCATTATACTCATATTGGAGCCACGCTGAGTAATAGACATGGTCAGCAACAGGCCTGGCCTTCATTACTGGCATGAACATCATAAGCAGAAGCAAATTAAAGCAGAATTATTAGGGCCCAGGCAGTCTGAGGGGGCCCAGCAGATCAACAAATCAATGGAAAACCAAAAGTCTCTCAAATGGGACCAGGAAGAGAAGATCATTAAGTCCATCAGGGAGGAGGGGACTGGAGGGAAGAGACCAATTGGATTCTGAGTTAAGAGTCCTTTGAGAGTAGTTAGAGAAATTATGAAGTCAATAGATAAAGGGAACAAGTGGGTGTGGGTCCTATTTAGTCTTAATCCACCCATGTCCCTGAAGAACATGCCTGGCCAGCACATCCAATAGATATGTATTTATTTTTAGCATGCAGTTTCTCCCAGTGATGCCAAAAGCGGAGTTGGCCATTGGAGTTTAAGGTAAGAATTCAGGATTGTTTCAGTCTGTGTGCGCCAAACAACAAACCTTCAGACGGTTTGTGGAAAGGTACTCTGCTCAAAAGCTTTCAGTTAATCAAAATTTCAGGGCCTTTGGTTAATTATAATTTTGTATAAAACACTTTTGATTTGTTTATGACTCTTCATTATAATATAAGCCACCTGCCGAAGTCACATAGAAACATTTTAACCTAGAACAATATCAAGGTATTGAAGCTTATCACTGCTTTGGATATTTCTTATTTAAATCATAAAGCGCTTCCATTTAAAAATACAATTAGTTCAGTGGCCCAGAATTTCTAGTGACCCCTCCAGCCATGAATGCAGCAGCTAAAGCGTATTTAGAGGAGATGTGTACAGCAGTGCACACAAAAAGCTGATCTTTAGCAGTTCAAATTCTGGTCATGCTCAGACTACAGTTACTGCCATAATTTTCTGGCTTTACATCAACTCATTGAGCAGGAGCCTTGGCTTACTCGCAGCATTTTTTCTAGTCTGAAAGATGACCTGGTTAGTAGAGGACAAATACTGGAGCTCCCAAAAAAATAATTAAATCTTGGACCCCTTTATCGTTAAATGCAAATACATGTTGGGGGTGGGGAGGGGTTGGAGCAAACTCATTAGCCTACCACAGTCTCAGGAGCTGTCATGTTGTCCTCTCCAATAATTGAAGGTTCATTCATAAGTAGTAGTGAGGAGCACATCTTCTACAGCAACCACTTCTGAATAGATACAATAGGCTGTATGTGGATATAATATATTTGTTTCTCATATTGTGCCATAGTAACATGAGACTGATACTCCTGTAACAAACTAACTAACGATTTATTAACTAGGAAAAATAAGAGTCATTTACAAGGTTAAAGCAGGTAACGTACACACACAAATGAGGCACAATCTTAAATTCAAAAGCTAATAGAAGCTTCTATAATAAGCAAGCTTTTTTGCCCATTGGGGCTAACCCAAGCCATGCAGCTGGGGATCTCTTGCTTATGTTTAGAAATCTTTGTTCCTCAGAGTCCAGATAGTGTAAAGAGATCCCAGTTAATTCTGGTCAGGATTTTTATCCCTTCCCCAAGAGTCCAAGCTCGTGGGACGAGCACTCCTGTAAGTAACCTCTTCCTGGTGGTGCTGGGGGAGCAATCAACTAAGTCTTTGTTCCACAATGGCCCATTTGGATACAATAGTTCTTCCTGATGGATGGGAGATAACACCTTCTGTAAGAATCCAGCATTTTGCATTAGGTGACATTTTTTTCCTGTTTGGTGAGCAGGGCTGGCTCCAGGCCCCAGCATAACAAGTAGGTGCTTGGGGCGGCCAAGGGAGGGGGCGGCACCTGCAGCAATTCGGGGGTGGCAGGTCCCTCACTCCCTCTAGGAGCGAAGGACCTGCTGCTGAACTGCTGCCGCCGATCGCGGCTTTTTTTCTTTTTTCCCCAATTGCCGCCGCCGATCGCGATCGCGGCTTTTTTTTTTTTTTTTTGCTTGGGGCGGCAGAAATGCTGGAGCTGGCCCTGTTGGTGAGTTACACAGTTTGAGAACAAACATTTTTCAGTTATAGAGAAAACACTTAAGTATTACCTTATAGTATGAGTGTAATGCTGGTAAACCAGATGCCAGCTCTTGCTAAGTCTGTAGGCATCAGCTGAGCACTGACAAATTCATAGCTAGAAACTAGACCTCACCTATAAGTTAATATTGTTCAAGAGAGGTGTTAGATTTATAAGGATGTGTTTAACGTTTAGAGTCTATAAAATACTTGCAAGTTGTTGCATGTATTAATCTTACTTGTAACGTTTGTATTCCATGCTACAAGGTAAAATAGAGGTTTATTTTATAATTGTAAAAATGCCTGCTCTGAATTTGTGAACTCAGACGGGAAGAGTGGCTCCCCCCGCCCATCCAGGAGGACTATCAAAATTAAGTGGGCCATCCTAGGACAAAAGTTTTGTTAATTGCCATAGCCACACCTGGAGAACTATGTGCAGAAAGCCTCTGTTTAAATGCTGAACAAGGAGAAATAAAAATAGCTAACATGCAGATTTTTCATCTCCTTGCTATTTGGACTCTTACAAGGGCTGGAGCTAAGAAACATAAAGCAGAGATCCCCAGGGTCAACCTGGGTTAAGCTCTAAAAAGACAGTCAGTGCTGACAGATTACTACAACTGTCACCTTTTGAATCACAGACTAAAACTCATTTGTATATATATGCTTGCTTGCTTTAACCTGTAAATAACTCTCATTTCTTGTCCTAGTTATTAAACCTGTAGATAGTTTATTAAAGGATTGGCTACAGGTATTGTCCTTGTGTGAGATCTGAGGTACAATTTGACCTGAGTTAAGTGACTGGACTCTTGGGACTGGAAACAACCTGAATATTTTGTGATTTTTGGTGTAAGTGGCCATTTATCACTAAGTCCATCTTGCCTGGGTGTCAGGATAGACTGAAGAGCCCAAGGAGACTGTCTGTGACTCCGTGGAAAGACTGTTACAGTAATCTAGGAGTTCACATTTGTTACTGGGCTGGTGAAATCTAATTATAGAACATATCACCAGTTTGGGGGCTCTTCCCTGCTTTTGACAGTCTGCCCAGAGGCTGGCATTCTCAGTTGTGAGCCACTCTGGACAGCATGACAATGGAATGCAGATATTCTAAGTAGGCTTAGTACCTGCAGCGTGCTACAAGCATTCCATAAAATCTAAACACATACTTTTAATACTAATATCTATTTTAACTATACTAACCCACAGGTAAACCAGCCTGGTTTCCAGCTATGCATTTGTCAGTGTTCAGTGAGGCCTGAAGCATTGGCATGAGTTGGCACCTGGTCTGCCAATGTCAGAGAGACATTCTCATCTTTTAGAAGGAACATGTTCTTGGGGTCAAGGTGAAGCATAACCTATAAAATTAAAAATGACTGACTTCCAGTAATGGCAAGGCCTACATTCCAAAGATGTTAGGCACATGTGAAAAAAATTTAAAACTAGCTCTCATGTAAGGGACAAATTATTTCTCTGTTACTTTTAAGAGACACACAGAGAAGGAAATACTCTCCGTTCACATGATAAAATGACTCAAGGATAGTTAAGTGGCTTTTCAAATTCTAGGACGTACAGCTGGGGGTACAGCTGGGCAAAAATCTTCACCTGAAACTTTTTTCCTGCAAAATAAATAAATAAATAAATGCAGATTTGGTGACACTGAAACATTTTGTGAGTTCATGTTCATTTCGCTGAATTGTTTCAGTTGAAAAATAAATCTGAGAACATTGGATTTTGAAAGGAAACTTTTTTTATTCCAAAAACTTCAGTTCCAAAAATTTCCTTTCATTTTATTTTACAAAATTTTAAATGATTAAAAATGATGAAAATTGAAGCAAAATGGGGTTTGTTTTTTTAGTTGAGTGAAATATTTTTTTATCTCCCCCCTCATTTTTTAAAACATTTTCAATTGGCTGAAAAATTAAAAACAAAAATCATTTTTGGAATTGCCCGTGAATCAAAAAATCTGTGATTTGCCCAACTCTCCTTAGAGGTTCATTTGTGATTATTTGGGCTGTGTGCTGGGCGAGTGCCCAGGCACAAAGCTGTTCTAAGTTCCAGCAGCTGCTAGCTGCCCCATGGGGTGCATATGACAACCAGGGATCCCTGGGGATTGGAATGATTCTGCTCTGCTTCCTTTGCCCCAATCCGATCTGCAGCAGGTGAAAGATGCAGGGGAGGGGGAGCTGCAATGTTAGCTCTATAGCATCAGAAGATCTTTCTACACCAAAGTGATATTCATGGCCAGCTATGCTGGCTTTATCACCAGAGCCTGCCAGCTGTGCAGCTTAGAGGGGTTGCACCCCATTGGAGTATCTGGGGCAAACACTATACTGCAGTTTTTCACAAATTAAATAAAAAAAGACAAATGGCTTGATGGGATTAAGTACTATTCCAGGCATGACATGCAATAACACTTCAAAGCCAAAGTTTCTGGGTCAAAGGAATGAATGTGGGAGTGATTTCAGACTTGAGCTATACAATGCAGGAACATTTTAACATCTCTTGTTGGAAATCATTGATGGTCTGATTCTCTGCTGACCTGCACCTTCGTATAGTCATTTACACCAGTGCAAATGAATGCAAAGCTGGTATGAAACACGACACCATTCTGAGTTTGTACTTCCACATTGTACTGGCGTAAAGTGACTACACAAGGGGCAGGGCAACCGAGAATCAGCCCTATACGTTTCCATTGGTGTAACTGAAGGCAGAATTTGAGCCAAACTCTTAAAATTTTGGAAAGGGTATCATATTAAGAAACACATAAGTTAAAGGGTTTTCGACATGTTCTGTTTTCTTTCATTGGCAAGAAGGTTTTCCCATTTCTTGCACACCTTCTAACTTAGGAGCTCATCATCTCCTTCAACATACAGATCATTATCAAAGGAAGCAAGCAGATCCTGCCAGAAGTTTGTAACCCCACTACATGAGAAGAGCAGGCAACAAGAGGTTGGAACAATACAATCTTGCTTGTTAACTACAGTTCTGAGAATTTTGAAAATCAAAGTAAAAAATCCTGCACAAAACACTGATTAGATGCCAGTTCACATAGTTCTCCTTAGCTACTTTGAATTATTATTATTTCTTTTAAAGACCAATAGATCCTATTCTTGACAACCATGAAGCCAGGAGGTGGGATCTTATCCAGTATTTTCATTTTTTGGTCCGCAAGAGGCAATGATTGTATCTTAATATTATTTGTCTTAGCAAGCCGCACTCATTGTGTGAACCTTGGCACAGGGCTTCCATTCTCAGGGAATGCAGCTTTGTCAGACGGCTTGTAGAAAAACCCCTCCTTTCAATCCTTTCAGATCAGCTCATTTTGGGCCAGACCATTTTTTCCATGGGCCAATAAACTTGCACCCATCGTTTTTCACTTGCAAATTTCTGCACACATAAATACTCACATTTGATGCACGTACATCATACAGCTGGATGTTTAGTTACTCGACTCTCACATGCAAAAAGGGAAGCATTCAAAATTTCAAGGGTAAATTTAGAGGCCAGGTTAAGGTGACTGAAAATTTAGCCTGGTAAAATTACTTTCCCATGCATAGCCTAACCAAGGAAATTGGATTTCACTGATTTGATTCTGGAGCTAAAAGTATAAAAGCAGTTGAAACAGAATTAACAAATGTGAAGGAGATCCAACAGGTATTCCATCCTAACTATACCATGAAGCACCAAGGATCTTATTAACCCTGTAAATAGTAACATACAAACACTTCTTCATGTTGTCACAGAATCATAAAAATGTAAGGCTAGAAGGGCCCTCAAGAGAGCATCCCCTGCGCTGAGGGAGGACCAAGTAAATCTAGATCATCCTTAACAGATGTTTGTCCAATCTTTTTTTAAAAACTTTCAAGGATGGAGATTCTACAACCTCCCTTGTAAGCCTATTCCAGAGCTTAACTACCCTTATAGTTAAAAAGGTTGTCCTTATATCTAACCTAACTCTCCCTTGCTGCATATTAAGCCCATTATTTCTTGTCCAACCTTCAGTGGACATGGAGAACAATTTATCACCATCCTTTTTATAACAGCCCTTAACCTTTAACCTAGTCTTTTCTCAAGACTAAATATGATTAGTTTTTTTTATCTTTCCTCCTAGGTCAGGTTTTCTAAACCTTTGATCATTTTTGTTGCTCTTCTTTGGACTGTTTCCAGTTTGTCCACATCTTTCCTAAAGAGTGGCACCCAGAATTGGATACAATACTCCAGCTGAGGTCATACCAGTGCCGAGAAGAGTGGGGCAATTACCTCTCATGTCTTACGTATGACACACCTGTTAATTCACCCCAGAATATTAGCCTGTTACACAACTGCATCCCATTTTTTACTCCTATTCAATTTGTGTTCCACTATAACCCCCAAATCCTTGTCAGAAGCAACACATTTTCTGAGGTGACATTAAACCAGAACTTGTCTTAGAAGGTAGAGACTAGTGTTAGGCTTGTTCTTATCAATTCATGCATGTTGTCTCTAGCACTTAGCTCTACAAAACCTTGACTCTCATCTGAACAGATTTTCTTTATTACAAGGTTACAAAAAGGATTATAGTACTATTGCGTGTATTTGTGTGTGCATATGTAAGTCCATGATGATAATGTGTAGGAGGCCAAGGGTGGGTAATGCAATTGGCATGTCAATTTTGTGCAGAGAATGGGTTGTCTGTGAATGACTCTTCTTCCTAAATCTCTATAGTCCAAGTCAGAGGTCAAAGGAGAAAGTCAGGAAACATTGATAGAGAAGGCTTCACCCATCCTACCAAAACTTCCCATCATCACATGGATAAAACTATTCATCTTACTCCCCTTCTTGTACTTCTCTTATACCCTTTTAAACATAAAATAAGGAATGACCTCTCAATAAAACAAATTCTTCCCTATTGTAACTCCACTGACATCAATGGAGTTACATCAAAGGTGAATTTGACCCAACATGTCTAATTCACATCAGCCTTTCTTTCATAGTTATATTTTGTAAGATACACCTCTGAAGGGTCGAAAATGGGGAAAAAACAATTGAACAATTTTTTTCTAAAATTTTGAAGTTGTTTTTGTGTCACAGAATTAAAAATAGAACCATATTTTAGTTTTTGATTTTTTCACAAATGTTTAATAACATTGCCATTTTTTCTTTTCTCCTTTTCTACCTTTCACCCCCCTTTTCTCCCTTGTTGCCATGAAGTGAAATAAAATGAGTAGCATTCACTTTTTCCTTTTCTTTTTCCCCCCTTTCTCTTCTTTCTGACTCTTCCAATGTTAAGACAGTTTTGAAAACTACAGAGTAGCAACAGAGAAAAGGAATAAAAGAAAAAAAAGGGCGTGGACCTAAACATTCATTCTATTGCATTCAGTGGCAAAAAAAAGATGGGGTGAAAAGGAAAAAAATAAATTGAAAACTTTTCTATTTTTGAACCCTAAATCCCATGGAAAAAATTGAAAAATTTCACCAAACTGTTTTCCTGTGGAATAAAAACTTGTTTTCAATGAAGCCCCATTTTTTGGCAGGAAATGTCTACAGTCAAAAAATGTCGACAAGCTTTGCTCCAGTACACTAATCAATGACCCATTTGGAATAAACTGGCTTGGAGAGCAGCTAACCACTGTATGATCGTCTACAGTGCTAATCTCTATGGGTGCAATATCAGTGTGGACAGAGGCTATGTGTACACTGCAATTGGAGGTCTGATTTGCTGCTCAGGTAGGCTTTAATCTAATACCATGCTAAAAATAGTGAAGCTGTGACAGCACAGGCTTCAGTGCAGGCTAGCCATGTGAGTAAGTACCCGTTTGCTTGGAGAAAATAAGCTTTGTTCAGTCCATCTGAAATAAACAACTTCCAAACCCTGCCTTTCCCTAGCACCATTGTTCCCATTCCCCCCATTGTTTCTTTTGCCATGTAAACCAGGAAAACTCCAGTGATTTCAGATTCACTCTGGATTTCCACTGAGTACAGAATCTGGCCCCAAAACTGGAGATAAAGATGTTTGTGGCCTACTCCTTCCTATTTTCTAGGGTTTTTTATATCGGTGGAGTTGGAAAAACGAGGTATTCACAGCATATGTTCTGAAATACCAAAGCAAAGCCTTAATGAGTTCAAATGTGTATGTCTGCTGTGAGTAATGATGCCTAATATTGCTACAAAATAATTCCTTTACATGTTCTTCTGTTTAAAAAAAATGCACCATTGCTGCACAGGGGTCATAAAAATTACGAATGTCTTTTCCCATGGCATGAAGCCATGGCATTCTGTAAGGCATTGTGCTGGGCTATTATACACAGCCTATAATCAGAAACAAATGTAACACATGAGATGATGTGATGTTGCATGGGAAAAGTGAAAATGGAGCAGAGAAGTGTGATAGACAGTGACTTGGACAACAGCATCATATATTTGAGTCTAGTGCCCTATTCTTCACACACTAGAGGTTATGCAATGAGAAATTGTTTTTGGTTCTTGGAAGGAAAGGGATTAAAAGCTGTTGCTGTCTGGGATCCACAGTATGCAATAAAATTCTGAATTTCCTAGTCAGAATGAGAAGTGCAATAGGCAGGCTTTCTGGAAAGGGTATTTTTATTAAGTCAGGCTTGACAGTGCTATCCACTGGTGAAAGATATTGTCTGCTATTGGAACCATTCTCTTGATAAATATTTTTCTGGGTAATGGATGGGGGAGGTGGCTGTCCTGTCAGTTACAATGCCATACTGTGTATCTCTGCAGAAACAGTTCTGGTTTCTTCTGAGAATTTGTGTCGTTTGAATTTGTGAGAGGTTTCCGACACTCTGTACTAGTGCTGCTTGAAAATTAAACTTCTGACAGAAAGATGTAGAGCAATTCATCTGTCTCTCTGCCAATGTTTGTTTCCTGAAAAAGATGCATGTTTGCTCTGCTGAAATGGTATGACAACCATTTTCACTTTCAATCATAGACTATGAAGCTTCAGCATCAAAGCTGGATTCAGACTGACTGATGTAGTCTGCAATACATGGAGTGAAAGGTCAAGTAAAATGAGTCTCATAGGGAAATAATAATCACTATTAAAAAGTATAAAACTCATTCAGACTCTGTGCCATTCGGCATTATTTCCATTCACTTTAAAAGCAATCTACTGTCCAATGGCCACACCCCCTTTAAAGTTGGGTAAGCTGTGCCCTTTAAAACCTTACCTGATTAGGCTTTAATTTTGCACTGGTGGAAACAGTGGCCCAGATCCATGCATCTAGTTGAGCTGCACTTGACACAGGACCTGTGCAAGGACTAAAGGTATCTTAAAGTCCTCTTTGAATTCCTTTGATCATAGTGCGAGCCAGAGCCCAGTTCCACACTCTGCATAAGTTACAACAGTGATCATCAGCATGAAAGGTGCTCCAGCCACCTCCCTGACATGCTCTATGCTGGTTGGGGATTCTCTTATGTAAATCTCATTTAAATTGTTGCAGGTTAGCAAAACTGTAGAACTGAGAACAAATCTTGCAGCTAGCTTTCCTGGCTATTCAGCGAGCCAACGTACATGCAAAAGTTGATACAGACATTCAGAGGTCAATCCTGTAGACATTGACCTATAGAATTTCTACAAAGAGACCTGTTAGGAATTTCTGAATCCTTTCTGTTCCCACAAAAACTGAAAGAACCTTGGAGTCTGATGTTGCCACTTTTAATTAAGTTGAGTAGTATGTAATCACCTAAGAAGTTCCATTGGCTTCAATGGGACTACTTGGGGCAATAAGTGCTACCCACTGTGTGATAGAATCAGACCTTCAGCAACTACTGTATTTTAGGATTGATTCATTAAATAGAACTCCACTTAAATCTTTAGGAAAACCAGATACAGTTAGTAGAGCCTATATGAAAATAACACTTTTTCTCAGTTACAGAGCCATCATTGGTTACATTCTATTGTTTTGTTATGATATACATATAAAGGAATCATGCTTTGAAACGTAACAGGATGGAGCCTTTTTTCTTAGCAGCTGGAATCCAGTGAATCATTAATTTAATTAAAATTAAGGAATAGTCATTGAATAGTTGGTATTTTACATACAACTTAAAGTATGTACATTTATGAACCATACAAATGTACCAGTTCCTGTTGCTCTCCTAATTACAATATCCTTATCTGCCAGTATTTTTTCCCCCCTCTTCTATCTTTGTGTCTCCTTTATGAAACAATAACAACTCTTTAAACTGGAAACTATCATCCTTTTGGCTTTACAGTACAGCCCTGTTTGGCCAAACTGTCATACTGAAACTTTCTTATCAGATTTCAGCTAATGCCCCTCAACATGACTCATGTGCTCAGTATCAGAGGGGTAGCCATGTTAGTCTGGATCTGTAAAAAGCGACAAAGAGTCCTGTGGCACCTTATAGACTAACAGAATGTGCCCAATCACTCTCCTGATTGTCCAAACCCCTCTTTACCCAAAAGATTTTGTTGTCCCCCAAACATCTGAGATAAACTGATTTGCATAGGATTTGTTTGGCTTAATTAAATAATTGATGGATTGATCATGCATTCCTCAAAAGTAGTTGTTTTTCTCCCGAGGATTCTTATCAGATGGCTCCTAACATCAGTCAAAAACCACAGTTGTCATTCATTAGACCACAGTGTGAGTCTGTCGAAAGCCCTTCCATAGCTCATCCTTAGCAGAGAGAGTTCCTCTGATTAACAAGCATGTTCCCTACATAAGAAGGTTTGTTTCTTCATGTTGTAAATTTTTACACTTGTTTGCTTCCTACGGTAGTTGGATTTCAGGACAAAAGCCTTCCTAATGGAACCTGAGTGCATATGCAACACAAGAGGTCATTTCTGGCTGACCTTCTTTCCCTGCAGTGCATGGGACAAAAAGGGACATGCTTACACCATTTGCTTACATTGGTAGGTAAAGAAAACCTTAAAAGGTGTTTGAGTGAGTCAGTCTCATTCAATTAATTTCTGCTTCTGTTATTTATTCACATTTGAGATAGGAGTTTTATTCTATCTGTGTCCTTCAGTAATGGAGCTGATAACATGAACATTGCTTTGGAAAGGCAAAAGGTTAAACATTAACGAGAAAAATGGTTCTAAAACAAACAATTTGAACATTTAAAAAAGCAATTGGAAATAACTTGTCGCTTTCCCCCCAAGTTACTGTTGTGCTGCTATTCCTGATAATCATGCTTGCATCAGCACGTGATGAACCCCGCTCCTGTACCTTATACAAATCAGAGTTCAGGGCCAGCCCAAGAAATGTTATCCGATTAGGCTTTCACAAGGGATTTCTGGTCCTTCCTGCTTATGATCGGACTGGAAATATACATGAGAGAACAGCCTCTCATGTGTGACCTTTGCACTTCCACTTCTGGCCCCAGTTGGATCCAGGAAGTGAAGAGATGCAAGAAAGTTAAAGACAACGGGGGGGGGGGGGGGGGAAAGGGGGAGGATTATTCAGAAGTTTCCAAACCTCAGAAAATTGTTTAAGTTCTGGGCAAAGGTTTGGGTGGGCTTCTACTTTCTTCAGATCTGTTTCCATGGCTGTAGTTTACAACTCAGCGATACAAATTTTCTAGAATTTGAAAATTAACCAGCAATATTCGTCAAGGATTCTTTGTAGTGTTTTATTTTTGATTTTTTTTGTTTAAAAAAAAGGGGGGGGAGGATTTAAAATTTAATTTTCTCCCCTCTCCCAAAAAAATACTTAGATTATTTGAAGCAGTTTAATGTACTTCTAAGGGTCTGATTTTTCTTTGTTATATCAACCTATCTACATCAGGCTTAATTCTAAGGTCACTTAAGCCAACATAAATCATGAGCAACTCCTTTAAAGTCAATGTCATTTCTGATTTCCTCTAATGTATGTGAGAAGAGAATCTGGCCCAAAACTCAGGATATGATTATTCTGTAAAATGGTCTAATCTCTCTTGGTTTGTTTGGTTTTGGTAAGGAAAAAAAAATCAAAGAGGGATAAACCAGCTCAAAAAAAAAAATCTGAAATTTCCATTTCACAAAAAAATCTGGGTTGTCAACATTTTGTTTCATTCCGTATGAGAACAAAACATGAACACTGAAGAATTTCCAGCACAAAGGTGCAATCACTGTCACCAGCCTGCCCGGTTTGCATCAACGTTTTGATGGAATCATCACAGTCCATGGAATGTGTTGATTCCATGGGATCAGCATGTTCCAGCTCTTAAAAAAAAAACCCAAACCACCTTCTCTTTACCACCTCAAATGAATTATTTAGTGCCCATGGAAGGCAGAAACAAACTGACAGTGCTAAAACCACAGATCTCTGTTTATCACAGGACAGGTACAGTAGGGGTAGCTTCCATGGAGACGCCTTCATACAGATCTGAGTATCTGAGGTTCTAGATTTATTTAGTCCTGGGCTCTCTCCTGAGAGTTGTAATAATTGTGATAATCGCTTATGTGCCTATGGACGTTAATCTCAATCTGACCTAAAACTCAAACCAACCCGTTAGTGAAGTTCTGATGAGTTGGTAATCTGCGTAGTTTTTCACATAGCTCTCCACAACTCATTTTCAACCAGAAGTGGAATTATAGTGCCGTAAGAAGAAAGGAATTGCTATACCAGATCAGACCAAGTGTCAGTCTAGCTCAGTACCCTGTCTGTCTCCAGCAGTGGCCAGTACCAGCTGTTTCAGAAGACACTGTAAGAAACACCAACAGGGAGAGTTTTATTCTTTGTCCCCATTAGTAAGAGGTCAGTTTATACCCTGAAGCATATGAATTTATAGCTCTTCCACTATACTCTTCTAAAAAAAATTTAATCTCTAGTATCATAACTCTGTATATTCACGATTTGTATGCATAAAATTGTTTGTTCCAACCTTGTATGCTCTTGGTCTCAATGACATCTTTTGGCAATGAGTTCCCCAGATTAAGAGTGTTGCGTTAAAAAGCATTTCCTTTTATCATTTTAAAATGTGCTACTTTTCTCTTTAATAGAATATTCCCGTGTCCTTGTACTATGGGAAAGGGTGAACAGACGTTTGTGATCTTCTTCTTCTGTACCATTCATTATTTTGTATGCTTTCATCATGTCTTCTCTTGTGCATTTCTTCTTTAATGCAACCTGTACTACAATGGAGGGATATTCTATCAGGGTTTACCAGAAGTCTTGCAAAAAACTCCTGTTCTTACAAGATTTGCAGCTTGGTTTCCAGATCAATAAGGCAGCTGTGGCTTAAGAAAAACTGGGAGCTGGATCTACCACCATTTTGCCTTCCCACATCCCTCCCTTCCTTCCCCAGTCTCTTTCATCCTCCTCCTTCAGATCAGATCCCCAATGGAGCCTTCCTTCCCCAGACAGACTCTTCCTTCCTTTCACCCTCCCTCTGATGGACTCCTTTATTTTCCCCTGCCAGCTCCCCTGGTTAAAATCTTGGTTTCTCACAGACTTGCTGTTCTGCTGAGACTTCTTGGCCTGGATCCCAAGGTTCCTGCCTTAATCCATCCCTTCAAAGAGATTTGGATAGGTCTGGATAAGATTGCAAGTCTCTGGATGCTTATTCAAAATGCTAGGTAGGGAGAAGGGGGCACATGAATGAAAGAAGCCAGAGGGCAGTTGTGCAAGCTTGAGTAAACATTTTTATGAATCAAGGGCTCCCCCAATATCCCCCTCCTCCCTTGTGGGTCAAATTCTGCTCAATTGAGCTAATCTGGATGTATACCAATAAAGCAGCAAACTCTGTCCCACAAATTTGGAGCAACTTCATTGGGCACTTTGAAGCAACAGAGGAGACAGCCATGTTGTCAGAAGGTATAAGTCACAGAAGATAAAAACTTGGAAATCCTCCTTTCAGGAGAACTCTGATATGTTACATACTACTGGGCATTACAGTGGTGAGTCACAACACAGGATTTATTTGAAACAAAGGGAGATAAGCAGTTTGAAGTGATATGCATTGCAGGGGTGTGAACAAAAGAAAACACAGATCACAATAAAATGCAGGGCTGGGTTCATCATCCTGCCCTACTTCTGTTTCAGTGCAGTGGAGAGTGGAGGGATGAGGCCTCCAGGGATCCAGTTGCTTTAGAAGCACAAAGTATATTTAACACATACCTGGCCCATGAAGTATTAAAAGGAACCTATATTGTCCTACCATTCCTCCTCTCCATTTCTGGAAATTAGAGCTGGACTAAAGATGGTGTTTGGATCTGGTTTCGGAGGTGAGGGTTCAGGATTTGAATTAACGTAAGAATTCCAGTTCTGATTTGATGTCAATGGCACTGTGACAGGGTCTGCTTACCCCACAGTAGCCCAGACAGGGTTAAGTCCATATTATTGACAGCGGAGGTCCCGCCTTCCCGGTGGGACTGGGCATGCTCCAAATGCTCTAGCAATATAAGGGGAAGAAGCGCAGCTCATTGTGGGTTGGAGGCTGCAGGGGAAGGACCTGTCTGGAAAGCTCTTGTGGAGGGCCAGCCACAGCCCCTGACTACGCTGGGAATCAGAGCCTCCCTGCTTGAACCCCGGCGACTGGAGGAGCCACAGGAGGCGACCAGCCCAGCTGACCATGGAAAATCTGAAGTCTCATGGGAGACCCCAACACAGACACTGGTAGGAAGTTACCCAGGGAGGGTGATGAAGTGGTACCTCCCACCTGAGAAACCTCAATGTGTTTTGGTAGGACCCCTGTGCTGAGTCAGTGGCAAGTTTCATAGATTCATAGATTCTAGGACTGGACGGGACCTTGAGAGGTCATCGAGTCCAGTCCCCTGCCCACATGGCAGGACCAAATACTGTCTAGACCATCCCTGATAGACATTTATCTAACCTACTCTTAAATATCTCCAGAGATGGAGATTCCACAACCTCCCTAGGCAATTTATTCCAGTGTTTAACCACCCTGACAGTTAGGAACTTTTTCCTAATGTCCAACCTAGACCTCCCTTGCTGCAGTTTAAACCTATTGCTTCTTGTTCTATCCTTGTTGTTACACCACTGTAAGGGCCCTGGGTTGGGTGGGCCTGGACCCTGCTACCAGGGCTGCCACACCCCTTGGTGGGTGCCCCACCCCCATAGACTCTGGCTGCTAGGCCATGCTGCCCTGCACCTAAGGGCTGCTCTATAGACTTTAGCTGCTAGCCTGCGCTGCCCTGACCCTAGGGGCGTAGACTGTCACAGGCACCCAAACCTCATGAGCTGGTTTTTTTGGAGATTTTGGGAGAAATATCAGAAAATCAACTTTTATCATGAGATTTCCACCATTTTGGGCAAAATCTTGTAAGATTAGGAGGTCTTGTGAGATTTCAGTCACCCCCACATTAGAACCAAAACATTATCCACCTCCAGAACCAAAACCACAGAGGCAGGTTCAGATCCAGGGATTCTAATGCCAATTCTTCCCCTTGTGATGGAACTAGAAAACAGGGGACTACAACTCCCATCAGTCCCCTCCCTACTGTATATCCCCATCCTCCTGGATAAGCAGGGACTACTTTTCCTATCAGTCCCTCCCCCCTGCACTTCCCTTTCCCCTGGCCAGGTAAGGGGAAAGGGCCAGAACCAGGAAGCAGCTGAGTTCAGTTTGGCAAAGGGAGCCACATGCAGCAGTGAGCTGGAAAGAAGCCTGAGGAACTGTGAGCAGAGCCACACGTGGGACAAGCTGTGAATGCCGGACATTACAGCTGAGCGCAGATCTGTGTGGGATTTATAGGGAAGCAGGAGTGTCTGGGCAGGGAGCCAGTGCAGATGGGTCCCCAATGAGAGACACTAACTGAGCCTGGCCTGGAAACCAACAATCTCTGATTTGCTTGAATAGAGATTGGTCTGGAGAGGGCACCGCAGGCATTAAATCTGAAGAGCCCTAACCCTCGATTATACTGCCCCTGGAACTCAAATACTTACCGCTATCCTCACTTTGAACCGTAACTGTTTAAGTCTCTGTACCTAGAGTATCTGCAACCTTTCCCTTTCCTGCCAGCCCTAGTGAACATCTTTCCCTTAGCCACTTGTGCCTAAGTGCTTATGGGGACCCATCAGGGATAGCGCCTTCAAGGTCTAGCTGCTGAAGCACCTACACTGTTTGTCTCTGAGACGCGGTACACCAGGCATGGTACGGGGCCCCTTGGTTTACGATACAGGGTAACCCCAGTCAGTATACCCTGCTGGCCCCACAACATTCAAAGATGTTTGTTCATATTCCGGCTTCTGACTAGCAATAGACTCAGTTTTGGGACATTAAGCTCTACTCTCCGTCCAACTGACACAAAGTCGTGTCATGTTCATTGAATAAAAAGCATGATTTAAAGCAGCTGTAAAGAAACCACCAGCTGATGCCAGTAAACCTCTATCTAGCCCATAACTGTTTAAAGTCAGGAAGCAGTGGGTGTGCTCAAAACAACATATAAAGATAAAGATTTTCAGTGCCAGAATCGTGAATGCATTTTGGGGGGAAATGGGGAGGGTGTTCCAGCCTGAAAGAGATGAGAACATACATTAGCCTAGAAAGTGTGCTAGTGTTATGCAATGGTACGGCAGTGAGTTGGCTGATTTCGAAAAATATATCTTTAAATGGTGAAAAGAGGGCTTTGAGAAACTGCAGAGAAACAGAATGCATAACTATTATTACTGTTTGTTATTTGTCTTGACCAAAGGTCTAATGCAGGATAAGTGCCTTACTGCACTATGAACACACGCACAGGAAGACCTGGTCCCTTCTTACAATAGTATTTACTGAATATTGTGGCCCGGACTCCTGGGTTTGGCACAATTCCACTGTAGGGCACTTTTGTGCTCCCTGGATTCTAGAGCCATGCGAGTGCAGGCTCAGTTTCTAGGGTAGGGTAGAGCTACAGGAATTTGCTTGGTGACACCAACTCTAAGGGGACAATTCAGCTGAATTGCTGAATGTTGTCTCATTGTTTTCCCATTGTGCTCCCATGTCTGTCTTGTCTCTTATCTTAGACTGTAAGCTCTTTCAGGCAAGGACTAACTTTTTGTTAGGCGTTTGTACAGCTCCTAGCACAATGAGGTCATGGTCCATGACTTGGGCTCCTAGGCACTAACTAACAGTATTAATATTGATAATAATAATAATAATTACTAATTAATAATAAAATCCTTCTGCCAGGTGCCAATGGCAGCAACAAGGACCTGGTTTCTGTAGGTCCTTTTCTAGAATCAGAACAATGACTTGAGCCCTAACCAGAGCTGTACTCTTATTTCCGGTTCTGGGAAATTAAAATAGAACATTCCCGGTCAGCTTTCCAGGTGGTTCTTCCCCACTGACAGGCATGCTGGAGACTGTGGGAACATGGAACCACAAATACCTTTTTATTTGCAGGAAAAGGGGGGGGGGGAAACTAAACAAAAGAAACACAATAACCAAATGAATATATTTACATACACTCAAAGGAGCAAAACTCAGTCAGTGTATGAGGAGTGTGGCCAACACCCCAGTTCCAATGTATTAATTGTTCAGCTTGTTGAGGTTCAGAACTTAGTCATACAAGAAACCCCATCCATCTAAGACCCCACTCATGGATCCAATTAGACTCTATGATAGTCAGGATGTCTGTCCTCTGCCGATCTGCTACAGTTCAATGAAGTCTTCACCAGCCAATTCTGCTCCAATTTGCAGCTACCTGGTCCCTTTCCCTGACATCAGCTCCACTGCAGCTGGTCCCTCAGGCCACACTGTGAAGTCAGATGTGTGGTACCACCACTGGGTCCGGGTGGTCCGGTCCCAGGGAATCACTCCACAGATGGTTCAGAATCTGCAGGTGAAGATCCCAGAGCACCACAAAACCTTTGGGCAGACTGCCTGCCTGCTCCCTGGGATAGAGCTCCTAATCACTAGAACAGATACTTCAGCCTCTCTTTGTTGATTTTAAATCCCATTCCCAAACCAGAGTCCACTCCCTGAGCAGACCTCCATCCCTTAAGCCTTTTAGCCATGGAGCTTACAATAAATAATAACAATAATAATGAAATCTCTGTGGGTTCAATACTGCCACGGTGGTGAATAGTACCTTACTGCACAATTAGTGCTATTGAAATCCATAGGACTGTGTGTGTTACAAGTCACTATTCAATGTAACAAATGGTGGCCTTATATAGATTTTTCCCATTATTCTCTGCCCATTATTCCTTGTTATTAATCTAGCTTCATGCATCAAGATGAAACTTATATAAGGAGGGGGTGTAGTTTAGTGGTTAGAGCCACTATCCCATTCTGTTCCTTTCATTAACTCACTGTATTTCACTTTCATCCATTTGTAAAATGGAGAGTATTAATATGGAGCCACAGAAGGCTCAAGTTGTTAATGTTTGTATAGCACTTTGTGAGCCTTGGATGGAAAGCACTATAGACGGTCAGAACATTATTAGTAGTGTGTTATATATTTAGATGTGCCTCTCACATCAGAAATATATGGCTGCAACTCATAAAAAGGCAACAGCAGGGCATGCATCAGGGTCTTTTTCCTGTTTGCTTTATGGTTTCAGTTATTTCTGGGACGTGAGGAGCACTGGAATGTGATGTCACTATGCAAACAGAAAGAATGGTGTCGTCAGGGCTTGGTGGGTGGAGATAAGATGTTTTATTCCCTGGGAAGGGGAGAGGAGAAAAGGAAAAACTTAGTTCAGATAAAGAAACATAATGGAACTGTCAATAGTCACAAAGGGAAAGAAAAACCGCTGCCCCCATGCAAACTGTTTGGGAAAACAGTCCACCGCCCTTAGCTAATTCCCCTGATTAAAACTGCATTAGCTCGTAGGTGTCAGGGACAGGCAGCTGTTTTCAAGGAAACCCTGGCTCCAAGAGGTCCTTCCTTGTAGGGCAGTAAGGCTGCTCTATCTGGAGGTAAATGTCAGGGAGACACGCAGCCTGCCGACGTTTGTCCTCTTTCTGACAGGCCCTGGCCAATGTCCTGCTGCTGAGGGTCGTGGTAATTTACGTCCCTTCTGTGTACATTAACTTATCTACAGTGGAGCTGGCTGGGCTTTTTCAGTCAGTCTGTCTCCTCCACAGGCTGTGAGACTTTCCTGACTGTGGGACTAAAAGTGGGAACTGGCTGCTCTGCTCCTGCCAAGTTCCTGAGCCGTACGAACAACAACAAACACAGCCAAGGAGCCAGGCTGCCTCATTCTGAGCCACAGCAGACATTGCTAGCTGTAGCATTAGCAGTGTGCCTAGCCTTCCTGCACTGCTATCCCCAGGGAGAGTAGGAGAGAAGGGGAAGGAAGGCTGCTGCTGGAAATTAGATACTTTGTCCCTTACTTTTTGCCTCATTTTTATTCTACTATTATGTAACAGCAAGAATAGTTATTTATTATTTGCAACTCCCTGGAGATTTCCCCTCCCTCCCCCCATTTATAATGAAGCAGTCTAAGTAGTGCCATTTCATATAGGATGCAGACATTTCCCAGTTTACTGGCAATTTTGGCGCCATAGCTTTAGAGGGTATTTTTCAGGATTACCTTTTTGAAGTATATTAGTAAATAGGTTGGCAATTAAGTTCCATTGTAAATTCACTGTTGGCATAAGCAAGCAAATATTCAATGATTGCATCGATAATTTGGCTCTACATTCTTAATGACACTTTCTTTACTGAGGCCAGAACTTTCCTCTCACATCCTTGGAGTGAATTTCAAACTATCCCTATATGCATAGAATTGAACTTATTCATTCCACCTACCTGGCATGCCAAGAGCTTTTTACTGAAGTTGAAATGTATGTGCACTACTAGAGTTAGACTCATGTTTAACATCATAATCCATTTGTTACTCACTGGGTGCTCACTGGAAAAAGAGATGGAAAAGATTATATCCACCACCAATACCTTCTTTTGCTGTATTGCACTAGATCTAGCTAAAGCTGTGGAAGTGAAAGGAGCCTTGCTAACGTTATTACGCTAATGGCTATGCCTGTTACCTGGCCTGTTCATGATAAAGCCCACTCGCACACAGGGAATCCACATATGATCACTCCCACTGAGACTCAAATAAATGGCGGGCAAGGTTGATTCTTGCCATACTGTCTATAACACATGTCACAAAAGCATAAGTAGAGCATCATTCCTATGGTGTTATCTAAAAATCATTAATTCACCATGGAGTTATGAGAGTGAAAAAAATAGTCAGGCTTCTGAAATCAGCAGCACCATACTCATCCGTCTGTTTAGTGCAAGGACAGCTTGGCCTGCTAGTACTGACCCCCTACCAGGTCACTTGTAAACTCCGTTCATCTTCCAACAAAACTGCCACAAGGAGTTAACACTTTTGCAAACATCTGAGAGTCTCATTTAAACAAATATCTCAATGACAGTTATGTTCCCCCTGCATTTTCAGTGGATGTTCTTTCAAGATATCATGTTATTTGTGTTGAGATTCCCAGACTATATCGGGCCTCCATCATGCAGGCTCTGAGATGGTTGAAGCGAGAGTCACGCCTTTCACTACCGACCTACAGACTAGCAGTCAGACATGGCTGTCGCTGCTCATTGGTTTTCTTTGTCTTCTTCTTCCATAGGTACCTGCTAGGCACCACTGAAAACAGTATTGTTGTGTTTTAAAGCCTTTGGCAATACAAACACAGTTTTCTGTCTTCCAGAAGAACTAGAACTATAATCAATGAGCATCTTTCTTCTTGATAAGGGCTGAAGATAATGAGCCATGTCAGTGACATGATACACTGTTCAAACTATTATGGATGTTGGCTTTACACATCTGGCATATTTCATTCACTGTTTCAGTCTAGTGATGTCTGAGTTTCTGGGAAATAGATGGCAGGTACAGATCTTGTTTCGATTGTCAGGAAAATTGTAGGTAATTTTGTCATTCTCCCAAGGCTTTCAATATCCTGTTTAGCTTATTAGCAAAAAAATAAGCTGCTCCTACCTGATGAGAGCACTTTGAATTTTCCCATCTCCTGGGTCAAATTAAGGCAATCAGGGCCCTTAGCACTCCCCATAAGGGGACCGCTATAACCCCATGACCTTGTTGTGGTCCCACCTCCTCTTTGGAACGGTCACAGATTTCAGAGTTAAGATGAATAGGGCAATTCTATTTCAGAGCTATTGCGTCATGCTGTTTGCAGACTTGGGCAAATGTCACTACATCTGTTATATCTGGGTTATATTTTCTTTGTATCCATGAAGCCTAGGAACATAATTTTATTTTTAAATCAAAGATGATATTCTACTCTTGCCAGATGACTCCACAAGCTGGGGGCCTGGGCACAGGTCTACAGTGCCTATGCCTTAATCTGGCCCTGCCTGTAGCTGGCACATTACAATTTATGTCATCACTCTTGCATGGTGAAAGTAGCTTGTTTTTTCTCCTGTATCAGGATCCCATTGAATATGTAAATAAATAATTAACTTTGGTCCAAGGAACTTCCAGTCCTGCAGCAGAACAGTTCAATAAGTCCTGAATTAAATAGTTCAAAGCTTCTCTTGTATTTTTTCCAGAGACTATGTCCCCCACTACACCCACAGTATTAATTTTTCTCCCATTTTCCTTGATAGCTTGGTTTATGCTCTTTTGGGGCCAACAGGAATCTTAATTAGCATTCAAACAGAATACTTCTCTTCACATTTCTTCACGGGAATAAAAACCGCTCATGGGTTAACCAAATGTGTTAGCCCTCAGCTCTTAGCAAGATAGATTAACAATAAGCACACTAAGTACAGAGGAATCAATTAGGAACTTCTCTGACAAATACCAGGGCCCTTTTCTAGGTATAACCACAAAGAACTATGGGTCAGTAAAAATGCATTCATTTAAAATAATTAGGGAACAGCAGGACCATGGTTGGTAACAAATACTATCACTATTGTAGGGTAATTATTTTTATTATTTAATAGGGGATGACTGATTTCCATGGCCCTAAATTCTTAATTGAATGCATTTTTCAGTATTTTCTGTGGGTGGCACATTCATTTGTAATGCAACCTAGCAGCTGTCCCATTTCTAAGATGCCTGGTCAAGTCCTATTTATTGCACAGAACAAGCTGCAGATAACTTTATCTTTTGTTGTTTTCTTCCATATCTGTGTAGCACAGGTTGAATAATATGTTTTTAATTGAATTTCCATGAAGATAAAAGTGGTGTAATTATTGGGGAGGGAGGAAGAATTTGCAAAACTCACCTGCATTTGATGAAGCCCCTAACGTTTGACACAAAGTCTGTGAAGCTTGCTAGCCTGCCAACTTCACTGAGTTTGCCCCCATCTTTACTGAAAATCCACTGCAGAATTATATAAATCTGTTATATTTCAGGTTCTGCTTATGTTTATGGCATCAAATCAGGCTCTCTCTACAGTGAGATTTGAAACCTTCTCAGCACTTTCCTAGCAAAAACTACATTTTGTTCTAAAAGTGCTTTAACATGGTGTCATATCTTAATATAAACTTTTGCACCTTGTCTAGACTAGTGAAAAAGTTGATTTCTCTACACATGAAAAACTTTTATTCTATTGGTGTTTCTGCTGAGGACCACATGGATGCTAAAGTCATGTAGCACGTCTCTCATTAAAAGCACTCCAAGTCATCATTCTCCTGTCTTACTGTGTTTAACTCAGGTTTTAATAGATCTACAGAGGGGCAAGAGCAGGGGGTGAAGGTAGTGAACATCCCTGGCCAGGAATGGAGGGAAATGATCAACTCAAAAACCAAATTAAATTAAATTTCCTTCTAGGAAAAACAAGCACATACCAAAGAAGGGGTTGAAGATGACTCTGGGCAACCATTGCTTAATTGGTCTTCTCTTTATATCAGTAGTGGAAGAGACTGCAAGAATGACTCTGTTTTCTCAGCAGACATCAAGCAATCCCTTTAGACTTAAACCAATAATCATTCCTCAATCACGGGCAATGATCATATGCATACAACACAGTCTCTCACAAAACTCAATGCAAATAAACGTTGCTAATAAAGACGAGATGAAAACTTTGAACTAGTTAACATCCTCCCAGCTTACATAGTCATTTACATTTATTTAAATTTACTTATCCCAAGACACCCAGAAGGTGGGTGTCTAGGGTTCATTGAATTGTTTGAATATAGAAAACAAGATTAAAGAAGGCGAATGCACAAGGCTAGCAGAATGCCATTATGGCACACAAGCAAAATTTTGCATTAGGATATAAACTGGCCATCAACAAGTTTAGGCTTGAAATTAGACGAAGGTTTCTAACCATCAGAGGAGTAAAGTTCTGGAACAGCCTTCCAAAGGAAGCATTGGGGTAAAAAAAAAACTTATTGGCTTCAAGACTGAGCTTGATAAGTTTATGGAGGGGATGGTATGATGAGACTGCCTACAATAGCATGCAGCCGATCTGCAACTGCTAGTAGTAAATATCTCCAACAGCTGGTGATAGGACACTAGATGGGGAGGGCTTTGAGTTACTACAAAGAATTCTTTCTCAGGGTGTCTGGCTGGTAGGTCTTGCCCACATGCTGAGTGTCCGATCACCATATTTGGGTTAAGGAAGGAATTTCCCCCCAGATCAGATTGGCAGAGACCTTGGGGGGGGGGGGGTTGCCTTCCTCTGCAGCATGGGGCACAGATCACTTGAAGGTTTAAACTAGTATAAATGGTGGATTCTCTGTAACTTGAAGTCTTTAAATCATGTGACCTGCAATGTGCATGAGGTCAGACTAGACGATCATGATGGTCCCTTCTGACCTTAAAGTCTATGCGGATGTGAATGATTTGCAATTAATGAGATGCTGAGGTGAGCCATGACTATATCCCTTGATCAGATCACTCACAAGGGAGTGCTGCAAGATTCTTAAAGAAAATGCAGTCATTCTCATTCTTTGATTCCTTCTTTTTATTTTCCCAGTGAAGCATACCCTGTTTCCCCGAAAATAAGACAGTGTCTTATATTAATTTTTGCTCCCAAAGATGCACTAGGTCTTATTTTCAGGGGATGTCTTATTTTTCAGAAATGAAAAATGCCTTATTATCGGTGGATGCCTTATTATCGGGGAGGTCTTATTATCGGGGGGATGCCTTATATTACAACGAGAGGCAAAACTGTAAGTAGGCCTTATTTTCGGAGGATGTCTTATTTTCGGGGAAACAGGGTAAGATTGTCAGACAAAACAGAGTCTCCTATTTTAAACCTTTTCATCTAGAAAGGAAAGCAATGAGGATTCTGAACATTCAAGAAGGAAAGAAAGCAAGGAACATTTGATTCAGCTTTTTTGATTTACTTCTGCAATGAGTTGCAATTTGTATCTACCTAGATCAGTGGGCCATGTTACACGCCTTTTAAAACGCATTAGAACCAGCTCCTCTGCTGGCATAAACTAGTGTAGTTTATGCCAGCAGAGGATTTACTTTACTTTAATGGATATATGCTGATTTACACCACCTGAGAATCTGGCCCAATCGTTTGTTTTTGTTTATTTTTTTTAATAAAGAAACTGGTTTTTACACAGAGTCAGTGACAAATAAAGCATCTGAAATGAGGGGGAAATATGTATTGTGTGCAGTGCAACATAAAAAAGAAAGTAACATTTCTGTCCCAAGTACTTTTATGTCAAGTTTCAGTCTTAAAAAAAAATATTAAAAAATCCATGAACTCCTTAAAAGGCAGCTCATAGTAGAAACCCTCCTTATAGTGACATTGCCAAGCCCTGTTATAATCTATGGGTAGCAGGGGAAATGAAGAAAAAAAATGACCCAAGGACTTTTGGTAAACTTGAATCTCTATGGGGCAAGGATGTGTCCCATGAAGCAGTCAGAAATCCAAGAACTCCCTCCCAGTACGTGCTCTTTGCCATCCTGGAGGCTGTGTCATTTCTTTGAAGCAGGCTATATTTTGATGGGCAAAACACCAGAGGGTGACGTAAACCTCAAAGGACGATTGCCTGGGTTCAGAACCAGCTTATTCTCAAAAAAATCTTAGAAAATCTTTAGAGCTGCTAATACTGCTTTGTCTGGTGGCAATGAAAACGAGAGATATTAGTCATAGAGCAACTGAATCAAAGGATTGTCACTGAGTTAGAGAAAATACTGATCCATACAGAGGTTTCTCATACTCAAACCTATTTATCCTATGTGTGTTTATATACACCGCTACCTTGATATAACGCGACCCGATATAACACAAATTCGGATATAACACGGTAAAGCAGTGCTCTGGGGGGGCGGGACTGCACACTCCGGTGGATCAAAGCAAGTTCAATATAATGCGGTTTCACCTATAACACGGTAAGACTTTTTGGCTCCCGAGGACAGCGTTATGTCGAGGTAGAAGTGTATTTGTTTTGGGAAGACTTCAGATATAAGCATCATGTTGATGGGCCCTACATAAGAATCTAGACAGACAGATCTGCCTATCTTTACTTTCACTACAGTACATTATAGATCAGCAGTTCTCAACGCATGGTCCATGGACCACTTTCTGGTGGTCCACAGAGAACTGGCTGATCACATGATTATAGCGCTTCTTGCTGTTAAATCACATTCAAGGACTGCAAAAATACATGAAATACTTCTTACATATCTCATGTAAGTCATCGTTGTTACCACAGGGATGTTATCCATGGGAAGAGAGGTGACTAGATGGCAGTGCTAGTCACATGGCTTTACTGATGCAAAATTTGTAACAAGATCTGGTCAAAATAATTAGATGACATTTTTTCCATTTAAAAATGCTGTTCCATCAAAAATTTCATTATAAAGGTTTCTCAGCTCCAGGATGGAATTTCTGGGCAGAGAGAGAGAGAGACCCAATGGTGGTAAGGCACTCGCTGCCTGATTCAGAACAGGGACTTGAAATTTGGTGTCCCACATCCAGATGAGTGCTCTAACTAGCCGGCTTTTGGATGTTCTGGGATGGATTTCTCCCTCTTTCCTTTTTTTTTTCCTCCCCCATGAGAACAGTCTCATTTTCATTCTGTATTAGAATAAAAACACATTTACCAACCACGGAATTTTTGGTGAAATGGAATTGTTGTAACCACTCATCCCAATAGTCACTTGATGCTTCTGAAATATGGCTTCTGTGGTAAATAGCACATAAAATGCTATCATTCAAAATGACTGCTTGCTATTATATTACAGTAGCACCTAAGGCCCTCAGACAAGATCAGGGCCCCATTGTGCTAGGCTCTGTACACACACTCACTGAGAGCAATTAGTGGTTAGCCTTTGCCCTTTAACATGAGGGTGATACCCCATGTAAGGCCAGATGTGTGCAGGCAAACTGGATTTGTGCAGGCAATGAAGTCAATAGGGCTTCACACAGCAGCCCTATCCCACCTTGTCTGACTGCAAGTCCGGGGATCATGTTAGTAATCTAATGTAACTGCGGATGTTCTTATCGTTTAGATAGAGACACAAAACAGACAGATAGAAGGAAAGAGAGTCTGAAGTAATTATTGAGAAATACCTTGTGTCCTGGGCTTTGGATATGGCCCTTAGGGCCTATCCCGTTTTATGTTAATGTTTTTTAACCATCTGTCTGCTAAATACACAAAAGCAGAGGAATAGGGAGTGGGGAAATTTATAGTTAATTTTTAAACATACAGTTTGATTTCAAGGGCAGAGAGGACCAGTAGGTTAGATGGGTGCTGGAATCGTGTCATAGACAATACTTCAACCAATCACCATTTTTGTACATGGACTGAGCAAAAATCTCACAGATGAAATGTACAACATTATGTCTTCAAATCCAAATAAACTGATCAAACCTTTTAAACTGACTCCAGTGACTTTAATTGGATGAATACAACAAGAAGCAAAATGACGACAAAAGTGAATCAAAGTAGCACAGTGAATAGGTCCTTATTTACAAACGGTATCTGGTCCCTTTCATTCTTTGGGTCAGTTTCTAACTCCAACTGCAACTCTTTCCAGTTGACAAATCTTGTGAAAACTGCCACCCAGAATGTTGTAGACCTTAAATGTGCACTAATCGCAAACAGTTGTCATAGTTTTTAAAGCTCTGCAGAAAGCTGGCTCTTAATTCTGTAGTGGATCAAACCAAAACTCTGGATCTGAACAGACCTAGATTTTTAGGGTGTTTGAAATCTAGATCCAAATGTTGTGCTTTTGGACCATCTCTAATTTTAACCAATAGCATTGCTGTATGCAAATGAACTAATCATCTTTTAGCTTCCCATCAGCAATTGGGCTGGGCAAGACAACATTCTGTTTGACCTCTGACATTCCCATAATTAACATTCTGTGTATCTTTGTTCTCATTGCATGGGGAGTTATGTATATAGTGTATGTGTTTAATATGGGTTTACTCAGAGACTACATTTCTCACAGTTCTAAAATGAAATATAAGGACCCAGATGGTAATAACGATGAATAAGATTACATAATAATTGAATAACAAGGCTGATATCTTTATAAGCACTCTTAGGTAATTCCTTGCAAACGAGAGGTCCATTATGTCTTAACCTGTTCTTTGTCACCACTGTTGTTCCACTGTCAAGGTAAAGTAAGGAATGTCCACAGACCTGTTATGACATTAATCATAGTCCTGTGAACAACAAATGCAACTAAATTGCAGCAATTAAGAACGTAGGAAACATTTGCGTTTTTGGAGGACTGTGGAGTAGTATGCTTTACACAGAAATCATAAGAGTTGTGTCAGAGCAGCAAGACAGGAGCTGCATATACAGCCTTCCTAAAATGGAAGAACACCTCAGGCAGAGGTACACCTGAAAGAGGCAGAATAGCCAGAGATGCCCTGAAGTCCACTAGGGACCTTACTATTGCTATTGATTTTGTGTGGAAGGAGCCTGGATACCACAGTGGTGGTATGCAGCAGTATAAAACCCTAATACAGATACAGTGTATAGTGTTCTGGCCTCTCCATGGTTACACTGAGTGTAAGTATTTTAAACACATATCCCAGCATCTACTTGTTGCATGAGAACCAGAAAAACTGCCCACTGCACAGCTGTGAACTGATTTTTCGTCATTAGAAATATGGATTGGCTAAAACTAAATCTTTGGTTCTGAATGTACTTGTGCCAAGAAGGCTGTGCTTGCATAAAAAATATTTTTAAATGATTAGATATTTGTTCAAGAGACGGGCCCAAGAATTAAAGTTCAGATCAAAATTCAAATCATAATTCAAGATTTCCCAAAGCAGAAGGATGTTCAGATTTATACTTTGGACAAATTATAAAAAGGGCCCAAGCCATAGCATTTTCATCTTCATGAGAATCACACTTTCCTAAAGTTCAGGAGGTTTTGGATCCAGTGGGCTGATCTCTAATGTATCAGAGTAAAAATAGTATCTGCAGTGACACTGCTAGGATAAATACTACAAGAACTATTGTACCTCCTGCTTCTGATCATAAATTGATCACCAGCTGCAATTGAAGTGTGTGGGTATCATTTTCTTACCCTGCTCCTTACCACCTACCAAAAATGACACACACTGTTATAAACCTGAAGGGTTGCTTACAATCATGAACCAACCTTTGTCTTTTCTTAATTTCATTTTGAAATGATAGGAGAGAAGGTTAATGAAAATTCTGTGCCCTTCTTCAGGAAACAGATGCTGTTGACATCAACAGCAGAACCAATGGCAGTTTCATGTAAGTGGTTCTGGTAAGACAGGAAGCAGCTAGGATGACCAGATGTCCCAATTTTATAGGGACAGTCCTGATATTTGGGGCTTTGTCTTATACAGGCGCCTATTTCTCTCCCCCCCCCTTCTGTCCCGATTTTTCACACTTGCTGTCTCGTCACTCTAGAAGCAGCGTTCTGAAGCCCTTCATGGTAAGTGACCTCAAAAGATCCCACCTGGCCAAGGAGAAACAGGCAGAGCTCCTGTGTCTCCCCAAGCTACTTAGCAGTGCTGCTTTAACTGCTGAAAGGAGGAGATGCTGTAGGGAGCCAGAGCCATTGCCAGGAAAGTGCCAGCTTATTCACCCCTCAACCCTGCTTGAAGAGATCTCCCATTGCAGCCCATTGACTTTTCCCTTCTCAATCCCTGCAGAGACCGCCCTAATAGCAAGTATTGTTTGGGGGGAAATGTATATTTCCAGGCTGATCACGGAAGTCAAATTGGATACCAAATTCCAGCAAGTGTTCTACACAGCCATTTGCCAGAAAACTTAACCCAACGGAAGTTAGTTGTCCCACCCTTGACTCCTCTAAATGGATCCAGCCAGCCCACTATTTATATGGCCCCTGTTACTGTATTATTTGAACACCTCACAATCTTTAAAACCCACAGAGATGCTACTGTGCACACCCTCAGCAAAAGAAGGGATTTGTGGACTGTGCTCTTGGGGTCATGGAAATGGTGTGCATGTTTTTACACACACACACACACATACACACACACACAGTCCTTGTACATTGGGCCTTTGCAAATTGGTCATGTTTCTGGCAGAAATAACACATGTGTACACGTGCACATGCATGTGAGGAACAGGAGACTGAGGGACAGAATATGAATGTATATTTACTTTGTTTTTGCAGTGTGTCTGTGCATCTCTTTGAGCCACCATTGCATGGTGATCCAGAATTTGGCATATAACATTCATTAGCTGGATATAGTAGGAGTTTATCAATAATGTATTGAATTACATGTAAATGTATGCTATGGTATCATCAGTGCTTTATATTTTTCTGTTTTCTTTATTATCCTTGGATGAACTGGGCAATTTTTAACAATGTAGCTGAAGACAAAGAGACAATTGCCCTTGTTTCTCAAAGCTTAAAACAAATCTAGAGAATAAGCCAGCACATAGCAGCAAGTGGCAATGGTGACAGCCTTCATGTGAGCCGCAGGTCAGATGGACCTGATTAGCAGAGAGACACTTCTCTCAGGCGTCCCAGCTTCAAGGACATGGCTAGCAATCTTTCTTTTCTGAGATTAAGCTGGCCCATTGCCACTGTAAATACAAAATCTCACTTACATGGTTGAAAGATTAAATATCTGATTAAAATTTCTGGCTGCTAATTTGTTGAACTTGGCCATGTGGACAATTCTGAGCGACACAATTTTCATAGGTGCCTATTGTTATTGCATGTAACTGAGAGAGGAGGTCACATTTCATCTGAAAATCAAAGAGGGGCATATAGTTTAGCCCATTTTCTAAAACTTGGGGGAAAGTATTGACAGCATGGTCAGGCTCATGCTCTGTCTTAAGGAAAGTCCCTATAGCAGTGTTATTCCATCTGATCAAACTGTAGATTGAATTTACTTTAACCACTTACACCCCCCTGTCTCAGGGATATGAACTATTCCACCCACTCTGTCTGAATTAAATCAGAGGAAGGATTTAATCAGAAAAATATGAATGCTATTGGGAAATATTTAAGAACACTTTACTAGATGCCCAAAAAGACACAGTTCTGTAACTGAGGAAGTAGGCTGTGCTGGTTAAAAAAATAATATGGTTTAGCAGGGAAGTGAAGGTAGCTGTAAGTGTGTGTGTGTGTATAAACAAACAGAAGAAAAGGGAAGTAGATATGAGTATAAATCAGAAGCTAGGAATTATAGAAAACTGATGAAGGAGGCCTAGGCATACAAGGAAAAATCTCTGATCAGCAGAGTTAAGGAAAATAAGGAGTTTTTAAAATATATTAGAAATAAAAAGAATCCTGACAATGGTATTGGTCCATTACTAGATGGAAATGGTAGAATTATCAATAATAATGCAGAAAAGGCAGAAGCGATCAATAAATGTTTCTCTTCTGTATTTGGGTAAAAACAGAGGATGCAGTCTCATCATAAGGTGATAACACTTCTTCCATTTCACTAGTATCTCTGGAGGATGTTAAACAGAAGCTACTAAAGTTAGACATTTTAAAATCAGCAGATGCAGATAACTTGCATCCAAGAGTTTTAATAGAATTGGCTGAGGAGCTTGCTGTATTGTTGATGATGATTTTCAATAAGTCTTGGAGCCCTGGGAAAGTTCCAGTCTTCTGAAAGAAAGCTAATGTTGTACCAATTTTTAAAAAGGGTAAATTGGAACCCGGTGGAGCAGGGAGGGCCCAGGTCCCCCTATCCTGGCCACCACCCATCCTTGGGTGGCAGCCCATTTCCACCCTGGTCACTAGGCCACACAGCCCCAAATAGGAGGGCTGCCTTATTGACTCTGGCTACTAGGCCATGCAGCCCTGGAAAGGGAGGCCTGCCTTATTGACTCTGGCCATTAGGCCATACTGACCCGAGTCATTTGGACTCAGCTATAGGGCTATAACATCCTCCCCTAGAGTGAACCAGCCCCACGACACAGCCTAACATCACTCCCAGGGCAAGATGGTGCAGCAGATACTGGACTCGATTAATCAAGAGCTAAAGGAAGGTAATGTAATTGAGCAAATCAAGATGGATATATGGAAAATCTGATCCTCTCAGACTAACTTGTTTTTATTTATTAGATTACAGGTTTGGTTCATAAAGGTAATAGTGTTGAGGCAATAACAGACTTCTGTAAGGCATTTGACTTGGTACCAAATGACATTTTGATTTAAGAAAAGGATGATATAAAATTAACGTGGCACCAACATCAAATGGATTAAAACCTGGCTAACTGCTAGGTCTCAATATGTAACTGTAAACAGGGAATCATCATCAAGTGGGTCTATTTCCAGTGGGTCCCACCGGGACCAGTTCTTGGCCCTGTGCTATTTATTGGGGACCTGGAAGAAAACATGAAATCATCATGCATAAAGTTTGCAGATAACACAAAAATTGGGGAAGTAGTAAACAATGAAGAGGACAGGTCAATGATTCAGAGCAATCTGGATCGCTTGGTAAACTGGATGCAAGCAAACAAAATGCATTTTAATACAGCTAAATGTATGGCTCTGGGAATAAGATTGTAGGCCATACTTACAGGCTAGGGGACTTGGTCCTGGAAAGCAGCAACTCTGAAAAAGATTTGGGGGTCACGGTGGATAATCAGCTGTGCAGAAGTTCCCAGTGTGACACTGTGACCGAAAGAGCTAATGTGATCCTCGGATGCATAAACAGGGGAATGATGAATAGGATTAGAGATGATTATTTCACCTCTGGATTTGGCACTGGTGTGAACGCTGCTGGAATACTGTGTCCAGTTCTGGTGCTCACAGTTCAAGAAGGATGTTGATAAATTTGAGAGGGTTCAGAGAAGAGCCACAAGAATGATTAAAGAATTAGAACACATGCCTAATAGTGATAGACTCAAGGAGTTCTATCTATTTAGCTTAACAAAGAGAAAGTTAGGGGGTGTCTTGATTAGTCTGTAAGAACCTACATGGAGAACAAATATTTAATAATGGGCTTTCTAATCCAGCAGAGAAAGGTATAACACAATCCAATGCCTGGAAATTGAAGCTAGACAAATTCAGACTGGAAATAAGGTGTACATTTTTAACAATGAGAGTAATTAATCATTGAAACCAAGGGTTGTGGTGGATTCTCCATTACTGACCATTTTAAAATCAAGATTGGATGTTTTTCTAAAAGCTCTGCTCTGGGAATTATTTTGAGGAAGTTCTATGGCGTGTGCTATACAGGCGGTCAGACTAAATGATCACAATCACAATGGTCTCTTCTGACATTAGAATATATGGATCTATGATGGTCTCAACTACATCACTGTGAAATCATACCAGAGGCAGAATTTAAAGATGTATAGCATGAACCTGCTATGGGACTTGACCCAAAGCTCACTGAAGTCAATGGAAAGATCCTTACTGACTTCAGTGGGATTTGGATCAGACCTATAGTGTGACTTCTCTTGCCAGACCCCATAAATAATTTAAACTGCAAAATTTACACTAGCAGAATAGTGGTAATCGTGACCCAAAGATGATATACCTAATGCCTATTTCTGAGGCTGGGCCTGACCCATTTCCCCAGTGGTTGTACCTATGGTTCTGCATGACACAAGGAGATGTAGAGTAGCATGCTCAATGTGGGGTCTGTAAGGAGGATCAGTGGGGTTGGGGCATGCTCAGTGGAAATGGAATGATCAGAGATTTGAGCGGCAACTCTCTTGCAAGTTCTACAGATCTTCACAGACTGCAAATGGTGATTTTGCTGTTTTTATTTTTAATGGCATGTAATACAGCCAAATCTGAATAAATTTTCACAGAGGGAGCAAAAGGCACCTCCCTAGCAGCAGAACTAACCCCCTGCCAAATTTCAAATGTTTGCTGCAAAAAGTGATTGGAATTTTTTTTATCTTGGGAAATATTAGGCAATCTTACTATAGGGGCCACTATTGTTCCTCCTATAATGAATCTTTATTATCCTGGCCTCATTTGACACAATGGGCTCGATCTTGTGTTCCACCCCACTCCTTAACAGCTGCTCCTATAAAGAATGAGAGCATAAAGCAGCCATATCTCCGCAACAGGCATAGAGCCAGCATAATAGTACACATTTGAGAAAATTGTGATCTGTCTATGTAGGTGCTTGTAAAGCTTCCCTCACTGCTGTATCTGAGAACTTCAATTTATTCAGTGACTTTTATCGAAAACCTACAGACTAGGTGGTAATAGACAAACCTCCCCTGACACCGCATTGCTCACTATGCATTAGCCACACCCAGCAAACTATCATGCTCTGATGGAGAATGTGACATGGTCCTCTCAGTCTAAGCCTGACTTTTCAGAATTATTTTTAGTGGTGCAACTGTCAGCATTCCTTTTAGACTTTCTTTTCATTGCAGCCTTCACAGGGACCAGAGCGGAGAGAATAATTCATAACAACCAAAAGTGACCTCTTTTTTTTTCCTGTTTGTTGCATATTCGTGATCAAGTTGTGGTTTCTTCATTTTTTTTATATTTCTTTACATTTTATACTGTGTGGATTGATCATGAAGACTCTAAACAACTCAGTCTGCGCTGCTCAATTTTGATTTGTCAGTAAAGACTTACGACATTGGTTCTGTTCACTTCAGCAAGTTCAGTGAGACTACCTAGGCTTAAAGGTAGGCGCATGCTTAAGTATGTTGCTGAACTGAGGCCTGGATGAGCGTGCAAGCACTTCCAGAGCAAACACTGAAATTTTCCCCAAAATTTGCTTTTCACAACTTTTTGTGCCAGTAATCTGCACTACTTGAATGTTCATAGAAAGCAAATGCACAAAGGGGCAAATACGGTCGGTCAAGCAAATTCATTTAGAAATTCCAATGAATATACATAGCAAATGTTTTGTATTATTCACCCAACTCTAATGGTTAGAGACAGTCATCTAACAAAAAGAACAGGAGTACTTGTGGCACCTTAGAGACTAACAAATTTATTAGAGCATAAGCTTTCGTGGACTACAGCCCACTTCTTCGGATGTCCACGAAAGCTTATGCTCTAATAAATTTGTTAGTCTCTAAGGTGCCACAAGTACTCCTGTTCTTCCTTTTGCGGATACAGACTAACACGGCTGCTACTCTGAAACCAGTCATCTAACAGAGACACACGTGTCAAGTTAAAAGGCAAGAAAACTTGTGAGTTTGCAGCTTTGATGAACAGTTCTCACTAGCTATAGCCCCCGCCCCCCACAATCCTTGAGAAATTACATGGGTAGCTGTGATGGACCCACACCCAACCCACAGTAACATTCTGCATTTTAAAAGGCAGAAAAAACAGACAGGAAACTTACTGAGGTTTACAGCACCCTCTACTGGAGGAATAAAGCATCAGTCTCAGGTAAAGTGTAATTTACAGGAGCAGCTGCTTTCTGTTCAGCTACCTAGCAGATGATATTACAACTCAGAGGCAAAAATACACGGAGAAGCTGAAACAAAAGAAAGATTAAGGGGTACATTTTTAGAAGCCTCCAATTCACACCTGACGTTTTGCACCTGCAATTCAATTGTTGATGCAAATATTAGTTACATCTGATTTCTTGCTTGTGGGTGCAAATCTGGTAGTTAGAAGACCACCTACTCAGATTTCTGTAGACACTTGAACTGTGGACACAATATTGGGGACAAATTCCACCTACAAACAGGGAGTCTGGGTCCCACCCAGGTGATAATATTCCTCTGTATGAGTTGCCCAAGGTCACACAGTAAATCAGTGAAAGAGCTTGAACATGTAACACAGATCCCCTGATCCCCAGTGCTCCACTTTAACCATAAAGAATGCTTCCAGAAGCAAACAAAAGAAAGCCCTATTGGCTTTACTTATACAGTAGATGCTGGTGCAAGCTCTCCTTCAATATAATGTTGAGTTATCATAACATTATTGTACTTCTATTTACATTACTGCTGAATAAAACATTTTTAATCCACTTTAGCAATAGCAATGTCATTTGCTATTATATTTAGCACAGCATTCCCCTTGCCTGGGACTAGTTGGCCAAGTCATCTTCTCTCTAGAAGTCTAGATCAACAATATAAGGTGAGGTGAAAAGCCTCCTGAATTCCTGCTGATTGATGTTCTGTGCACAGGTAGGGTGAAAATCTAAAATTCAAAGGAAGAGCAAAAAACAGACCCAGAATGATACGTCTAAGAAAACTATGCAGCTTGCTAGTCTTCAGATGTCATTGGCAGGCAGCCCATTACCTTTAAGAGTATTTAAAGTATGTTAACTACAGACTAAGAGAATATACTGTAAACACAACATAATAACTCTTTAATACAAGAGAGACGTTGTATTTACCTATCAGAGACATTTGATTATCAAGCAGCATTACACTGTGAAAGAAAAGCGCTCTAGCCCCTTCCAGTCTTGAATGCCAGCATACCTGCACAGAATAATGCAACGAAGTGGAATATTTTGCCTTTATTCTGTAATAATGCAAGCAATAGTTATCTCTAATGCTTTTCTTTTCACTTAACGTTTTTGATAATGAAAGGATGGTAATTAAAAATATAAACAGGCCTTTCACTTTGTTTTATACTTATCTTCTGCATGTGCTTGTAATAATCTGCCTTCTTGCCAACACCATCTTGTAAATGAGATTCATATCTCAAGGGTTTATCCTGGTTAAATAAACTGAATTCAATAAAACCCATCTTCAGATATTCCACATGTGAGAGTTATTACTACACTAACATGCTACTGTTGCTTCTGTTACCTAGTGTTACAGATGCATTAACATCTCTCCTTTGCTTGAGTTATGCTGCACTGTATATCTAAGATAAGAAAATGGAGTGTCTGGAGTCTGTTCAGTGTTATCGTATAACACACAGTGACTTTTTTATTGAAGGAGCTCCACGAGTCCCTCTGCTGCGATGCAGATTTTATTGAAACTAATTCAGAGGCAAAAATATTTAAAGATAAATGTTGAACTGAAAACAAAATAACTCATGATGTTATTCTCCCCCCTGCCTGCCGGTAATCCCCATGGTAATCCATCATATCGGGCTGCATAGCATTTCTTTACAATCAGAGCTCAAAGGTTACAGTAGTCTCAAATTTGTACCCAGCAAAGTTGGCATCAGTATTTTCTGCACACTGAAATTCTCTGCTGAATCTGTCTCCTTTCATTGTTCACCTTTGTGGGGCCTGAGATCTATGCTCCCACTCAATGTAAATGTCAGGGAAGAACAAATGACTACATTCAAGACCAACTGTATTTCTTTTGTTTTCTGTATAACTTCTTCCAGTCATCCATCTTGAATTTTCTATCTTGTTATACAGGACTATTAATATTTAGTTCCTCACAGCATACCTTCCTGACACTGTCAATTTACATTTCATTTCATTGGCAAAAGCACCCAAGAATGAACCACTGATCCAAGCAAGACTAAGCACTCTTTAAAGAGCTATTAAGTATCTTCCAGAATCAATCTGTTCTTGTTTGGAAGATAGTGGAGTAGACATCAAGGGCCTGTTCCATGATGTGGGTACACAACATCTCTGAAGAGTGGGGCCCCCGAGAGTGAGAGAGCAAAGAAAAGATCAATCATCCTTTCTTCCCTAGGTTCCCTCCTAGTTTCATCTGTCTATCTTCCAGCCCCTTTTGACCCACTGTCTTTCCCAGAGTAGAATTCTGCTGTTGCATCACAGTGGAACAGGAATAATAGAACCACATTTAGTTCATAGGGACATGGACAAAGTGAATGACCGGCACTGGGATACAAGTTTGTTTTGATTGGCAACAAAAGTTTAACATTCAGAAAGACTTTAATGACAAATCAGAAATACTGAATATAGACTTTTGCAAGATGGCCCTGAGGCTATTTTTGGACTGCCAAAAAAGTCATTATAACAGTATTGCAAATAGCAGGGCTCCCTTTGCATTTATAGGGAGCGGAGGCCTCTCAGGGAAGATTTCCAGCAGCAGAGCCAAAAAATAAAATAATAATAATTAATAATAATAAAAAAAACCCAGCAACAAGAAGAGGGACGATAGCCAATAAGGTTTCAAGGAGGATTTCAAGATTTTGACTGCCTGGCAATGTGATAAATTTCACCTCGAGCTATGTTTCAGATAACCACTGCACTGTACAAATAACATAAAGACAGTCCCTGCCCCTGAGAGCTCCACTCTGGGAGTCTGGCAATATGTAACAGGTGAACAAATAAACAGAGGTCAGCGGGGAGAGAAAGTAGGACAAGGTAACAGTTAAGGTAGTAGTCACAGTACTCTCAGTAGTAATAGAAGTCACAGGCTGTTTACTGAGACCACAGTGGCTAATTGTTATGGAAATACACCTTGTCTCCCTGCTCACACCTGTGATCTCCCAATTCAGCTCACTGTGAGACTGATCTGTTTTCTTCCGCCCACAAGTGACTTCTTAACTATAACTCCATGTTTAGCACTGCCTCCCTGTCCCTGTCAGTTATGCACCCTCATTCACCTCCAAATTCGCCTTGACAGCTCCCTTTGTTCCTTAGTTTGCCCTCTTATGTGACTGTCTCCAAATATCAATAAGCTAATTTAAAAAGAAACTGGTATAAAGCACACACTGTGTAACATGAAATGATCTTCACTGTGGTAACTCTCCTATCCCTACTGCCTCCCTCTCCCTTCCCCTGTTGTTTACTATCTGTCCTTACAGCTAGATTGTGACTAGCCCTGACAGGGCCTGACAGCTGAATAGGGAGACAGGGTATAAACCCCATACCCACAGGGAAGGAGCTTGGGAGGCTCTGTAGTCCACGAAAGCTTATGCTCTAATAAATTTGTTGGTCTCTAAGGTGCCACAAGTACTCCTGTTCTTCTTTCTGTGTACTAAAGTAGTCCTGTCCCTCTGGCCCTGTCAGTCATGTGTGGGAGGGAGGAGGGCTTTTTTTAAAAGGAGGAAGCTGCCCTGTGAAGGGAGTGGCTAGAGTAGCTCCTGGGACAGCAGGAAGAAGCTTAGGTCAGAAACCTCAAAGCTTTGTGATGCGGCCAGCAGGCCCCAGGAGTAAGCCATAGGGAGGTGCTGACTTGGCTACCTAATCCTGAGGACTCCAACAAAACTCCTAATCAGGCACCCCTGCAGTAAGGTGGGGCATCAGACTTCCCCCCCCCCCCTTTTTTGGCCTTGTTATTGACCCTGGGACTTGGTTTGTATTGACCTGGACTTTTGCATTTTTTCCCCACGCAGAAGTAAAGTAAGTAGGCTCCTCGGGGTGGGGCCACCAGCAGGCTGACTTGGTGGTGGAAACTGGACATGGTGAGGGGGCCAGCCCCACTAGGGAGGTGCTCTAGAGAGACTCTCTTTACACCCTGCATGGCCCTGAAAAAGCCACCCGAATTGCAGGGCTGAATGAAGGCATAAGCACATAATTTGGGGCTCAGCTTTCTGGAGTTATGTGCTGACAGCAGAATCTTCACTTTTGTTTAAAAAAAATAGTAAGTGACTAGCCCACATAGTTGAAAAGAAAACTTTCAGATAGTGACTGGAGTGCAACCAATAGAGTGATGTCTGTCTGTGTCTGCAGAGAGCCTGAAACAATAGCTTTGAGAAGTGTGAAC
Source organism: Chrysemys picta bellii (assembly GCF_011386835.1). Lineage (NCBI taxonomy): Eukaryota > Metazoa > Chordata > Testudines > Emydidae > Chrysemys > Chrysemys picta. The sequence continues at coordinate 210,364,493 of NC_088792.1, forward strand.
TCCATTGTTGCCACCATTCACAATTTTACTGTGAGTCTTAAAGCCCCAGCTGCTGGAAGCCTGTGATTAGGAAAGAATCTGTTTTCATTTTAAAAATAATTCTAGCCCAAATGACTACAGAGAGAGCTTGAAAATGTGACTCAGGGGCATGCTAAAGGCTCAAAAACCAAAAGCCTAAAAAAAAGAGCCCTATCAGTTGTGTGTCGAGGGGTGTGTGTGTTTTGGTTGTTACAGTTTTATTTTGAGGACTCCTGGTTTTTGACCACTTTGAGTGGGCAATAAGGACTGCCTCATACCTCTCTATGGGCTGCTAATGCCAAGACTCACTGCTCTGAGAGGCCTTGCTAACACCATCCTAGCAGAAGACTCTGTGTGTGACAGGAGAAGAATCCAGTGGGGCACCTCCACGGACCCAAGCAGATACAACCCATTTACTGGGGTAAGTATGGGGGGATTGCCTGCTGCCACTCCTGCGGGGGGGAGCTGTGTGTGCAAAAAGGCCCATGCTGCTGACCCTACCTCTCTGGATGAGGAGGGGTCCCCGCCAAGTGGGATGGGAAGCTCCATGTCATGGTGTGCCTAGGACCCTGGATTGCCTTAATCAAACCCTGCCAGCATGCAGTGGAATCCATGTTCCAGGGTGATGCTCACCTACACACAGATATTTCCCTTTCCTCCAGAGCAACAAAGTTGTGGGTATGGTTGCAGAGAGCAAAGTCACCCTCCATTTTGGAAGGTGGGGCTCTGGACTTCAGGGAGCTGTAGGCTACAGTCAACACCAGACTCTGGTTGCTGTTAGAGTTATGTTTAAACAGCAATATGGTTAAATACCAGCTCTCCATGCCTTAAGAACAACAACATAGGTGAAATCATAGCTCCATCCCCTCCTTTTTTCCCTCCCATGGACCAACCAGCAGAGCTGGCTGTGTAGGGGGGATAGGTGGGAGAATTGTGTTATGCCCTAAATAGAGGTCTTGCAAATTATTGTCTTCTGACTCATCTATGGGTCATGTGCAGATAGCCAGCAGTGATTTATGTCTTAAATGCCTGGTTCTGCAAAAACTTGGTGCTGCTGTGAACTGCCCTAGTGAAGCCATGTGGACTACTCATGTTAACAGTTGTCTGGTGGCTAATGTTTGTAAGATCAGTTCCCTCGATTATCCTTTATTTTTTTCTGCAAAGTGCCAGGGACCCCGAGGGTGCCGTGTAAATAATAATCATTTCAATTTGCCAAAGATAAACTAGAGCATGAAATTAAAACCTTGGCTTTAACATAAGGAACATGAGCAGCTGGGGGAGTTGAGCCTCACGAGGAGTAAGGCGTGTGCAGGGGAGTGGGTGGGAGAGCGTAAGGAAAGCACTGTTCAATGGGAGTGGGTAATAGAAGCAAACAAAGTTAGGCTGCATAAGAAATAAGGTAGAGAATAATACTGAAAATATTAGAAACACTATTGGGGAGAGGGGGGAAGGAAGTGGGAATCTTCTATTCCTTACCCAAAACTCCCCACAAGCCTCAGCCATAGAAATATAATAATACCATTTTTTAAAACTATCTTTCATTCCCTCTGTTTTCTTAATATGGTTACATTGATTTTTGTGCTTAGGAGAAAACACTTTTAAAAAGTACTATACAAAAACACTTAACTGTATAGAAAAAGAGTTTGCAGCCTTTGCTGTTTGGTTGGCAATTCACAAGCAACGTAGAATTCCCCAGGAGAAACAGCCATTTCAGAAACTTCTCCACAGATGTACCTCTGCATCCATTTGAAGCAAGCTATGCACAACAGAAAGATAGTAGCTCTGCCACTGAATATTGAGGGTCAAATTCTGCCCTCATTTATAGACCTGGAGCTCAATTGAAGTGAGTTGGGTTTCAGAGGTTTGACTGCAAACAATATGTTTTGTTCCTAAGGGCTAAATGCCAGTCTTGGAAGCATGTATGTAGCTCCCCAGTTGGCATAAATATCATAGCCTGAAACAGCTATGCCTTGATTTTTGGATAATTCTTCACTCACTCTTACTTGTGCAAACCAGAAGTAACTCCACTGAAACGAATGGCGCTCATAGCTTAAAAAAATAAACTAGTGTGAGAGAAGAATCAGGCCTATTGCTTTCAGTGGAGTTACTTCTGAATTACACTATTGTGAGTTCAGAATCAGGCTGATTATCTTGATATCTAATAGACACATCATGTCCTTCAACAATAAGCTTGATTTGTTGTGTACAAGCGAGAGCTGATAGATGACAGAATGGATTGCATCTCTTATGTTTATGAAGCCTGGGCCCAAGGGCTCCTTTGCTTATAATGTATTGCTAGAATATGATCTATTAGTCAAAAGATCAAGCCATCCAGGAGGCAATGCCGAATAAAGGCTTGTGGATCGCTTGCAGCACCAAGTTCCTCTGGCATGATTTTTCATGCCACAACACCACGCTTACTCTCCTACTGGTGGGTCTCTGCAGTAGGACTACGTTCAGCTAAGAGTGCATGCATTTGAACAGTGTCTTTTGTAGCCAGCACATGAATATTCATTGCCCAGGAGAAAATTGAGAAATTAAAGACCTGTCTTATGAACCCTAAATGTATCTGAGGCATAGGATGTGTTTACCTCCCTGGAGAAAAGCAACTTTTTTTTTAGTTTTCATCAGGGCCATATTTCATCATGCTATCACGTCCGATCTCATTAGCCCTGGCTTCAAAAGATGACACATAACCAAACGTAAACTTTCACAACTGCAGCGGATTGGTTTGGAATTCCAGGAAACTATAGTAAAATATTGTTCACTAACCACCAAAAAGAAAATTTGATCAGCTGTCCTTTCCCAGATTTTCCAAATACTTGTGCCTAATTGCCAGATAGAATGACAGATACGAAGCCCTGATTATTCTGCTACCTGCTTTGGCTTGTAGATGCAGCTCATATCTAGTTATTGGAGAAAGGGGAGGTTTTTTTCCTTTGTAAGGAGTTTAAATAAATGTTGTTCCCAAAACTTTTTCAAGACAGAGCATACTTATCCCCTCCTCCTAACGTTATTTACAACAACAACGATACCTTGCTCTTCCATAGTGTCTTTCATCCGAGAAGCTCAAAGTGCTTGACCAATATTAACTAAGCCTTTCAACAGGGATAACTTCATCTGCCACTGAAACCAGCCACTGTCGTTTGAAGTGTCCAGCAGCATTTCAGAACACTTTGTGGCAGAGCGTAAAGGATACTATACCCAGTTGAAATTACTGGGGAGGATTAAGTGGTCAGAATGTAATTACCTGGCTTCGAATTTTACTGGTACACCAGGATTAACGCCATTTCCCCTACAAAGAGGGGCATGGGATCTTTCATGACCACAAGTGGTCAGGGCCTACATTTTGTTTCCTCTAAAAGACAGCACCTCTAGCACCACAGTCCTCTCTAACACCATGCATGAGCATTTCTTTGTCTGTACTGACTCAGAGGGAAGAAAAACCACCCACTGAGTCACCATGACCACTTTCTGCAGCACATAAAATGCCCCTTATAGGTTTCCCATCAAATTACTGATCTGGCCTTTTTTGGCATAGCTTCTCAAAGCTGAGACAATTCCTCTGAAACAGCATGCCTCAGGGAAGCCAGTTTGCACTTAGTGATTTTATTTTTAACTGGGTTTGTTGCCAGTGTCTAGAGTGAAACAGGAGGGGAAGCTCTTAGTTAAGAAGGAGGGGAAATGTGGGGGAGTACTGCTCCCCTCAAGCCCTGAAGAGGAGGGGGAGTTTTCCCTCTGCTCCTTCCTGCCCCTCCAACTTATTTTTACCCCTCTTTGTTACAGATAGTGAGGTGCTACTAATCCCCCAGATTTAGACCTATTCCAAGCAATTCTTTATCCCTTGATTTTTTTTGTTGTTTTTATTAACTGTCAGCTCTTCAGATGCTGCAAAATAAAATGTCCTTTCTTTGTTGTGGCAGAGTGTGGATTTTAGTGGTCTGTTAAAGTCAAACCTCTGTATTTCACAACAGATTTAAATCTATACATTGCATATCAAAGGGGGCAGTTTGGCAATTCTTAATCTCGTATGCTGTACAAAGGCATTCTTATCTTCATTTTTAGAATAATACAATTAAGTTATAAGGAGACTGTCTTATTTGGGGATGGTGGTTCTTTCTTTAAATTATTTATAAGGTGTTGATCCAGAAGAGGGCTTGATCCACACACGTTCTAGCTCAGTCCAGTAAAGAGAATTAAATAATAAATATAAATTTATGACATTTTGGCTCCTGCCTTCTTTAGGCAATAGGAGAGCTTATAGTCTGTTTAGAATAACCCAGGCGGCAAACCTGCCAAAGTCCCTCATTGGAAGATCTTCCACCTCTCCAGGATTTGTATTGCTGTTTTAGCAGTTGATTGTATAGCATATGCGGCCAGAGGTGACTGCTGTAAAGATGAAGATTGAGACGATGAATGTCAAGGAATGACTTTTAGAGCTGCTCCACAAATATTCATTCAACGTCTTGTTCAGTCCATAAATCCCACATGCAGAATAGTCGAAGTACCATGTAAATCTGTAACTAACTAGTTTTTAAGGGGACCCATTAGATGTATCTGTAGTAATCCTATCTAGGGTTCTCAATATTTTGCTCTATAATGAACTGCTTTGTAAAATTGAAGTCCCCTTGGGGACCTCCTCTCCCATCTTCCGTCTTGCTGTACTACTCCTATATGTGTTCTACAGAAAACTAGAGAGCTTGGCTACATGAAAAAATAGGAGGACCATTATGTACTAACGTCTCTAATGCAGTGTTTCCCAAACTTGGGACGCTGCTTGTGAAGGGAAAGCCCCTGGCAGGCCGGGCCGGTTTGTTTACCTGCCCTGTTCTCAGGTCTGGCCGATCGCGGTTCCCATCAGCCGTGGCTTGCCACTCCAGTCCAATGGAAGCTGCTGGAAGCGGCACGGGCCGAGGGACGTACTGGCCGCCACTTTCCGCAGCTCCCATTGGCCTGGAGCGGTGAACCGCGGCCAGTGGGAGCCGCGATTGGCCGAACCTGCAGACACGACAGGTAAACAAACTGGCCCGGCCCGCCAGGGGCTTTCCCTACAAAAGCGGCATCCCAAGTTTGGGAAACTGCTCTAATGAATTCACTTTAATGTGGGGGCTCAGCTGCTTGGTTATCGTAAGTTCCACCCTTGTGTTTTCTGCAGGTTTGAGCACGGCTGAGTATATGTCAAAGGAAAACTCCTCCTATTTCAATCTGTTTTACAGAGAGCCAGTCAAAGATTTTCTGACAAAACAATTTTCTATCAGAAAAATACTAATTTGAGGGGATCAAAATGTTCCGCGAAACATATCGATCCCATCAAAACTTTTGATGTAAGCCTGGCTGATTACCTCCCAGCCTGCCCACCTGCTGGCTGGCAGGTTGCCCAGCATCATAGCTGTTTGCCTGGTGAACTGCCTGGCTCCCCAGATGACTTACCTGTTGGCCAGCTCCTGGCCCAGAATTTTGTGGAAGATTTAATATTTCTGACTTTTTATTCCAATTCAGAACAAACAAACAAAAATTAGAAATGCAACATTCCCCACAGAATGGACATTCTGGTTCCTGCACAGCTGAGTCCTGGGGCCCATGGCCTTTCAGGAGAATGAGGGCCTAACTGGCCTATGATAAACCTGTTGGTTATACCTGGGAGCAATTAGGTGCTCCAGGTGGTGTCTTTTAGCTAATTAGTAATGAGCAGCTGAGCTAGAAAGAGACTGATAGAACATTATAAAGGAAAAGTTGTTTAACGGGAATGGTGAGAGACAAGGAATTTTCTTTGAAGCAGCTGCAGGGCTTCTGTAGACTTGAAGAAGCCCACAGGAGGTAGAATAGGTCTCCATGTGGAAAGCCCTGAATGAGGGCTTGGAGTTGACCGTGAGAGCCCTCAAGAGAACTGTGAGGGTCCCTGGAGAAGGGAAACAGTGATGGAGCTCCTCTCATTAGGCTCTGGGAAGGGAGCTGGTGTAGGCCTCCAGACCAGAAAATCCTAAAGGTGGAAACTGGGTCCTGCACAGGGAAGAGGAAGGAGAGGGAGGCAGTGTGGGGAATCCTGCTGGAGAAGTAGTAGTGACTAGTTTGGTTGAAGAGGGGCTAAAGAATTATTACTTTGTGTTTGTTAGCACTTCTTGTTTGGATGTTTTTGTTACCCTGGAAGGGGTTTGCATTTGATGTGACTTGGCCAGAGAACTGAGCAACAGAAGACTCAGGGAAAGGCAGACTGCCAGCAGGAGGCAGTAGGGATGGGGACCCCTTGCAGCATCATGCCTCAACACAAGGAGGCGCTATGGTGCTTACATCCTGCAATTGTGCCTTTTAAAAAGAAATAGTAAAACACTGCTGGCAAACTTTTGAGCTCTGAATTAGGCTACAATTAGCAGATGCCGATCTACATGAAGAGTAACAGAATTCAACATTGTCACAGCAGAAGTACCTGGAAGAGCAGTCCAAGGAGCATAGTTTGAAAACCACTAAATCACTATATTAACATTACAGTGTATGCATTTCTTGGTTAGTTTGAAGTATCTACAGCAAGCTGTGTGTAAAGAATTTAAATAGATAATTCTGATCCTCCAGAAGAAATTAGTTAGCTCCTGTTTTCTCTTTTCAGAACGCTCCTTCTTGCCTGATTCACTAGTCATGGTTTTGCCTTGTGACTCTGATTTCCAACTGGACCAGCTAAACTGCAAATGCAATTTATATGTTACAAAGGTCAATAGAATTCCTTCCCCACAAACCCATGAACATTTAAAGGACTTTTTTTTTTTAATTATTATTAGTCCCTTTGGCTGTTATGTTGCAGATTGAAACAGCATCTCCCAACTGCTTCACTGAGACTAACTTTATTATATAATCTCATCTCTTGTTCCAAAAACCCCAAGATCAATCTCAGAGCAGTCCTCTGAACTTGGCAGTCACTCGTGTGGGAAAGTCTTTAAACAAAAACAAATTTGTTTATGTACTGGAACAAGGATCTCACAGAGAAGATAAAATACACCATGAGCCAACACTGCCCTCAGCAGCAACATTTGGACTGCTCTCTCACTGCCTGCTCTACAGTGCAAGTGAATACTGTTCATCAGCTGTTTGGTGTACAGTAATCATTGTATTACAATCTGTCAGCTGGGACAGGAGATGACTCCTAAGTCTTGTAGGCGCTCTGGAAAATTTTACCACTCCGGAGTACTTGGCTCTCAATTGCATGTTTAGATTTAAGAATTTTCAGAAGTCTTGTGGGCACTTCTTAGCATATGTGTAATGTGCCTCAGGTGCCACGTGACCAGGATTTATCACCAAATTTGGTCCACTGGTTGGATCACTAGCTTCCTCAGCTTAGGCTGGGCACTGACAAGGGGTGCAACATGAATGCTGATCCATGCCCCCCACGTAGGCACTTAGGAGCCTACGTTCCACTGATGTTCAAGGACCGTCACTGTGGGAAATTTTACCTGAAATCTAATCACGGTTCTGACACCCTCCGGTCACGTATCCTTGGATGAAACGTACCCCTGTGAAGATAGTCAGCACAAGACCAAGACACTATTTAATTCCTACATACATTATATTAGAGTCCTTAAATGTTGCATAAACCCTTCTGCATAGGATGAATTTCAACCTTTATCCAGAAATTAATTTACCCTCTCCTACTTTAGGTTTCCCATCTGTAAATGAGAGGAAATTGTTTCTGCTTCACAAAGGTGTTAGAAATATTCATTAGTTAATATTTTGGAAGAATTTTTTCAAGATAAAAAACACTGAACATCATTATAAATAACAAACATGCTGCTTTTCATTGAATTGTATCAAGCTCTCAATTGTGAAGCAAATATGCTTTTTAGCTCATATCGGTTTGTCCTAGACCTACAAAAGGTCAAAGAATGTGGAGAGAAGGGAGATGCACATACGACACACTTTTATTTAAATAACTGTACACTGATAATCTGAGTTGCATCCAAAATTAATTTAGATAAAATGCACACTGAGGTGGCCAAGGCTAAAAATTGCAAAATCAAAACTTGAAAATGTTAACCATTGAATGTTTACCATTGAAATTTTGTGTGCTGAGGCCACAGCTTATCATGCCGACCCACTCTGTCTCCTTGTTTCCTTGTACCCTGTTGGTCTGTCTATAGGCAGCTGTTTTTTGTCTCTGACTTAGATTACAAACTCTCTGGGGGCAAGGGCTGTCTTCTTGTTTTGTTTGTACAGTGCCTAGCATAATGGGCTTCTGGCCCACAACCTAGGCCCTATACTATTATTAATAACAGTGTTTCTTTCCCTATGGGATGTTGTAACTAATGGATGTATGTGCTTTTGAGGTTCCCAGAAGAAAGGCTCAATAATAATACGTAGCACATATGACTCAATGTATGCTGCTTGTAGTGCTGCACAGGGACCCTAGGGGATAACTTGTGCTCCCTTACACCCCTGCGCAGGCTACACATAGCACGGGTAGTGGTGCAAGAAGAGATCTCTGGGGGACCGGGAAGAATGGGTAGAGCCTTGGCGATGAATCCCCGCCATAGACACACCAGCCAGTTGAGCTGCACCAGCCTTCTGGGGACACATGCTTCACCGGGCGTAGACTTGGCGCAGAGTACTTCCCCTTTGGAGTAAGCTGAAACCCCCAACGCAGATTGTGACACTGAGTTCCACTGTGACTTCCAATTTACTCTCGGGACAATGCAGCCTCTTGTTCAGGGCTGAGGGTAAAGTCACAATTTGGCCTTCTATTAATCACAACTTTTGCTAAATAAAAATCCCATCAAATCACACATGTCTGACTAACTCAACCTGAAACTAACATGGAACACACACTAGAAAAATAGCTACGGCTTACAGCACTTTCTCTAAACGTGCTCTGGGGCCTGATTCTGCTTCCACTGGAGTCAAATGAATTAAGTGAGAGCAAGATCAAGTCCTTTATTTGGAAATATGTTACTTATCAAATTGAAGTTGTAATTTGTCACCAGTATGGGGTGTGATCAGGTATTTCAGCTGTTACTGTAAGTAGCTCTGGGAGCTTGCCATCGTTGGTCTAAGAGCTACAGATTTTGTGACACCTGGGTTTGGATTTTAAGGAGCATTGTGACTCTTGCACATGGCCTTACAGCAGGGAGGGGAAAAAATCTTGCTGACCCCCCCACTGAATGTGGAGGGGAGTAGTTAGGCCTGGGAAGCTGCAACAGGAATGGATGCAGGAAAACAGGGATGGGGGGGGGGGGGGCGGAGGCAGGAATTATGGATCAGTCCCAAATCAGTGACTTTATCAATATTGACTGTGAGTCATCTGACTTTTTCCCCCAACATTTTTTTATGACATAGTCACTGCCTTTATATGGTAATTAAGGCAGCGTGTTTCTGCAGAAAAGGCCACACAGGACTAAGACATGGTGACAGAAAACATTCACACAGTTTTCACTTCATGTTGTTTATTTTACTATAAAATGAACATCCACAACCTCAGTGAAATGATGGGTAAAATTCTTCCCCTTTGTAACACCATTTACTTCAAACACAATGGACTCTGCGTACACTAGTTGATCATTTCTGGACAATCCAAACAAAAGCTAATTTTCACTTTGTGGTTTGTGCTACTGCTTAACTGGTACAGTGCATTTTTTTTAAACAAGTTCCAGATTCTGCTTCTTCCTCACTCCCAACTGCTGCCTTCTCTCCTTCCTGTAAGTCCCCAATAGTTCTTACTCCAGGCCCCCCGTCCAGCTGCTGCCTTCCATCTCCTAGAGCCGTGTTTCCCAAACGTGGGATGCCGCTTGTGTAGGGAAAGCCCCTGGTGGGCCGGGCCGGTTTGTATACCTGCCGCATCTGCAGGTTCGGCCGATCGCGGCTCCCACTGGCTGCAGTTCACTGCTCCAGGCCAATGGGAGCTGCGGGAAGCGGCGACCAGTACGTCCCTCGGCTCGCGCCGCTTCCAGCAGCTCCCATTGGCCTGGAGCAGCGAACTGCGGCCAGTGGGAGCTGTGATCGGCCGGACCTGCGGACAGGGCAGGTAAACAAACCGGCCCGGCCCGCCAAGGGCTTTCCCTACACAAGCGGCATCCCAAGTTTGGGAAACACTGTCCTAGAGTAACTTTTTAATGGCTCACAACTTCAGTGCAGTTACCTTCCATGCCCAACTTGCAACTCTGATTCTTGCTCATTTCAAAATGCCACTCGGGATGAATGATAGAACATTTGTCAAAAAAGACTTTTCTGTGCCAAGCACCCTGCCTCTCTTCCTCCAAATCACCTCTGAAAGCCCACCTGCTCCATTATCCTTAACAATGCTCATCTCAGTACACCCCACTTCTCAGTTTTTAACTTTGCTCTGTTGAAGCTTCAGACTGTGCTCTCAAGAGCAGCAACCTAAACAAATCCTCAGTGTTTTTTCCCTGTACAGAGTTAGGTTTATTATTATTTCTTGCACTCTCTTGAAAACTGTCCCATTTTCATGATATTTTTAAATCTAGTGTTGTGTGGCAAGTGTTTTAAACAACATACAAATGGTAAGAGCATTTTAAATCTCTTCTAGCAGACTGTATATTCTAAATGAGTAAACTGGTTAATTTTATACATTTCAAAGTATTTTGGGGACAAATATTGCAGTGCTTAGGGCCTGATCCAAAGTCCATTGAAGGTAATGCAAGTCTTTCCATTGACTTCGATGGGCTTTGGATCAGGCTTTTAAGTCCTAAATGTGGCACACAGTCCCTGAAACTTGGTGGAGTATATCAAAATTCAGGCCATGACATATGGAGCTGTCTTTACCACAGGACAAATCGGAATTGCAAATACACCCAAAGTTTTAGTGGTGCTCCATCTCCTTACAGTGACCTTCCGCGTTGGGCCACTGTTCCACCACAGATCTATTGTGGACTGAAAACATTGGCATTGCAGTTGGATTAGTTCAGTTAATCCTTCCAAGGCAATCCCAGAACGTTCCTGCTGAAGACATGCTCGCCTAGTGGTTGTGTGCAGGCCCGAGAATAGCTCAGGCAGCAATAGGCTGTTCTCAGTTCTGCCTAGAGCTTTCCTTCTGACATTTACAACTATAAGTTCCCTGTTTAAAAATTAATCAGACAGAATAAATATATACTGTTTGTGCAATTTGTAACCGTGGGGGCAAGAAGTTGTGCATCTGTCTCTTCACATTGAGGGAGAGGGCAAATTTTTATGAGTTTGGCTGTGAAGAACTTTCTCTACAGCGCAAGGGGGTATTATTTTGGGTTTGTTCCCCAAAGGGGGGTGCACGTGAGTGCTGAGTGAATCCTCTCACACAGAGCTGACTTCAGTCTGTGTCTGCAGCTGGGTGGGGCCCTACCTGTGTGCATGCTACAAGAGGCTGAAGAGCCTAATTTAGCAAAACAGGGAGAGGGAATCCAGGCTGATGAAGCGGAGGAGGGGCTCAGTGAAACCCCAGTACATCAGGTGGCATTCCAAAGGGGTTCTAACATGTCACCACCTGATCTTCTGATTCTGTCTCCTGTGCTCTGACCAGTAGACCATAGTCCCTTCCTGTAGATTTCCTTTCACATCTTTCACATTTCCGAAAGTATTTGATCAATGAAAGCAGTTGTATCACACTCACTTCCTACTTTTACAGAAGCATGAACAGAGGTGTGGGATACTTATATTTACAAGTTCTCTTAAATAGGGGGTTGGTTTTTATATGTAGTCGCAGTATCGACACTTCCTATTCTATCTTTGAATCAGAAAATGAGTCATGATTTTTACTACATGATAAAGCATGCACCTTATGAAGAAAGCACATTTTATATAGAAAGCCGAAATCTCACATCCAGTAGCACCACAACAGCTATCGTTAATGCCTCACTCAAAACATCAGGCAACTGAGAGGATAAATACAAATCATAAACCTTCCAGGTTGTTTTCAGAGGCTAATCAGGGGACATGATTCAAGTTAATCTTAATACTTCTGTTCTTATACACTCCCACAATGATAAGAGAGATTCCTACAATCCCCTGTTAACTTTTGCTCTTAGTTATTCCTGTTGCAGCCTGGACAACGCTATAGACAAAATTTCATTTCTGTCACTCCCCATAGAGGCCTCTGACAAAAGCAGTTTGTTTAATATGAAGATATTGGATCCGTCTAACATGAAAACAGACTCAGAAGCAAACACTCCCTTTCCTGCTCTGATTGTCACAGGGCTGGTTGTGACTGAATGTATTGCTAGGGGAAAGTGCCTGAATGGCAGCCCCAAGAGAATGAAGTCACAGAAAAGATCCACCACAGGCAGTGACAGTTCAAAGTCTCCTACATTACACCGGAGAGACCAACTAAGAGTGAGCAAGTGTTCACAGTCATAAGACAATATATTTGTGTGGAGGCACTGGGTCTTGGGACACAGTCTTGGTCCCTCTCCCTCCTACCACAACAGCCACACAAGGGTTCTTGAAACAATAGGGTTACAGTGACTTCTGTGGCCACCACAGGGAAAGAGAAAGGAAGTAGGAATTTCCAGAGGAGGGTGAGGATTAATTTGGATGAGTTCTCTGGTGAGCATCTCGGGGTACCTACTCCCCACACCCTTTGCATACTGGGCCAGCCTGACTCAAGATTGTTTGGCCATATGGCGTTCATATGCTCCTTCTTGCTGTGTAATGAATCGTCAGGATCCGGTCCATGGACAGAGCAGGAAGCAGAGAGCACCATCAGAGTAACATACCATGTATCAGAGTCTGGAGTGCCCTCTTGATTTGGGCTCTATTGCCAGTTCTGCCCATGTGTCTCAGGCAGAGCACAGAGTAAGCAGAGTGGATTTTGTTGGACCCAGAGCAGGAGGCCTGTGGTACTGAAGCAACATGGCTGGACATCTGGATACAGTCATGCAAAGGGCTGAAAAAAGTGGGAGGCCCCACATGACTCTTGGGTGGTATGTACTAGAGGTCTATGTATGTTGTCCTCTTTGATCTCATCTCTTTCTGTATGTTTTTAACTAATTTTTACATACACATGTTTGGTGCAGCAAGGGAGAGAAGACAGCGAGTGAACATGTTTTTGGCCACGGATTGCCAAAGAGGGAGTAGAAACAAAATGCGCTAACAAAACCAGAAGACATGCCACCACCTGTTTGCTGTACAAGGGCTGTTGTAATTCCTTCTGTTTGCTCTCACATACTGTTCCCAGCCCCACAGAAAAAATAAAATAAAAGCCTTTATTATTTACAGTCTGCACTTAGAGCCGTCATCAAGGTTGATTGTGGGTTTATTGTTGCTAGCCAGCCTCCCTGCTCCAGCAGGTGCCAGGCACCCAGAGCTACTCCCATCAAACACTGCCCCTGTGATACAGTGAGTAAGCCGATGAATTCTGTTTACTCCGTCTGGGAGGCTACGGACCGCCTCTTCTCAAGGAACATCCCACATACAGTAAAGGTTTATAGTCAGCTAGAGCTAGACTTCATATTCATTCTTTCCACATATATTCACGATGAGGGTGGGGATGTTAAACTACTCAGCAACATTTAACTCAACAAATACTGAATCTCCAAAGCGATGCCCTTTATCTCCCCTGCTTCCCTTAGATACAGTCTCAAAGAATGGGGAAGAGGGCCAAGTCCATTTTTGGTTGCCAAAACTGAAAATGAATGCTAAATATTTAATAAAACAAAAAGCTAGAAAAGAAATCTCATGTCCAAGAACCTTGTCACGTATCACATTAGGCAAACCAAAGGTGAGAGCTAAAAAGAAACTGCATTATCATCAGCTGACCTTTCAGGATGTTCTGTAGCTTTCAAGCAAAATGAAATATCACACAGTAGAGCTACTGCAAAATGCCAGAAAGCTGCGAAGTAGCTGCTACCTGCAGATCTGCCCATCTTCTCCCAGCACTTCTTTTATCAATGTGAAAAGCAAATCAACCTTTATCACAGAGGTCTCTTGTTTTTTTAATTGAAGCACCATGTGGTGCTACATACATGAGTAATAATCCTTCAGAAAACACTGGTTAGTAGTTGCTGTGGAGAACAGTGTTTCAATCCCAATGATCAGAGCATGCTGGAACATACACAGAGCTATCCCAAGAAGAATATGGCACTAATAAAACAACTTCTAACCATACATATTCCAAAAATACAAGACCAGTGGCATCTGAAAATGGATAGGCAAAACAGAAACATTAGGCATGTTTAGAGCCCCTGTTTATAGCAGTGGGCAAGAATATCATGCTGTGTCTATTGCAGGCAATGAAAAAAGAGACCCATTTGATTCTGGTGCAGATAAACAAACAAGCAGTTCTATTAATCTAGGTCACACACAAAGCAAATGACAGGAGAATTGGATATGGTTAATGTCAGTATGTGTGGCTTCTGAGAGCAGGGACATGTGAGCATGAAAGATTAAAGATGTTTTTAATAAAACTAAGTGAGCCCCACAGTACTGCTGTTAAAAAACATTAATGCATCCATTCCTTCATTCTGTGAGCAGGAAAGTACCCAATAGGCCACTTGGGCATTGGACAACCTTACCTAAAAGGTACCCATGTTTGTGTCTAGCGCAGTCTGATATGTTTCTACTGTAAAACTCAAGCAAGTTCACTGAAAGTGCTGTCTACAGCTCCATTCTATTGGCCAGAAGTGTAGAAACTGACCTTGACATTTTTTTCTTCAACAAATTGACTTTCTTTTCTAACTATTCATGTGTATTTGATATTCACAATCATGATAAGTCACTAATAGCGCCAACTAGTTTGGGCAGGTACTCCGCACACTCCCTCACATAACTCAATCGTAATTCCGAGTAGTAATATCCATGCCATTCTTGTTGGGAATCTTTTCCATATGAAATGCCAAGTGGGCCAAATTATAGGACAGCTTTGTGATGTGGGCAAATGTCATGCAGCAGCTAGTAGGAAACCAACAAATTGATATTAGAACTTAAGCTCAAGTGCTCCTGCCATACCCTGCTAAGGGTCTGATAAAAAGCCCATTGACATCAGTGGAGTCTTTCCATTAACTTCAGTGAACCTTTAGATCAGGTCCTAAGGACCTTGTCCTGAACGGAGTTGAGCCCCAACAACTCCCCTTCCTCAGCACCTCTCAGGATCTTTAATGGGAATTGAGGGTATTCAGCAGGAAGTGTTTAGACCCTTTCAGGATTGGGCTCCAAATGGACCACTGGTTCTCCCTCCTGTTTACCTCTTTACATTGCCTTTGAATGGTACAGTGCATTTTTAATGTGCAATATACAGATAAGAAACGGTGTCTTTTTCTTACGAGGAAACGAATGCAAGAGCCAGATTCTACTGCCCCCCTCACAGAGAATAGCACCTCACTCCAGGAGCAAGCCCATTCATTCCAATGGGACTACACTCCAGGTAGGGGACTTTTCAACAGAAGTATGGGTGTCAGAGTATGACCCTACAATAACAACATTGGCTGCAACAACTTATCTAAAAGAGGAAATGATGTGCCATCTTCTGGAAGATTGCTCGGGATTTTTTAGTTTACATTTGGAGAACTGTTCAAAACCATGATTTCAGCAAGAGTGTTGGGCAATCACCTAGTCAAGGAGTGTCCATAAATTCCCATCAGTGTGGGCAGGGGGAACCTATAAATTTGGGATCCTGTGTGTCATATCTCTAGGACTCATATATATATATATATATACACACACACACACACACACACGCCTTGAACGTATTTCTGTTTTGCTGTTCATGTAACATAAAAAAAAAGCTCTGACAGGGCAGTTACTTCAGCTCATATCTCAGCTGTAAGTAGTTTTTTTTAAAAACTGCCTTTACTAAAAATAGCTCCTATAAGACTCTGGAAGGCACTTTCCAGCCTTGTAAGTTCACATGTGCCTGTGTTCATTCAGAAGTTTGATCTGGATTTAATATGCACAGCCCTGTCAATACTGCGTTAAGCCCTCTGGCACCAGAGGGTCCAGGCAGTCTCCCTGTAGTGTATCCTGATTCCTAGCTTCAAGAGGGATGTAATCCATCAAATCAGCTCTTCAATCAAAACCGCTGCAATTACATGGTTCTCAGAATGGTCCCATTATCCTATCAAAAAGCATTTGGGATGGGATGTAACATTGTCTGTTATTCATGGAATAAGACAGGAGATAACTCACACTGTAAATAGATTCATGGAAAACCAATTGCAGTTTGCATTGCGGTCATTGATTTAGGCCATTTTCCATCCTATGAAAGTTCCAAGAAAGGAGCATGCTCACACACACAAATAGAAACGCTATTGCCCCCAAATGGAGTAGAGTGACACATTGTGCCTTATCCACCACATAGGTGCAGAGGGAAAGAAGGCATAAGGAATGCAGGAACCATTCCTTCCTAGCACCCCAGGGAATGCAAGACTCCCCCAAGGAACTGGGGAAGAAGTGGCAAGCCATAGTCTTGCGGCTGTTCTGCATCAGCCAGTTGAACTGATGGCACAGAAAGAGAGGCATTCTACGCAATCCAAAGGGAGGGTGCAGTATGCACCATGAAGCCCCAGGTGGGATTTTTTTTTCTCCCAGAATACCCCCTGAAGCAGTTCAGCTCCACATAGCCTTTATTCAAGTCTGTGCCTTAATGGCACAGTTGAGCTCAGAATGTGAAATTTTGTTACAGCCCAGCATATAAGAGTACCATAAAAATATGTAGGGAACCACAGTGGAGTCTCACAGCCTTTGTCTATGCTAAGAAAATGTGCTGCATTAGAAAATCCTAGGGTGAGGTGGCACCCAAGCTTCACTACAACCAGGGAACCATTTTAAGTCACAACTATCTTTGTTTACACTAGGTGCTCAGCAGTGTAGGACAGCGTGTTAATTAAAACATGGGTTAACACACATTCTGACAGAACTCATTTTCTCTGTGTAGACAAAACCAAACCTGGTCCTTCATGCCAAATGGAGGCCCAGGGACTAGGGACACTGAGAAGGTAGCTCCTTTACATTTCTATAATTCTGCTTTTATCATTGTGCCTAAGTCATCAAATTTCTCTCACAAGTCAGATACCTGCTCTTATGATTTCAGCAGTGATCACTTTTTCCAGGTACCTGCATTTCAAAGAGCGTATTGGAGCTACATTTGGCCTCTCAGAAATTTTCCCACCCCACCAAATAAGAAAATGGATGGAATTGCAGCAGTTCTCAGGCTTATCACTGAAGAATACAACCCTTTGTCATTTCTCAGTTACTAAACATCTCACCATTTGGGCCCCGGCCTGCTTTTCTTTTGCACCCAAACCTCATAGTGAGTCATGATTTTTCAAAAATGAAAAATGCTCCCCTTAGTTGCACTTGGATCCCTAGATTCATTCTGTTCTGATGACTTACACATTTCAGAGAGGATGCTGCTCCAAAAATAATAGGACAAATTCTTTCCTGACTATGTGGAGTCCTCTAAGCAATTTACTCAATTAAAACAGAGAAGTCAATATGTGTCCATCTTGTACTTTCCTCTGAAGCAGCTTGTACTGACCACTGTCGAAGACAGGATACCCGACTAGATGGAGTACTCCTCCGATCAAGTATGGCAATGCCTTTGTTCCCACCTCTGTATTTAGGTCTTCCCCTGGCTCTGGCTGCAGAGGAGTGGCTACTCACTCCTTTCAATCCTAGCAACAACAAAAAATAAATAAAAATAAATGTACATTTCCAAAGTTATCTTCATAAGGAAGAAGGCTAGAAATTGACTTATTTATAACATGAAAGCTGAGATTCTCCATTATATTTCTAGTTCCTCCAAGCAAGTGGGGCCCATGTCTGCAGACTTCATGGAGCCTAAAGGCCAGCTCTGTACAAAAGGGCAGAGGCAGTTCCTGCATGTACATCATGACAGGGTGACACATTTCATGGCTTTTGGACAAAGTGATGTATTATTTTAAATGTGAAATTATTCCTTCGCTATATGCTTCTTTGTCCTCTGGTCACAGGGCTGCTGACGTTGGACCGTGAATGAAGAACTCCTTTGATTGTCTCAGTGAAGATTAAATGTGGCGTTTGCATTTCTTCCTACTTCAAGATGTTGACAGGTTGATGCAACATTTAAATCTTCATGGTAATGAAGAGCCATACCTTAAATCCTATCCTTTTCACACACACATTGTATACAGTGCATTCCACTTATAATGAAATGTGGTTATTACAGATGAAACAGACAATTGCACATACAAAATCCATCCCTGTACTATAAACTTGATTAAGGTTTAAGCTAACATTTCACCTTGACATTAGGAATACATGTTTGTGAGCATTGTTTATGCTGTCAGGTTATGTCTGAATACATGCTACTGAAGAACAAGGGTGCTATTGATTTTTCGTTATTTTCAAGTATTTGTTTTGTATGGTTCAGCACATTCTGTTTATTTTGGCACAAGCAACAAAGGAACCAAGGCAAGAGACTTAATTTGTTTTCTGAAAAGATTTAAGACTGCACAGACATCATTTCGTGAAATGATGTCTGTGTCTACAGTGGCCAGTAATGTAATATTATATCTTGGTTAATTAGTTATTTTGGGGTTTACTTTAATTTTATGCCTTAATGTACCATCAAGAGTACATATAAACGTAGTCGGTGTGGTACCTAACAATAGCTTGATCTAGAAAGAAAGAATCTTATCAGAGTACCTGATAATCAGCTTTTTCGTACCTTTGGACTGAGGCCCAGTCATCTAGAAGAACGTCCCACAATTCTGAGTGAACTCTATTTTTTACTGCAAACACATGAAATTAAAGTGGGATGCCATTTGCACAATTAGCTAAACTGAGTAGTCATCTGCACATGTATGGTGCTGTATGAATAATCACACTGGGTCACAAAATAGTTTTAGTTATTTTCATCTAAAGCGCAGAATTTGAAAATCAGTGTTCTCCTAGTAGCATGGGAAGTCACCCAATGCCACTGATCTCCATAGGAACCGAGCATGTACTTCTGAAGGTAAAATTTAGGCTCCAGTGATATTGGGATAGTTTCATGCCTTGCAGTTCCCAGGAAGAACAGGAAAAATCTGCTAGCCAGGAGCTCTCTTTGTTGCTTTAATGCCCTTTTTGTGTTTAAATGATTATTAGTAATGATACTATATTGAAATGAACTAAAATATTAAGAAGTGTTCTATTTAGAGTAAATAACAGAATATTTGCTGTATGAAATTATATATACTTTTCAAATTCTAACTGCATTGTTTGTTTTTGCCTTATTCACAGTCAACATTTTCTCCATTCATTAGCTTTGAAGTGGTTTTCTCAGTCCTGATATGTAGCTACACTGCCACCTAGTGGTGAGGATGCATAAGAGACAGTGGACTAAAGATGGCAGGTTAATTATAGGAATCTGAAAAAACTCCATAAAAGTCTAGGATAGTTTAACCCACTGGCTAACTCCAAAACTGCCCCCCTTCTGGGAAAAACAAGAGTTTGGTAGAAAAAAAGAGGGACTCCCAAACATTTACCCAATCTCTTTCCCTGGGACATACCCCTCTATTGGGGTATAACAACGGTGCCCTCTGGTGGGCCCTCAAAGGCATAGAGGAGCTTTCTCCCTCTTTCTTCCATGAAGTGCAGCCATGAGACCCTAAACAGCCAGGCAGCCATCTGCTCCATCCCAAAATTATCCAACTCTCCCGTCTATTTTCTGTCCTCTATTGAAGATACGCCAAGAAACCCTCCTGTTTTCAGCTTCCTCCTTTTACACCTCCTAGGTCTTTTTTCAGGACCCTCTGTAGAGACCCATAGCCTTCTCATTCCTAGCTTCTTTCCAGTCTCTCTACCAATGTAACCCCTGAAGGTTGTCAAACCAGAAGGCAAAGTAAAAGCACCCTAAACCTAATATTTTGTAACGCTGATGGTTTTTTAAGCCAATCTTGTGATTTTGGGGGCTTGACTCGTGAGTTTTGAATGCGTGGAGTTCACAATAGTCGACATGTTTGGTGCGGGAGAAAGGGGAGGCTGTCATGGAGCCAGTTACAACTCCTTGAGTCTCAGTTTGCCTCAGCCTTGAGAGAACAGCCTGAAGCATCATAAGAGATCATATGCCAGCTGCAAATTGCCGAGTAGAGCTATGTTCCGCTCTATCCCCTTTTTTTCTTTAAACACACCCTACGCAAGGGTGAGGGAACAGTTGGCATAGGAGCTGCATCTTCCAGAGTTATACCAGCTGACAGTTCCTCCCTGTTCAGAGAATTCTCAACCAAGTAGCTGGAGCCAGCTTCCAGACTCTTTTCAGCAGAAAGGGGCTGGAACCAAAGCAAAAAACCTGGCCCTTATTTAAGATAAGCATCTAAACATTTTATATATGTGTTTGCATCTGGAGGCAGTGATTCTGAGGGTCCAGATATAGATTCATATGGCAATAACATTGCTTCTATAAAATCTATTCACCGGGGTATTTATATTGTTCCCACCATAATGGTGTCTGAACTCCTATGCACTCAGAATGGGGTGCCATAACGAGCTTTTACTGCATATTGTGTAGATAATTTTAATCCTGTATAGGACTGAAGAGTGTATACTATCATAAATAAAGAGCACTATTAACAATCTAATCAAAGGGGGGGGAAGGTGTAAATACCACATATACTGTGGAAAGGGGCAATCTGGAAACTGGGGTGCAAAATCAGTTTACTTTAATAACAAATCTTTGAACCTTGCTACTTTTCAAACCAAGAAATAAGCATGTTCAAGCCATTATCAGTGCTGTATCTGGGATTCTCCTCTGTCCCTCCTTCCCTGCCAGCCTGAAATCTCAATATCACAGCCTTTAAACAAAAACATGTCCTTTTTTTGGTGACTGCAGAATGTGTCTAATAAATAAATAAAATACGAATCCATTTGTTAGATGCTGTAGAAAAACATAGGATGACACAGTCCCTGCCAAAGAATTTACAGTCACTTAATACAAGCTGCAACAAGTTGGTGTAACAAACAATAGGAGGGAACAGTAAAGATACCTGTAATAGGCTCACACAGTTAGTTAGGCTAGCTATGTGCGAATCTTGATGCCTGCTCATCATTAGGCCAGGATTTTCAAACGGCCTATGGGAGTTTACTTTCCATAGGAGATGAACTTCTTTGAGGCAGGGATCATGTCGCCCTATGTGTTTATACAGCACCTAAAAGGGGGGCAGACTGTGAACCCTTTGCTCATATTAGTGAGCACTGACTCACCAAGTAGGTCCCATTAAAGTCTGACCCTTAAAAAAAAAGGGGGGAGCTGTTTCTTATTGAAATAGATGGGGCAAAGGCTTCTCAATTACTGATACAGAAAGAGTTTCTACAAACCAACAGCCACAGAGATTATTGATTGGAGAATCAAAGCCCAAAGAAAGCACTGGTCTCTAGGGGAATTTAAAAATATTTTTTTCCATACAAGGTTCAGGTGTGAAAAACTTGCCATATGCAAATTTGAGTTTATAGACCTGACTCAGCAATACCTGTATCCCATGCTCTTTGCCATAGATTTTTTCCCCGCATGGGCATTCATCAGACGTAGAAACAGAGAGAACCATCACAGAGGATTCTCCCCAGTTGAGCCACACACCCCCATACTGTGGAGGTATGCTCCCCACCATCCTGGAAAACCACATACTAAGCAGAAAAAATGTAATCCACAAACTCATGCAAATTGCCTATTGCAACAGGATCATTAACTTCTCATGAAAGAGACCAGCTAATAGCAGCCCAGAAATGACAGAGAATAGCATGGCATCTTGCCCCAGTCATGAATAGATGACATCATAGAAAGGAAGAAGAAACAAGAAACAAGGGAATAGTGGGGAAACTAGAACTCACCAGCCAAGCACTATTTAAGCATAAACTGTGGGAACTATTACTCACTTTGTGTACATGTATTGTTTACAGTCCAACAATGGTTGAAGTTTATAGAGTTACATATTCATTGAATAGATTGAATTGAACCTTGCATGACTATATTGTGGGACCATGAAGCTCCCAGCAACAGCTTCTGTGGAACTCTAGCAAATAAGACCAGAGATAACATTTCTTGAAAAAGACTATATATATATATATATATATATATATATATATATATATACTGTATTAGCAACTGCAGTGTATTTCCAGTCACAGAGGATGACGCAGTCCCAAAGAGAGGCTAAGGGAGGGAGGACTGTGCAGGGATACAACATACAAGTAAGGTGATCAGGATTATGATAGTCTAATTTCTTAACAGAAACCAAGTTGGTTTTGGTGGTGCTGGTGGGGCAGTAGGTTAAAATAAAAACATTGAGCCAGATTTTCTGGTCCCATGTAGGGTCACTTTGTGCCATGTAAATGTAACAGGCTTCGGGAAAGCATTATATTAGAGAAAATATTTCTTTCCCCTTTCCTGTACCTCATCTTATCTCTGCTGAGGTACAGATCAGTTTAGTCCAATGGTCTCCAACCTTTTTATGCACAAGATTACTTTTTGAATGTAAGAGCAACCCATGATCTACCCCGCCTCTTCCCCGAGGCTCCTTCCCTTCCCTGAGGCCACGCCCTGCTCACTCCATCCCCTCCCCCCGTCGCTCACTCTCCCCCACCCTCACTCACTTTCAGTGGGCTGGGGCCGAGGGGTTCACAGTGTGGGAGGGGGCTCCGGGCTCAGCCTGGGGCAGGGGTTTGGGGTGCAGGAGGGGGTGAGGTATTCGATCTCTAGGAGGGAGTTTGGTTGCAGGAGGGGGTGCGGGCTCTGGGAGGAAGTTTGGGTGCAGGAGGGGGCTCCGGGCTGGGGCAGAGTGTTGGAATGCAGGAGGGGGCATGGGGTGCTGGCTCTGGGAGGGGGCTCAGTGCTGGGGAAGGGGCTTGGGGTGCAGGAGGGGGTTCAGGGTGAAGAAGGGGATGTGGGGTGCTGGTTCCAGGAGAGGAAAGGGGGTTGGGGTGTGGGCTCCCACCGGGCAGCACTTACCTAGGGCAGCTCCCGGGCGGCGGTACAGCAGGGCTAAGGCAAGGTCCCTGCCTGCCCCGGCCCCATGCCATTCCTGGAAGGGGCCAACTTGCCCCTGTGGCCCCTGGGGGGGGGCATGTGGCTCCTTGCGCTGCCCCTCTCTGCAGACACCATCCCCGCAGCTCCTATTGGCCACAGTTCCCCGTTCCTGGCCAATGGGAGCTGTGGGGGCAGTGCTTGCAGGCAGGAGCAGCACGCAGAGACCCCTGCCCTTCCATCCCCAGGGCCACAGGGGCATGCTGGCCACTTCCAGGAGCGGTGTGGGGCCGGGGCAGGCAGGGACCCTGCATTAGCCCCGCTGCGCTGCTGGACTTTTAGTGGCCGGCAATCACAATCGACTGAAAGAGTCTCCAGAATCGACCAGTCAATCGCAATTGACCGGTTGGTGACCACTGGTTTAGTCTTTTCAGAAATTTGATACGTATCTATATCAATTCAAATTATACAAAGTTAAATCTCTGAAAAAACAAAATATCTAAAGGAAAAATGTTTACTAAATCTAGATATGTGGTGGGGGGGAATGTGTGTGCATGTACTTGTAACCTATGAAACAACTGTGCATATAATCAATAACTTTTACAGAAGCAAGGTGGGTGAGGTAATATCTTTTATTGGGCCAACTTCTGTTGGTGAGAGAGAGACAAGCTTTCAAGCTTATACAGAGCTCTTTTTCAGGACCTGAAGGACAGCTCTGGGTAAACTTGAAAACTTGTCTCTCTCCAACTGGTCCAATAAAAGATATACCTCACCCACATTGTCTCTCTAATATCCTGACCCCAACACAACTACAACAACACTGCGTGCATCTTTTAAGCATAACACTTCCAGGGGGCTTCCCCCCAAATTTCAGTACATTTTCTACCACATGTTCAAATGCCTAGTATAATCATGTACATGCACACACACATACATACACTCCCTAGAGCCAGAGGCGATGAGTGTGGGGGGAGGGCGTGCGGGGTTAGGCGGGGTCACGCAGACTGAGCATGCTCAGTAACACTGCTGGAGCCAGCTGCCCTCACTCTGCCCTCCCCCACCACACTATTGGCAGCATGGGTAGTCTCTACCTAGAGCTCTTCTCTGGGAGGATTTACCCATCTCAGTCTCTGTGGAATGGTGTCCAAACCCTCTGTAGGGCATACCAAGTCCTTAAAGTTGGGGGAAAAGTGATTGGCCCCCAGGCTCATTCAACCTCCCACTGAGTCTTTGCAACATCAGTCTGCAATTTGCATAGCCTGCAATTGTACTCTTGTACAATTGTACTCTTATTCTTCTCTAGTGGGGTGAGGAAGCCTGAAGTCTAATTCAACAAAACCGGAGAAATCTTTACAGCAGACCATTCTGGTGCTTACACTGCTCCACTGTTGAGTCCTCCAGTCTGGTACCGACTCCTCCTCTTTATAAACTCCTCTCCCCCCTTTCTTTCCAATTGGTTCCACTTTCAAAGAGTGACTCCAGATGTGTCCTGCCAGGCTGGTTGCCCACAATGGAAATCACCCAAAATTGCTTCAAGCAGCTAATGAGCATTCCCAGTGGCCACCAGACCCAATTTCTGCATGATTCTGGCCCATCCAGCAAAGTTTCCCTGCCCAGCTCCGGCAAGTCTGCAGGCACACGGAGTCCCCAGGGAACAAAAACAAGAACTATGTATCCTCCACACTGTTTCTTCCCATATTTACATCACTAAACGGAGTAACACAAGCATGTGGGCTACATAAGCAGCACAAAATAGCTGGAGAGGGCAAGAGCAGAATTACCTATTGCGGAGGAATGTTCTGCTGGTGGAAATCTGGCAGAAGCAAGCTCCATCACTTCCTGTGCCACTGCCCCTGAAATCCACAGTAGAGGGAAGGAGAATGCTGGAGCAGAGTTCCACTGTGCCAAATCCTCTAGTGCTGTAAGAGCCCTGAAGGACCTTATGTCCTAACTTGTGCCAGGACTGGGTGACCCTGAATCAGAAAGCCCTGCTAATGCCTTTATAGCTCCTTCTCTCCACTGCATCTCAGCAGAGCTCAGCTCACTAATCTCCCCTCCCCCCATCCTTTCTCCACACTTTAGCCCACTCTGTGATGGGGTGTTCACCCCTATACCAGCAAGGAAGGAGTTAAAAGCAGCCTAGGGAAGCTGCACAGGAGGCATCCAATCGTAGAGAGGCTGCACGGAGCAACCAATCAGAGCCCAGCAGGTCACATAAAAGGAAGATGGAGGGCAAAGCAGGGTCAGTTTCTGCAGGGAGCCCAAGGGAGAGGATGGGGTTCTTAGAGGGCTGCAGAAAGGTTGCACATTGCACAGGATAGCTGCTAGCAGAGACTTAGGGGAGCTAGTGAAAGCTCCTGGCTGGCTGCTGGGCTTGAGGCCCTGAGAAGAGGGTGAAGCAGGTGCTGGGGGTGCAGGGAAGTGGCCTAGGGAATTGAAGCAGCACTGGTGGAGAAGTTAAGGAAAGGCTGGGACCTGGAGTAGTGTATGGGCCCAGGTCTCTCCCCTTTCCCACATCCCACTTGCCACTGGGGAAGTGACTAGACTGGGAGATACTTCCCCTCTGGAAGCGGGAAAACATGGACAGTGACATAGCAGGAGGGCTAAGTCAGGAAGAGGATTCTGCAGTACTTGGACTGAGGTAGGTCTGCAGGTAGAGATGATGACAGGACACACACCACCAGGAGAAGGTGCACTGCCTGAGAGAGAGCTAATCCCCAAGACTGCCACCAGGAGGTGCTGCTATGGTGAGAGAACCCTATTACACACCCATTTTCCTTCACTGAAATATGCAGTTTTAGTTGCAGCCTCTACCCATCCACCTTTCATCCCACACTTGATCCCTCCCTCCATATGAATGATCCATTCACTGGTAAGATAATGTGACCTCTTTTTGACCTGTGTGGCTAGTCAAATTTTGAGGCCTGTTTGGGAGTTGAAACTGCTGATGGAGTCTGGTATTTTCTTTCATACGGCCTTACTTATCTAAAAGTACAAACTCCTGCTTCTCCAAATGCAGGAGGAATCAAATGCAAAAGGACTAATTTCTTAGCTTACACATCCAAGCATCCTTTCAGATGACCCAAAAATCTGTTTCTCTTAGGGTCACACCATGCTTACAGGCTTCTGCTCGGATTCCTTCAGACTGTCATTCTCTAGTTCTGTCTTCAGTCTTTCCCCTTGTTTACTGTCAGACTCCCTTCTACAAACACACCTTCACCCAAAACAATCAGCTGAAACCCCTCTGCTCGTACAGTCCAAATCTCCTGGGCAGATTCACATAGCCCTTGTGTTTTTGGTGGGGGACTGTGGTTATTACTAATCCTTGGTTACATTAATTGAAGGGTGTGTTTGCACCCACTAATGAGGTTTTAAATCAACCCATAACAAGGTTTCACCCATCTCATAACATCTAAATTGAAATAGATTAGTAGATGACCCTAATCATCCAGGCAAATATTTTTAAGTGGGAACCTAAATCTCTAATAGGCCACCTAATTAGGTGTCTTGATTTTTAAAAGTGCTGAGAACCCAGCAGCTTGTATAGAGGACATATGTCCCTTTGACGTTAATGAAAACTGAGCACTTCTGAAAATCTGGCCACATTTACATGCATAAACATGGACATTAGGCTCTTGTGTTTTTTAAAATCTCATTCATAAATTCTACCTGTACATAGTCAAAAACCCATCTGTCCTAAACTTGCACTTGGTTTTATGCACAAATAGGGTTCACACGTCATTTTTGCTAGTCATGCATTTAGAATGACCGTGCATAAATTATATGTGCACAAATAGAGGTCATATGTCCCCACAGAAATTAGTGCTATTTGGAACTTAGCAACCACCAACCATAAACTTTCAGCCAGAAGTAATCAACCAGCAGAAGATTCAGAGAAGATAATGGATTGCACAACAGGATTGTAAGTCTGGGATGGGGTATATAAACACCTTACTGGGACAGAAGGGGTTAAGGAGCAGTTCTGGGCCTAAGTGACTCCACCCTGCACAACCTGCTCCAGCTGGAAGAGGAGCTTCCAAGGGAGCCAAACAGCTCAAACTTCTGTCCTTGTTCTGTCTGTCCACCCCTATCTTGAGAGCTCCTGAGCAAGAGCAGAAGTCCTTACTGCAAGCAGTAGCTACCCCAGGCCATAGAAGATCCAGGGAGAAGACCCAGGTGAGAGGTAGCTGGGAGTTCTCTCTTGGTCTGAGAGAAGCTGGGGGACTGAGTCCTGAGCTGGAAGGCTGATCAGGGACTGCAGCCTGCCTGAAACTCTGGATAGAGGGAGAGTGCAATAGATCCCAGGCAGGGACAGTGAAACCCAAGAACTTGGCCCAGTGTGAAGCTGGGACTAGCCTGCAAGGAAGGAGGCTATAGCTGAGCCCAGCTGGGCTGAAGATTCAGGGTTTTTTCTATTTTCTGCAGGACTCTGAGACCTTGTGGGAAGCAAGTGGTAGGAAGTGGCCCAGTGAGAGACCCCCAAATCTCTCTGGGGTGTTCATTATCACAACCTCTTGTAGGGCCTTGGGTCAGCTCAGTGGACAGGGAGGGTCTAGGCTTCCCTACCAACCACCCTTTTCATGGAAGAGGCATAAACCCCTCTCCCCCACATCTGAAGTATGTCTACACTGATGCCGCTTTTGGCAGTGTATAGAGTACGTACGCACATCTCCTTCTCCTCCCCCCACCCCCAGCATGGATATAAAAAGCAATGTAGCCAGTGAGGCCCAGCTTAGGCAAGTAAAGACGAAAGGTGTGGGTATGCAAATACAGACTGTACATGACTCTCTACTTGTCCAAGCTGTCATGTACTTCTGTACCAGCTATGGACTGGCTACAAAGCTCACTTATATACACCAGATGTGTTCTTAGCTTACTGATTGTCATGGATATTATTAGTAAAAGACACAGACTGGTCACAGCTAAAGAGCAATTCACAGAAGCCCATGACCTGTCCGTGACTATTAATAAAAATATCCCTGACAAAATGGGGCTCTGAGCCACACCACCTGAAACAGGGCAACTGCACAGGGGCTAGGAGCTGCCTGCAGCAGCTGGGAACTGCAGGGTGCCCCTGCAGCTCCAAGGGTGCCCCTGCTGCCCATGGGGGCCAGGAGCTTGGGGGTTCCCTGCCACCTGTGGTGGCCAGGAGCTGCAGGGTACCTCACTGCCCATGGGGGGGGAATCTTGGCACTACAGGGATTGCCAGAGACAGCAGGGGTACCCCGCAACTCCCTTCCCCCATGTGTGGGGGAGGACCCTGCAGTTCCTGACCACTGCAGGCTGAAGTCAGAGGTTGCTGGAAGTCATGGATTCTGTGACCTCCGTGACTAAATCGTAACCTTAATCATCAGATTCTCTAATGCTCTGCCTGGTATGGCTGAGTTCAGTTATAGTCTCTTATGCACAGTGCCATCTAGTGGCTGAACAGTAGAGTACAGTTTAGCATTCTATTAAGTTCTGCATTCCTACCATTTACAAATTATACGCTATCACGCTATCCTTGAAGTTCAGTATGGATCAGTCTGTCTCTGAATCATAATGGTTTTCCAGTTACACAACACAAAAGCACAACAACTTTCTCATCTGGCTGTCGATTAGTTGCACCAACTGGCTGTGGTTGCTTTGGATTTTTTGAGTTTTCTTGTTCTGCATCTGACCTCTGTAAAGTTATTCTGTTCTTTCTGAGGAACAAACTGCCGATATCTATGGTTTCTGTTGAACTGTGCACTGTTGGTCTCAATTGCATATGATTTGGGCACTGAATTATTTTTCTTTGACAGCTGGAATTGTCCATCCTTTCTCCATCCAATTTGACACCAACATGGTCATCTGGGGGTTCTAGACCTGGCAGCTCTCTAACTGAGCAATGTCTGTTGTAAAAATGTTCATAAGCTATTGTAGCCTTTTTTAGTTTTGTCTGGCTACTCTCCATGTCTGGCCACTTTGGAAACAGGTTCCCTTTCAAAGTTGGAACAGGAGTTCTGAGTTGTCTTCCCATAAGGAGCTGTTCCGGATTATATCCAGTAGCTGCTATTGGTGTTGATCTGTAACTCAGAAGAGCAAAGAATGGATCTTCTTGCTGTAGGATTTTCTTGGCTGTCTGTACAGCTCTCAACTTCTCTAGTCACTTGTGGACAGGGCCATAATTAGGGTGGGATGAGTGGGGGCAGGAGCACAGAGCTCGTGGGGGGCAAAAATGGGGTGGTGTGCAGGATCAGGCCCAGCAGCTTCAGCACCTCCCAGGCAGGATCAGGCCCCGTGACATTGGCCAGAGCAGGTTCTCCCCAGCACTAGGACTGCAGCAGGCCGGCTGAGTGCACTGCTTGGCTCATACTGAGCATGCTCAGTAACATCTGCTGAAGCTGCTGCCCTTGCTGGGGATTAATATCTGCTTCCTTTCAGAGGTTAAAAGTGGGCAAAGGGAGCAAATTGGAGAGGGGGATGGGCAGAGTCTGTGCTTGGGCAGCAATGACTGCATGCGGGTGTAAAACAGCTGGAGGCAGGGGCAGGAGATGGGCTGAGGGGCAAAATCAGAGCGAGGGTAGGAGCTGGGGTTAAGCCCAGGGATGAGGCGCTGCCAGATGGTGGTGGAGGGCAAAACCCTGGCACAGGGAGGGGCAGAGGGGGTAACAGTTACCCCAATGGGATGAGCTGCTTGCAAAAATAAGGTGTGGTGGAGAGGGGCTTTATTTCCTCTCCCTCAGGACAGTAGTCTCAGCACCTGCTTCTCAGGGCTCTGTTCTTAAAGGCACAGGTATCCCAATGCCTACACAAGGCAGCTCTTCTCTATCTGATGTAACATACTGAGGATGCTACAGGAAACTTGATTCAGTGAAATATTTTGACATACACCGCTCAAACTGTCACACATTTTGGTTATTTAAAAGAATTCCTTATCAGTTTGTCTGTATAAAGTCTCCAAGCAGTTCACAAATTTGTCTTTGCTGCTGTGATTCCCTGAATTGCCCTCCCTTTCTTGTAATCCATTTTAAATATAGTTTTGCTCCTCCAATTTGTTTACTTTTTTAAAATGTTTTTATTACTCTTAGCACTTCATCATTTACCTCTGTCAACATTGTGTGGCTGGATGTGATTGTGCCATTTAACTTATATTTTAATAGCAAATAATTGAAAATATTTAAGTAAATAGTTGCTAGTAATTTTAGCAATGACATCTGTTAGTATAGCACTTCCTATATTTTACTGTGAGTTTTTAATTTTGAATGTTTAATTAAAAAAAAAAAAGTTATAGCACAAGTTTCTGTTGGATCATGTGACTTCCAGGTGGACTGATTCCTAGCCTGGATATGGACACCTAGAGCATGGGGTTTCATCCCTGACCATCTTGGCTAATAGCCATTGATGGACCTATATTCCAGGAATGTATCCAATTCTTTTTTAACCCAGTTATCATTTAACAACAACCTACAATGCCAAGATTGCTTGACAACCACAAGAATTCAAAAATCATGAGTCATACATCCAAGTCATGAAAATTAAAAAAAAAAAAAAAAAAAAAGGATATTGGGTTCTCATGTGCATTTTTTGTTCCTGAGTATTTAGCGTGCAGGAGGCCCATATCCACAAAAGTAGGAACTGAAATCCCTGTGTGAATCTTGGCCTAGCCTCATATTTTTGCTGTTACTCTCCCAAACAATTCATATACCTAAGGCCATAGCTACACTATAAACTTGCATTAACTCATGTTACATCAGCATACAGTCTCAACAGTTAGTATGTTACTTGTGCATGTTCCTACTTGGCTCCTTGTGTCAGTGGTGAGTATTTACCAGGGGCGCTTGTATTAATTCAGTGTGGTGCACTGTGGTTATATCAACCATCCACCACAATTTGCTACCTCCCATTTGTCACCCTCTGGACTGGGGGTAGCAAATTGTGGTGATTGGTCCCTGTCACAATTTGATACTACTGGACCAGCAGATTAGAAAGGTGAGTGGTAGCAAATTGTGACAGGGTAGCAAAAGAGAACATCCTCAGATGTTGCTAGTGGTAGCCAACTTTGAGAGTAGTGGTTTTTGACATTACACTCTGGCTCCTGGCAGCAGGTGGCAGTTTTCACACACACCTCAGTTTGAAAACCTCTGTGCTAAATAGAAACAGAAATTGGGTGTATGGGGGGGCCAAGTGACTATGCATGCCCTCATGTGTCCCCTGTAAGGTGCCCTAATATTCTTAAGTTTCAGAGTAGCAGCCGTGTTAGTCTGTATCTGCAAAAAAGAACAGGAGTACTTGTGGCACCTTAGAGACTAAAATTTATTTGAGCATAAGCTTTCGTGGGCTACAGCCCACTTCATCGGATGCATAGAATGGAACACAGAAGGTATTTAGCCATACAGAGAACATGCAAAGGTGGAAGTAGTTATGGCATGTTCTATGTATGGCTAAATACCTTCTGTGTTCACTTCTATGCATCCAATGAAGTGGGCTGTAGCCCACGAAAGCTTATGCTCAAATAAATTTTAGTCTCTAAGGTGCCACAACTACTCCTGTTTTTGCTAATATGCTTAGTTACAGTTACATGTGGACTGCTAATAATATGATCAATAGCATATCTTGTGCAGAATTACTTGAATTCTGCTGCAGTAAATTGTGGTCCACTTGTCCATCAGTCATTCTGGAATACTGAAGTCAGCAGAAGTATATCAATAACAGTGCAACATGTTATGTCTTTCAAGTATATGTCCTATATACCTGGAAAAATAGTTCATGACCACCAGGTATTAGGGTCTTCTGAATTTACATAAATCTGCAGCTAGTCTCTTCCAAGGTCTATCTAGTAGGGATATTTGTACACTGTATGGTTCAGCATTCTCTCGTTGATTTGGACTGAACCACCTTTCAGAAGTCCAATATCCTTAAAGTTCTTCTACCTTTATCACTAGGCCCATTCTGGCTGCCATTCTGCATCTGAGAAGGCTGCTAGTCTTTGAACCTTTGATCATGTGCACTCTGAATGCATAGCTTTGTCTTTGTAAGTTGTTTCTGTGGTGAACTGGCCCATGCAGTTCAGAATACCTCCAGGGCTAATCAGAGCTGCGTCAGGTGACTTCAGCTCTGGGAGGGGATTGAAGGTGATTGTAAATCCTTTCTGAGATGACTGACATCAGCTCCTGAGTTGACTTTAAAGTCAATAGTCTTGTCATGAATATTCAGTTTCACTCTCCAAATGGGCTCTATACCATCAAGTAAAAGATCCTAGAAACAGTGTCTGTAATGAGTCAACTCCCTGAGTCCTTTGGTGCAGCAAACAGCTGCAAAATGTCCATATTTCATGCATTTATTGCATTGTGTACCTCTGGCTGGACATGCATCCTCTCTTGATGACTTTTTTTCACATCTTGTGCATGTAAGCTGGAATTTGTCCCTATTAGCCTAGGAGTTCTCTCCTTGCCTCAGGAGTTTTATGATAACTTTTAATCAAGCGACTGTTTAGTTTCTAAGCTAGCTTCTCAAATTTGTCAAGTAGCTCTAAGTTTTGCAGTTTCACCAGTTCAGATGGCTTTGCCCTCTGTATAGCTGTGGCTAGGGTTAAATCTCTTCAGTTGTGGCTGCTGTGAAAGGTTTTCATCCATTATCCCATAGCCCGTCTCTGATATTTTCACAATTTGCATTGCCAAAATCAGTTTTCAGCCACTGTCTGCAGGGCTTTTATAAAACATTCAGCACTTTCCCCTGGTTCTTGAATTCTCTGGTGAAAACAAGCTCTTGCATAAACTGCATTTCTCTGAGGTATAAAGTACACATCAAACATCACCAGAATCCATTCATAGTCATCTTTGTGATTGACTTAAAAATAGGCTCTGCCTTCTTCCCTGTAGCATAAATTAAAGTTACCTGTATATCTCCAATTTCTTTGGAGTTTGTTTGCAATTTGAAATCTTACAAAATACAGTTTCCCATCTGTCCATTCTGAAGGGTTGTTAAAGCTGAAGTTCTCTGGAGTATTGAAGACTTGCACACTGACAAGATCCTGCAACATTTGTTGCTGTTATGTTTCTTTTCTTAGTTTACTCCTGATACCACGTCATGTTCTTCTATACCAGATATGGACCAGTTACAGGGCTTGCTTATATACACCAGATGTGTTCATAAGATCCTTCAGGGCTCTGCCAGGTATGGCTGAGGTTTGGTTCAATAAGGTATTTTAATGCAGTGTCCTCTAGTGGCTGAACCATAGAATACTGCTTAGCATTCTATTAAAAGCTGTGCCTCTCCATCTAGACTGCTATTTTTAGCAGTCATGTCATGATGCCTTCATGATGCTGGAGCCTTTCCCCTCTGCAGGAAAAGACTACCAGAGCCTTTCCTTACTGGGGGAGAGGGGAGAGAGTGCAGAAGGGTAGCTCCCTGCCAGGGGAGCATTTCTTTCCCCCCCCCCCCGCCATGAGAAGCTCTAGCAGAGGGGAGGCAGCTAGGAAAGACTCCAGCAAAAAAAAAATGGAATTTATGCTAACAAATGAGAATCTACCTGGTATTACCAAAACCTGGTGGGATGAGCAGTATGATTGGATTGGGGGGGGGGTGCGGAATTAATGGTTCCAATCTATTTAGGAAGGATCAGGTGGGCAAAAGGGGAGGGAGAGTGGCACTCTGTCAAAAATGGCATTACCAGTTTCCAAGTTACTGATAACTCAGAAGAACATGATACACAACAGAAAAAGCACAAGATGGGGTATTAGTTGGTGTCTGCTTCAGACCACTAAAGCACAGAGAACAGGATGACCAGCTCCTTATACACCCATCAATGTGTAGGCAGAAAAGTTGCATGTTCATGGGGAACTTCAGTTTGAGTGACATGCTAGAGGTCTCCTGCTGTCAGTACTAAAACATCCTTGAAATTCATAAACATAGATTTCCTAACTCAAAAAATGTTGCAGCCAGCAAAGGGGAATTCTGTATTAGACCTCATCTTGACTGATAGAGGAACTGATCACAGAACTAAAAAATAACGGTAGTGTAGCTACAAGTGATCATGACTTGATCACATTTATAAGTGCAAACAGAATAAACTCCAGACCAGTAATATAAATACTTGGTGCGTTAAAAGGGAAAATTTCACAAAGCTGAACTACTATGAGCCAAATCAGCTGGGAGGAAGCTTACCTGAGGAGGTTGTGAAGGCTAGGACTATAACAGAGTTTAAAAGAGAACTGGATAAATTCATGGTGGTTAAGTCCATTAATGGCTATTAGCCAGGACGGGTAAGGAATGGTGTCCCTAGCCTCTGTCTGTCAGAGGGTGGAGATGGATGACAGAAGAGAGATCAGTTGATCATTGCCTGTTAGGTTCACTCCCTCTGGGGCACCTGGCATTGGCCACTGTCGGTAGACAGGATACTGGGCTAGATGGACCTTTGGTCTGACCCAGTACGGCCTTTCTTATGTTCTTAATCAGGAAAATGTGAATAATAATTGGGAATTGTTTAAGAACACTCTACTAGATACTAAAAAAAAACACACACAAGGAAGAAGTCTGTAATGGTTTAAAAAAAACTTGGTTTAGAGGGGAAATGATATATAGAGATATATATGAAAGATTAAATTGATAGCAATGAATATACATCAGAAGGTATGGCAGATAAGGGAAGCAAAGGGAGATGAGGAGAAATCTATGGTCAGCAGAGTTAAGAATGAGGAGTTTTAAGTACATTAAGAACAAAGCATCATAACAAGGGTATTGGTCAATTACTAAATGGAAATGGTAGAATTATCAATATTAATGCAGAAAAGACAGGTGTTCAATATCTTGGGAAGGAGTGATTCTGAAAAAGATTTGGGGGTCCTGGAGGATAATCAGCTGAACATGAGCTCCTGATGTGAAACTCTGGTCAAAAGAGCTAATGCAATCCTAGGATGTATAAATAGGGAAATGCTGAGTAGGATTAAAGGTTATTTTACCTTTGTATTTTGGCACTGGTGCAACTGCTGCAGTACAGCGTCCAGTTCTGAATCAAAAATTCAAGAAGGATGTTGATAAATTGTAGAGTTCAGAAAAGAACCAGAAGAATGATTAAAGGATTAGGAAACATGCCTTATAGTGATGGACTGAAGGAGCTCCATCTATTTAGCTCAACAAAGAAGGTTACAATCTATCAGTACACTAGGAATAAATATTTAATAATTGGCTCTTTAATCTAGCAGAGATAGGTATAACACAATCCAATGACTGGATGTTGAAACTAGACCAATTCAGACTGGAAATAAGGTGTAAATGTTTGATAGTGAGCGTAATTAACCATTGGAACAACTTACAAAGAGTTGTGGTGGATTCTCCATCACTGGAAGCTTTTTAAAACAAGACTGGATTTTTTTTTTTTAATCTGCTCTAGGAATTCCATTTGCAAAGTTTTAGGGCCTGTACTTTACAGAAGGTCAGACTAGATTATAGCAATTGTCCCTTCTGGCCTTAAACTGTATGAATGTTGACTAACTTGTCCCTGTCTATGCTGACTGCAAAATAACATAAGAATGGCCGTACTGGGGTCAGACAAATGGTCCATCTTGACCAGTATCCCATCTTCAGTGACCAATGACAGGTGCTTCAGAGGGAATAAACAGAGCAAGCAATCCTCCTCTGCCATCCACTCCCAGCTTCTGGCAAACAGAGGCTAGGAACACTCCAAGCATGGTGTTGCATCCCTGCCCATCCTGGCTATTAGTAATTGATAGACTTATCCTCCATGAACTTATCTAGTTCGTGTTTTTTTTTTTTTTAAGCCCTGTTTGGGAAGGCCAAAACTATAACCTCTCCTGGCAAAGAGTTCCACAGGTTGACTCTGTTGTGTGAAGTACTTCCTTTTGTGTGTGTGTGGGTTTTTTTTAGCCTGCTGCCTATGAATTTCATTGGGTGATCCCTAATTCTTGTGGTGTGAAGGCGTAAATAACACTTCCTTATTCACTTTCTCTACACCAGTCAAGATTTTATAGACCTCTATCATATTCCCCCACCTTAGTTGTCTCTTTTCCAAGCTGAATAGTCCCAATCTGTTTAATCTCTTCTCGTACCGAAGCTGTTCCATTACCCTAATCATTTTAGTTGCTCTTCTCTGTACCTTTTCCAGTTCGAATATATTTTTTCAGAGGGAGGGAATGACCAGATCTGCACACAGTCAAGATGTGGGTGTACCATGGATTTACACAGTGGCATTATGATATTTTCTGTCTTATCTATCCCTCCTAATTGTTCCTATATTGTTGGTCTTTTTGACTCTCACTGCACGTTGAACAGACACTTTCAGAGAAATATCTACAATGATTAAAGATCTTTCTAGACTGGTAACAGCTAATTTAGACCTCATTTTGTATGTATAGTTGGGATTGTTTTCCAATGTGCATTACTTTGCATTTATCAACATTGAATTTCATCTGCCATTTTGTTGCCCAAACTGTCTGTCACCCAGTTTTGTGAGATCCCTTTGTAAGTCTCTGCAGTCTGTTTTGGACTTAACTGTTTTGAGTAATTTTGCATCATTGGCAAATTTTGCCATCTCACTGTCTACCCCTTCAACATATTCATAAATGATCTGTTAAAACAGTATTGGTCCCAGTACAGACCCCAGGGGGACACCACTATTTACCTCTCTCCATTCTGAAAACTGACCATTTATTCCTATACTTTGTTTCCTGTCCTGTAACCAATTACTGATCTATGAGAAGACCTTCACTCTTATCCAATGTCTGCTTACTTTGCTTAAGAGCCTTAGGTGAGGGACCTTGTCAAAGGCTTTCTGAAAGTCTAAATACACTAGATCCACTGGATCAACCTTGTCCAGTTTGTGTACCCCTGCAAAGAAATCTAATAGATTGGTGAGGCATGATTTGTTAGGTAGTTAACATTATCTAATTTTTGAATGAAGACAAGTGTTCTGTAAACTTGGCCATATCTCATTGTCTCCCTTATGTTCCAATCAACTTAGCTGTAAAATTAGATAACAGGATCTTAGGGAGGGGGGAGATGCTAAAGCTGATGTCTTTCATCAAGGAAAGATTCAAACACACACAATTGCTACCTAGGCTTGTAAATTCAGAGTAACTGATTCACTGATGAATAGCATAGAGGAGGAACTTTATCTGAAGTATGAATAGTTTAAAAATAAACTTTGAAAGAATTTGTCTCCAGAGTCGCTCATGACAGCATAAGGCATACCCAAAGAGTAACTGATACTGTGTAAACAAAGTGAAGAAAATGCCATGATCCCATCACTATTATAATATTGCATTCTGATTTTAATTAAATTCATTGACTAAACTTGATTAAACATTAAGCTCTTTTCACAATCTTTTGGAATTTAAGGCTAAATTGACCTAAGTCGTGCCAGGGCCAAAGCAAGGGCACAAAGATCCTTCAATCTAACCATTGAGATGGAGGCCAAGATATTCTTGGCCCTTGTGTTCCCAAGGCCATTGAATTCAATGGGCATTTTTCCATTGACTTCAAAGGGCTTTGGATCATATCTCAGTGAGCTAAAACTTCAGAGGATTGAGGAGGCAAAGGATGAGGGAGGGACAATGACTCCTCTGCACTGACTAGTGGAGTTGAGCCAGTGCATGGAGTGTGGTTGGGGGAATAGTGCACATGCACCATTAATGGAAGGATCCTTAGGCCTTCTTACCCATTGCTTATCCACTCCTGCAGCACTAGGCACAATCTAGTCCCAGCCCTCCAAGACAGAACCAAGATTTGAGAGGGTCTTCTCTGGAATCCATATCACCACCTTGATTTGAGAATTCTGCTACTTTTCCCCAGATCCAGCAATCCTTTTCCCCAACAGTCTCCTGTTACAGTTTATATTTGCTAGTTTAAAAATAAAGGCTAGACACTGCAATCCAAGTGAGACTTATTCAGACAACTCCCACAGAGTTCCAATAAAGGTGTTGCTTGAATAAATCTTGAGCAATGACTGCTGGATTTGGCCCAGTGTTCAACTTTGTTTTGTTTGCTTAGCTTTAAGGATCTTGTTTTCCTTAAGGGCAAGCACCTGTGTGACCAGTTCTAATACCCAGCCAAATTTATGAATGCAACTGAGACTGGGTTGCTTGTGATGGCAGGGCTTAACAGCCAGAGGGCTCATTTCTAGCTTGTGTCCTAAATTCCTAAAGCTCATGCTTCAGGGTTTCAGCCAGCCACTAGCTATGTCAGGAAGGGATTCCCCCACCCCTCCTTCAACTGAAGCTTCAGGGATGGCCATGTCTGGAAATGAGATTGACAATGAGAGCCAGGGCTTTGAAGTGGTACAGACCATTCTCTCTCTGGTACTAGGCTGGCTGGTTCTTGCTCACATGCTTAGGGTTTAATTGATCTCCATGTGTGGTCAGGAAGGAATTTTTCCCCAGGTCGGACTGGCAGTGACCTTGGGGGCTTTTCATCTTCCTCTGCAGCATGTGGGTAATAGTCACTTGCCAGGATTATCTGGGCATCTCACTGAATCACTTCCCTGCCATTACAAGGGCCTCTTGATTCCCTCCTATTCTTAGCCTGTGGCACATATCTCCTATAATCCACAGGAGACAATACTTCGGTCTAATTTTGGTTGTTGGATTAGTGTGCAGGTGGCTGGGTGGTACTAGTGGCCTGTTCTAGACAAGAGGTCAGACTAAATCTAGTGGGTCCCTTCTGGCTTTCCTAGGCTGGAGCTCTCCAGATACCTGGTTAAGCTCCCTGCAGCCAGGCCCTTCTCTCTCTGAATGCAGAGAGACTGTCAAGCTCCTGGCTCCCAGCCTCTTATACAGGCCAGCTGTGGCCTGACTGGGGTGTGGCCCAGCTGCGGCCACTTCCCCAGTCAGCCCAGCTTTTAGAGCTGCAGCCCTCTCCGGGGTTGCTTTCAAGCACTTCCAGGCAGGAGTGGGTTCCACCCCACTACACACCTGTAAAAACCCATTAAGACAAATGTGTTAGAGTTTGTAACCACAAAACCCTTGTGCCCAAGTAGGTTTTCAGATGTTTAAAAGTTGCATGTGTATGTTTGCCTGGGCAAATGCAGAGGCACTTGCAGAAACTTGGTAGAGTCACAACCTAAAATCTGGTCCTAGACCTCAATTTAAAAGTCACATAACAGTAGGGCGAGGTTCAGCATGCCTCTGTCTTTACTGGTCACCAGAACTGAGCTTTGGAAGATGATGATTCAGTGAAGATGTTTCAGAACCTTTTTGTCTATTGCTTTAATTAAACCAGCAATTTCAGCCTCTAGTCATAATTCTCTTACTATCATTATAGTATGTTGTTCAACTCCCTGCTACTGCTGTGTGCTCTGTGTAAGAAGTTGGCTGACTCTCTCTGGCTGCTATTGAAGCACACAATACCAACATTAGCTTGTGAACATCTTACTTTTAACTCCTGGCAGAGCTCTTCTTCCCACTCACAATGCTTGATGTGTGGTTTTGCTTGTTAACTCAGCTAGAAGAATCCACTTCCCCCCCAGTCCCAATCACATTCATCAGTCTAACTGGCACTGTCACCACAAGACTTACTATGGTTCTTCATCTTGACTGCAGACAAATTTCTTTAAAAAAATCCTAATTGTACAGTAGGTAAAAGACTAAGGTTAAATGCTGTACAGAGGGAGAGAAGACCGTGACAGAACAGCACTCAGTCGCAGAACCGTTTCTCATTTCAGTGAAAGCATCCTTTGATTGTCTGCCTCAGTGTTGTCTACCCTATGTGACGCAGTGCAGTGCTCCTCAGCACTTCTGTTTAAAAGCTTCTTAAAAATCACCAGCAGGATCGTTACTCATCAATCAAAAAGCATTTCAACCAGGACCTGGAATCCGGAGGCACTGCATGCAGAGGGAATTTTGTCCACCCTTCAGATTTTAGACTAAGGAGTTTTTTGGCTTGGCTTTCCATCCTTGTGTATTTAATCATTACACAGCTCTGCTGCATTACTTTATTTAGCATTCTATTTCCTGAAATGCCATTAGTGAGAAATACAAGTTTTTTTTGTTCTAGTCTAATAAAAACACAAGCTATTTAAAAATATGTATTTGAAAAGGACTAAAGAAAATGGAAATGCATTTGACAAGGTTCTTTTCCACTAAGCTTCAGGCAGGTGGCTTCTTCCAACTTCATTGAGCCGCACTGACTTCAGGGGTCTGCCCATGTAAGACAGTTTACAAGATTGGGGGGGGGGGGGCTTATAACTTGTATCCTAATGCTAATAATCTCTTACAGCATTTATGTAGCACTCTTTTATCTCTCATCTTGGTTTATTGCTGAGTCTAATCTTGCCCCTAAAAGCCTTGGAGGCCTCAGCTTACTTTTTAGCAATTAGGAGTTTGCTCTCAAACGGCTCCAGATTGACATCCCAAGACCTGCAATGGAATCTCCTAATGTAGGCTCTGCACAGGTGCAGGGGACTGCATTGGCAGATCCCATGGCAAGATCAGGCCCCTAGACACTGAAGTCCACCAGAACAGATGCAGCAGTCAGTAGAAATAAAAATGTCTTTTAAATCTCCTTAAACATAGTCTATTGTAGAAAGATTAATTCTGAAGAATAAGGGTCTGGGGGAGATTCAGTCCCAAAGCCAATACAGTGCTTGGTCCCCCTACTTAGAGTTTGTCTTTACTGCAGTGCTAACTGGAGCTATCACTCAAGTGGTGCCACTAACTCAACTCCCATCTGCACAAGTCTCTAGCTCAAGTGGTGCTTAATCTTGAGCTAGTAAGTAGGCCAAGGAGGGTGTGTTGAAGCTCAAGTGCTGCTGACACACACAACTAGTAATATTGTGGGAATATAGCTGCAGGCTACTTCTTGAGTTAGCACAACTCATAAACTGCTAATCCGATCCAATCACTCTGTAGCTCCAGTGTTTGGTAGTCTGGCTGCTTTCACTTGAGTGAAGTAACTCAAGCTGACTATTGCAGTGAGAACAAAGCCTTATTAAATTGTCTCAGGAATAACAAGTTTGGAAACTGTATATTTTTTTGTGTTCTTTGATTTGGACATCTGTTCATTAGCAACTGGACTGAAACCCCATTTCAAGTAATCAGAAATCACTTTTTTTAGTGACCGTTGACTGATTCAAAAACTGATACTGGGAGTGATCCAGACCCCATTGGGAATCTTTCCATTGACTTCAATTGGCTTTGGAATAGCCCCTTAATTTGAACGTGTGAAACAGGGTTCTAAAGGTGAAAAGATTTGTAGCCCTTAGCAGAGGCAGATTTACAGTGAAACACAGGGTGCCCTGGCACAGGGCACCTCAACAACAGGGGACCCCAGGGGCAGAAGCTTGGTCCTGCCAGCCCTGGGGCTCCTGCTGCAGGCTCCACACCCA
This sequence comes from Chrysemys picta bellii, assembly GCF_011386835.1. NCBI lineage: Eukaryota > Metazoa > Chordata > Testudines > Emydidae > Chrysemys > Chrysemys picta. Next base: position 210,405,685 of record NC_088792.1, read on the forward strand.
CCGGCAGCCAAGTTCCCACCTTCTCCCCAGAGCGTGCCATGTTCCTGCCCCTCCCAGTGCTTCCCTCCCCCCACTGCCAAACAGCTGTTTGCTGGGGCTCAGGTTGCTCCAGGAGGGAGGGGGAGGAGTGGGGCCACAGTGTACTCAGGGGAGGAGGTGAAGGGGCAGGGTCTTGGGGAAGGGGATGGAATGGGACAGAGCAAAGGCCCCCGCATTCCCCTACACGTTGAGCTGCTCATGGTAGGGGGCTGGGAGCACCCTCACACTCCCCAGCCCCTGCCCTCCCTGACTCCTGCACACACCCCCACCTGCACTCCTAGAACCAAACAGGAGCTGCCCCAGGTAAGTGCTCCATGCCCCAGACCCTGCACCCCAACATTTTTTTTAAATTCTATATAAAGTGCTCTTATCCAAAGCGCTTTACAATAGTTAGCTAATGGTACAAACAATATTTGGAAAGATCATTAAGTGGTCGGCCGAGACCCTCAGCAATTTTCAAGTGGTCTGTGGAAAAATGTTAAACTACAAAAACAATCACGGTACCTCAATTTATTTTCATTTGCTTCTTATTATAGGAGGAGGATGGGGGGGGGGGGAGAATTAAAAATGGGGGAGGGGAGAGAAGTGTGGGGTTTTTTGTTTTGTTTTTTTTCTTGGCTGGGTCCCAAGGAGGGGCCCCAAAAATGAAGTTGAGCACAGGGCCCCGCTAACTCTAAATCTGCCACTGGCTCTTAGCAGTCCCCTGAGACACAAGGCCACATTCACTGCTTGTATAAATTGGCACAGCTCTATGGAGCCAATGCAGCTCCACCAATTTATACCATCAGAACTTTGGCTCCCAGCCCTCAGAAGGGACTAGATTTGAAATACACTGATCCTGGCTCCAGTCTCTCTTATTTGGGGAATACTGAATATACTGAGAAATAGTAAGAGTGCTAACCTACTCCAGAGAAAATAAGTTATTTAAGGATGAAGGTGGTTCATACCAGCCCTTCTTTGCTTCTGCACAAACCACCTTTTTTTTTTTTTAAATCAGCAGTGGTGACTTTCTTTTAAATTGAGTCTACAAACCAGATAATTATCAAAACCTGCCATTTAACTTACTGAGCTATTAAATCATAGAATTGTCCTACCTCTGTTAAAAGCTGGCATCTGTCTGCCTATTTAACCTACAAAGAATTAGAACCTCCCATATAATGGATTTCATTCATTTAGAGTGTGTGTGTATTGCGAGGTATCTTAGTTGCTCTTTACATTTTCCTTTGGATTATTTTCTCTGCTTTTAGGTATATGCTTCTGTCACAAGTCACTCACCCACTTTCTGAACTAATAAGCCCTGTTAAGGGGACTCCTAGCTACATCAACTGATGGTGAACGATGGTAGAGCCAAATTCAACAGCATTGTAGAAAAATAGTTTGACTATTCTCCAGCAAAGTCATATTTTTCTTAATTATTAAAATCACACACCAGAGGTTCAGAAACTCACTATTATGAGTCTAAATATTATCAGCCAGCCTCACCATAAACACTTCAGAAAAGAGAGTTCATGAGGCCCCCTCAGCCATCCCTGTGTCACCCACCCTTTAACTATATAACTGCTTAGGGGTGTGTTCTTGTTCCTACTGTCAGGGCCATATCTTACCCTATAGTGTCTGTGCTCACTTACTTTTGTAAGTGTAATGTGTATACTATCCATCCTACAAAGGATTGGTTTAGATGCTTTTATTTTCTCTTAGAATGACAAAGTTTAGAAGACCTAGTTTGGTAGTTCCATAACATCCCTAATGAAAGGCATTGATTTTAGGAATGATTTTAGAATGTGGCAGGTTACCCATCACATTTCATTATGGTATCAAAGTATCAGCATTAAAAATTCTATACTGTACCTAGGTTAGGCTGTAGACTCTTCAGGGCTAGAGAGGTGTCATTTTTTGTGTTGTGTTCATCTAGCATAATAAAACCTCAATCCTGCCTCTGGGAACTAATAACAGCTAATCTCTGAAAAGGGCAAAACACTTCATACTTTGGCTGTTACTTTAGAGACTTAAATATGGGAAAAGGCAAACAGTAGTATCATTACATGTGTAGTTATTTACTTCTACTTTTTTGCTATTGAAACTTCCTCTGAATCAGTACATTTTGGGGCAATATAAACCTGCATTTTCTTTTGTGAACTTCATACATCTGCATCAGTAACATTCAAACGGAAACCAAACTACTTTCCCAGCATTATTGTTGGCAATTCTCAAAGATAGGACTGGAAGCAGAAAGAACGCAGGAGTCAAACCTGTCAGGATCAGAGTTCAAAATTCTTATTTTAAATTGCAAAAGAGGAAAACAAAGGGGAAAGGATGCATCTTACTGATTTTCATCAGTTTGTTTAATAAAGGAGCACTTGGAGTTGATGTCTTGCAAGTGGCAGTGGCTTGATCTGCGTAAATCAGTCACAGGACTAGTTCCGCATGGCTAATCTGATCTTTGTTTTTCTGCAGCCTCTAGATCAGGACAGGTTCTTGTTATAGAAAACCATAGCATGTGCTTCCCCTAGTGTCTTTTAAAATAACAGTCGGGAGTAGAAGTTTCTTAGGTTCCAGCATTCTCTTGAACTAATAGTGTCCTGTTTGTATTTTTGTGGCTTGCTTAATTGTTCACAGGTCTATATAACAATACATTATATATGTGAGTTGTCTGATTAAAATATAATTATGCAAACAGTTGTTGCTACCACTGTTATATAATTGCAATGAATCTCGTACAAAGTGGAATATATGGCCAGAAAGGGTTAAGCAGCTTGCAGGCTAACCCAGAGCCAATCTGTAGAGACATGTTAGAAATGGTCATTAGGGCCATTCTATGGTAGATAGGCTAGAACTTTGAAATGCAAACCTATATTGTTAGCATCACCCCTAACTTCTAATTGAATATGTGTACTCATAAATGCCAACAATGTAATTAAACAGTCCCTGTCTATGCTGTGTTCTGTTAATTCAGAGATCAAAAGAACATCTTAACACTTAAATGAACTGTAAACATAGGATGTCACTGTCTACTTCTCTCCACCATTCACAGATTTGCTATACATTTTCAAAGAAAAACAGGCAATTGCCTTATGTTAATTCATGTACCTAAGTACCAGTGATGGACCTACTTCAAAGTTGCCGTGATTGCCTATTGTAAGCCAAGGGACTCTGACCTGTCAAAGAAGGCCTGAAATTGTATAAAAGCTCCTTGGGTCCTGATCCTGTCATCTCAGATCTGCTTAAGCTTCATCGGGGTAACAAGACTGAGATACCAGTTAAGCTGGAATACCCTGAATATGATATTGGACTATAACCATGGACTATTTCTAAAAATTCTTTGCAGCTACACTTCTGCTATGAATCTGAACCCTCCAGAATTGAACTCATGTCTTTATGTATACTGGTCTTATAACCATACTCTCTCCTTTTTTTTAATTTTAGTTTAGTTAATAAGAATTGGCTGTAGTGTGTATTTGGGTAAGATCTGGAATATTCATTAACCTGGGTGGGTAATGTTCTTCCAATCCCAAAGAATTGGACATTTTTTTTAAGGTTTTCATTAATCCTCATCATATCTGACTTGGGTGCCTAAGTGGAAGCCTGACGCTGGGTTACTTTAAGTAAGGGAACTCTGTTGGCTTCTTAGTAACCAGTGAGGTAATAAAGAAGCTGTTTTGTGTTGGCTTGGTAAATCTAAGTATCATGGAATATCCACCATCTTTGGGGATTGTCTGCCCCATTCTTTGCAGTTCACCTTAATTGAGTGACCTCAGCTGGCTCCCCTGGGAATCTGGTCACAATATATCTGCCTTCCAGCATATTTGTACCCCTACACCTTGTCTACTGGGAGAGAGGATTGCACATTGTTGAGCAGGTCTATCTTCCCCAGGGACTAAATAATAGTATGGAAGCTAAACTGTGTGTGAGCTCTCACTTGCTTTTCCTGCCAGTATGGCTGTATCCTCCGGGGTAGAGCAGGAGAAGGCTCTGCTCCTCCAGTGAGTTCTCTGGATGTAATGGTGGGCTAGTTGAAGATTGTTTGTTGTCTGAAGTTACTTAAGACCACAGCTGGTTTAGCAACTGATATGAGCCTCATTCCTGGGGTGCCTGCAGGCTTGTTCCTCCAGGCTGAAGGTGCTTTGAGTAGGGAAGCTGGCCTGGGAAATGTGGTGGAGAGCAGGGAAAGAGATGGTGTTAAGGGCCAGGCACCAGTAGTACACACTCTTCAAAAGAGAATTTGTTTTTCAGCTCCCTGCTGTTGAGGAGCAGCTGCCAGAGGTGCTCCTGGTACAGATGTGATAAAACTGGGTTCCCTTACTCTAGGAAACAGTTTTCAGGGTGTGTCCTCCATGTCAGACTCTTCAAGGCATAGGCTCTGACTCCATGGGTGCTCCAGGGCTCAAGCACCCAGGGAAAAAGTAGGGGGTCTGAGCACTCCCTAGCCACAGTGGCAGAAGGAACTCATGGGAGGGTGTGGGGCCTTGGAAGGGGGTGGAGCAGAATTGGGGAAGGGCAGGATGGGGCCTTGGGGCAGGGTTTAGGTGGAGTACCCACCAGGAAAAATAAGTCAGTGCCTGTGCTTCAAGGGGTCTCAAGAAGGGGCAAGAATGCCATGGAGCTATGCTACAGTTGCAGTGTACCAGAAACACAAAGCTAGTGGGCAGTTTAGCTGCTTCCCCTTCCCTGAAGGGGGGATCATACTGGGCTCTTCTCGGTGACAGGGACTCCATTCAATTTAAGAGATTCCACTCAGGGGATGATTAAGTGTGTGAGGTGACTGGAGGGAAAAGTGCCACCGCACCCCCTCCCTGCCCCCAAAAAGCTGCTCTTAAGAATCTGAAGTTGAGTTTTGTTTTTCTTGACCCTGAGGTCTTGGCAACACAAAGGGAAGCCCCAGTGCTGATGAGGGAGCACAGATTCCTGTTGTGAGGTGAGCATGTGAGGGGAAAAATAGCAATAACAAAGGACCTGAGGTGTGTGTTTCCAGCCAGGGGTTTCCCAAGGGGCCACCAAGAAAGAAATCCTATGAAGCAGTCGCTGGTCCAGATCAAGCCTCCAGCATGATTCTCCAGTGGAAGCACTTTCCTTGGCCACCTCAGCAGAGAGATGTGATTCAGCTGAATCACAAGGGGATGTTTGTACATGTCCCAGTGTAACCCTTCTGCCCATCTAAGTTGGCAGCAACAAGGGCCCCGTTCTGTATCTAGGGGTTCCGTTTCAATAACGCAATGCAAAACTGGCTAGAGCCCCCACCCAGTGACCTGGGACAATTACATACCATCCCCTGGGCACCTTTAATACTTCCCCTCTCGCAAGCACAGAGTCTGAGTGTAGCAGAAAATGTTTAATAACACGAGGTAAACGACATCAGCATTAAATTGGAAAAAACCCACAAACAGGATTCCTAACACAAACCATGAGCAAAAGACCCACCCTAGCAAATTGGGCCGTGTCCTTTCCCTTTGGTTCTTGAATCCAGCAACCCAAAAATCATCCAGAGTCCCCAAAGTCCAACAACCCCCAAAGTCTCTGTCCCTGGTCAGTGCAACCCCAGAGTAAAAGGGGGGCACGGAGGGTGTTAAGGGGCACCTTACATGATCCAAGGCCGACCGGCCATCTCTCCGTGGGGTTCCGCCGCAGCCTTCACCACGAGCCAGTCCACTTCCTGCCGTCCCACAAACTGCTCTGCTCTACGAGCTGCTCCGCCCCGCTCACCAACCTGTCAGCCGCTCCAGCTGTCCCCGCAAACAGCTCCGCTTGCCGTTCCTTGGGCCCCACTCCAACTGTCCCCGCAAGGCTCTGCTCCTCCAGCCGTCTCCGCAAACTGCTCTGCCAGCCGCTTAGCAATATAGCTTCAGGCTCCCCCACTAGTTAACACAGCACTCAGTGATCTCAGCTCTTAGTAACTTTAGCTCTTTTGTGATTTCAGCTCATAGTAGGGGAGCCCCAGTGCTGGTGCACCATTGGCCCAAAGTGAATTCAGCTCAGCAGTCTGTAACTAGACTCCTAATGGAATCAGTTAGCTCTGACATTCAACAGTGGCGAGAGGAGGTGGTGCAATTGGTGTTTCAGGCCCTCAAAAGAGGCCCATACCATCCAATACAAATATCTGTCCCCATCCTCTCTCAATTCACTGGGTTGTGGAACCCATGTCCCTTGTCTAGCGAGTGCTATTTAGGTGATGGTGAGATCCTCTGTCATAAAACAGTTTCATTGTCCTTGATTCACGTAATCAGGGTAACAACACTTTATTCCTCCTGCCCCAATAACAGAGAAACTGGGGATCCCACACCATCCAAAGTAACCACTATCAGTTGTTTTTGTCTCATGCCAGGCAGGTGGGTGTGCTTATGCAAACAAGATCAGCCCCTGGAGTTCTTTTCCCCACTAGCCATAATTCACCACCAGATGTCAGGGTAAAACTCATCCTGACTCTGCTTACATCAGTAAGGACATTGTTGGGACTTCCTTGTTCAAATCTTTAGGATTCTTTCCAGCTGTGCCTTCAAGATAGCAGAGAATTCATTATCCCCTTTTACTCTTTCAGTGAAATGAAATTTTTCAGGGAACAGTTTAGAATTTGGAAGGGGACCAGGGGTTTGGGGGAAGGGGGGGAGATATTGTGGCCATTTCTTTATTTCAACCTTCTATTAAGACTGACTCTTTTTCCACAGTGAAAAGATACCTAAAACAGATGTTCTGGGTTGGGTTTCTTGTTATGCTAAAGTGTTGTAGCCTCCACTAAAAGTTTGATAGATTTTTTTTTTTTTTTTTTTTTTTTTTTTTTTTAGGCTTGAAATGGTGAAGTTAAAGGCTTCAGTGAACTTTTCCAAGTAAATAACTTAATGCAACCTCTCCCCAACATCTAACTGCATCTTTAATCCCGCCTCTGTGGTCTGCTCTGGTAATGCCCCTCATGTCTCAGGCCTCTAGCCATCATCTCGCTGTGGGCAGGACTCTAATCCCACTCTCTTCTGACCAGCAGTTTTAGGCTGCAGTCCCCTTTACACTTCTCTCTGACTAGTCCCCAAGGAGCTCTGACCAACATCCAGCCCTGCTTTTACTCCAAGGACAATGACTGGTCACTGGTAAAAATACTGACAGCTTTCATGAAGCAGAGTACATTTGTGTAAGGACAAAAGCATACAGAGAAACATATAAAGACAATAAAAGGATCTAAACATACCAGACCTCCCCCATCATCCACATGGGTGAGTCTGGCAGGCCAATTTCCTTCCAAGCCTTGGGCAGGGTTTGGGTCGACCCTTGGATGAAAGGTCATGTCCATCTGCTGAATCAAAAAAGATCCCTGTGTCAGGCTAAACTCAGCCTTTTATTCCAAAGGGCTTGTCTAAACAGAGTTAGTGTGCATTAAGCTGGGATGTAAATCTGCAGCACACTTGCCTGCTGTGCACTAACCTAGGGTTATCATACATCCGGATTTTCCTGGACATGTCCGGCTTTTTGGTCCTCAAATCCTCGTCTGGGAGGAAATTCCAAAAAGCCGGACATGTCCAGGAAAATAGGGAGGGGTTGTGGGGCTTGGGTCCGGGCCGGAGCCACTCGGACAGAACCGGGGCCCGAGCCGAGCTGGGCCAGAGCCACTGGGACCGGGGCTGGGGGTGCTCGGCCGCCAACTGGCGCTGCTCGGCTGGTGCCGGTGCCCCAGGGCCCGAGCTGAGCTGGAGTTGCTAGGGCCGGGGCCGGAGCCGCCGGGGCGGGCCAGAGCCGCTCAGCCGGGGCCAGCGCGCTCGGCCGGAACTGGGGCCAGCGCCCCAGGGCCCGGGCCGGAGACGCCGGGGCCGGCTGCCAGACGGAGCCGCTCGGCCGGGGGGGGGCCGGACTGGGCCATGCCTCCTTGCGCGCCCCCATGCCACCACCCTAGCTTACCTGCTGCCTGCCTGTTTCAGGCTTCCCGTGAACCTTTGATTTGCGGGAAGCAGGGGAGGGGGAGGAGCCAGGGGAGGAGGGTTCAGGGGAGGGGGCGGAGTTGGGGCAGGGCTGGGGCCCCATGGAGTGTCCTCCTTTTTGTTTTATTAAAATATGGTAACCCTAACTAACCAGCCTTGTGGGGGCTGCTACTACACACTAAGCGTCCACACACTGTTTTAATCTACTGCAGTTTGAAATGGGAGTAGACCAAAACATAGGTGCTGACTCTGTGGGTGCTCTGGGGCTGGAGCACCCATGGGGAAAAATTAGTGGGTGCTCTGCACCCACTGGCAGCCAAGCTACCCTCATCCCCAACCCCACCTCCTCTTCTCCCCCCCCCACCCAGCACACAACATCCCCGTTCCTTCGCCTACCTCCCAGCAGGGAAGAGGCAGCGCCAGGGCAGGGATTTGGGGAAGGGGTGGGGCGAGGGGTAAAGGGGGGGGTTGGCACCTATGGATCAAAGCACACTATGGAACTCGGAGTGGCTGCAGTTAGCTGTTCCTGGTCAATGGGAGCTGCGGGAAGTGGTGCAGGCCTCAGGGACATGCTGGCTGTCACTTCCCACAGTTCACATTGGCCAGGAATGGCGAACTACAGCCACTGGAAGCTGCGGGCGCCCATGCCTGCAGATGGTTAAAATAAACAAACTGTCTCGTGGCCTGCCAGCGGAGTACCCTGACAGACCGCAGGTTGCCCACCACTGCAATATACACTACAGCTTAAGTCGGTAAAGTTATGTTGTTCGGGTGTGAGTAAGCCATCCTCTGAGTGACATAATTTACACTGATACAAGTGCCACTGTGCACAGTGTTATGTCAGCAGGAGAGCTTCCCCCACCGCTATAGCTACCCCAGCTCGCAGGGGCTGGAGCAACCCTTCGGCTTAGAGCGTCTGCACTAGCAGCACTACAGTGCGCAGCTGCATGGGTGAAGCTGCGCTGCTGTAAGCTCAGTAGTACAGCCATGGCCTCAAACTTTAAGGTCAGAAGGGACCTTCATTACGCTGCAGGCCACAGAACCTCACCCACCGACTCCTGTAATAGACCCATAACCTCTGGCTGAGTCACTGACAGAATCAAATCATGATTTAAAGATGTCAAGTTACAAAGACATCATTTACTCTAGTTTAAACCTGTAAGTGACCCATGCTGCAGAAGAAGACGAAACTTGCTTTAGGGTACATCTCCTACAGGCAAATTCAGGCATTCCAGCACAGTGACTCATGGTTTAAAAAATGACTATTCCAAAGGGTCACTAAGGAATAGCTTTTAGAACCTCAGATAGTAGTATTGAATTGTCTCAGTTGGGCATTGTTGAGTCTTTGAAATTATAGAGTTCCCTTCAAGTACAGGGATATATGGTGATAAAATGTGTCAGAGGCAATCTTAGAAAGGAAGCACATAAGAGATAAAGGCTGCTCTGGATCAGAGGGGACTATGAAACAATCTTTTTACTATACTTCTACTTTGGTGCCTGTACATGGGATCTGCTGGGATCAAAACTGAGAGGCCTGACTTAAACTGCATGTGGGCTTCTTCAGAGACCAGAGGATTCTGCATCTAGCTCAATAAGAAAGGATAGACTTTTTTTTTCTTTTGAGACCCTCACAGTTAAAGCAGTAGCTTTATATTGCCTGTGACAGAGCTAAAGTTTGGCCGGTTTTCAGGAACAGGATGACTCAACTGAAAGCTGAGTTTGAATGATGTGTGGTCATTCATTTGCTAGCGATGGCTGAGGAAAAAACAAATGAGTTTGGCAAAATGGCAGTTAGCACAGGTGGCTGTGATATCTAATTGATTTTAGCTTTCAAGATAATGGTTTTTAGAACATGGAGGATTGGGGTGGGGACTGCATTTATGTACTGTCCCCTTTGTAATTTCTGGTTACTATTTTGAAGTTTTCATTTCATAAACGTGAACACAGAGCAATCATATTCCCCTCTTTTGGAAACAGTCAAAGAATATAAGTCTCTTACTTTTGCTTTGGGGTAAGCTTTTTAACTCTTGCCATCAATCATTTTGTGGGGTTTACATACACTATCAGAGGAGTAGAGGAGGGGAGCAGAAATGTCCAAAAACATCTGAATCCAAAACCAAATTTCAGTTCAACCATATGCACAACCTTTTTGTGTTTACTTTCTAAGAACATTTCAGGAGTTGTTTGTACTAGCATGAATACTTTTGAGAAGTGAATGTTAAGCTTGAAAATTTGCCAAAAGCAAACTTGTCAAATGAGTTATTTACTGTAAAATTCAGCATTTGAAATTTTTACTTTGGCTAGCTATCCACTCCAGGAACAGAACCGGACTTGTCTGTCTAACCAATACAATGTTAATTGCATCATTTCAATATCAGATATTCATTATGAATTGTTTGCAAGCTGTTCATATAAGGACAATTTTCATGAAGGCATTCATGAATAATTTCAAACAAAATTCTGTGATCTGCCTTAGATTTCGCTTACTTAAAAATTACTCAAAATTAGTTATGAATTTTCTCAGCTGTGGTAGAGAAATGTGATCATTAAAACTGGGTAATCTGTTTCCTATTGCCTTTTTTTCCTGCATTGGTAGTCAAGATGATAAAACCTCAAGGCAGAAATGAACTATTAGATGACAGACTCCATTCCCCTGCAAGCACAAAACATAGTCCTGCAATAAAAGATGCATCAGATACCGTGCCTAGCACAATGGTTTTCTGGTCCATGACCAGGGCTCCTATGCATGATATTAATACAAAACATAAACTGACTCCACACTTCATTTCAGTCATATCTATAGGTTTCATTATTTTTACTGATTACCAATTCGACAAACTGCTGTTTATATAGAATTGGAGCCTTTTGCCGGTAATGTACATAAAATCCCGTCTCTCTTAGCTACATGAATTACAAAGTACCTAAAAACTGGCAGTAGTAATGACATGTAGCAGCCCTAGATCTCACTCTGTTTTTACACCGGTATTGCACCATTGATTTCAATAATTATTCCCAATTCCCACCAGTGTAAGTGGGATCAAAATCGGGCTCAATCAATGTTCAATATGTAGAATGTTCTGCAACTACCGAGTGGAGAACTGAGGGTAAATAGGAGAGTTAGACAGCTGAAGAGGTTAAGCGGGATGTTTTTTGAGGGGGTGGGGGGAAGAGGGAAGCAGAGTTTATAGATTAAAATTCTCATCAACAACACTTTAAAGCATTAACTCTTCAAAACGAATGCTCTATCAACAAGATTATTCACTTGTTTTTATTCCATTTTATGTTATCTTTAAATTCAACTTTTAATATTTTTAATTCATTTTAATATCCTCCACGATAGTTTTTAAATTATCTACTCTGTAAAAACTGAATTATAGTGTTTGTTAAACTATAAAGATACATTTTAAGACCCAGTTTTATGACTTAAATAATGAATCATAAGAACAATGCGAGGTCCTTTAATGATTTAAAAATGTTAATCACTGTTTATCGAAACAGTGATTGTTCTTTATAAAATATTTAAGGTTCCAGAATGGGATTTGTAATTGATATGTGCAAAACCAAATGTATAATTTTATATTGTCTTTCTTGGACAGTAGGATTTCCATGCTAACTTTTTACATTTTCTTTGAGCAGCAGAGATGGCCAGTGCTTCCTTCTAAGAGGGGATTCTGCCCTATTCCATCCTAAAGAACACACACATTGGTCTAATCAATAATAGCTATTGATATTTGATGATCTTGCTAGCTATCACCCTGAACTGAACCGCCCTTTCCTAAGCAAGCTAATGACAGTCATCTGCTATACCAGGGGTGGCCAAGCTGCATGCAGCTTTTTACAGTTAAAATGCAGCTCACGGAGCACCCCCACCCTATTCTCCACCTACCAGACTGGGGCAGGGGGAGCTTGGGGCTTCAGCCCTGTGGCAGGAGAGGTCTTGAAGCTTCAGCCCTGCAGGGAGGGGAGGCTTGGGGCTTCAGAAGGAGTGGAGCTGAAGCCCCGAGCCCCAGTAAGTGTGCCCGGCTCTCGAACTTCTGAAGATTATCGTATGCGACTTGGAGCGTCATCAAGTTTGGCCACCCCTGTGCTATGCCCTTGATCCCTTTCAGTCAGGGTTCAGGCTCAGAGGTGGTATAGAGACAACACTTGTTGCTCCCATGGGTGGCCTCCTCTCGTCTTTAGATGAGGATAACACATCCATGGTCATCCTGGACGACCATCTATGACATTCAATACTGTTGATCACTAAACTCTCTTATCACAGTTCTGTGAAATGATAGGGATGCATAGAAATACACCAAAATGACTTGAGTCCCTCCTTTAAGACCAAACCCAGAGGGCTAGTACACTCAATGGCAGACTCCCATCAGCTCTAATTATTCTTATAGTGGCTTCATATAGTTAACTAGATGTCATGGGCTCAACTATCAGTGATACACAAACAATATCCAACTGCATACATCTTTCACATCCAATGTAAATAGCACCCTGCTCCCAGCTTTCCCAATACCTGAGAGAGCAGCTGCTTGATGCAATGGGACCCAGGCAAGACCAAAGTAATATTGACAGGTAGAGGAAAGCACTTTGAGAAACTTCTTCATAACAATCCTTTTGATCAAAAGCACCTTCCTATTGATTGTAAGGTTGGTTTAGAGCCTCAGGGACATTTGTATTCCTCAGTACTTTGGAGTGCCAAAATAACCACAACTGTAGAAACTCCCACGTTCACAAGTTTTCAAACCTTGATGTAACCATAGTGATTCACAACCTCCAGGCTCAATTAGCACAACTTAGTCTATTTGGGAGTGAAACCAAAACAGACTGAGAGCATTTTTACTGGTACAAAATATAGTAGCCCCTTCCTATTTCATTAGGATGAGTCCAAAGAGTATAACTAAGGGAATATTGTTGTGTAACTTAGCCCATCCCTTAATGCTTTCCAAAACATCTGATGTAAAGGATATATAGATAGAGAGCCATGACTGACCTCCTGGCATTGGCCACTGTCAGAAGACAGGATATTGGGCTAGATGGACCTTTGGTCTGACCCAGTATGGCCATTCTTATGGCACTTTAAAAATTATGCCCACTTATTAACACACAAGTCACCATCTCAGTCACCCAAATGCTCCTCTCAGACCCATACTATTCCAAATGCAGTCTGTGAAGTTGCATCAATGTACCTGTGAGTAGGATTTGGCCCAGTGTGTCAGTAAGTCTATAATACACAAGGAAACTACAGGCACTGGAAAAATGTAATTTTTCCCTGTCTCTTAAACAGTGGAAAATTAAAATGTCTTTTGTCCATGAGTAAAAGTTAGTTTTCACCCCCTCAAAAAAAAAAAAAAAAAACTGTACCCAATCAACTAGGCTACAGATTTGATTCCAGCTCCAAACCAAAACAAATTCTGTGCAAATCCAATTCAAGGCCCCGATTCAGCAATGCATTAAGCATGTGCTGAACTTTAATCATACAAATAATTGGGCTGGATTGGGGCCATAACTAGTTACCTGCCCAACAACTAACAAGTGAGTTTTGCTTTTTTCTTAAGCAATTTATAGTATGTTGGTCATTTTTTATCATTACTGCTTTTTTTTTTTTTTTTTTTTTTTGATAGGAGTTTTGCTGTTGATTTAAATGGGTTAGTGCATGGCATAGGTCTTCCATTTTTACCTTAAGTAAATAGATTAATCTATGTGAAAATGAAAGCTGCTGTGTTCAGGCTTTTTTACTCTAACTTAGGTGTAACATGTTGGCAACTCAGAGACAAGAAAGGACAGGTGACAACAATCCCTGCTCAGCACTATTGTATTTTACCAAGTTATGTTGCCCTAGTCACAACACTTGGAGGAAGTTCCACACAAACAGAGGAAGCAGAATTCGTTCTGAGAAGAAATTAGTAGCTGCATTACTACCCTCTCAGCACTGATGCCTACAGAAGATAAAACCTGGGAAAAGTCCTCGGGTTCCTATTCTTTATTGTTGCTGCCTGGGATTTAACTTGTATGTCTGAACTATGTACATATTTCACTGACTTTGGTGGGGCGCCATTAGTGCATTTACATGGGCTGAGACAGTGACAGGACTGCTGATGTTTACAGTAACAGGTTAGGCCTACTATATGCCAAAGTATTCTTATTTCTTAAAATAATTGGTGCAACCCGACCCCTTTTCCCTCTCTCTATTGTTATTTTGTCTGCTGGGTTTGTGGAAGAAGGAAGCAGTAAATTACTAAAGAAAATAGCTTTTATCTTGCCAGGACGTGTTGCTTTGAACTTGGATGATATCAACATATCAATCAGATTCACTGATATGTTAAACAAAGTTGTCCCTGGTTTATGGCTTGCTGAGGTTGGAAGTTGAAATGAGGGCTTGTCTGCATTAGGAACTCTTGCTACAAGTGTAACTACACCAGCGTAACTAACTCTCTCTCTCTCTCTCACACACACACACACACACACACACACACACACACACACACACACACACACTGTGTAGATACATTAAGTGGGGCAACTGGTTTCCTTTTCCTTAGTCACACTGGTACGAGCCCATTTTACAGAAGTGCCATACATAAACACTGGGAATTTGCTATGGTGTAGTTGTTCAGTATAGCTACAGCAATGCAAAATCCCTAATGGGGGCAAACCCAGAAATCAGAAGATACTTGTTCTCCCATATAAAACACTCTTTAGAGTGCACTTACAAAAGGCAGTATTGTGAGATTAGCTGTCCAGGGCACATCCAAGTCTTGGCCAGTGAGGTGGAAAATGAACTAAAAATAGCTGGCATTGGTTGGACTTTGGTGAAGTTACTAATTCCAAGCCTTTATGTGGCTTCAAAGAATTGTCAGCTCTGTTTTTTCTGATTATGGCTCTTGCATTAGTTCATGACATTTTAGGCCTGGTGCGGATTGTTTAACTGCATTAAATGCTATTGCTTTCTTTGTGAATGACAGCAAGTTGTTGGTGGTGGTTGTTTGTTTTTTTTAAATGCTAAGTAGCCAAACCAAAGTGGATACTCAGTTGAATTGGTCCAGATTTGCCATGCAGAGAAGTGACATGCAGGGATCAAATTGGTTTAAAAAAAAAAAAAAAGTGGAGGTACTAATCCAAGCTCCTCTCATTCATCATGTCAAAATAACATGCCTAGGTCTGCCAGTTTTGGCTGGACGTGTTCCTGGAGGCTTCATCACATGACCATCTTTAATTAAAGATTAATCTTTAATTCCAGGAGACTCCAGGACAACCTGGAGGGTAGACAACCCCATGGATATGCCACTCAGAGTAGATTGTACTGACCTTCAAAGTATGATAGCCTTCTTCCTTCTTGCATATTTTGATAAGCAGTAAAATAATTAAGAATGCTGATATAATTAAGCTTCAGAGTCAACATCCCAGTGAGAGAGAGGGAAGTTTATAGGTCTGGCAGAGTTGTTATTTCAGGCTGTCTGTAGACATCACAGTGATTTATTGTCATATTGCATTTTACAGCTCCTTTCTCAATTGACAGCATTAGAGACTTTGGGCCAGATCCTTCTTTAGGATAATTCAGTGTAGCATACTTAATTTCAGGGGAACTATGACAATTTATACAAACCAATACTACAGATGGTGGGAGGGGGTTTTGTTTTGTTTTTTTTTTTGTTTGTTTGTTTTTGTTTTTGTTTTTAATGAAAACTCAGCTTCTGGAGCACTGTGTAGTCAGCCACCAAGGAAAATTCAGTGCAGGAGGTCATCTAGTCCAACTCCCAGTTCAAAGCAGGACCAACCTGTGACGTTATTGACATAAACTGGGACCATATAGATCATTGTTGCAACCAAGGTCCTGTAGTGGCACTCAAATCTTGTCTAAAGGGGGTCAAATGGGGTGTCTAAGACAAGGTTATGGTTTACTAGTTATGATTATGCTGTCTATATGTGTGTATCAGTTTTGTAGTTGAAGTTATGAATATTGGCTCTATACTGTCTATATGGCAAATTTATGCTATGCTTCTGGGTGACATCCCAGACAAGCTGGGATTAGCTCTGCCTAGCCTGCTTGATGGCCCATTTAAGGACCAACAGCTATACAATGGACCCATTGAGAGAAGGCAGATATGCCTTGTAACTCAAAGTATGCAGGAACTGGCCCATGTGACTCCAGACTCCATTTTGCTGTAATTTTCCACAGTAAGAACAAAGAGGTGTTCTTACACCTGGAAAAGACTATATAAGGCTGATGCCTCATCTCCATTTTGTCTTCAATCCTGCTTCTTACCTCTGGAAGGACTTTGCTACAAGCTGAAGCTTTGAACAAAGGACTGAATGACCCATCCCAGCGGGGGATGTATTCCAGAAACTTAATTTGAACCTGCAGTTTATTCTATCACTGCTACAAGCCTGAACCAAGAACTTTGCCATTACTGTATGTAATTGATTCCATTTAACCAATTCTAACTCTCATCTCTATCTTTTTCTTTTATCAATAAACCTTTAGATTTTAGATTCTAAAGGACTGGCAACAGCGTGATTTGTGGGTAAGATCTGATTTGTATATTGATCTGGGTCTGGGGCTTGGTCCTTTGGGATCAGGAGAACCTTTTTTCTTTTATTGGGGTATTGGTTTTCATAACCATTTGTCCCCATAACGAGCGGCACTGGTGTTGATACTGGGAAACTGGAGTGTCTAAGGAAATTGCTTGTGAGACTTGTGGTTAGCCAGTGGGGTGAGACTGAAGTCCTCTTAGTCTGGCTGGTTTGGTTTGCCTTAGAGGTGGAAAAACCCCAGCCTTGGGCTGTAACTGCCCTGTTTAAGCAATTTGTCCTGAGTTGGCACTCTCAGTTGGGTCCCGCTGGAACCGCATAGTCACACAACCCTAACTAAATCATCCCAGCCAGGGCTTTGTCAAGGCAGGCCTTAAAAACCTCCGAGGATGGAGAATTCCACCACCTCTCTAGGTAACCCATTCCAGTGCTTCACCACCTTCCTAATCTCCAACCTAGACCTTCCCCACTACAACTTGAAACCATTGTTTCTTATTCTGTCATCTACCACTACTGAGAACAGCCAAGTTTCATCCTCTTTGGACCCCCCCCCCCCTTCAGGTAGTTGAAGGCTGCTATCAAATCCCCCCTCACTCTTCTCTTCTGCAGACTATATAAGCCCAGTTTCCCTCAGCATCTCCTCGTAAGTCATGTGCTCTAGCCCCCTAATCAGTTCTGTTGCCCTCTGCTGGACTCTCTCCAATTTGTCCATATCCTTTCTGTAACAGGGGCCCCAAAACTGGACACAATATTCCAGATGTGGCCTCACCAGTGCCAAGTAGAGGGGAATAATCACTTCTTGATCTGCTGGCAATGCTCCTATTAATACAACCCAATATGCCATTAGCCTTCTTGGCAAGAAGGGCACACTGTTGCCTCATATCAGCATCTCATCCACTGTAATCCCCAGGTCCTTTTCTGCAAAACTGCCGCTTAGCCAGTCGGTCCCCAGCCTGTAGCAGTGCATGGGATTCTTCCGTCCTAAGTGCAGGACTCTGCACTTGTCCTTGTTGAACCTCATCAGATTTCTTTTGGCCCAATCCTTCAATTTGTCTAGATCATTCTGGATCCTATGCCTACCCTCCAGCATATCTACCTCTCCCCCCAGCTTAGCATCATCCACAAACTTGCTGAGGGTGCAATCCATTCCATCATCCAGATCATTAATGAAGATGTTGAACAAAACCAGCCCCAGGACTGATGCCTGGGGCAGCTGGTATCAAGCAGAGCACCAACTAGACATCAAGCCATTAATCACTACCCATTGAGCCCTGATGATCTAGCCATCTTTCTATCCACCTTAGTCCATTCATCCAATCCATACTTTTTTAACTTACTGTCAAGAATACTGTGGGAGACCATATCAAAAGCTTTGCTAAGGTAAAGTTATATCACATCCACTGCTTTCCCCATATCCACAGAGCCAGTTATCTCTTCATAGAAGGCAGTCAGGTTGGTCAGGCATGACTTGCTCTTGGTGAATCCATGTTGACGCTTTCTGATCACCTTCCTCTCCTCCAAGTGCTTCAAAATGGATTCCTTGAGGACCTGCTCCATGATTTTTCCAGGGACTGAAGTGAGGCTCACTGGTCTGTAGTCCCCCAGATTCTCTTCCTTCCCTTTTTTAAAAGGTGGGCACTATATTTGCCTTTTTCCAATCCAGGACCTCCCCTGATCACCACAAATTTTCAAAGATAATGGCCAATGGCTCTGCAATCACATCAATCAACTCCCTGAGCACCCTCAGCTGCACCAGATCCAGACCCATGGACTTGTGCGTGTGCAGCTTTTCTAAATAGTCCTTAACCTGTTCTTTCACCACTGAGGGCTGCTCACCGCCTCCCCATACTGTGCTGCCCAGTGCAGCAGTCTGGGAGCTGACCTTGTTTGTGAAGACCGAGGCAAAAAAGCATTGAGTACTTCAGCTTTATCGACATCAACTGTCACTAGATTGCCTCCCCCATTCAGTTAGGGTCCCACACTTTCCCTGGCATTCTTCTTGTTGCTAACATACCTGTAGCAACCCTTTTTGTTACCCTTCACATCCCTTACTAGCTGCAACTCCAATTATGCTTTGGCCTTCCTGATTACACCCCTGCATGCTCAAGCAATATTTTTATACTCCTCCCTAGTCATCTGACCAAGTTTCCATCCTGTTTAGGAAGCTAACCAGGGATTGCCAAAGGGCTATCTAGCAAAACCTGACCAGGGATTCCTGTGACAGGTTGGGCCCCCCTTCTGGGATGTCACTTGATATACTGGGATTTCACTGAGCCTGCCTGCTCCGTTAGCCTGGGCTCCCACTCACTGTTTTGCTGAATCAGGCCCTCCGACCTCTGGCAGCACAAACACACAGGTAGGGATGCACCAGCTGTAGAATCACAGTCTGCAAACAGCTCTCTGAGGAGATTCAGCTAAGAAATCACCCAGCACTCAAGTGAAGCTCTCCTCTGGAAAGTACACCCAAAATAATATTGTCTTGCGTTGTAAAGAAAGCTATTCAGCGTAAGCTCATAAATTTGTTCCCTCCCTCACTGTGGAGAAAAATGTGCACAACTTCTTCCTCCTCCCCCCTATTCCCCACCCTCCCGTTATAAATTGCACAAACTGGGTCTAATAAACTAAAAGTTTATTAACTATAAAAGGCAGATTTTAAGTGATTATAAGGGATAGTAAACAGAACAAGGCAGATTACTAAGCAAATAAAACAAAATACGCATACTAAGCTTGAGATCTTAGAGACTGGTTTCAAGAAGTAATTTCTCATCCTAAATGTTGTTTTAAGCAAGTTGCTGAGTTTCTGTACCTTAGAGTTCCAGTTATTTCTCTTTACAGACTAGACTCTTGTCTTAGTTGGGACTCAGCCATTGCCTTTCCCACAGCTCAGTTCCTTTGTCTCTTCAGGTACTTTCAGCAGTCTTTCTTCCTGGGCAGGAAGGCAATGGAGAAGAGTCCTGTTTGCCTTACTCCCCTGCCTTAAATAAGATTTACATAAGGAAGGAATCTTTTGTTTCTCAGTCTTGACCTCCCCCTTCTTTTAGTGCAAAATTACTAAAAGTCCAATATGGTGTTTAGTGTCAGGTGACAGGACCACGTGACCTGGTAGTGTCACAGCTACATCCTAGGACACCTCTCAGGAAGGAGAGAGATTGGTATCTTCAAAGTCTTACTGTTTCTTCCTACTGGCCCATCAAGGCTGATGGCCTTTTCTCTGGTGGGTGTTGCTCAAATACACACACACACACACGTGTAATTGTTACATAGTCAATATTCCTAACTTTAGATACAGAAATGATACATGAATACAAATTGGATAATCGCATTCAGTAAATTATAACCTTTCCCATGAAACCTTACAAGACCCATCTTGCATAAAATATATCTGTTATGCCATATCCATATTATAAGCCTATTTCCATAAAGAATATGGGGTGTAATGTGTCAGTTCTCTCCTTGGTAATAGTAGTAAAGATGAATAAATCCAAGAACTGCTAAATCAGAGGACAGACCATAATAAACCAATGAGATTTACTTACATTCTGAAATGCACACAATCCCCTTCCTAGTTTACACATCCACCTCACCCACATTCATGATAGTACCATTGGACAGAGTATGAAAAAGAACAGGAAATTCACAGTAAAATATCCTGTAGAAGAGACCAGACCAAAATAAGGCAATCTGGAGACACATGCCCTGCCCTCCCCCATGACCCAGCTCCTGTGCCTTTAAATTGCCTCTTCTTGGGCTTGCAGGAGGCACCCACACAAGAGCAATCAGTTGGGCAGATGGGAGACCCACCACTCCTGTTTTAGTGGGATGGGCCTTCCCCTTCTCAGACCACTGCTTCTTGCCTGAAGTTAGGAAGGGGCCTGCTCTTGGAGGAGATTGGGGTGGGGGGGAGACATGGTCAAATAATTCTGTGTGGAAGGGCTCCTACTGACACCAGCCCAGCAGAGCCATGATAGGAAGGCAACAGAAAGGCCTCTTCTCCCACAGAGTATTTGTCTGGCGTGGTATTCAAGAGGATCTCCAAGACCAATGGATTTCCATGTTAGCAACCCGCTGAGGTTTCACTTCTTAAAGCTAGTGTTTCAAGCACCCATCACTGCATTGATTGCACTGGGGTCAACTTTTCACAACTAGAAGGGCTGGAAACATTGTTGTTTTTTAATAAAAAGAGAAGACTCTGCTTAAGGGACTTGCCCCAGTACTCAGGTGTCCACGTCCCTTGGAGTGCAGACCCATAAGTGTATTGTCTTGCGCTGCAGAGAAATCTATACAACGTAAGCTTATACATTCACCCTCTCCCTCAATGTGGAGGAAGATATGCACAACTTCTTCCCCCCCCCCACCTCCCCATTTAGAAATTACAGAAACTGGGTTTAATAATAAACACAACAAATTTTATTAACTATAAAAGGCAGATTTTAAGTGGTTAAAGGGGTAGCAAACAGAACAAAGCAGATTACTGACCAAATAAAACAAAACATGCAAACAAAACTTGATTGACTAAAGAAACAAGTTACAAATGCAGAGTTTCTGTAGCTCAGAGTTCCAGTTATTTCTTTTTACAGACTGGACCCCTGTCTCAGTCTGGACTCACCCCTGCCTTTCCCTTCAGGTTCTTTCAGCAGTCCTTCTTGGGTAGCCATGGAGGAGAGTGGAATGCCTTCCCTCCCAGCCTTAAATAGAATTTACATAAGGCAGGAAGCCTTTTGTTTCCCATACTTGACCTCCCCCTCCTTTATAGTAGAAAGTGACAAGAAGTCCAAGATAATGTTTAGTATCAGGTGACAAGACCACCTGATCTAGTAGTGTCATAGTTGCATCCCAGGACGCCTCTCAGGAAGCAAAGATTAGTATCTTCACGGTCTTGTTGCTTCTTCCTAATGGCCCATCAAATTTGATGGCTTGTTGTCTGGTGGGTGTCTTCCTAATACACACCCAGTTGTAATTGTTACATAGCTCATATTCCTAACTTTAGATACAGAAATGATACATGCATACAAATTGGATAATCACATTCAGTAAATCATAACCTTTCCAATGATATCTTACATGAGCCATCTTGCATAAAGTATATCTGTTATGTCCTATCCATATCATAAGTATATTTTCATAAAGAATATGGAGTGTAATGTCACAGTGATGTAAGGCTTTTGACGGAGACTCCCATGACAGTCTCACAAGAAAACTAAGGAAATGTGTTCTAGATGAAATTACTATAAGATGGATGCACAACTGATTGAAAGACAGTACTGAAAGAGTAATTATCAATGGTTAACTGTCAGATGGGGAGAGTGTACCTACTATGGTCCCAAAGAGATCTATCATGGGTCAGATACTATTCGATATTTTCATTAGATATTGAAGTGGCGAGTATGCTTATAAAATTTGCAGATGACACCAGGTTGGGACAGTTGCTAGTACTTTAGAGGACTGGCTTAGAATTCAAAACAACCTTGACAAATTGGAGAATTGGTCTGAGTTAAACAAGATGAAATTCAATAAAGACAAGTGGAAACTACTTCAATTAGAAGGGAAAAAAATCAAATGCAAAACTACTAAATTAGGAGTAACCGGCTAGGTGGTAGAACTGCTGTAAAGGATCTCGGGGTTATAGTAGATCACAAATGGAATATGAGTCAACAATGTGATTCAGCTGTGAAAAAAGCAAATATCATTCTGGGGTGTATTACCAGGAATGTCATATGTTAGATAGGGGAGGTAATTGTCCTGCTCTACTTAGCACTGGTGATAAAAAGTTTAGAAAATCTGACCCATGAGGAAAGGTTAAAAAAAAAATTGGGCATGTTTAGTCTTGAGAAAGAAGACTGGTGGAAGACCTGATAATGGTCTTCAAATTATGTTAAAGGCTGTTATAAAGAGGACAGTGATCAATTGTTCTTGATGTCCAGTGAAGGTAAGACAAGAAGTAATGGGCTTAATCTCCAGCAAGGGAGAGTTAGGTTAGGATTTTTTGGAAACCCTTTCTAACTATAAGGGTAGTAAAGCAGGAGAGGGGGTGTTGTGTGACCTACCCAGTGCTGATCATGTATGTGCTTCACAATTAAACCCTCCAAAGAATTTTGAAGATTTACCCATATCAGGGGGAGGCTAATTCTTACTGTGGAGATTGTGAAACATACCTGCAGGAGTGTTCATGTGCCCAGGGCAGCATAACTATCTCTGGGGGGACAGGAATTGGGGTCACTATCCTGTCATCCTCCAACTTTGAATGGGAGGGAGGTCCAGTCACCATCCACCCTTAGCCTGGCAGGTTATGGCAGTAATTAGCTCTCGCCACAAGGAAAAGGGATCCCCAGAGTACAACCTGAAACTGGGGTACTGCAGTGCCCCCTTAAATCTCCAGTCTGGGCTGTCTCTCACAATGCTTTGCTAGTGACAAGCAGTGCACCCCTCCAGGTGCTGTTATCACTGAGCCCCATCATGCGGAGCCCCACACCCAGCTAAATTACGTGAATGCTCCCTGAGCCACTCACAAATCACACAGAGAAAGGCACAAGCAAATGGCCCAAGGCCCCAGCCTTGCACCTCAGAACTATACTATTTTGCCCTGGTCAGAAGCCTTATTACCCAGTCTGCTCCACCCTTGATGTGGTGAGGAGACACACTAGTCTTTGTAAACTGAGCTGAGATTTCCCAAGCACTTCAACCAAAACACACTGTTTTAGATAAAATATAAAACAGATTTATTAACTACAGAAAGATAAGAGATAGATAGTTACCAAAGAAAATAAAAGGTAAGCAGACGCTCTAAATCTTAAACCTTATTAAATTAGGCAGTATTTGGGATCAAGCAGTTTTCCTCACCCCACTGGATGTTGAAGGTCAAGCCTTAACTGCCGAAGAAGAGGAGTTGGCATGGATATCCAGCAATTATCCCTCCATAATGCCAACTATAATAAACTTCAGAGCTAAGGGTGAACCATTCAAGAAATATATTTGTTGATGTTTTAAAGAAAGTCACACCAGTGAACTGGTGGAAGTCACTTAAGCACTTGGATTCAGAGACTGTTGAAGTGATAATTTCACTTTTAACAGCAGTAGCTTCTTCTACCGATATAGAAAGAATATTTTCTTCCTTTGGACTAATTCATTCCAAATTGAGAAATCATTTGGGACCTGAAAAAGTAGGAAAGCTTGTTTTTCTTTTCCAGATTATGAACAAACAGAAAAATGAAGGTGAAGACAACTGAGTTAGCTGCAGAAGCCAATATTTTAAGTTTCTCATGTTGACCTGGCTGACATATTTCATTTAACTATTTTAGTTAAAATCAGGTTTTGTTTTTGTTAAACATTCAAGTTTTTAAAAAAATTTAACTAAATTCAAAAATTCATATGTGACTTTCTTTAAAACATCAACAAAAATATTTCTTGAATGGTTCACCCTTAGCTCTGAAGTTTATTATAGTTGGCATTATGGAGGGGCGGCAGAAATGCTGGAGCTGGCCTTGGTAATAGTACCCAGTCACCTAGGAACCCCCTTGTTTCTTCTCCCTGTCTGACCCACCTGGTCAGGCCAAGCCAGGGGACTAAGAATTCAATACACAACTTCCAGTTGCCCTAACTGGGGCTTGAAAACTTTCAAGCCCAGCCATATGGAAACTCAGCCAGCACAGAACATGTTATGTTCACAGCCTACACACAGAAATTAGATGAAAACATCAAATATTTTTGCTGGAAGGTTGCAGTGCAACACTATGTTTATTCTTAATAATCAGAACAATAACTCTCAGTAACCAAAAACAGAGAGAGAGAAAGCAGGTTGCTCTCTAAGGCAGCATGGCACAACTAACCCATCTTGCTTTAAGATGGCTCTTCCCAGACTGACTTCTCACATGCTTTTGCTACAGAGTACTCCAGTTTGCAAGCAGAACCCAGAAATCTCCTTGCTCTTAAAGTGAAAGCCTGGAACTCTTGAGCCTGCAACAGAGTCCTCAATGCACTGCAGAACCCACTCAGGAATTTGCCACCTGCCCAGCTGGGAAAGTTGAAGGCAGAATCAGCTTGTCTCCTCATTGATCTTCTGAAAAATGGAAGGTTTCAGAGTAGCAGCCGTGTTAGTCTGTATCCGCAAAAAGAAGAACAGGAGTACTTGTGGCACCTTAGAGACTAACAAATTTATTAGAGCATAAGCTTTCGTGGACTACAGCCCACTTGATATGCATCCGAAGAAGTGGGCTGTAGTCCACGAAAGCTTATGCTCTAATAAATTTGTTAGTCTCTAAGGTGCCACAAGTACTCCTGTTCTTCTTTT
Source organism: Chrysemys picta bellii (assembly GCF_011386835.1). Taxonomy (NCBI): domain Eukaryota; kingdom Metazoa; phylum Chordata; order Testudines; family Emydidae; genus Chrysemys; species Chrysemys picta. The sequence continues at coordinate 210,430,426 of NC_088792.1, forward strand.
TGAAAAATGGAAGTTACACAAAAAACAAAATGTTTTTTAAATATTTTGCACTTCTACCAACCTAGTCATCATAGAGCCTGGTCTTTTGTAGTACACAGCATGGCCTCTCCCCATCCACTTGCTCTGAATGATAAGGCATTGCTATCTATCATCAGGAAGGTTATGCCCTCTCCCACACTCAGTCAACCTGTTGATATGGTTTGGACACTTGCCAGATAGTGAATTCTACTTTCTAGATTCAATACAGTAACTAGTTCCAGCTAGCATCCTCCACCTGTTAACCTCATGGGGAATGTGACGATGTTTTACCCAAAGAACTCAGCTCTTGACCACTATTCTTATTGCAATCTCTTGCGCACTCAGAGAATGTGGAGTGAGGGAATTGAGTTTATAATTACTGAAAGTAAGCCAAATAAGAACTTGATTGTTCTTGTTTTCATCTCATGCTAATTTCTCTCCCTGTTGGAATTTCAATAGAATTGTTCTGCCAAATGTCTCCTGTGTGTTTGGACTCCAAGGGCCTCTATCCCCTGATCAACCCCACAGGTCAGTCTGACAGTTTTGTTGGAAGATAGCTCTCTTCAGGTTGGGAGGTACCATAATTGAATTCCTGTATGTAGGAGGAAAAAGGAGAATTGTCCATGGTGGCTGAGAAAGCAGAAAACTAGCAGACTCATAAAGCCTGCAGAAACCTCCCTTTCACAGGGACTTAGAACCCAGTCTGCCCCGACTGTCTTATCAAGGCCTTACCTGAGCATAACTGACTGCCCTAAGTGGCTAATTAGCAAACAAGAACCAGGACTTAATAAAGGCTACCCAAGCTCAGTTGCTTGGAAACTCCAAAGGGAGACAGGAAGCTCCTGTGAAGAAGAGCTCTCAAGGGAAGACTGATCTAGAGTGTTGAGCAGGGAGCCTACAGGGTGAATTCTCCAGGGAAACCACCAGAATGGGGAGCCTGTAAGAGGTGCCCCTGGAGAAGGGAACTCCTAGAGAGAGGGCTGCAGTCAGCAGACATCTAAGAGGGCCAGTTTTCAGCCAGGGGTCTACCAGATGCTGTTTGGAAGCCCAGCCTGGCTAGGATCACCTGATATCTGTGGAAGAGTCGGAGTGGATGGACCTCCCTGAACTCCTGACTCCAAAGAAGGACCTTACTCTGGTAGGGGCAAGAGATCTATCACCAGGGGCAGAGATGAGAACTGAGAGCACCCTGGGGAAAGAGCCTTGGTAGAAGTGAGCACTAGACTCAGGTGGGAGACAGAAGGACAAAGAATGACCTGAGATGTTGGCGTGAAAGTTTTGTTTATGTTCTGTGTTGGCTTTTCTATTAACAAATGAGACCCTCCACTGACTCACTGATGCCTTGGATGAGGGAAGAATCAAGTTAGATCTCACCTGCAACACCATGTGTACCTGTAAGGAGGTGTGCTGAGTCAACCTGGATTGATTACATCCCCTTACCTAAACTCTGAGTCTTCTGCTCTCTCTACAGCAATCCCTCCCAGCCAAATTCCTAGTTACTTTCACAGGCCCTGCTCTTTCAGCTGCAGGCCCAGACAATCTCCTTAAAACCCTGAAACCCCTATTCTCCCTCTGAATCAGAGCAGATAGAACTTGTGCATATATTTTTTTATATTCCCTTTTTTCTTATTTCTGTGTGTGTGTGTGTGTGTGTGTGTGTATTTATATGTGTGCGTGTCTTCCATCTAGCCTCAATTAGGAAAAAATCCCAAACTCTCATTCCCAGCACCAGAAAAATTCCAGGATCCCTGGAGCTCCAAACATCATGTTCCTAGCTCTCAAGCAATGGGACAAATCTACATAGCCTCCCTAACTTAGGGATTTTCCTAAACTTGTTTGCCTGCTCTCACACTAATATGTTTCAGAGTGGTAGCTGTGTTAGTCTGTATCAGCAAAAACAACTAAGAGTCCTTGTGGCACCTTAAAGACTAACAAATGTATTTGGGCATAAGCTTTCGTGGGCTAAATGCATGGAGTGGAAAATACAGTAGCAGGTATATATACACAGTACATGAAAAGATGGGAGTTGCCTTACCAAGTGATGGGTCAGTGCTAACGAGACAATTCGATTAAATTGGAAGTAGGCTATTCTCAACAGTAGAATACCAAGGGAGGAAAAATCACTTTTGTAGTGGTAATGAGGGTGGCAGATTTCAAACAGTTGACAAGAAGGTGTGAGTAACAGTAGGGGGAAATTAGTATGAGGAAATTAGTTTTTTGTAATGATGCATCCACTCCCAGTCTTTATTCAGGCCTAATTTGATGGTGTCCAGTTTGCAAATTAATTCCAGTTCTGCAGTTTCTTGTTGGAGTCTGCTTAGGAAGTTTTTTTGTTGAAGAATTGCCATTTTTAAGACTGTTATTGAGTGACCAGGGAGATCGAAGTGTTCTCCTACTGGTTTTTGAATGTTATAATTCCTGATATCAGATTTGTGTCCATTTACTCTTTTGCATAGAGACCGTCCAGTTTGGCCAATGTACATGGCAGAGGGGCATTGCTGGCACATGATGGCGTATATCACATTGGTAGATGTGCAGGTAAAGGAGCTCCTGATGGTATGGCTGATGTGATTAGGTCCTATGATGGTGTCCCTTGAATAGATATGCGGACAGAATTGGCACCGGGGTTTGTTGCAGAGTTTGGTTCCCGGGTTAGTGTTTTTGTTGTGTGGTGTGTAGTTGCTGGTGAGTATTTGCTTCAGGTTGGGGGGCTGTCTGTAAGCGAGGATTGGCCTGTCTCCCAAGGTCTGTGAGAGTGAGGGATCGTCTTTCAGGATAGATCTTGTAGATCTTTGATGATGCGCTGGAGAGGTTTTAGTTGGGGGCTGTGGGTGACGGCTAGTGGCGTTCTGTTACTTTCTTTGTTGGGCCTGTCTTGTAGTAGGTGACTTCTGGTACCCTTCTGGCTCTGTCAATCTGTTTCTTCACTTCACCAGGTGGGTATTGTAGTTTTAAGAATGCTTGATAGAGATCCTGTAGGTGTTTGTCTTTGTCTGAGGGATTGGAGGAACTGCAGTTGTATCTTAGAGCTTGGCTGTAGACAATGGATTGTGTGATGTGGTCTGGATGAAAGCTGAAGGCTTGTGGGTAAGTATAGTGGTCAGTAGGCTTCCGGTATAGGGTGGTGTTTATGTGACCATCGCTAATTAGCACTGTAGTGTCTAGGAAATGGACCACTTGTGTGGACTGGTCCAGGCTGAGGTTGATAGTGGGGTGGAAATTGTTGAAATCCTGGTGGAATTCCTCAAGGGCCTCCTTCCCCTGGATCCAGATGATGAAGATGTCATCAGTGTAGCACAAGTAGAGGAGGGGCGATAGGGGACAAGAGCTGAGGAATGTTGTTCTAAATCAGCCATAAAAATGTTGGCATATTGTGGGGCCATGCTGGTACCCATAGCAGTTCCTCACATTAAAAAAAAATTATCTATTCCCAGGGACCCTCTTTTTTTTCTTCTTCTTCTTCTTCTTCCCACGTTGCCTGCTAAATATCTTGTTTATATTTTTTAATTTCTATTTTTTCTCTCTCTTCCTGACTATCCCTTGTGTGTTTCCATTGCTATGGTCATGAAACTGTGCACTTAACCACTCTGTCCCAATCTGCTGTACTGCTGTGTCTCTTCTGGCAGGCTTTATTCCCCTCCCCTAGGTACAGTGCTGATCTTATCCCTGACTTTGCAGTGCTGGGCTTTATGCTGATAGCATAACATCACCGACTCCTTCTCCCAGGGAAGAAAATACAGTCTAACTCTCACTTTCAACTGAAGTCTTTTTCTAATAGATAATACAAAGAAGTCACTTCCACACTCCCTGCATTCTGGAGCAGGGGAGCAGACAATGTCTCTAATATTTTTTCCTCTGTTGCCTTAGTCTCACAATTGTCTTACTCTGGGTTTCCACTACATGTTGTCTTCCAACTTCTTCCAGTTTCTGATTGTGTGGTTCTGCTTTTTTTTTTCCATATCTCACTGTGCTGAGAATCTTCTTGTAGGAAAATTCTGGTTAGGGACTTGTGGAGATCTCACTTCTTGTGATTTCTGATCTTTTCCATTATGAGCCAAGATGGGTGAGGTAATATCTTTTATTGGACCAACTTCTGTTGGTGAGAGAGAAGCTTTTGGGCTTACAGAGACCTGAAGAAGCGCTCTGAGTGGCTCGAAAGCTTGTCTCTCTCCAACAGAAGTTGGTCCAATAAAAGACACACCCCCTCCAGACACACACTTCTCTCTCGAATATCCTAGGACCAACGTGGCTACAATAGAACTACCTATAACTTTTCCACAATGGTTATTTTATTTTCCTTTTTTATCTTTGATTAGTATTTTGAAAATTGTTTAATTCTGAGGTTTGAGTGCTGCAGAAACTGTCGTGTCCTGTCTTAGCATCAATCCCATCATGCACAGCCTCAGCAGCCGGACAAATCTTCATCAGCTTACTGATTTAGGATTTCCACAATTTAGCTCCCCTGTTTGCACACACATGCACAGTGAGAATCCCATGTCAGTTGTTCAGCAGAGGAGTTGGCACTTACTATATCTGTTCTCGGGAACGCAATGGGTTCGTCTCTACGCCACATGTTGCCTCTTGAATCTTTCTATTTTTTATTTTCTCTTTTCTTTCCCTCTCTTTTCCCCCAGGTGCACCTGTGGTCATGAGGACTGTATCTGGCTACTTTGTCCCTTATATGAACACTGAACAGTCCCTTCTGGAAGGGTGGTAGGCTTCATCTCCTACTAAGGCACAATGCCGACCTCTGGATGTGAGTGCGCCACAAAAATTTAATGACTCTTCACAGCACCCTTGTCAGGTGAGGAGATATCGTTAGTCCTACATGGGAAACTGAGGCACAGAGATTAAGGCCAAAATTGTCAAAAGTTCCTGGGTGCCCAATTTGAGATACTTTGAAAAATCAGGCTATAGGTTTTTATAACACTGGAGGCTCAAAGCACAGCTCCCATAAATTGTAGTTTAGAATGCTCAGCGCTTCTGCAAGTCTGGACCCAGGTGTCTCAAATCAGACATTCATAAATTGGTTAGGGGCCACTTGTGATTTACCCAGTATCACACAGGAACTCTATGGCACAGGCAGGGATAGAATCCAGTTATCCAGGTCAGCATTCAACTGCCTTAACCATGAAACTATCCTTTCTCCTCTGGTCGTTCCCTGATTTATTCACTACTCATCCATCTTCCAACTTCTGCAACAAATAAGGCAGGGATCTTACAGACACCAGCCTTCTTTGCTACACAACCCCGATTCAGTCCCAGTGCACAGTCCTTCAGGTGGAGGCAGGTCACTTCCTGTTGGGGCGGGGGATGGTAGTGGGAGGAAAGTAAAATAATTAAAGACTGTATTATAATATACAAACAAAGGGACTGACTTAAGATTGCACAGACAACCTTAATTCTGGTATTTCGTAATTTTCTGGTGCTTGATTTTTGCAGTGTAAATGATCTTTTAATGTAATTTTAATATGTAATTTCCTACTTTTTGTTTTTAATCAGATTGCTTTCAAAACTCTGATGGGGGACCATATTGACCCCAGTATGGGTCATCAGCAGAGTTCAGACTTTTAGATCCACAGCACAGACCTTTATGACTCAAGTTAATGGAGTAATTACACCTCTACCCTGATATAACGCTGTCCTCGGGAGCCAAAAAATCTTACTGCGTTATAGGTGAAACCGCATTATATTGAACTTGCTTTGATCCACCGGAGCGCTGAGTCCCGCCCCCCTGGAGCACCGCTTTACCGTGTAATATCTGAATTCATGTTATATCGGGTTGCGTTATATCGGGATAGAGGTGTAGTAGCAGTAGAATGCTCTCTGTATGGACCAGCCACAAGGGGGTGATAAGAGGCACACTTACCAGCATATTTCACAGCTATTTCCTAGACAGCAGAGGAATGTTAGAGTCAGGAAACCTGGGTTCAATTCCAGGCTCTGGAGGGGACTGTGACTAGTGGTTATAGCCCCGGAAGCCTCTGTTCCCTTGACTCCTGTCTCTGCTCCTATTTCTCCTCTGCTCCAGGTTGCCCACCACTGCTGTAAGATCATCCCCAATCTTACAATAGGAGGTCTTAGGTAATCCTAACTACAGGTGTAGCTACCAGTTGTGCCTATATTCAAGAGGATAAATTCTCAATAAAGATTGTATTATACTTGATTTATGTTCTTGTACTATACCCATCACTGGTGTATCAGAGGCTTCTAGTCAGCAAAGCGTTTAAACATGTGCTTAACTTTATAGTGGCTTAAGTCCATCCTTATTCAACAAAGCACATGTTTAATTTTAAGAATTTTATTAAGCCCCAATGAAGTTGAGGATACTAATTGCATACCTACATGTTTTGCTGAATCAGGACCTGAGTGCCTAATACTACATGTATATTTGACACTGCCAATAGTTGTACATAAAAAATACAGTAATTGTATAATAGATACTATTTCCTTTTTTCTTTTCTTTTTAATGCAGGAAGGTTTTCTTTTCCACTTTAAGTTCAGCTTACTAAGGATTTTCTTTTCCATTCTGTTACACCTTCAGAAGTCAAATAAGCTCAAATTGTTGAATGCTGGTGTATTCAGACACATAATAGTTACTTGTGTGCCAGGTCTCCTCCTCTGTAAACTCTACAGTTTCCATGCACACACAGTGGATGATGGCCTAAAAAAAGTGTCCACTGCTTTGTGCGGGCTTTATGCTTTTGGTACACTAGATGGCAGAAGTATCTTTTTGTGAACCGACAATAACATAACCAACCTAGAAACAAAGCTGAAAATACACCACCCATAGCTGTCTATTGCTTCTTTGTTTAAAGATAGTGGTCCATGGGAGAAATATAGATCTGTCATGGTTGGGGGAACAAAAGATGAATGCACAGGAGTTCAAAATAATAACCTAATCATAGTTAATGCCTGCAGCATTTATTGTATTACTATCAATCCTGGTGAATTCTTTGGGTACTAATGTGAACGTTGGTAGCAATTCAATAGGATTTCAACTAGACTTCAGTGTTAATTGCATGTATATTTTGAAGTGTTAGCAACAAGTACTATCCAGCATGCAATGCCTACTAACCATGGAGAATTCCAGTTTGGAACAGTTCAGACTTTGGAACGGGAGAGCTGAGAAAAGGAGCTGACACAGCAGGGCAGGCCACTTTCCAAAAGAACATGCATGCTCAGGCAGGCTAAGAGGACTACACAATGCAGGCAGTTGCTGGTAGATGAGCAAGTCCCCTCCTTTCAGAGATGAAGCAGCCAATGATTTCCTCAAGACAAAATTGCCAGGCCCACTCCTCTCACTACGACCTCTTTGATAGTCACTTTAAAATTTTGCCCCCAGAGATACCCATCAACAGATAACGAGCTATTAAAATAAGGAGCAAACAAATAGAGTTTGGGGATTTGTTACCCAAAACTAATACCAGAAAATGATGACGAGGAGTTGTTCTCTTCCATGTTCATCACTACCACTGCAGCACAAGAGGGAGAAATAAAGGAAGAAACAAAAGGAGAGAAATAAATGGAGAGCAGGCCTGGCTAGTAAATTGAATGAAGTGGCATGTCATCCAGCTAACAACCTACATTACATCCATTGGGTCCTACAAATGCCATACCCCATGGTATCCTAGCACAGATTTCCAGTATGGATTAAGGCAATCATCTTTAAAAATACAAGGTTCTGTGCTGTTATTTTTAGAGTCTTCTACTGTAGATTCTTCTTCATGGTATCAGAGTTCCACACTGAAAACATACAAGATGACTTGCACTAACAATGTACCTTACATGTAAGTTCTTCCATTCAAAATATGTTTTTTCTGTATCCAACAATGGATACAAGCCATTAAAGTCTTAGCATCAGCTTAGCTCTTCTGTAAGAGGCTATCTACTCCAATCAATTTAATTTCAGCAGCACTATATTCTCTCTGCAGATGACAGTAATGAACATAACTGGGAATTAGATCAAGAGGACATGTTACAAACCCTCAAATTTCAAGCCCATAGAAACTGAAATGCTAGTGAAAAAGGTAATAAATTGCTACCAGTTGCTCTGTGACATTGGATACTTGCAGAATCAAGTAAAGTAAGATCCTGAACCTCAACAGTGCATGAGTACTTTACAGGGCAGGATGTGTCGGGGGTGGGGTAGGGGGACAGTAGAGTTAACCAGAGGAACAGGTGATTTTCTTTGTATTTTTCATATCTTTTAACCAAACATAATTTCTAAGAAAAGCAGAGGTTAATGGAGAAAATAAAGACAAACCTCAACCAATACTTGTTCTGCACAGTGGACTGCATAAGAAGAGGTGAGGTTTGTGAAAGGACTCACCCAGTAATGAAGCCAAAGCAAAGGAGAGCATGAACTACGGTATCTTCTTCCCAGCAGCCAGTTACATAAATTCTCCCGGGCTAACCTGACTTGTCTGGAAATGTTCAAACTTTTAATTCCTGTATCAGGAATTTATGTATTTACTTTTAGTTTTGCCCCCATCCCCAGTATTCATTTCAGGGAGACTTCTAATTGGATTCCACTCATCTAATGCTAACTCTTCTGTTTGTCCAGCAGCCCCAGGCAAACACAGAATGGTCTCAGCTTTTTGCAGAGTATGCCAAGATGAGCCTCCTGCACAGGGTTATTCTGCAAATTGTGTGTGCTATTGTCTCAAACAGAAGAATGATGTATTCAGAGAAGTGTTTCATTTTATGCTGCTTTTAATCTCTTTCCGTGCATTTTTTTGTAATGGCCCAGGGTCTTAGGAGCCATACACACAAAACACATATATCAGCACTGTCCATACACATTTTAACTAACCTTGGTTGTCTTCTCTTCCACAACTGAGCTAGGATGAACTGTATAAGGTAAACTGCTGTTATAACAATATCACAGGTATGATGGTCTGTTGCTGCTTTTTTTAAAAAAAACCAGTAATGCAAGTTAGCTGTTGAGGTTGTTGGGTCTCTCTTACCTTTTGCTGCAAAGTTTCTCCTCTTAATGTGAGTGAAAATAAATGCCCACATGGGGGAGGATAAACTTGTGGCTAGAGCAAAGGAATGGGGGTCAGGACATTTGCCTTCTACTCCTGGCTCTGATGTGGCCTTCCTGTCTGACTTTGGACAAATAGCAATCCTGTGCTTCCATGATCCTATTTGTACGATGGAGCTAATATTTTCCTCCCTTCCAGGGTACTGTGAGGCATGGTGTAAACTCTTTGGGTCAGGGAACATCTTTTGGGTCTATGTTTGTACAGCACCTTGCATGATGGGCTCCTGGTCCATGCCTGGGGCTCCTAAGCATTATGGTAATATTCCTACTACTACTAATAATGCATAAATACTTCATTTTTATTTGCAAAGTGCTCTGAGACACTTTCATGGGAGGGTGGTCTAGTGTGAATAAAACACATTTATTTCCTCCACCTCCCACACCTGGTTTCAGGAAATAAAACCACTCTAGAGATCATTATTATTAATGATGATGATTTGATTTGCATGGTTAAAAGCCAATAATTTTGAGGATGCAAATTTAATCACTCATACTGGTAGGTTGTGTTCTTGTAGCTTTAGCTGTCCCAGGATATTAGAGGCACAAGGTGGGTGAGGTAATATCTTTGATTGGACCAACTTCTGCTGGTGAGTGAGACAAGCATTCGAGCTTACACAGAGCTCTTCAGGTCTTCTTTGTCTGAAGTAGAAACTTAGCTCATGTCACTAGAGGGTGCTAGAAGTACTGAAACACACACACACTTTACTACTATTTTATAAATATTTGACTAACCCTGTGGGACTATTCTAGGCAGCTCCATGTTTTGACTAGGAGGTCACCGGAGTGGCTATAGGCTGAGCACATGGCACACACCAGTGGCTCCTGGCACCCATTCACTCCACACCACGATCTCCCCCTCCTGCAGCATCCTCTCCAGGGCTTGCACCAGCTTACCAAGCAGGTGCTTGGGGTGGCCACTTCGGAGAGGGGTGGCACGTTCAGCTGTTCGACGGCAATTCGGTGGACGGTCCCTCACTCCTGCTCGGAGCCAAGGACCTCCTGCCGAATTGCCGCTGCAGATGGCGATTGCGGCATTTTTTTTTTTTTTTTTGGCTGCTTGGGGCGGCCAAAGCCCTGGAGCTGGCCCTGATCCTCTCATCCCCCTCTATTTCAGGGACTCACTGCAACTCTCTTCCCTCATGACTGGAGCTCCGTGTTTGTCTCTTCACTTCTCCTCTCCCCATCCATGGCCCAGGCTCTATGTTCCCCCATTCCCTCCTCCTGTACAAGGGTCCCCCTATCATCCCACCATCCCAGGGATTCTGTCTGCTTCCCATTCCAACCTTCCCCATGCTGGATACTCTGTGTGCCCCCTTTCTCCCCTCTCCACATACCAGGGTCCCACAATCTCCCCTGCTCCTGGTCTGGTGTTCTATATCCCCCATTTTCCCCCCTTCTCCTACTAGGATCCCCCATGTCAGAGGCTGTGTGCACACCTCCTTTCCCCCACTTCTCCCACCTCCCCACCATTATTCTGTTGTCATTGTCTTGTGCCACAGTAATCCTATCGGGCCATGAAGCTTGAGAATGAATTCGGCAACTCTTGTAGGGTCCTCTGTAAGGGCTTGATCTAAGGAATCAAAACCAATGAGCATCGTTTGACTTACAATATTACATTTAAAAAGTGTGGGCAGATGTTAGGCTGCTCCCAAGGCATCTTGCAGAGTGGCTATATCTTGGTCTCATCTCTATTGATTTTCATTCCTGCATGTGCCCTGTCTGGAATCCCACGATAGTAAGATTTATTAGTATAGATAGTATTTTCCAAGATGTTTTGATATCGATCAGAGGATCTTTTATCTTTCAACCATTTATGTCAGCTAATATTTCCCTTGATAGGATGTCAATATCCTCAACTGTTGTCATTCCTACCTGAGTTTTCGATCCTCCAACTTTGGTTAGATCATCCGCTACCTCACTCCCATATATGCCAATGTGTAATGGAATTATTGTGAAGTCGATTGCCTCACTCTCAGATACTCTGAGCATCCTTATGAACTGCATTGTTGATAGCATTCTGATTTCCTTAAGAAGAGCTGAGGATTGCCACCTGCGAGTCAACAAACAGCACAACATCGATCTCTACTTCTGCTCTGTTTATTTCTTGCAGTGCAATGAGAATAGCTTTCATTTCAGATATATCCCCCGACTAATGCTCTTTCTTGTACTCTCTCCATTAGGCCAGGGGGTAAAGACACCACAACCACCATTCCTGAAGGATTTTGAGCCATCCGTGTACACATGAATCTGTTTGCCGTGTGACCCTCACTGTGGTAGTGGGGTGTTCCCACAGGAACTCTCTGGCTACCACATTCCCACCATATTCTGAAGCGGCAGAAGAGAGTTTGGAAACATGAGCATCCTTATCCTTCCTTTTGTCTGGGATAAGTCATTCAGGGTATCAGCATGTTCAGCTGTATTGGGAAGATAGGCAGAGATGATATGGGGCATTGTTATCATGGAAGTTGTTAATGGGTGCCATCAACCAGTTGGTTGATTTATAGACCATTGCAGAGATGCTTGAGCATGAAGCTATACTAAAGAGCTCACAGAAACTTCATGTGTCCTTCATTTTACCCCTTTGGACTTTCCAGTTTTCCCCCAAATCAATAGGGTTCTGGCCATTGATTCCTTGAACCTTCCCTGAAATTTTGGAATTGATCAGACGTCCCATTCCAAAATGATCACGTGACAGACAGATAAACACACATGCTGTTGAGTGTAAAGGCAGCGAGTTATTGGGCAGTAAGCTAGGGTGTGAATCTACAGTAAGCACTGTAGCAGGGGCCATGTGGCAAGTTACTGCACGGCAAGCTAGTGCTACCGTAGAATCATACTCTGGTTTGCCATGAAGTAAGTCGCTGCATGGACCAGCCCTAAAGCCTTTGCAAGCTTGATCACTAGTTAAGTGAGGTTTTTTTCATTATCGTTCAATGTGCTGCCCAGAAGAGGTGCAAATATGCAATGAGTAGGGTTACCATATTTTGTGCCTCCAAAAGGAGGACACTCCACGGGGCCCTGGCCCCGCCCCCAGCCCCGCCCCCTCCCCAAAGTCTCCGCCCCCTCCCCAAAGTCTCCGCCCCCTCCCCTGCTTCCCGCGAACATTTAATTCGCGGGAAGCCTGGGCAGGTAAGGGGGGGCGTGGGGGGAGGAGGCGCGGCCCAGGCTGGCCCCCCCGGCGGCTCCAGCCTGGGTCGGCTCGGGCCCTGGGGTGCCGGCCCTGGCCCCCGACCGACCACCCCCGGCCCGCCCAGCACTGCCGGCCGGCCCCCGGCGGCCCAGCGCACCCCCCCGGCTCCCGGCCTCGGCGGCCCAGCGCACCCCCCGGATCCGGCCCCGGCGGCCCAGCGCACCCCCCCGGCGGCCCGACCCCGCGGCCCAGCGCACCCCCCCCGGCGGCCCGGCTCCCGGCCCGACCCCCCGGCTCCTGGCCCCGCGGCCCAGCACACCCCCCCGGCGGCCCGGCTCCTGGCCCGACCCCCCGGCTCCCGGCCCCACGGCCCAGCGCACCCCCCCGGCGGCCCAGCCCCGCGGCCCCGGCCCGGCTCCCGGCCCGGCCCAGCGCACCCCCCCGGCCCCGCGCACCGGCCCGGCTCCCGGCCCGGCCCCGCGGCCCAGCGCACCCCCCCGGCGGCCCGGCTCCCGGCCCGACCCCGCGGCCCAGCGAACCCCCCCAGCCCCCCGGCCCCGCGCACCCCCCCGGCAGCCCGGCTCCCGGCCCGACCCCCCGGCTCCCGGCCCCGCGGCCCAGCGCACCCCCCCGGCGGCCCGGCTCGCGGCCCGACCCCCCGGCTCCCGGCCCCGCGGCCCAGCGAGGCCCCCTGGCCCCGCGCACCCCCCGGGCGGCCCAGCTCCCGGCCCGACCCCGTGGCCCAGCGCACCCCCCCGGCGGCCCGGCTCCCGGCCCAACCCCCCGGCTCCCGGCCCCGCGGCCCAGCGCACCCCCTCGGCGGCCCGACCCTGCGGCCCCGGCCCGGCACTGCGCCCCTGGACCCCGGCCCGGCCCCGCGCGCCCGGCCCCGCGACCCCGGCCCAGTCCTCCCTCCCGATTTTCCCGGACATGCCCGGCTTTTGGGGATTTCCCCCCGGACGGGGATTTGAGCCCCCAAAAGCCGGACATGTCCGGGAAAATCCGGACGTATGGTAACCCTAGCAATGAGTTTATCTATACTCAATTATTTTTGCCAGAAAACTAACACTTAAAGCTAGTTAAGAGCAAGCTGCCTTGGAGAAATCCATGTGAGATGTGCTTAGAGGCTTATTTCTGGCTGTAGCATCACCATCTTTGGACGCTTTTCTCACTCAATGTGCAGGAGCAATCTGCTTCCCCCATTGAAGTTTCATACTGAAAACTCAACCAAAATGGGATGACAAACTAGAGAGACTATCTATGAAGGCAAGTACAAAAAGGAAATCAAATGATCCAGTGGCAGACTCGTTTTCTTACAACAGGCAGAACTTATTACTGCTTGGAGAGAGTAAGGGATTGATTCTCTGCAATACACCCAGCAAAATCAGGCACAGTATATAACCATTGCACAGGATGCTAGACAAGAAAACATGCCATCTGCCAGCTAATTTTCTCCCATTGAAGTCAATTGCAAAACTCCCAGTTTCAGTTTTTTATTCTATCATTCAGTTTGCTCACAATGCTATCTTACATTTAGATAGCACTTTTCATCCTTTGGGATACAGAAGTGCTTAATTACTTATGCACTTACAGGTATCACTTTGCCAATCGCTGACATGCAGCCACTTCTGGGATTGAAAGGAGCATATAATAGGAACACAATATGTTGCACAGCAGAGCTCTGTGTTTGGCTCACATTTGGAACTACAGTAATGGCTGGAATCTTTAGTTTCAGTGCAAGCAAGACTGAAGTTAACAGGACCCTTTCTCATTAATTTCAGTGGCAGCAATTGCAAGGTCACAGATTTTCTGTTATTTGGCATCTGACACCTTAAATTTAGAATAAACTAATGAGGACACTAGAAAACTATCATTATGGTATAACAGTGAGCATTGGCTCTGATCCCCGGCTATGCATTTGACTTCACCCAAATTACTGTGGGTTTAAAATCTGGCTATGCTAGTACAAACCCATGCAAAGGAAACTGTAGAGAATTCCATTTATCTAGTTTTGGAAGGATGAAGGGCCAAACAGTTCTTTATGGGATTAGAACCTGTGGCATGCCAAATCTGAAGCTTAAACTATCCTTGGATAACTTGCCAACAGTTCATCATTTTAAAGTGTTGTGATGTTATCATCTGCTGAGAAAAAATGTGTACAGATAATAATGTATAATAAGCACCTGTGCAAAGCATAGACCTAGTAGGCTATTTTGTAATATTTGGAAGTAGGCACAAGAAATAGATACCTTACAGGTACAGTCCCATGCACAAAATAACTATAGACTATGCATTAAAAATTCTCACTTCTGTTTGCAGAGGAGAATTTTGCCCTTAGGGGCAAAGCCACTCCTTAGCACCCAGCCTGAGCGTCTCCCTAATGCCCAGCCAGGATCCTCCCCCTCACGGGGAAGAATCCTCCCCCTGAGGCTGATAAGCAGGAGTGAAGCAACTCCGGGAAGGCTTTCTTTTTTTTTTTTTAACCTAAACATCCTTGTGGTAGGATACATTGCAGAGCTTTAAGATATGTTGCTTTTGGATAGAATGATCAAAATGAAAACTTGATCAAAATTCACGTCTAAAAAAAAAAGAGACAAACACACAACTGTGTTTCAGAAATCCCTTATTCTGTTTCGGTAAGTCTGATCATGCCACTCCTTGATTCATTAATATAACATTACCTGGAGCCATGTCATGCCATCAGCTTTTAAGCAGAAATCCTTATTGAAGCCAAGAAGGAATTCTGCCTACAAAGCAATACCATAATATGACTCATAAAAATAAATTTATGCTAGGTCAAGCAAAGCCATTTTAAATAACAGCTGTAATGATCTGCGTTCAAACTGAAAAACATTCACTCCACTGAAGTATATTACTATTTTTTATTTAAATATGTTTTGTTTAAGGCCAAATGGAAGAGTTTCCCAGCACAGAACAAAAGAAATATATGCTACATAGCATAAAAAGTGCATCATGCCATTTTGCATATTGTAACTAGAGATATACCAACAAAACACAGGTGAAAACTTCTTTGCAAATAAGTGTGTGTATAATATACATTTTTCTGCACAAATTACTCAGCAGAAACTCCAAAGCCCTGTATTTATCCTTGCTTTCCCCATTCAGTGTTTTCCATGTCAGACAGTGTAGGACTTATCCCTTTACAGTACATCATTTTTTTCCCCCCAAGTCATTTTTTGTAAGCTGCCTATTGAGCCATAAACATAAATAATTCCTAAGAGAAGCCCCTTTAGAAAACATATATTTTTATAGGAGATGTGAATGTTTTACTTGGCAGTTTGGTCCACTTCCTAAATATTGCTCTCTTTATTGTTTATTAGCCTGCTGCAAACTGTAAAGTGCATTCATACTCTAAAAATAGTATTGTGGGTTTTCATGTTTATGATCTCCCAGTGACTCCATAACAGACTCAGTTTAAAAGTAAAAAAGATTATTTTTCTAACTATCAGTGTTGCAAGCTCAGTCTGGGATCTGAAAGTCAAGCTGTGTTTTTTCTGGCTCATGTATTCTCATCTCAAGTAAAAAATTATATTGACAATCAGAGAACCAGACTGGGATACTCTCATTCAAACTGAATAGTGGCAACTTACATCATGAGCAGTGACATTCAGTGGAACTTCTTGTGATGTAAGATACTGGTCAGCATGGGTAAAGGGATCACAGTCTGTCTCAGAATTTTTTGATGATGTATTAGCCAGAAAAGAATCCAGCTCCCTCTCCCATAGCTGGGCAAGGTTGCAATACTTGCTGAAGAAAAATGAAGCAAAAATGTATTTTTGTGAGAAAACTAAACACCAATTAGTCTGATCATGACACAAGATTTGTTAAGTAAGAAAGTACCAATTTTATTTAATCACGTGCTTACCTCCTATCCTATCCTATTCTATTCCATATAGGTTTTTATACCACACATCACCATAATATCTGAGTATCTTCCAATAGTGCATTAAGTGATTCCACCTCTATCATATGTTGTTTATTCTTTCATCCTCTCCCCAGAGGGAGAAGCATTTAGAGAGGAGTGTCTTGTTTTGCTCGTTTGTTTGTTAAATATACCTGTTGATATGTGTTTATATTAGAGAAGGCAAGGTCAAAGAAAATGCACCTTCCACTTAGAGCAGAAAATGATGAGACTTGTGGTAGTTCTTAGTTCATTCCTCAGTCTCAGAACACTCCCAGAGAAAGTGCTGTCTCCCACACAGACAAGCTTTACTCCTATTGTTGGGAGTTCCATTGTGTCAGAGGAGCGAAATTGTCAACCATGGTCTTCATCCCAGAGCTTTAAATAGTTTTGTAGGTGTCCTGGGCCAGGATATGGAATGCTTTGAAGATAAAGACTGAGACCTTGAACTTGATTTGAAAATCTGTTGGAAGTCAGCGTAGACAGCAGAGGACAGGTGTGATGTGCTCATGGTAGCTGAGTTGCTGGGCAGACATGCTGCAGCATTGTACAGTAATTGGAGTTTACTAAGTGCTGAAGGTTTTATACACCGGTATATTGCATTGCTGTAGTCCAGCCAAGAGGTGATGAAGCTAGGTCCTCCTCTGCCAGGATGGAATGAAATCTCCTAGCCCACCAGACAGTAGAAAGCATTACACATGGCCATTGTGATATGAGAGCTTAGCAGCAGCAAGGAATCCAAGACTATGGAGTGAACTGACCAGTTGTGCATGTGCATCTTCAGTCAAAAGAGACTGCACCATAGCTGCATATTCCTCAAAATATTTCCCTCTATTTGGCTTGAGTTCAGCTTCAGCCAGCTGTTCTTCATCCGCCATGATAAGAGTTTCCCCCTTCCCTTAATACAGCACAATTTATAAGATCTGAAAGAGGTCCCCCAGCCAGGAAAAAAAAGGACTTGACCAGTCTGCTTTTGCTCATGTTTTCTTGATTGTTCTCAGATACTGAGTAATATGCCAACACTTTTTTCATTTTTAGTGAGAAAGCAGAGTGGCCTTGAGCCATACCGATGACAGATAAAAATTGTGTTAACTACACTTAACCCATAATATTTATTGTTAACAATGGGTAAAATCATGCATTGGTCTTCATTTGGTACCATCTCCTGACTGTTAGAGCATTTTCTTTTGCCGTAAGTTACTTTTTCTTTTCAGCTAATTGTCTTCAAGGTGCTTTGCCCAGGGTAACTAAATAGACCTCACAAGATTCCTATTGCGATAGGTAAATAAGTCATATTTACACTGTTCTATAGCTGGGGACACTGAGGTGGAAAGATTATGGGTCAGACGGTGACCTTCTTACACAAATCGGTGAGCAGCTATTCACATAGGTCATCCCATTGACATTAACTTGGATCTAAATGAATCACCATAAAGAGAATCAGCATCAGAGCTGTGATTTAGAATTATGGGATTCTTTGCTGAGACCTTCTTAGTCCATATCTCTCTTCCAACTCTAGTGCATACCTCTACTCACACACAAATTCTCATCTCTTTTCCCCAGCAGCATCCCTTCACCGCTATTTACTGTCTTTTTACAGCAAACATAACACTGCAATACAAAGAGGTCAGATTTGTTAAAGGTTTATGCTTCTTCTTACCACCATGCTGCTGCAATTCAATGACTCTAGACAGACCTAGAGTCCTAGTGTTAAGGAATGCAATTTGAGCCGTTGCGGGCACAGGCATGTCACTGATGCTACTAAAAGAAAACTTGAGCTAAAATTCACTTCAAGTCTTCACTTGCTTGCAGTGGAAAGTTTGCTGGCAGCTGTTGTCCTCATTAGCCTTGTGGCTATGTTTTTTTTTTCTGAAGTGTCTTGTGTCTCCTTGCAGCTTAAAGCTTGTTAAATTGGGAGGGGACTTTGGTCATCTGCCAACAGCAAACAATAAAGTGTTCTTTTCTCCTGTTGTAACAGAGTTGTAAGTTTTAGTTTATGGATAATGGAAGCTACATACGGTAAATTAACATAAAAGAAAACAGCTGGTCTTCTAAGCAGTCCTCTTAGCCCATCATAGATGCCCCCAGAATTTTAAATATAGTTAAAAAAAAAAACCCTATTTTTCACCATTAAATATTTTATTTTCCTGTTGTTCTGCCTGTGGGATATGGATTTCTCCCTTCCCGGTGCCTTTGCTGGGATTTATATATGCCTCTTTGTCCTTAAGGAGGGTTTAGATACATTGTCATTTTATACAGTCAACCCAATTATTTTATTAGGAACACCACCACCCAAGGAGCCAGAGCCCTGAGATCTTCTGGCATAAAACAACATACCCCATGGCTGAATCAGGCCATCAGCTGATTATGACTGGGGTATATGTCCTTTGGTGCCCCTTGAAGAGGGTCCCTGATGCCCCCTGCCCCAGCTGTGCTCCTAGCAGGAGTCTCCACCAAGTCAGACTGTGGCCTGGGGATTTTGAGATTAAATTCCAGCTTCCTACTGTATCTGAGATAATAGTTAAGCTGAGAATCTCAAGAAGTAACTGGGCTCCTTTCAGGAAAAAGAGACAGGGTGTGCTGATTTGAATCCAGGACAAGGAGTGATATGCATTGCTCTGCATAGTGTTGTTTGCAGTGCTGTCATAGCTGTTGTGTTGGTCGCAGGATATTAAAGAGACAAGGTGGGTGAGGAATTATCTTCTATTGGACCAACTTCTGCTCGTTAAAGACAAGCTTTCAAGCTACATAGAGCTCTTCTTCAGATCTTGTTGCTCTGCATATGTCATTTTCATTGGAGGTTAGCTTGTTTGTCTGGATGATCAAGCTGCAAGCTGAAGGGAATGTGGCCAGATACTCTGGTTGGTGACTGATCTCTGGCCTGGTAGGGGATGGAGGATTAGGAAGCCAGGGGAAGTGTGGGGAGGGCAGATGGGGAGAGGGTCCCCTGCCACAGGGGGTGGAGAAGACCAGGAGAGGATTGCAGGGGACAGCTGTGGGGAGGCTCCTTATTAAAATTAATCTCTTTACTCTGTTAGAATGTGTTTCTCCTAGCTAGACGATTCACTGATAATCCCTAGCTCCAATGCAATGTTTTGACTATGGGAAACCGTTGTCAGACTGACCTGACCAGCCAGTTACATTGGGTTTATGGAGTGGTCCAAAAGTAGCTGGAGCGTTCCACTGAATCTTTATGGGGTAAGATCAAACCCTATCTGAATAGTGTGTGCATCTTAGAGGCACTTAGAAATGTCATCTGTAACATCTTCAATGATATGGAAGCAGACATACTATAAGTGTCCGATGCAGTAATATAAAATGGACTAGGTATCATGATCTTTGAAAAGTGCTGAGGATGTAGCCTGTTCTTTCTGTTTCTTTTCTTTATGCCTGGCACTACGGAGCCTTGTGTTTGGTTTCTGTCACAGAGTCCACATTTTCAAGAGTGTTCTGTATATTTCTGACAACTCTTGTTTGCATTCAATGCCCAACCGTGGTGAATGAAAAGCAAATGTTTTTGTGCTCAAATTGCAAAGTTTTCCATGGGGGGGGGGGGGAAATGTGGGTTCATATACAAATATTTTAGGCTTGATTTCCCCCATTGCATTACTGCACTTTCTCCATTCATTTAGTTCCTGAAGATGCACCAACTTGAAACTGGAGCAACATAGTGGTGACTCAAGCCCCCGGCCTTTTTGACTAATTAATTACATGTGTGCTTTGGACGTGCCTTGCTACTTAGTTTAAAGTTTGGCGTATAAAAGCTGAGTTACGTGTGTTTTATGTTGATACCGGTATGTGTATGTATTTCTAATGTGTGAAGTCTCATAACTAGTGTTGCACCCATCACATGCACGCACTCATCAATTAGATAAAATTTACTGGTAAAATGTTAGGTTTGGAATATAGGTGCATTATCGTATGATGACGCCACACACAAGATAGATTTTGGAGACTCTCATGCGTTACAGAATTACCAACTTGGGATCATTTCTGCAGGGCTCCTGTACTATGAAATTTAGCACTACATCACTTTCAGTGAGCATTTTGCATAAATGTGTAACTAAAACTTTTCAGTGTGTAGATAGCTTGCATATTGTGTTTGTGTATTTACAGATAAGTTCGATATATTCTGATGGCAAAGGTAAGTACAATTTTAGATTTCAGACTTGGGAAGGAGATCCCTAACCTATTCTTGCATCAGGGCCCTCTGGGTCTTGCTACACCCCTGTTCAGGAAGGCAGAATGTAATTAACCAGTTGGAACTTGGCCATGACTCCAGATTTAGAACAGATTACCCCTCAGCTATAAGACACGTAATCACCATGTAACTGCCATTTTATTTCCATTGTATGCTTCAAAGTATAGGAGAGGAAAAAGCAGCGTGTCTGGAACAGACAAGATGAAGGACTCTGCTAGGCCAAATTCTTTTCCCCTTATACTTCCATTTTTTTAGATAACATTCTCCCTTTGATTATGCAGCACATAAAAATTTTAACTTCCATGTTGGTTTCTGACAGCAGTACTCATGCCACAGGCAATGGCATATTTATGGGCTACATGTGAGCATAAATTCTTCTCAGTCATGATATAACAGCCTTTATATAACAGAGCAAAATTTGTCCATGTCATGAACCAATTTAAGTAACCCTGTCATGGTAATCCTGAAATCTCAGATCTACTGGAGGGCAGTCTAAGTTATCTGATTTTTTTCAAAATTGTAGTCTTCTATCAATATCTTTGCATTCATATTGGTTCCTATATGTTTTAATTCTGGAAATACTTCAGCTGATATTCCCATCCTGGAAAAACACATCACCAATTTAAAAAAAAATTAATCCTTTGTCCAATTATACTTATTTCTTCATAACAATGAAGAAATGTTATGTATCCTTCCCTGGGAGGATGGGAATTCCTATCTTGTGGTCTAATTCTGCAGCAGCAGCAAACTCACACTTGAAGTCAATAGGATGTGGGGTTGGGTTCTCATGACTTTAATTAGTTCAATCAATGTGTATAGTCTAATTGTTGACTAAAGCCAGGATTTTTCAAACACAGGTGCCTAAAGCTAGGCTCCTGCATCCATACTTAGATGCCTAAATAAGTGGCCTGATTTTCAGAAGCGTTGAGCACCCAGAGAAGCCATCTGACCCCTTGAAGCCAATGGGAGTTATTGAGTATTCAGCACTTTTGAGGCACCCAATATAGATTTAGGAGTATGATGTCTTAAAATCCTGGCCTTTTAGGTAGGGGCAAGTTTATCTAAGACTCGGATGGCTTTATTCTGGTGCTAACGATCTGTAGGCAGCAGTTAACATATGGATTTCAAACATCAGTCAGTGCTGTAAACACAATGAACAAAGAGCCATCAGAAAAGGAGGAAAGAACTCTGAGCCAAACTCTTTCAGGTCATATGCCAGGTGGGATGACAGTAGTTCAGACTGTTCATTTGTCCAAATGAAGCCCCACTACCATCTGCCCACATATTTCCCTCTTTCCGGTGTAGTTGCCACAGCAAGCCCTTTATTCTTTCAGCAAGCAGCCACCTGAACTATTGTATGTGTACGGATTTGGTTCATTTGCTGCCTGTATGATTCAGAGCATCATTAATCTGATACAGAGAGCACTGTGAAATGCTTTGTGTACAATATCAAATGTCACACTGGGCTCTCGAGTACAAAAAGTACAGATAGCACAAACTAAAGGGCCAATTCACCCCTGGTCTAACTCTAGAGACTTCACTAGCATAGTTATAAGGTGACTTCACAGGAGTTAGACCAGGGAAGAATTTGGCCCACAAGTTTAGTAGTAAGAGAAATGAGAACAAGCTGCTTGGTTACCTAATAAGGATGTTTTTAGGATTTTTTAATGACTCTACTTAACTGATAACATTGCAAACTGTGGTGATTTAAGAAATGCTGATATATACAGTTTTAGATACTTGATTTGTTTGACTTCTCTGAAGCATGTAACATTTTTAGCAGAGGGTGACCATCACTTCCTCTACACAGACAAGATGAATTTGTCTTTGGAAACTGAACCCATAAGCTGCTGATGATCAGTGAATTGATGCTTCTGTTAGTACTTTTTAGGGAATGAAATAAACACCCATGAAAACTGTTGTATTTTTTAAAATCATGGAGCAATGACCATTTTCAGTCTTGGGAAGAAAAGCTTTAAATCTTTATTTGGACTGCCAAGCCCCTTGTTCAGGCTCTCATCATCTCATGCTGCCCTCGACTACTGTAATTTCCTCCCCCCAAGTCCAAACCCTGCTGCTAGGATCAGCTTTCTGGCCTTTCAAGTAGTGGCCTCACCAACACTCATTTAAAGATGGCTGGTAACCTTCTATCACTGATCCCACTGTGAGGTGTTGCTGTGATTGTTGTGGTACACCAGTCCCTTGCAGATATCTGGCAGTATGGTTTGTGCACCACAAGCTCAGAGGTAAGCACTGTCAGTGCTTCAAACACTAGGCTCTGTCCCTTCATGGCTCCCCATTACACAGTCACACATGTCTAGTAAGGAAATGAGGATTATTTTACTGTGGCTGTCAGAAAAGAGAAGATGTCAATAGCCGAGGCACAAGGGCTTGAACAGTTACAACAAAGATCAAGAAAGACATTCCTGACCTAGCCCATAAGCAAAGCAATAGAGGGGGACTGGGACAACAAGCCCCAGCAGAGCCCCTCAGTCAATTATCTGGGCTGCTCATTCTTCATTTCCTGACTAGGGCAATTAAATGCTGACCCATAGGTCCTACCATCTGGAGCTCAATCCCATACTCTATGATGATATTATGAGTCTCTCTGACTGTCCTCATGGAACATGCAGCCGTCTCATGCCATCCGCTTGCAGGCCAATGGCAAGTGTAATAACAAGACAATAACATACAATTTAATGCCCTAAACTGATGTCATCACCAAAGAGAAGCCTCCATCCCCCACCCTAAGAAGTAACATCAAGAGGATGAGAAATGCACTAACAATTTTTTGATATATCTAGGCAGACCCTGCTGAGACAGCAAACACTGGATATGCTTAAACCAAAGTTCATTCCTTTCTGTGTGCAGGCTGCCGTATCTTTTCCTGCAGAACTGCAAATTATCCAGGGTGGGGTAAAATATTTTATGACTATGATGAAGCTAAATATTATTTGAATTCCGTATTAACCTGTCTTCCTGCCCCTAGGGTCCTGATGGAGAGCTTGATGCATCTTCCAAAGAAGAGATTATTGTAGACTCTTTCCTACTGAGGTTTTGCTAGTGGCGTCTCTTACATAAGAACAGCCATACTGGGTCAGAACAAAGGTCCATCTAGCCCAGTATCCTGTCTTTCAACAGTGGCTAATGCCAGGTGTTTCAGTGAGAATGAACAGAACAGGCAAGCACTGAGTGATCCATCCCCTGTTGTCCACTCCCAGCTTCTGGCAGTCAGAGGTTTAGGGACACCCAGAGTATGGGGTTGCATCCCTGATCATCTTGGCTAAGAGCCATTGATGGGCCTATTCTCCATGAACTTATCTAGTTCTTTTTTTAACCCAGTTATGGATTTGGCCTTGAAAGGTTTACGTTAGGGACTACCTCAGAAGGCTTAATTTCATTTATTACACTGTGATTCCCACTAATTTACTCATTTTTATATTAAATAGGACATCTATATTTGAATATAGACTATGGGCCAGATTCTGCCTAGCCCTTATGCAAGTGTGCAGTGTGAGGATAGTGTACCAAGAGCTTGCCACCTCTTGCACAGCCCATATATGGGTCAGGCACAATTCTGAAAATGACTGTTCAGAGCAGTGGTCCCCAAACTATAGGGTGTGCACCCCTAAAGGGGTGCAGAGGAGTACTCATTGGCTGCAGCAAGGCCTGGGCCAGCCCCCACGAAGGATGGGGCAGGAGCACCATCCAGCCGTGTTCTGCTCCCAGCTCCACTCTAGCCCTGCCCTCAACCCAGCCACAGGTCCAGCCCCAGTCTTGGCCACTGGCTCCCAGCCCTGCTCCCGACCACAGGCCTGCTCCTAGTCACAACTCCCAGCTCCTAGCCCCGACCGCAGCCCCAGCTCCCGACCGTGCCTCCCAGAGGAGCGCAGACCAGGTAAGGGGGGGGCGGTGCAGACCAAAAACTTTGGGGATGACTGGTTCAGAGTAACTTTCTCTATTACTTTCCAACAGAACAAGAGTCCTACAGCAACACGTTGGGTGATTTAAGCATTGTTCTAAGCTAAGATTTAAGCACTTCTAATGCTAAAGAGTGAAAGAATGTTTACATGGGGGAATATATACGTTCTTTGACATCTTGGCATTAATTTCTCCTGTTGTTGTAACTTAGGGGAAAAGATAACAGAAATGTTAAACCCAACATCTATAATACATTAGAGCATCTTCCTGGAATCTCTAAGGTCTTAATGTTTACAGCTTCTCGTGGCCATTAGCACAACCTTGAGTCTGCCAAGTAATAATGAAACAAAGATTGTGCCATTTTAAATTACACTAATTTTCTGGGGGAGGGAGGAGAAACTCAGCAATATACTGACTGATTTTATTTCATGGACTGAAGGAAACAAATTAGTAGATTCATTGAGAGGAAAAAATTGAGACATCAACTCCAGTTCTGATCTAACTCTAGTGTTATACTGATATAATTCCACTGACTTGAATGGCATTATTCCTGAATTTACACCTATGTGTGATGAAAATCAGGGCTACCAGATTCTGACTAGAGCTGGTTGAGAAAAGGGGGATATTTTCATGCTCTTTTAAAAAAATCTTTCTTTTCCGCCCCATATCTTTCCATAGGTCAGAACCAGGCCCCTGATGTTTTGGGCAAACATGTACTAGTTATTGTGTCCTACCTCTTGAGATGTTAAAACTACAAATGGATGTACTGAACTGGTTTAGACTATATTTTTGATGGACACACAGAAGACTATGGGCTCTATTCACACACACATCCATCCCACTAGTGGTAGAAAGTCTTACCTGGGTGGGACCCTCACAATGGTGCAATTTGCCCTAAACCCTGCTTCCAGGAAGTGGTTAGGGAGCAGGTATAGCTAGAGTGATTAGAGGATGTGGTATGGTACTATGACTGTAAATTAAAGCTGCCCTCCCCTGGCAGAATAGTCAGGCACAGGGAAATACCACTTATGTTTTGAATTCGTAAGTGTGAGTATTCACACTAGAAACTTGATTCTAAAAGTCACACTTATCCAGTAGGGGAGCAGAATCATACCGCCGGTGTAAGCAGGTAAATCAGGGAATTGGGCCCAGAAAGAAGGAGTATGTCCATGGCATGTTCCCACTTCCCTTGGATTTCTCAGAAGCTCCTGCATACCTGAGGAAATAACAATACTCACATTGTGACTGTATTGCACTTGATTTTTTGATCATTAGAGCATTGAAAACATTGTAGTGTTATGTACAGCATGGTAACCAAAGAGCATAAAAATACTTGACTAGCAACATGTAATAAAGAATCACTTCAAAGTTAATTCTTTCCAGTGCAGGTGAGGAGTTTATATTTTAACCATCCAGCTTTCCTCATGGAGGAAAATAAATCAGACCCATAAGGAATAGTTAAATTGCAAATACTTTTGTGTGTGTGTCTTTTAACTGATCTGGCCTCTTTAGTGAACTTAGATAAACAGGCTGGGGAGGGAAAAAAGTATATTATACCATTTATATATGTAACCAAATGGTGCATCTACATTGTTTCTACACAATGTCCTTGAGTAAATAAGGCCTAAGCAACATTAGAATCACAATTTTAAAAGAGTTAGCTGAGGAGCTCACTAGACCAGTAATGTTGATTTTTAATAAGTCTTGGAGCACTGGGGAAGTTCCAGAAGACAGGATGAAAGCTAATGGGATGCCAGTTATTAAAAAGGGTAAACGGGATGACCCGGGTAATTACAGGCCTGTCAGCCTGACATCAGTCCCAGACAAGATAAGGGAGCAGCTGATCTGGGACTTAATTAATTAAAGAGGGTAATGTAATTAATGCTAATTAACATGGGTTTATGGAAAATAGATCCTGTCAAACTAACTTGATATCTCCTTTGATAAGATTACAAGTTTGGTTGATAGAGGTAAATGTTAATGTAATACACTAAGATTCTGTAAAGCATTTGATGTGGTACCATACGACATGTTGATTAAAATCCTGAGAAGCAGTGAGACTGAAAAAGATGTAGGGCTTATGGTGAATAATCAGGTGCGCATGAGTTCTCAGGGTGATTCTGTGGCCAAAAGAGCTAATGCAATATAACAGGGAATCTTGAGTAGGGATAGAGAGGTTATTTTACTTCTTTATTTGGCACAGGTGCATTCACTGCTGGAATACTGTGTCTAGTTCTGGTGCCCACAATTCAAGGAGGAATTTGATAATTTGGAGAGGGTTCAGAGAAGAGCCATGAGAATGATTAAAGGATTAGAAAACATGCTTTATAGTGATAGACTCAAAGAGCTCAATCTGTTTAGCTTAACAAAGAGAAGTTAAGAGGTAATTTGATTACAGTCTATAAGTACCTACATGGGGAACAAATATTTAACAATGGGCTTTTTAGTGTAGCAAAGACAAATATAACATGATCCAATGGCTTGAAGTTGAAGCTAGACAAATTCAGGCTGGAAATAAGGTGTACATTTTTAATGGTGAGAGTAATTAACCATTGGAACAATTTACCAAAGGTCATGATGGATTCTCCATCACTGACCATTTTAAAATCAAGATTGGCTGTTTTTCTTTAAGATATGCTCTAGGAATTATTTGGGGGAAGTTCTATGGCCTGTATTATACAAGAGGTCAGACTAGATGATCACTGTGGTCCCGTCCAGCCTGGGGAATGTATGAACAGGAAATATACTTCTAATTATTGTTTAAGGTCAAGATTTTCAAAAGAAGTCAACTCCCATTTATGAAGTGGCCAGATCTTCAAAAGTGCCCAGCATAGAGCAGCTCCCACTGAGCCTTTTATTTTTAAATGGAAACTTCGGTTCTGAATCTACCCTCTGTGACCACATAAATACATTAAATGGCTGGGATTTGGCTCATGGATTGCTTTTTTGACACCTCTGCTCTAGTAAGATCTTGAATAAGCAATAGCACTCTCTTTCCTGCCCGGGACAGTCTGCAATTTATCTAAGCAAGTGCCATTTGTCCATATAACATGGTAGTTTGAACAATGATTTGACCATTGGGTCCTCAGCATACTTCAGAGAAATATACAAAAGCGGTAGTTTGAAAATCAACAACAGATTCACGAACTTACATGTATGACAGCTAAACTTTTTATCTGACACTGTAATTCATAGAAGTCGGTTTTCCAGATCCACTGCTCAGATTAGAAACATTCAGATTTACATTTTCTGTGTTTTTATTTAATTACACTGCACAATAGGGAATTTAATTTCCTATGCAGTTTATATGCTGCTCTCTCCAGCTTGATAGATACTGGTAGTTAACTGATACCTGAAGCAGGATGTAGAAGGAAAAGAGTAGCAGGTTGTTAAGTCAAAAGAACAAGCTGCCCCATTCAATCTATTTCAATGACAGAAGTTCTGGTCAGAATGTCTTTCTTTAAAAGTTATCCTGAGACAGTTGAAAGCTAGATACAGATTTTTCAGTGAAGACACAACTATATTACAGTTGCTAAATAAAAATGGTTAATAATAAATGACTGAATAAGTAGGAGTGGGGAGGAAGGTAGGGGGAAATAGCCCAAATTCATTCCTGGTTTAACTCCACTAAATGTAATGGTGTTACTTGAGAGATTAATTGAGCCCACTATGACTATGCCAAGGCTTAGGTTATGGTCCGTGTAGTAAAATAGGACTAGTGAGTGCCCAATGAAGAGGCGACCAAACTGAATTCACTGTATGTGAGGCACAAGGATAGACTAGATTTATTGTGAAATAAATAATGGCCACCAAAACTTAAATATACCTCACTCTCCAAGCAAAGAGCAAAAGTTAATGTTGTGCAAGCAGAGCCTGTTTTCTTTTTAATTTCCATGAGAAACACAAAGAGCATTGTTCAGGAATGGAACACATGAGCTAGGGAAATGCCAGTTTCTCCAAGTCTTGTCTGGGTTACTGTTTTGTTCTGAGAGTGACGTGTTTTTGAAACAACGGTGATTAGCTGTGGGTTTAACAAGCCCACCTGTAGTGACATATAATTTAAAAATATTAGATTGTGACTTGCAAGGTTGGTTAAAAGCAGATTAGCAGCTTTACAGATAGGGTACAAATACTGCTTCATCAAACTTATTTTTACTACTGTATATATATTTATTAATCCTTGACAAATTACTTTCATTTAGCCCTACAGAAATGGTCATTGAAAAGCAGACGACAAAAAGCAGAAAACAAAATGGAGAAATAAATTATCAAATTTCAACATGGCAAAAGGCTAGCAGTGGGATTCCTCAAGGTTCCATACTAGGACCAGTGTTGCTTAATATATTAATGATCTGGAAAAAGGGGTGAACAGTGAGGTAGCCAACTTGTAGGCAACACAAAAATATTTGTTAGTCAAGAGTAGAGAAGACAAATAATGGCCAGTTATTAACCTTGATCATTTTTATAACAAATACCTGGCTTTCTTGTAAAGATGAATTATTACAAGGAGAAGATAAATCTTATAAGCAACAAGTTTTAAAAATCTACAGAAGGAAGCACTAGTATTTGCAGTCATATCACTGCATAATAAGGGTTGGGGTGCTCTGATAAACTAAGGAAGGTCAGATCTGGTCACCACTTGGATAGGAGACCCTCAAGAAGATCTCATCTCCTTTGAAGGTGGAAAGGGCCTTGGAATCTCATTGGATTAAATCCTCCAGCCCTGCTTCTCCCCCATTCCAAATCTGCCTTCTCAACAGCCCACAGGAACTCCGTGCTAAGCAGGGCTTGATATCACACAACAGTGCATAAACTCCCCAGACCCTAATTTTCCCCCTTTGATAGATAAACTGCATTGGTTCTGCTTAGGGTTACCATTTTTTTCAGTGTTGAAATGAGGACACTCCATGGGGGCCTGGCCCTGCCCCAACTCCGCCCCCTCCCCACCCCTGGCCCTGCCCCAACCCCGCCCCTTCCCCAACTCTGGCCCCTCCTCTGAGCACCCTGCATTTCCCCCTCCTCCCTCCCGCTCTGATCTTGGTTGGGGGTTGCTAAGTGCTTCCCTGCTCCCCACTCGCCCTGCAGCCCCTCCGCCCCAACCAGGGCCCAACCCAGTTCCTGCTTAGAGGAGCACCAAGGTATATTCATTCCCTGGCCTACCTTGAGGAATCTCCTAGCTGGCAAAATTTCCTATAGCAGAGGGTTAGATCCACTTCATTGCATCACCCAGGCTAGGGCTTGGCCCATTTATCAGTTTATTCTCTATAGTGCAGTTTGCATCAAAATTCTCTTTGCCCTTACCCTGCCACATAACCTGTCATGAAGAGAGAGATGTTAGCTAATTCTGATAGGGGTATTTGTGTGTGTTATCTGAATTTGTTCATGAAAGGACTGAGCAGCTTTTGATAGCTACAGGGAGGTATGTTGTAAACTCTCTGTAATGAATACTTGCAGATATGAATGTGCATACTTTTACTATAAGAGCAAGTCTGCACCTGCACCATTTAGGTTGTTTTACTTTAGATTTGTGTCACTTTTTGAGTCTTTTATCCGTAAGAAGATTCTCTGTGAATGTTACATAAACTGGAAGAGCTTACAGATGATCATTAGTGTGGCTTTTAAGGAGCGAAGCTGGGGGGTGATAAACAATTGAAGGTAATTTTTTTTCAGCTGCAAAGAAACATAGCAGCCTGTTCAAGTTGAAGCAGTATATCTCTGTGATGTTCCCTTACAGTAGGCTTCTTTATTACAAAGTTCATCAAAACTGACCGACTGGCTAAGCATCAGTTCTGTAGAAAAGGACCTGGGGATTACAGTGGACAAGAAGCTGGATATGAGTCAGCAGTGTGCCCTTGTTGCCAAGAAGGCCAGTGGCATATTGGGCTGTATTAGTAGGAGCATTGCCAGCAGATCGAGGAAAGTGATTATTCCCCTCTTTTTGGCACTGGTGAGGCCACATCTGGAGTATTGTGTCCAGTTTTGGTCCCCCCACTAAGAAGGGATGTGGACAAATTGGAGAGAGTCCAGCAGAGGCAACGAAAATGATTAGGGGGCTGGGGCACATGACTTATGAGGAGAGGCTGAGGGAACTGGAGTTATTAAGTTTGCAGAAGAGAAGAGTGAGGGGGGATTTGATAGCAGCCTTCAACTACCTGAAGAGGGTTCCAAAGAGGATGGAGCTAGGCCATTCTCAGTGGTGGCAGATGAAAGAACAAGAAGCAGTGGTCTCAAGTTGCAGTTGGGGAGGTCTAGGTTGGATATTAG
This sequence comes from Chrysemys picta bellii, assembly GCF_011386835.1. Lineage (NCBI taxonomy): Eukaryota > Metazoa > Chordata > Testudines > Emydidae > Chrysemys > Chrysemys picta. The sequence goes on from NC_088792.1 coordinate 210,460,928, forward strand.
GAAACACTATTTCATTAGGATGGTGGTGAAGCACTGGAATGAGTTACCTAGGGAGATGATGGAATCTCCATCCTTAGAGGTTTTTAAGGCCCGGCTTGACAAAGCTCTGGCTGGGATGATTTAGTTCATGTTGGTCCTGCTTTGAGCAGGGGATTGGACTAGATGACCTCCTGAGGTCTCGTCCAACCCTAATATTCTATGATTCTATGAAAAGTGAGTATCTGAAATGAGAGAGGGGATATCTTAGGTTTCCGTGTTTTCAGGATGAAGCAATTGTGTTGCCTTCTTTAGTAGGGAAAAAAAATCAAAATCTACATCACAGAGAACCACAAGCACAATGTAACCTTGTAACATTGATTCCCGACAATATATTTTAGAGACCTGTTGTAAATTCGTGGGCTCAGAGGAAAAATCAGGTAATTGATTTCACAGTTCATCTTTAATAATCCCAAGCCACCATGACCTCTGTTTTATGTTTTGACTGAAATATGGCAGTACCCAATGCCTCTATCATATATGGCATTGATTCATTACTACTCAGTGAATCACTAAATCACCAAAACCACTTCCTGCAGCAGATTTACTGGTAAACCTCTTATCCAAGTACTGACCAAGCCCAGCCCTGCTTAGCTGTATGAAATCATAGCCTGAGGTTGTGTGACTGCAACCATAAACAGTGCACAGCTGTCATTTCAGCTGAAATGTACTAATCTGGTTGCCTTCTTCACAGTTAGCTCCTACTTTCCAAATCCTTCACAAAACGTAGTCTCCCATTCTGCTTCACCGTCTCACAGGAAAACAAATATTTTAATGGGTCTCATGCTAACACGTCCGTTCCTTTCTCTTAGCTATCCCGGTCTATGATTAAAAAAGGCGGGGGATACCGTACACAAGGCTGGTTAAAGGGGAGGGTAATTTCCTCTGCACTAACCACTAGATCTCTAATAGCTATAATTAAAATTGACAAAAATGGGGATCTACGGCAGTCTAAAGAATAGCAGGGTTAGATCACATCATGAACAAACACACATCTGTTTCTAACTTAGGCCAACATTTTTGTCAGAAAGAATAGGGTGACATTTTTCAAGCCAGGATGCCTAATGTTAGGCTCCTAAATTAAAGGAGCCTAAGTATGTGCTTAGAAGCCTAACTTTAGGTACCAGTGGGCTAATTATCAAGAGTGCTGAGACCCACAATTCTCATTGATTTCTATGGAAGTTGAGAGTGCTCAGCACTTCTGAAAATCATGCCACCAGATTTGAAAACTATGACCCACGTTCTTACAGGGAAGAAAATACAAGTTTATAAGGACAAGATTCTGTTGAGGAAAATCCTGGTTCCCGCCTGCAGCTTGAATAAATATGACGTGCTCAGGGCAATTCCCCAAAGATCCTTGGTCCCAGGCCATGAAGTGCCTGGCAGCAGTGCAACAGCCCATGAGCTACAGTACCACTACCAGAGTCTGTGCCCCCTATATGGGAGGAGGGTTGTGTTTGGCAAGTAGTTCTGGATAGTTGTGGACACACTGCCCATACCTTGCACCTCCTCTGACCTGCCTCACCTCCAAAAAAAAAAAAAAAACCCTGCAGTGAGGCAGAAGAAACCCAGCAGACACAGCTCCCCAGACCCCTGTGCAGGCTCTGAGCATCCTGTCCTCCCATGTGCAAAGGAACTACTTTGGTTCCAGTACACAGGGTAGAACTCATGAAGGGGTCTGACTCTGGAGAGTAGGGCAGGATTTGACCTTAGCATCTTGTTTGTGCTAAAAATTTACTGTCATTTAATTACAATTAGCCTGTGTTACTTTTGCTTTAAAATAAATGGTTTTTTCCCCTGTTTCTCTGTGCTGATGCCAGTGAAAGGCAAACCTTTTAGACTAGTGCATCTACATATGTAATGAAGGAGAATTTACAATAGGATCTTGCTGTATGTGACACAGATATATCATTTCCCCACCCCTTGGTAAATTATTTTGCTGGAGGCTACATCATTCTATCAAAGTAGTAAGTTGGGAGTTGATGGAGGCATGAATGATTCACCATGTACAAAGCCTAGCTGAACTGAGTTGAGCTGCAGCATGTTGGGCTGCCCTTTGATGCAGACTGGTTGGACAGGTTCCTGGTCTGCTGAGGAACCGGTTTGACAGGCCTGTTATGCCAACAAATTCTGGTATGATTCCATGTTCTACAGAATGTAGAAACCTGCCCAGCCAGTTAAATGAAAGGCATATTAGGTTATCCATTGCACATTGTATGTATCTTAGGTGCAGCAGATCTCTTCTCAGCATTCTCTAGTGTGGTCCACAGCAGCTTCCTCATTTCATTTATGCCTGTGGTTTATAGCTTGAGAGAAAATCAGCAGGAAATATTCATCATCCCTTATCGAGAACAGAACTTTTCACACTTAAAACAAAAGGGTGAGTTTTAAAAATCTTTCTTTAAATGTTGAACTTGTTTAAGAAACCTACCTTAGAAAATCAATGTTTCCATACTTAAAGATGTAGAGTTGCTGTTTCTTTAATGTATCTATTTATTAAATAACATTAATTCCAGCTTCTGTGGCTGTTGGTGACATCATTTTTGAAAGTATAATTTTTGGCACTTCTGTATCTAGCTGAACATCAGCTATTCTGTCTATAATAATATTCAATGGGGAGCATAATCTACTAGACTAAGCACAGGAGTGGGAGATGGGTACTCCTGAATTCTAGTCTAGGCTCTGCCATTGACTTGGTGGGTGAACTTGGGAAAGTCTCTTAACTTCTCTGCCTTCGTTTTCTTATTTGTAAATGTGATAATATCTAACTCGGGGCTGTTATGGCAAAGTAAAGTGCTATACAAGCACAAAGTGCTACTACTGTTATATTTCTTCTTAGACCAACTTTTAAAAAAATATTCAGTTTTATGGAGTAAGTTAATTCACAAACCTTGAGTTAGCATAACCATAATTGACTTAATGGTCAATGTTAAGAAGTCTGCTGTTTCCTAGATGTAAGAAACTTACTTTAAATATGTTTTGATGTGTAAATACGTAATTCACAGTTGCAATATGAATAAAGCCCAAATCAGAACCCCAGATCCATACAGCCCTGAAAATTGTGAGTGTCTGGAATCTGAATATATTCACAGGTACAGTGTCAAATAAGAATAAAATAGTATAGAAAACAAAGGCTATGGAATTTGGTAACTGATTAACTACTGGCACTCAGAAGTACTTGAGCTGAATAGAAAGGAATGAAGACAGGTTTTATCATGCCTGTTAGAACAAATAACTCTTAAGCTGAAGTAAATGTGAATCTTCCTGTCATCTATGTAACTATACTTTTGAAAACAATCCAATAACCACTTCCCTCTCCCCAGGAAGCTTAAAGTGTATCTTTAGAGAAAATAATTACAGGTCTTCTGTGAGATGTAGAGAAACATTCTGTACCTAGTGGGTTATGTTTTAGAGCAGCTTGTGGGAATGATGATCTATACAGAGTATAGGAGAATTTAAGATAACCTCACAACAGGAAGTCTCATCCCAGTGAGTACTTACTACATTGGCATTCCAGGTTGATGTAAAAGTGAACAGTTATCTTTATTACTCTCTGATAGAATGCCAGTAAATAGGCCTCCTGAACATCATAAAAATGCTGTGAATGACGGGCTGAACTGACCTTCTCATTGGCAGCACTGTGTCTTCTTGATAAAACAAGATGTTTTCTTCAAAGTGTGGGGAAAAGGAAAAGAACAAAAGGAAAGGTTTTTCACTCTTATGGAGACTAAGAATACAGTTCAGAAAAATTGGTTCATTTTTAGGGCCTAAAATCTGTGATTGTCCTTTGCTGCTGAAAATTGTAAAATATTAACAATCTACATATTTTAAAGAATATTTTTTTTCCAAAAAAAGGAAATATAAATATTATACCTATTGTGTCAGATGGTAAGTTTCATTCACAAAAATGTTTCCTGTATCAGTATTGGGAAAAGTGCATTTGTGTATACAGACAGGTAGATCAAATGCGTTTGACCCAGTATTCTAATTTATGGGAATTACAAGGCATTGTTTTCTAGTAGACACACACCCTGGTGATGGGTGCTATAGACAAACCAAAATCAGAGAGAGGGGGAATAAGAGTTAAGACTCCTGGGCCTCCAGCTTTGACAGTGGCTTGCTTGTGCCACTTCGGACAAGTCAGGGCCCAAGCTTGTGAAGGGCTGAGTGCCTTTTGTGTAGTACTGAGCATGCTCAACTTACATTACCGTCAGGATCTAGCCTTTGTTTCTTTGTGTTTAAGTTCCCCATCTGTTAAATAAAGGTGGTAATACTTTCCAGGGTTGTTCCAAGGCTTAATTAACTAAAATCTCCCAAGCATTTTCAGATCCTTAGATGACAACCACAACAGAAGTTTAAAGTATTATAATTATTATTGTGTTCTTATCATAGCAGTGTATTACTTGTATATGCCTGCAGCCCTGCTATATTGAAAGGGATATTGTCAAGCAGTGTAAGTCCAGAGTTTGCTCTATTTTATAATATACTCTATAGTCTGGCAGGGGACACGTTGTAGACTATAAATTACTCCAGTAGCCCTTCGTTTTCTAAATCTAGGGGACTGGAACACAGTACATTTTTAAAATTCCAACTCTATAAATCAGACTTTCAAATACTACTTGCCCACTCACCCAGAGTGACTTTTTTGTTTGTTTGGTTTGGGTTTTTTGGGGGTGGGGTGCGGGGTGGACAGGTAAGTATTACATGGGGGGTTTGTTTGTTTTTCTGTTAAAGTCCCTTCATTCATCACAGTAAAGGATGATGGTAAATGTTCATGATGATTTTGCAAAGCTGGAGTAAATCAAATCTGCCATTAAAACAGCTACACAATAAGATATTTTGCACTTTTGGTTCCTCTCTCTGATCTGTCACTGATATTAACATACACTATTCCCAAATCTGTTACTAGGCACGCTTGCCAAATATTCCAAGTTAAGCTCCAGTGGTAAGACAGAGGATTAATAACTGTGTAATAAATGAAGAGGATCAAACTGGTAGGGAAAAAGAATTTTTTTAAAGGGCTGATCTACCCTACTGCTTAAGTCGATGCAATGTACACCGCTCATGGGTGTGAAAACGACACCTCCCTGAGCGATGTAAGTTAAATCGACCTAAAACAGAGTTCATACCACGCTATGTCAGCAGGAGATGCTCCCCCTCCGACATAGCTCCCGCCTCTCGCGGAGGTGGAGTAATTATGCTGACGAGAGAGCACTCTCCCGTTGGCATAGCGTGTCTTCACCAGATGCACTACAGCGGCACAGCTGTAGTGAGGTAGTGTCAACTTGCCCTTTGTTTTGGAAGTAACTATGGAGCTGGTCCGTCTATCAAGTGTAGTTATTACTACCTTAAGTAGTCCCATTGAAATAACTGTAATAAGCTCTACAATTGGTAGTCAGTATGTGCAGAACTGGGTGCTATCTAACTATAGGACTGTGATGCTAGCTATCAGAGCTAGTATCATAGTCCTATGGCTCATGTTCCTTAAACTGGCATGATGATAACCCTAAGCAATCTGGAGAGGGAGCCCATTCAGCCTTCTCTCTCTCCATGTTTGTCCACTGTGCTAGAAGAGAAGAATTGATGCTGACTTGGCTTCAGAAGTGGTTGGGGAAGCTGGTTTAAGGCGTGTTCCTCTGAGTAGAACTAGAATCAAGTGTTGGTGGAGTTAGTCCTCCCACCAGGAATAACTGTTTTCAGCACCACAGAGCTGTAGCAAACTCTATCTGCTCCCCAGCAGAGGGGATGGGTGGTTCGGGGAATTGCCAGTTTCTAGTCTGTTTGTTCAAATGTCATCTAGTGTTTCCATCTCTTGGTGGTTTGGTGATCTCAGTCCAGTGCTCTGTGGCAAAAGACCTAGTTACAAAAGCACCATTACAACTAAGGCTAACTGACATCCTTATTGGCTGTCTTAACAGACAGACCGAAGAATTAATGGGCTTGGAGAATGAACTACACATTTACCCGGGAGGTGGATCTTCCAGAGTTCAGAGAGGTCATAAACACACTGGGCATGCAGTGGGGAGAAATGTACTTTACTTGTTATGTGGATAAATAGGGAATTTCACTTGCTAGAGCGGTTGAGCCAGTAGCTCTAAAATGCATACACACGTGTTTTAGAGTAAAAAGGAAGCGTTTTCCTCATCCTTTTGATAATAGGGCAAAATAAAATTCAAATGTAGATTTTCTAGGTGATTTTTAAGATATGTAACTCAACATTGTTTTTAATCTTTGCATCTAAATTAAGCTAATAAAAGCACAGAATTCTGAGTTACCTTCTTATCTGCCCTAGCCCTATTGCACCCATGTATATGATCTATAGGATCACTTAATGTTCTAAGAATGCCTACTATACATTGATGCAGCACCTAAGCTACTGGTGCAATAACAGGCTTTTCATTATCTGTTCTTCTGGGAGCACTGCAATAATAGTAATTCAATCAATAGCTTGACAAAATTACTGGTAAATAATCCAGGTCACCCAGTAACAAGGACGTTAATATTAACCTATAATTGATAACTAACAATCCATACTAACAGCAACCCTTACATTGATTTAACCAGACTCCACCTCCTGTTTCAGAGTTGTTTTTAGATAAGTATTCTAACACCAAGGTTAATGAGTCAGGTAAAGGGTTTCTTTGAAATCTGGCCATGAGCCATGAGTCCACAGAAACTTTTGAATTTGTTCAGCAACAATGCCAGTCTTTTCCCACAGTTTTATTGTATAGGTGTGGATATTTACTCCTGTTAAAAGAATGATATGGTGTTCCAGTTCAATTAGTAAACTTAAATATCTAGTGTAATGAATGTGGAAGAGCATACTTTTCAATAGTTCATTAGTACATTTAATTAGTCAGGTAACTCAGTAAGTTGTGGCCAAGTTTGTCACCATGAGTCAGGTTTTTCTGCAGAAATTCAAATAAATGACTCCTTAGTGGAAAGTAGGTACAAGAGGAAAAGTTCACTGTAATATGATTTTCAAACACTATTATACTTATACTAGTATTAATTCCTGCAGTTTAAATTAGGAGTAACCCCAACGAAGTCAGTGGAGTTACATTGCCTTAAAAACCAATGACAGAATTGGGATCATGCAGTTTATAGGGAAAACAATTGCCGAAGTGTTTGTAATTACCGATACTAATAAAGTAGTGATTTGTTCTGTGTGTATTGCAATGCTTTTTGCATACCACCATATCATACTTCTCATCATAAACTTAGCAGATCAATTTATTTTATTTATATTTTTAAATCTTCTACTGGACCACCTAGATTCCTCATTGCAGTATTAGCTCATTAGCTAAAAATACATATTTGGAAGTAAAATTACAATTCAGAATTAACTTTGATGAACTTTACAGCTCACACTCTGTAACTGAACTATAAGATTAATGGCTATTAGCCAGGATGGGTAAGGAATGGTGTTCCTAGTCTCTGTTTGTCAGAGGGTGGAGATGGATGGCAGGAGAGAAATCACTTGATCATTACCTGTTAGGTTCACTCCCTCTGGGACACCTGGCATTGGTCACTGTCGGTAGACAGGATACTGGGCTGGATGGACCTTTGGTCTGACCCAATATGGCCATTCTTATGTCCTAAGATGTAGGGTTTCGTGCAAATATACTAGGAGTGTCCTATTTCCACAAACTTTGAGATGCATTGAAACCTGACTACCTGTGAGAAAAAAGTTGTTTTCTCATGCTTAGGAGAACCAAGACATAATTAATTTTACTAAGCAGCTAACTCCTAAGAAATCTGAGTCCAAGCATGGTGATGTGTATAATCTCTCCTAGAGCAGCTTTATAGACCAAAATATGAGTTTGATTCATGGTAGCATTACTGACCTAGCAACTTAGGGTGAGGAAGCTGCAAGCCAAGTCTTCCTAGTCCTGAACTCTCAAAGCTTGAAGGCTTCAAAAGAAAAATGTAGGAGCATATTTTAGGTTTTCAGATGACACAGAAGTCACAAAAATCTCTACAGTAACTAACTGCACTTCTGCTTTAGCTGATGTGCTAAAGTCAAGTTTATTTTTGTTAAAAAAGTGATTAAACAAACAATATTGAGGAGTGAGAAGGAAAATGGGCTAAAAAGATTTTCAAAGCCCTTGTTAGTTATAGGTATGTACCTAACTGAGATTTGTAAAATCTTCAACATAAAGTGTATGCACAAGTCTGCTTTGATTCTAATCTGACCATATTTCAGAAAGCTTTTCTTTATATTTTAGATCTAGTTGTGATTTAGAAACAGTTTATTTCTATCTTTACTTTCTAGTGCAGTGATACTCAGACTGAGACTCCTGAGCTGCAAGTGGTTCTTTAATGTATCTCCTGCAGCTCTTTGCAGCACATGACAATAAAACAGTTATTGGTGAAGTTATTAACCAATCAAGATGCTTTTACTATGTTATTAACTCATTGTAGTTGATAAAATAATACTTGTTCAATCATTTTGCTGTATTTTATATATATATATAACATTTATATAAATATAAAATTTTCCCCGCATCATACCGTTTAATTATGAATACATAGTACTATAGTAAGAGAAACAATGAATTCACACTCCTATTTATTAGAGCATAAGCTTTCGTGGACTACAGCCCACTTCTTCGGATGCTGTAGTCCACGAAAGCTTATGCTCTAATAAATTTGTTAGTCTCTAAGGTGCCACAAGTACTCCTGTTCTTCTTTTTGCGGATATAGACTAACACGGCTGCTACTCTGAAACCTGTCACACTCCTATGGCTCTTTTGGGTAATGTTGATGGCTAATTTGGTTCCAGAACAACTGAGGTCTGAGTATCACTGTTCTACTGACTTTAAGCATTCAAGTATGTGACTAACTGAATAGTCTAACAAGGGGAAGGTGAAATAGCAAGTAAGACCTGATATGGTAAACATTAAAACATATAACTCATGTACTAATGTGAGTAAAATAGCATGTGTTTGTAGGACTGGCCCATAGCCAAGCAAGGGCATGTCTTCCAAGCTCATAACTATGCCATATCTACAACATTCTTAATGTTTTTGTGTGTATACAATGGAGCATTGAAAAGGAAGAATATAGTTAGTAGAAAGTTGGATCTGATCCTTCAGTTTATACATACGTAAACTTCCAAATTAAAGTCCCTTAGTTTTGCTTCCCTGCAGAGAACAGGTTTGGGCTCAATAAGTGTTTCTCTGTAGTTTGGGTGAAGATGTTCTATGGGCTAGCTCCTCAATAGAGGTTAATAAGTAGAACAGACTTGAGTAGAGTTTACAAAGAGAATCTGGCCCTACATGTTTATACCCTTATATAAAACATAAGCATGTACCTTTCCTGGGCTCTAGGCACTTCAGCTATACCAAACATAAATACAGCAGCCTCCCCAAAACCAGGAAGGAAAAGAAAAAATACTCTCCAACCACAGCTCTCAACCCTCATTATACAGATCCCAGCCCTCAATGCACCCTTCCCTCCCCAAAAGTCTGAGGAAAAGATGGATTTTGCACCATGACCCGATGAGAAACAGATTAAGGCTCTAGCAGCCGAAGGGAATTCCAAAGCTTGGGGCCTTTGATGTTGGATACCACCGGGGTGAATTTGTTCCCTTTTCAGGTAGGGCCTTTTCTCGTGGATTACATTTTTCAATTAAGGTTAGGTTCCCAAACTGCACCCTCATTTCCCCACCATGGATTTACACGTGCGGCACTCAGCGCTGTCATGAGCTAGGCGCTGGCTCCTGTTCTGCGGTTTCATGATGGTTCCCGCGCCGCCAGCTCCGTGATTTTTCTCTCGCTATATGGTGTTTTCCTTTAAGCCCGCGGGGCTGGAATGCAGAGCCCCTCACGTGGGGATCTCACAAACCCAGGGGGAAATCCAGAGCCCGCGTGGGGCGCTCTGGGACAGGGACCCGGATCTGGGAGCCGGCGTGGAGCGCTCTGGGGATGGGAGCCGGAGCGGGGCGCTCTGGGACAGGGACCCGGAGCTGGGAGCCGGCGTGGGGCGCTCTGGGACCCGGGACTTTCTAACAAGTAGGTTGTGGGGAACATGAGCGGCGCCCTCCAGGCCGGTGCCAAGACCCCACCACTCAGTTGCAGGCTATGGCACCCCATGATGACGGGCTGGGGCAAGGAAGTTCTGCTTTTTGCCCTACGGCTGCCTGCCCCGCGGCACGCGCGCGTCACGCTGCTCCTCAGAGTATCATCACTCCCAAAAACCCCCCTGGGCCAGGGATTCTCGCGAGAGTGCAGGGGAGTCTCGCGAGAAGTCTTCGGCCAGGGGCAGCGCCTGAGGCGCCCGGCAGGGGGCGCAGAGCAGCGCTTTGCTCCGCCCGCGTTTCTCTTTCCCGCCGTGTGCGCCGAGTCGCCGGAGCCCAACCAGCCCCCGCCAGGTAACGGCCCCCGTCCCTCTCTGGTAGCGCGAGCCGCGCGCAGCTCCCGGCACCGTGTCGCAGCCAGGGCGTCTCGCCCGCCCCGAGGCAGCCGCCGTCGGGACCCGGGCGGGGCAGCCCTGCCGCGCGGCCAGCGGGCTCGGGGGAGACTCGCGGAGAGGCGGGGCCTGGGCGGCCCCTTCCCAGAAACAGCTCCTCTGTGCCGGCCCCCGAACAACCGCCCCCAGGTGCCACCCTGGGCTCCCCAGCCCCGCCCCACAAGAACACGCTCCCCCCCCCCCCCCAGCAGCCAGCTCAAAATACCTTCCTGGGGTCCCTGAATCAGCCCCAGCCCCTCGATACTGCCCCATGCCCACTGCTCGCAAACCCTGCCCCGCAGTGCCCCCCCGCCCCACTGTAACTCTGCAATCCTCCCGCTCAGACCGTTGTTCTGCTAGTTTGTTACTGACCGTGACAGTCACTGTAAGGAAGTGAAGATGAAATCGGGCTGCAAACGCAGCTGTCCCTTTTGGGCTCCTGTGAAAGACCCACTTCTCTCAGCCTGGAGAAGAAGTGATGCGTCCTCTCTGGGCAGCTTTGGTGGCTCTAAACTTGCCTGTGGCCTTAAAGCGGATGCACTCAGAGTAAGGCTGTGTCTATTCCAGGGTTTTTTCCCCAAAAGTATCTACTTCTGGGAGTCCTGGTATAGGCAATTTTTTGTGTGGCTGCCTGCACTTTTAATAGTTGTCTGGAGTGTCAACAGTATCATGGTGTTCTGAATGTTACTGGCTGCAAGAGCTTTTCTTAAGCTAGTGCACCCAAAGTTGGTAACAGCTAGAGAGCAGCACCAATACAGCTGAGTGAAGGAACTGTCCTGTTAATCTCAATGAAGTGTTAATACAGACACTTAGTTACAGTAATTAAATTGTTGATCTAGTAGCTGCTACTGTTGATGAAAACATGTAAGAAGAGATGGACAGTATCTTACAAAATCCTGCGCAGTGTACTGGGAAAGACCTCTCATTTTGATACCAAAATGGATAGTGTTTAGGGAAGAAAAAGCATTGGTATTATCCCAATTTGAGCTATAAAGCCAATGGGCTAGAGGAAAGGGTTGGAACCCAACCACATGCGAGGTCCAGGGAGCCAATTCTGCAAACACAGTGGGGCATCCAAGCCTACCCCAAGCAGCAGGCCTTTTCTTCTTTAGAGCAGTGGGTGGCATCAGGCAGCTTTCTCCTGCTCCTCCCTCTGCTGGGAGGCAGTCATGCATTCATATACCTTCAGTTCAGTGTTTCAAACTCTTTTTCAGAGCCATGAAGGCTGTTTTAGAATCAGTTCTTAATATCCAGACTCAGCTTTGTTCATTTTTATAATGTGCCCATTGTGCTTATGCAGCTGCCCAGCCTTGTCCAGGGATGTTTCTGAAGACTGACTGCTAGAGGCAGGAGAGTCAGCAGAGTATGCATGATCATGTGTTGAACATTTGCCATGAGTGGCATCTCGTTTTGGGGTCACAAAGCTGATGGAGCTTAGGACAATTCCACTACTTTTTTTTCTTTTAATTTCAGCATTATGTACCACTGAACATAAATTTTGTGGGAAACTTGTGGAGGAAAACCTTAGAGACAATCCCCAAAAGTGGAAGAAAATTGTAGAATCACATGCCCTCCAACTGAAAATGACAGACCCTAGATGTTCAAATCTAAGTCTGTAAGCAAGGGCGCATCATCTGATCTCCACTGTCCTGACTGCTCATAGAGAGAGAGGTGATTTCTCAGGCAGCTCTATTTAAAAGCTAATGAAAACAAATGTCTAAAAGACATTCCTAATGTTATTAGGCAATGGGTTCCACAAAGAAGCATTGTATGATGGCTCAAAGTGACGCATTTCAGCTGTGAAGATGTATGGAGACCTCTATCACGACTTCAGTTGGTGACCAGTAGTTATCCCTAATTCCAAAAGGTAACTTGTTTTCTGTTGAGTTGTGTTTAATATGAGAACCTTCGCTAACTTGAAACTTATAGCCAGTGCAATAAGTCACATAATTCAATCTCCAAGAGCCAAAGCAGATTCAAGCATATTTGGGGCTGTCTGATGTCTGTTTTCTGTAAGGTGGGCATTTTGAGCCTCCACATAGTCTCTTTTATATGTATTTATCCTCAAACACTGCTGTAAGATAAAGAAGTACTAATATCCGATTTTAGTGATGGGGAAGTGAGGCACGGAGAGGTTAAGTGGCTTGCCCAAAGTCATACAGGAAGTATGTGATAGAACAAAGACTTAGAGCCAGGTATTCCTATTGTTTGTGAGAGAAGTTGCAGCCTCAATAAATATGTTTAGGTAGTTCATGGATTTGTATGTTAGGAAGTACAGCTGCTTGGTTACTCCTAGGTCTTGCTGGGTATGAGGAGAAACTTAGCATTTTACCTCAGAAACTCAGGGAGCCCTTCCAACTGCAGGTCTTAAAAGTCAGTCTCCAGCATGCTCAGTCAGAATGGTTGTTTAAGAATAACTCAAAAGGGCTGGGGGATTATTCATGTACTTATTTATTATTTGTACTACAGAACAATAATAACCAAGATCAGGACCGATTGTGAGTAGGTACTATGCAAGCATATAAGAAGAAACAGTCCCTGACCCCAAAAAGTTGACAATGTAAAGCGGCTGGGAGAGAGGAAAGATAATTAACCACAGTTTCACAACTGAGGGACAGATTGCATGGCTTTTCCAATGTCACACATCTGTGTCAGCACCAGGAATTAATCCAGATCTGAGTTCCAATGCAGTGCCCTCACCACAACACCTTGCTTCCTCTTAGAGTACCTGAGGAGGAGATCCTCTGCACTGTGGAACCCCTCATAAGGCAGCAGGAGCAGCAGCAGTAGGTGGGGAATTTCCTTGCAGTGTGACTCCATCTGAGTCATATTGCTGGAGTCTGAGAGGAATCTGACTCAATGCAGAGACACAGGACCCTGTGACTTTGATGGATCCCAAGATCCTCATGGATTTTGGGGGATCTGCAAGTTCTGGGACTAATCTCCTATTCTTCTGTGATGAGACAATCCCATTCCTGGTGGCAGAATTTAGAGGAAAACTACCAGGGGAAACCTTAGTGTTCCTCTTCATCTGATTTCCTCCTTTAGGAATGAGCATTCTTGGCCTGTATCTAGAATTATATGCATAAAGAAATACATGTGCACACCCTGTGGGTTTTTTTTACCCAGTTGGTCCCTTTTACAAAATTGTATTGAAGCATTTTCAAATTGTAAAATGTGTGAATCATAATGTAATTTTGGTAATCAGGAATTAGATTAAAATGTTTTCAAACATGGAAAAAGTGAACGATCCTTAAAATCCGTTGTCTAATTTGAATTTGGTAGCTTTTTTTTTTTTTTAAATAACAGCTTTTACTATACAATAGTTTTTAGCTTTCGGCAAGATAATTAGAAATTAACAAACTTTTAAGGTGAATGATTGTCATTAAATAAGCACAACTTGACAATGACAGGCAGTGGGCTTTGTATTTCATCCATGGCTGCAAGTCATACTCTGATACATACAAATGTAAATGTTGTCAATCTGTCATTACAGGCATGCAGCTGTCTTCAGAAACAAACTTCATAGCCATGTAATTTAAAACTAAAAAAGATAGAGTGAACAAGTACCATAGATAAGCGAAAAAAGTTACATTGGGAAAGACAAAATGAATGCTTCTGGAGGAAGTTGTGGAAGCCCTAGCTCTACTGAATCTACTGGTGACATCTTCAAGGATCTGTGGTCCAAACTAAAAGAATGTCATGATAAAGATGTACAAGGTAAATTATTCCAACTGATGCTGTATGTTGATGGAGTTTGATTTATATATGACCAGGATTATATGAAGGGGTTGCCTGCGATAGCAGGGGACTGGACTTGATGACCCAGAAGTCCCTTCCTGTGCTATGCTATCCTGTAAAATGGTAACTGTTACCGGTAGTATGAAGAAACTTTGTTTACAGTTAGATTAGGAGGCTATTTGTAGCGGCTGTGCTTGTTTTTAGAAGTAAAAACTCTAAGGCCTGGTTTACACTAACCCCCCAATTCGAACTAAGGTACGCAACTTCAGCTACGTGAATAACGTAGCTGAAGTCGACGTACCTTAGTTTGAACTTACCGCGGTCCAGACGCGGCAGGCAGGCTCCCCCATTGACTCCGCATACTCCTCGCGCTGAGCAGGATTACCGGAGTCGACGGGGAGCACTTCTGGGTTCGATTTATTGCGTCCAGACAAGACGCGATAAATCGAACCCAGAAGTTCGATTGCCTGCTGCCGAACCAGCGCGTAAGTATAGACAAGCCCTAAGGCTCCAATCTTGCAGGTGAGCCAGTACAAAACTTCTCTTAGTACGATGGCTTGTGTTATGCAGGAGGTCAGATTGGATGATCACAGTGGTCTCTCTTGGCTTTAAAATCTGAACATTCTTGCAGGGTTGGAACCTAAGCAATCAAACTCTATAAATGAGCTCATAAATCTACCAAGTAAAGTTACTTAACCTGAACTGACAGTTACAGTTGCTTTGGAGGCACTTAGTGCTATTTTGCTAATAATGCTTCGTAGTTGAAAGTCACTATTTTTAAAGGAAAAACAAGTTACCAAGCCCAGTGTTTTTTTCCTCCTTTTTTTTTATTTCCCTTCTTACCTCTTCAGATACATAAAACCAATGTACTGTATATATATATATTAACACTAGTAGTTCTGACTTGAGAAAATGCCAAGTGGTAATGCCTCTAGTTTTAAATATTCACAATGAAATTTATAATAGAAGCTATTTATTCTTTCATTATATTTTTCAGCTTTTGTGCTACTGGTTGTACCATGATTATGGCTCGTAGAAGGCATTGTACATCTGTATTCTTGAGTATTGGGGAGAATTAAAAACATCAAAAAACGAGAGGAATTATCACAGCATATAATTTTTATATTTTATCATATTTCTTTAAACGATTCACATGTGTGTTTTTTCTCTTTCTAAAAATATGTGGTCCAAACTTAAAACCTGGTCTCTCAAACCATAAATCACATGAATAGTTGTTAATGCATGATTAGTTCTTTTGAACTGATTTAGAACAGCATTTGTCTTGAACTTCAAAAAATGCATTGTTTTACATTAAAGACTATACAAATCACTTTGGAAGAGAAGCAGATGACTTATTAGGAATTAAAGTAGGCCCCAGTCATGCAATTAGATCCTCGTAGGCAGATGGTTCCACCTATGTGGAGTCTCACTGATTTAAAAACGCATACAGGGATCTGTCTATGGAGGCCTGATTGCAGGATCAGTCCTTAGTTTTCAAATACCTAATGGCCCAATCTTATAAGATGCAGCTGCCCTCATAACTCCCATTAATTTCAGTGGGATGTTTAATTCCACTCAGCAACTTGCAAGGTTGAACCTTGAGGGTTTGTGTACATGGTCAAAAACATTTGTTAATTTGTTGTTCGCTAAAAGGAAATTAATTTGACATTAATTAAAAGAAAAAGATTTACCAACCAATTGCATTCTGGTTACTTAAAAAAAAAAAAAAATCTTAGTTTGTATCCTGCGAGATAAAATAAGTTTATAGAATGTCCTGAAAAACTACAACATTGTGTTTATTTCTTAAAATATTGTCTTTACTCTGGTTGATTTGATTCAATCTTCAGCCGGGTTTCAGTAGTGGATGTGATGTCATCAGCAGATCATATGTTGGAGCATCAGAGTGGGATTTGGCAATCCATGGCATGTCTAAACATGAACCCGAAAAACAAAAAAACTAAGACTTATGGGTAGTGTTGAATGCCCCTTTCTGTAGTTATTTGGGACATTCAGTGCATATTTCTAAAGTTTGGGTTTTTTTATACATTTGCATGTTCTCTTTAAAATGTGTATTGGGCGGTAATTTTGCCACTAGGCAAACTTTTTCATGCCTAGCCCTTTGGTACTGTGTCCCACAGTGTTGGGTAAAATTAGATCTTCCATGATAACATCAAAGACATGCCTGAAGGATAGTTAATTTTTTCAAAAGGTAGGGAGAAGAGAATATTTAAGACACATCAAACACAGACTTGCCTGGACTTTGCTTGTTTCTGAAGTCTATAAATAAGAATTAAAATTGATTCATGAGTTTCAAATCTAGATGTCAGCAAAAAATATATTACATATGGTTATGTTTAGGAGAAATGGAGTGTTTGCTCAAGAAGTGAAGTACTTTGTGTGTGCTTGTTCTGACTATCAGAGGACTGTTATTTCTGTTACAAATTCTGCTTTCTAGGGATTTGCAAATTAACATTAGTTATAACTCCTGAAATTTTATAAAAGTTGTAATTTTTTTAGAATGCTTTAAATTGGTTACGTTGGATTTTTTTTAGTACGTTGCAGAAAAAAATGTGTATGCACTCTCCATTGTGTGCTTTATCACACTAAATGAAAAACAGCTATTTTTTAACAAATGTAATTTTCCAGCTTCTGTACTTTCGATTTAGAGGATAAATGGAGGCTTTTTCATTTTTTATCAGGACAATTTATTCACCTTTGAAAAGCTGCTTCTCTGCTGACAAAATAGCTAGTAGTTTCTGCCATGAACTTCCTGTGTGACCTTGAGCAAAGCCTAATTATCAAACGGGCTGTGCACCTTTAGTTCCTATTGACTCCAGTGGAATTTGTGGTGCTCAATACTTCTGAAAATCGGTCAATAAATCTGCCTCCGTTTCCCATTTGTGAAATGTTCATGGTAATTAATTCTTTCCTACTTCACACAGGATATTATCTAATACTAATATTTGTCCAGAGTCCAGATCCCTGTACAGATATTAGTACTTACATATTAATTACAAATTAGATACGTGATATGAATAGTCTCTAAGTAGGTGTAGGATTTGTCCCTCATCAACTTGGTATCTGAGCATAACCTTTAAAACTAAATCTGAAGCTGCATATTAGAGGAAACAAATATACCTGTAACACATTGAACAAACAGAAGGAGGTTTTTGTAGAACAATAAAATAAATAATCCAGTTCTTCTCCATTACACGCATAGAAAAACAGGAGACTGTGATAAAGAAGATGTGAGTCTTAGGACAGATAGGATCATGAAAAATAAAACACATTTTTGCATTGAAGGATCCTTATAGGAGATGTGTAGGTTGAAGACTATGGAAAAAGTAAATACAGTTATATTGAAATTGATATCTTCATGCTCATCATTACTGCATTATATCCTTACCTTCAGCATTAACTTATCCTCTCATCCATTCAGAGTAAATTTTCTGTTTCTTAGGTGCTTCATAAAAGATATTTTTGATATCTTTAGTAGTATTTTCAAAAATTTGTCCTGCAAAATTTAGCAACTTCAGTAGAATAATGAAAGATTATTAGAAATATAACTTTTAAAATTACATAGTAGAGTGATAGGTAATGAAACTGCAGAACTGGAATTAATTTGCAAACTGGACACCATCAGATTAGGCCTGAATAAAGACTGGGAGCGATTGGTCATTACAAAACCTAAACCTAATTGCCCCAATACTGATTTCCCCCTACTGTTACTCACACCTTCTTGTCAACTGTCTGAAATGGGCCACTCTCATTACCACTTCAAAAGTTATTTTTCCTCCCTTGGTATCCTGCAGTCAATTGAATTGTCTCGTTAGACTGACCTCACACTTGGTAAGGCAAATCACATCTTTTCCTGTGTTTATACCTGCTCCTGTATTTTTCCACTCCATGCATCTGATGAAGTGGGTTCTAGCCCACGAAAGCTTATGCCCAAATACATTTGTTAATCTCTAAGGTGCCACAAGAATTTCTCGTTGTTTTTGCTGATACAGACTACCACGACTACCACTCTGAAACCTTTACACTGAATGTCTTCCATACGTCATTTTAAGATAACATAAGACACATGGAAGTCTTCAAAAGGTTTTCAGCTATCACCTGTTTTCTCATGTGGGAAAGGTAACTGTAATATATGAGAGAAAGCAAGAGAGAAGGCATTTACCACAATGATGAAGTTTGTGGGCCACACTCCTTTCTATTACCTCCTGTTACTTAAAATGCTTGGCTTTTTAGGATAAGAAAAAGGTGCTATGAGGAAACTGTATGTATAATGGAATTTGGAACCTTTTCCCTATTAGGTCACTGTTTAAAACACAATCCATGTTAGTAAAGAACAGAAATTGTCACCATATGACACATGTGGTCTCAGTACAATTGTTTCTGGACACGCATCTGCATAATATAATTATAGCCCAATCAGCCAATTATAACCCAATCAGCCTATAATCCCTCAGATGGAAGCCCCAGAACACACTAGTCCCATAAGAGAGAGAACTGCATTTCACATTCCAAGAACTTTAGTTCAAATACATTTGTTTGAATGTAAAACCGCATACATTTGAATGAACTACTATAACTTTTTTTCTGGTTTCTCTTAACTATTTCCATTTCATTTTTTTTTCTCAGACAGTGGAGTTAGATGCCAAGCCATATGCTAATGCAACGTTAATACTGAAAACTTAAGTACACAGGTCAAGAAATTAAAATGCTGAAATTCCTGTAGCTATGATAACTCTACTGTATTGAAATATTCATTAAGGTATAAATAAGACACAATCCTTAATGAAAAATATTACATATATGCATAATGTAGCCTAGTTACAAGTCTCATAACATTACATTTTAAATGTTGAATGTTGTGTATTTATATTAACCTAAATGTTGATTTAAAAATAGATTTAAAACATATAAAGAGCTTTAATAAATATTCATCGTCACCTACATATTGCACACGTTAAAACAGTTAAAGCCTAACATCCCAGCAATAGATGCCCTGCACCAAATCATCCACCTGCTTCGCAAGAAGGTATCTGGAAAGGAGAAACTAAGTTGTTGTGATTAAATTGAGGATTTTTTTCCACTTTAGACAAATATTTGGTTTGCTATATGTTGAATACTGGAAACATAAAACTTTTTTGGAAACACAAGCATAGTCCTATTAATTAGTTCGGTCAAAGCTTCCTGGTACCCTGAAAGACAAAAAGGAAGAGATTATGAGTAACGTTAGTAATTCTACACTCTCAGATAAATGTAACAAACTGGATTCCTGCCTTCTCATTGTAGTCATTTGACTTAAAAAAACCCTTTTAAGTAACCAGTTTAGTTCTTCCTGAATTCAGGTGAGAGGGGAGATAGTGTTACTTGTAGCATAGTACTTGGCCTTTTGAGCACTGCCTCTTCAGTTGGCGGCTCAGGTTGCCAATGTTACAATCTTAAATACTTTGCTGAACAGACTACCTGTTCATACAGGAGCCACATTGTTGTGCAGCCTCATTCCTTCTGATGGGTGTGGAGTAGGATTAAAGCACACTTTATAGGGGTTCTAATTGCTGATGTCTAATTGACTTTATGAATAGCAACCACTTTAAAAATAAATAAATAAACCCTCTTTCTGTGCTGCGTGACAGAACATAAAGTCTCACAGGTGTTGAGTGCTTATGAGATAAGAGAAGTCTTTACCTATGTCCCAAGAACTTTCTTTTGAAGTAGTCTCCATGCATTTTCTATCTCGTTGTTACCTCATCATCTTGTAACAGTCTATAGTGTGTATTCAGTGAATCTTTGTCTTGACTATTACTTTCCAAGTGGAAGCCTGAATACTGGAAGGTTTGCCAGAATAAAGACTAGCATATATGTCAGCAAGTAAACTTTCTTATTCAGCTATTCCAGGTGGGGGGGAAGGCAACTTCTCGACAATCCCAACCTCTACTTCTCCAAGCAAGGTCGCAGTTTTTATTTTTGTGTTTTTGTTATGTCGTTTTTATGTTATGTTATGTCGTTACTATGTCAGCACTTTCTTAATAAGGATTTCATGAGATTATAACGTTAAAGAATATCCTTTTTTGTGAATGGCATGCTGGCACCGGTATTTTTAGTTCAAAAGTTTTTTAAAATCTGAATAAAACTGGTCAGTCTTTTTTTTGGTAGTATGTTTGAAGAAGACATTGGGTGGGGAGGAAATTTCCTTATTCATTGGCTTCACATGTTTTATTTTCCCATTCTTAATTTTCTTTGTCATGTACTTAGCATCTGATTATCCCCAACAGTTACATTTGGAGGGTCCCCTACATGTGTGAATCTTCCCTCTCCTACATAGAGTAGATGTCTCGGATCCTCTGCCGGACATGGATGACTGAATAGGAAAAGAGTGAGGAAGGCACAGAATGATGTGCATCATTCCTCAAATCATCTTAAAGAGGCTTTCTGGGAAGCTTCAGCCTGAGGAGTCCCCAGCAGCATGGCTCCATTATTGCTGGGAGAATAGTAGTAGCCCCAGAAGCGTGCCCTCCTTGTGGACTTAAGGGACCACCGCTTAAGGTTCCTAACGTTGCTGCTTTGTGTGTATCCATGATTCTGTGCTTAATTACATGACCGGATACTGTAATATTTGAAAATTAATGTCGGAAATCTTTTCTACAACTTTATATATCCACTTAGTACTGTGTACTACTCCATGTCTGCAAAGTCCAAGAAATTGTTTATATGAATAATACACAATACCCCCTACTTTTACAGCATAGTAGAGGTGAAGTATATTTTTTACAAAGGAGAAATTTCGATATTAACTTAAAAGGGAAGCAGGTGTTATTTATTAAGGATCCTGAGATAGCCAATAATGGGATCTTCATAGCTGTTCCTGAACTCAGCCAAGAACTAATTCAGATATCATGGCAAGGTCCAAATAGGCCCTACCCCTCTTAGTCCAGGAGTCACTACTTTCCTCCTCCTCCTAGTTATGTTGCAGCATTTTTTCCTCTTTCACAGATGGCAGGCAAGCATATTTCCATAGAGATTGACACCAGGAAACACTCATGGAACCAAATGACTTTTGCATCACATACACCTGAATAAATCACATCCCTCATGTGACTAAAACCCACTGGAATGGAAAAATGGAAACTGAGGCCATTTCCAAAGTAGGGCTTTGCAAACAACAATGCTGCCTCCTATCCGATGGGCCAATTTTAGAATGAGTTATAAATTACCTGTGGACAAGAGAAAAGGGAGTGGTTAAATGTTATGAATGATTTTTAAAGCTTTCATAACTGAAAGGACAGTTCAGCTATACAGTTGTTTTAAAATGAGTCAAAAGATAATCCATGTTTTTTCTTTTCACTTTCCAGGATTACAGTTGAAAATATCCAAACTGAAAAAGGAAAGGTGTTTGTAAGTACCTATTCGTATGCCAGACAGATCTAATTCATAGGAGGAAAATTTTAATATAGTTAATAAACTGTAATTCCTACATGATGAGTTGAGGACTCGAGGCCTGATCCTGCAGACATCCATGTGCATAACTTGACTCATATGAGTAGCAATGTTGAAGTCAGTAATATACATGTATAAACATTTGCAGGATCTATAACCTGAACTCCAGTTCTCCATTGCTTGCATGAGTGGTTGGTGATGCAGTCTTCTATGGTATTTCTAGGGTGCCCATCAAGGATGTTGATAATTCAAATATGAAAAAAAATAAGTAGGAAACCTTTTTTTAAGGTGAAGTCGCTTCTGTACATTATAAAGGAGCAGCAAGTGGCATAACCATATTTTAAAAAAATTTTTAGCTTAGTAGTTTACCTTTAAATGCTGCCTCCCCTAAGCTGGGTCATAGTGATTTGTATAAAAAACTCCAGCCTGAAGTAGAGATGTAAATACTGTTTAAAAAGTTAACCGTTTAAACATTTAAAAATGTTTAAATGGTTAAGCGGCTGGGGCCCCTCAGGCCGGGTGGCACAGCTGGGGGCTGTGCGGCCTGCCAGTGCGGGGCAACTTGGACCAGCTGGCTGGCTGGCCCAGGGATAACAGTTAAGGCGGGTTAACCTGTAGGACTAATGCCTACCGGTTAACTAGTTAACCTTTTACATCCCTAGCCTGAAGGTTTATGCACTCCTGTGCTGTGCAAAATTTATTTTTTCCTCTTTTTTAACAATATTGAACATAGCTTATTACACATTTTCTAGTTCATGTGTCTATTTTAACCTAGATAATAGAAGTAAACATAGTAAAATCCATGTACTGTGTTTACAAAATTAAAACAGCTTGTTTTTAGTTCTCACTCCAGATTCTATAATTCAGTTAAATGCCAAATCCTATATTAATTCAACATTCTGTTTGCAAATTTTAACTCCAGATTTCAGGAAAGGAAAAATGAAAGTTTCAAGAACTTGACTGCATTATAAGTAGTGTATACTAATGTTTGCTATATGAAAAAATGTCTTTGATGTATGTTATAGTTTTCTTTCCATTTTTGGGGGGGACTTAATTGCATTAAACACACTAAAGAAGTTAGGTTGTACTATTCTAACCAGTAATCAAAATACTCCCTATGTGCAATATGGTCAAGATGTACATTCTTTATTTTTAAATATGCAACTATAATACTCTTAACATAGTTTTCTGTATTCTGTTTCTTTGTGCTCTTCTAAAACAAATTATACCTTATGAATGTGTACTTATGTTAACTAGTTTTCCCATTGTTAATTTCAGCCACTGCATTTTTCCTAGTTATGCCATTTTGAATAAATAATTCCTCTCCTTCCTTTGTAGTTGCACCTTTCAAATACTTTTTAACAGATATGAGCCCTCCCCAACATTGTCCAAATATACTCTTAGTCTTACACTTATGTATTTATTTGTACAATAACTCCCAGAGGTGTCATCTTTCTGGTGGCTCTTTTATGACTTCCTCCAATATATGTATCATTATGGTAGTGAGGTTCTTGGAGATCAAGGCAGATTTCCACAGCAGCTGTGCACCAAAGCCCTATAGTATGGAATTATTACTTCCCTTTTCTGTGGTGTGAAATCTTTACATGTATATCAAGATTACATTGCCCTTTTGTGCTGTCCTATTGCATTGCGAAATCCTATTTAACTTGCTGTCCACTTTCAGAACTACTACTTTTCAGGTATTTGCCGTCTATTAAATTTGTTACTTGATTTGTATTTCCCCAGATTCATTAGCTTGCATTTTTCCAAATTAAATTAAGTTTGATTTTTGGCTATAGGCCCCTGTGCATTTTGTCTGTCCTCACTGGTGTTTGCAGTTCCTACAAAATTTTAGTGTTGTGTGCATATTCCGGCTAAACACACCCCACTTATATTCTCTAGTTGTCATTATCCTCATGCTGCCAAATGTCAGGCATTTCAGTTTTGTCACACATTCCCTTTTCTTAGCTGGGTTCTTGCACATCCATCGGAGCTGCTGTCCTATGTTTTGGCCACCTGGTGTCAATTTGGCACCTGCTGTGTAGTCATCTGCCTGCTGCCTCTCTTACCATTCCCTCTGCTGGATCAGGACCTGAAAAGGGCAGCTAGGAGGAGTTAGCAGTGGCATTGAAGGAGAAGGCAGGACAGCAGCACAAGATGAGGGACATATTATCCTCAAGCTCCCACATCTGCAGCCTGCCCATCCTCTTCAGCACTCTCTAAATCTTCCCAGCAACCCACAAACCCTCAGCAGTACCAACAGCCCCAGTAACCACACACACCGCTACCTCTTAGCTTCCATCTTGAGCACTCACCCAGCTTTGCCAGCCACAGTTGCCAAGGTTTGTGCAGCTGCAAGTCCTACTCCCATCTCTGATTGGACAGAGTGTGTTGACTGTCAGCTTAGGCTTCAGTTTATAGTACATGCAAACTATTTGCAAACATTAAATTTGTATAAAACATAATGCATGGAACAGAACAAAATTTGGCAGATTGGGCCATGGTTTTTTAGTCCTTCAGCCAGTTTTCAGTCCATTTGACATTGGTATCAAAATTAATTCGAATTAATTTTGAGAGTAGGGTTTCATGAAACACCCTGACAGATGTTTTGTGAAAATCTAAATAGTGTATATCTAGTTTATATGTCAGGAATAAAGTAGCTTTGGCAATACAGTGACTGTGTAACTTCACAGGCAATAATGGAACCAAGCTTGAAATCAAATCAGACTTTTTACACTACAACACTTGTGTACCGTCAGTTTTAGTAAATGATTTTCAGTTAAGTTATTTCTTGCTTTGTGTAATAGTCACAAATATCTTGAAAAATCAAATGAAGCACCACCCTTTTTATTTATTATTATGTACAGCTTCCAAAAAGATATCTAGATGTGCTTCAGTTCCAGTCTAAAATTGTCAGATTGCTGTTACTGACTTAATCCTGAATATCCTGACCTGTTTCTACAACCATGTAAAATGAAAAGTTTACATTCTTGGGCAGTTTGGTCTCTAGAAGATTTGTATTATTGATGATATTTTGTTGTGATTTAATACATATCAAACCAAATGGCGTAATTATTGTTTGCTGGAGTCGTTCTACAAGTACCACATTGTAGATACAATAGTCTTACATAGGGGTTTTTATTTTCCCTGATGCTTTTGAATAGCTGAGGTTTAATATTTCAGACTTGATAACCAGCCTGACAATGAGCTCCTTATGTTGTACCCTGGTTCAGTGTTGGAGCTAATGATCTTGTAAATGCAGGGTCAGAGACTATTCATTACAAAGACTAGCTTCTTAGCCAAATTGTCAGTCACTTTGTCAAGCAGTACCAAAATCCTGAAAACTTCTTCCTGTTCCTTCCATTGTATTTCTTTAAAACATGAACATAAAGTTTAGGATCAGATCACTAAATTTACTGAGTTTTAAAAGGAGATGGTAGTGTACCTTTATATATTCTTTTAAGTATTTTTTATGTAAAACAGGATTCAAGTCTATAGTTTGATAATTTAAAGATGACCTATAAATGACTTTTAAAAATTGGATTTATTCCTTTTTTGCATGTTTATGAATCTCATAGACTTTAAAGCTAGAAGGGAACATCATGATCATCTATTCCAGTGGTCACCAACTGGTAGATTGCGATCAAGTAGTTGATCCTGGAGCCTCTGCCAGTCAATCTTGATTGCCAGCCGCTAAAAGTCTGGCGGCGCAGCAGGACTAAGGCTGGCCCCATGCTGCTCCCAGAAGCAGCTGGCACATCTCTGCGGCCCCTGGGCTGGGGAGGCCGGCGGCTCCGCGCGCTGCCCCTCCCCTCCCCCCCCCCCCCCCCCGAGCACCGACTCCGCAGCTCCCATAGGCCAGAAACTGCGGCCAATGGGAGCTGCGGGGGCAGAATTTGCAACCTCGGCAGTGGGAGGGGGCAAGCAGATAAGCACCTCGCACCCCCTCCTACACCCAAACTCCCTCCCAGACCCTGCACCCTAGCCCGGAGCCCACACCCAAACACTTGCCCCAGCCCAGAGCTCCCCCATGCACCCAACTCTTTCCCAAAGCCCGCACACCTCACCCCCTCCTGCATCCCAATTCCCTGACCCAGGCTCAGCCCAGAACCCCCCCCACACTCTGAACCCCTCGGCCCCTGCCCAGAGCCTACACTTCCTCCCGCACCCCAACCCCCTCCTCCAGCCTGGTGAAAGTGAGTGAGGGTGGGGGAGAGCGAGCAATGGAGGGAGTGGGGAATGGAGTCAGCAGGGTGGGGCAAATCCTGGTTTGATCTTAAATTCAAAAAGTGATCTTGTGCATAAAAAGTTTGGAGACCACTGATCTAGTCTGACCTCCTGAACACTGCAGGCCACAGAACCTCACTCATCTACTCCTGTATTAGACCCATAACTTCTTGCTGAGTTACTGAAGTTCTCAAATCATGATTTAAAGACTTCAAGTTACAGAGAATCCTCTATTTACACTGAAAGTGACCCATGTCCCATGCAGAGAAAGATGGAAAAACCCCAGGGTCTCTGCCAATCTGACCCAGGGGAAAATTCCTTCCCAACTCCAAGTATGGTGATCAGGTGGACCCTAAGCATGTGAACAAGACCCACCAGCCAGAATTCTCTGTAGTAGCTCAGAGCCCTCACCATTACCAGCCTTTGGAGATATAGTATTTGCCACTAGCAGTTGCAGATTGGCTACATGCCATTATAGGCAGTCTCCTCATACTGTTCCTTCCATAAATTTATCAAACTCAGTCTTGAAGCTAGTTAGGATTTTTGCCCCCCAGTACTCCCTTGGAAGGCTGTTCCAGAACTTCACTCCTCTGATGAGTAGAAATCTTCATCTAATTTGAAGCCTAAACTTGTTGATGATATCCATTTGTTCTTGTGTCAACATTGGTGCTTAACTTAAATAATTCCTGCCCCTTCTTGGTATTTATCTCGCTCATGTATTTATAGAGAGCAATCATAATCCCCCTCCATCTTCTTTTGGTTAAGCTAAACAAGCCAAGCTCTCTGTCTCCTCTTATAAAGTAGGTTTTCCATTCCTTGGATCATCCCGGTAGCCCTTTTCTGTACCTGTTCCAGTTTGAATTAATCTTTCTTAAACATGGGAGACCAGAATTGCGCACACCATTCCAGATGAGATGTCACCAGTGCCTTGTACAATGGTACTAACACTTCCTTGTCTATACTGGAAATACCTGACCTGATACATCCTATGACTGCATTAGCCTTTTTCAAGGCTGCATCACATTGGCAGCTCATAGCCATCCTGTGATCAACCAGTACACTCAGGTCTTTCCCCCTCCCCTGTCGCTTCCAACTGATAAATCCCCAGCCTACAGCAAAAATTCTTGTAATTCCCAAAGTACATGGCATTGCACTTTGCACTATTAAATTTCATCCCCTTTCTGTTACTCCAGATTTCAAGGTAATCCAGATCTTCTTTTATGATACTCCGTGTTGGCAATACCTCCCAATTTTGTGTTGTCTTGAAATTTTATTAACACACACCCACTTTTTGTGCCAAGGTAATTAATAAAAATGCTAAATAAGATAGGTCCCAGGACGGATCCCTGAGGAACTCCACTAGTAACCTCAATCCAGCCTGACAGTTCACCCTTCAGGCATGAGCCGTTGTAGTCTCTCCTTTAACCAGTTCCTTATCCACCTTTCAGTTCTCATATTAATCCCCATCTTCTCCATTTTAACTTAAAATTTCCCATGTGGAACTGTATCCAATGCCTTACTAAAATCCAGGTAGATTAGATCTACTGCATATAGTAGGCCTGAAAGGTGTGTGGGGGGGTTCCCCCTGAAATATGAGGATTGTCTAGACTACTCGTCCCTGGCTTTTCACTCCACAAGGAGATGAGAGTCTATATTAGTGCTTCTAGGGGCACTTGCAAGATCAGGCACTTCAGACCGTAAACTCCTTACACAAGAGGATCATTTAATTGTATTGTAAAGCACTATTTGGATCTATGATAGTGATTTGAGTAATAAGTGAAGTCAGAAAGCATTCAAGGTATTAATTTATTTTAAAATTCTAAATCAATAAAAGAAAAAAATCTGGGTAGTACACTGCAGAAGCATCTTCCTACCACATTTGTGAACGCCAATCCCGCAGCCCAAAATCAAAGAGTTGTAAAATGTATTTGAAAACATCTAGAGGGACGGCATCAACCTGAAAATGGTATTCGTCTAAAAAAGCCCCCAAAACGCTATATTGACTAGTTACAGGTAGCCCCCAAGATAACAGAAAGAAGTTAGCAAAAATGTTTGTTTTTTATTTACCTTGTGCATTTGGCAGCAGTTTGTTTTTAGTCAGATTTGATGTTTCCCTGTATAGTCAGTCTCTCTGTTCCTTGAATAAACCCTTATAGGCATTCTTTAGACTATAAGGAAGGAAGTGTTTGGGGTTTTTTTGTTTTATTTTGTTTTAAAGCTAGCTAACATGTTTTCAAATATTACCGAGCACATAGATTAGATAGGGTTTAATACCTTTAAAATGTGTTCCCAGGCTGTGGTCGGTGCTAAGCTCTACTTTAGAACCCATGAGAAGGGTAACTCTCCCCGCCCCCCCCGCTCCCCCAAAACCAGTCATGTTGTGTTGTGGGGTAGGAGATTGCAACATCCGCAGGGCCGGCTCTACCATTTTTGCCTCCCCAAGCAAAAAAAAAAACCAGTCACTTGGACTGTGCCGCCCTAAGAATGGACGGAAGGCCGCCCCTTAGCATGTGCCGCCCCAGGCATTTGCTTCCTCCGCTGGTGCCTGGAGCCGGCCCTGAACATCCGTTCAGGATGGGGGGAAGGGTAGTAGGAGAAAACGGGGGATCATTGGGAATTGAACAGCCAACCAGGCATAATGCTTTTATAGCGTTCTAATCCTTGGTGCCATAAAACTTCCGCTTAATCCTAGTCAAAAGGATTTAAAAGAGAGAACAAGCTCAATGAGTGCACACAGGCTACCGTGGCAGAATGGGTAACTGTTACTATATAATATCTGAGAATTCAGTACCTTTCTATTAAATTAGTCAGCTGTTCATCTTTTAATTGATAAAATAAAATGGTAAAAAGTTAATTTGTTTATGAAAATTAAATGTTTTTTGTTCATGTTCTATTTACAAAGTGCCTCAGTCACTCAAATCAGCACTTCCCACTCTATGCTCCTTTATAGTCCTCTGATTGTTCCATTCCATGATCCTCAGCAGTAAATAAAGAAGAGGATCATAGAAGAAAAGGATTCAATAAATTGTCTTTGCAGTTTTCTTTAAGTAAAATACGTTTTTACTCCACTCTTTTTATGTTAGTCACCCAAATATTGGCATACTGTGACTGGAAGAGAGAAGGAAGAACAATTGTCAGTGTGTAGACTTACTGCTCTACAACACCCAGCACTCTCATCTGAAATTTCTTTGTGAATTGTGTTATACTTACACTTACTTTTCACCCCCACCCCCACACAGTTTGAAAAGTTATTGTGGGCAAGATTTGCAATGAATGGAAGCGGTTATATTTTATCTTTGAGGTTACAGGCAAATTGCATCTGTCTCATAATAGTTAGCAGTTGCTGGCTGACATTTGTATTTCAGCAGTGATATTTGGTTTATAGGTTAATGTTTATAAATTATAGCTTTAAAAAACACTGCATGTTTAAAAAAAAAAGTAATTGAATTCTAGATTTTTAAAGGTATATAGCATAAATTAGTTTTCCGTATTTAAGATGTTGACAAAAGTGCCCCCCACTCAGAAAAACGCAAAAAAAAAATCTGCTGGGGGAGACGCACCTCTTCCCCAGCAGTCCAGGCAACGCGTCTGTTCCAGCATGCCTGGAGTAGCCTCAGAGGCAGGAGAGGGGGCTGGGTGTGCGTGCCTGCATGGTTGATCACCATCGGGGGGGGGGGGGGGGGCAGGGCTAGGCATACAAACAAGAGGGACAGATTGTCTCTGTCCCTCTCGCTTGTTACTGCAGCTTGCTGGCGTGGAAGGGTAGGGCTTTTTATTATGCAGGAGGCAGGATAGAGGCAGAAATGTAGCAGCCTGCCAGCTAGTTAATTGATCTCATTCTCTGAGGCAGAAATGTAGCAGTCTGCCTTCGTAGTAACATTGTTAATGTTCCTATTGTTAACTGTTCCCATGCTCAGTCAGTTCCCCCAGGAGCATAAAACCTGTGAAAGTTTTAAGGCCTCTACGTTGCTAGAGTGATGTAAAGGAGCCTTATTATAAATGACAGTAAGGGAATTTTTAGCTAGGAAGATCTATGTGCTTTTTCACTTTTTTCCTGTGCAAAAGTGCCACAATGGGGTGTTATTACATCTCAGGATTTATTTTACTTACCCACTTAAAAAAAAAAAATTACTGAGGGCAAATAAAACATTTACCAAGCAGTCAATAAAATGTCAGGACAATCAGAACCAAGCACTTCCTGAAGTACCCAGCCAGTCCAGGACAATGATTAGCAAAACTGTATGATTTTCATGTGTGAAAGTCTGAGCAATTTAAAATTACATTCTACTTTTTTTCCCTTCTCTTTGGTTTTCTGTAATGTAATTTAAATCCAGGGTTATAACTGGAATGCAGGGTATTAGTTACCAAGTGTTTGTAACTTAACTTTCATGTGTTTTGGAAATGCTGAATAGTTATTGAGACTTTTTTTCTGTATTGTAGTTTAAATAAAATACCAAAACAAATGAAACTGGTATGATTATATTGCTTTATTTTGACAAAATATGCAGAATTTTGAATTTTTTTGGTGCCAAATTTGGATTTTTTGGGGGGTGCAGAATCCCCCCAGAAGTAGTATTTAGGGCGTCATAATTTGGGTGACTTTTGTCTGATTTATTTGGAGATTTGTAGAAAAAATTGGCTTTGGCCCCAGATCTAACCTACCACTTTTAATGGCTCTTTTAGTGGCATAACTCTTTTTGTGGGTTTAAATGGGGGAAGAATCCAAAATCAGACATTAGTGGAAATTCAATTGCAATGTGAGCTATGGAGTACCTACTATTTCTGTATAATTCAAACATTATATTAAGTTACCAGCCATTCACAATAAACACATGCAAGTGTTTCATTTATTGTCTTCAACTTAATATTTTTGCTGATTATCAATCACACTGCTCAGACAGAAGAAACATTACAGAGAGCAAAGTCGCCACAACCATAACAGAATTCTCTATTGGAACTTAATAGATTTTAGTCAGAACTGAAGAGAGATTTTTTTATCTATTTCTAAAAGCATTTACCTGTTTCTCCTTTATTTTAGGGATGCAGAGAGGCTTGAAGAGTTTTATACCAAAAATCAACAGCTGAGAGAGCAACAGAAAGGACTTCATGACACTATCAAAGTTTTAGAAGACAGGTGAGTGAGGTTTTGTTTTGTTTTTGTTTTGCTGGGGGGAGAGGCGAGAAGGGCTGAACCAAACTTTTTTCATGTATACTCAAAACATAGTTAAAGGGAGAGGTAGCAAGTGCAAATCCTCTTACATAATTGTATTAGTTCCCAGGTACCACAGTGCTTGGTGCAATACAGATAAATAGAAATGAAAGAGATCAACCTGGAAACAATGTGGCAACTTCTAAACAAATCCATATCCTCTACAAAAATTGCTGTAAGAGGTGTAAATTAAATAGGCAATTGAGAACTTAGCACGTTTGAAGATTGACAAAACTCCAGAGCAAGACAAGATCCTGCCAAGGATTCTAAAGGAAATGGCAAAATAAACTAGAAAGCATTTATTAGATTACATTTTATATTTTAAAACTCTTGTGACAACTGATTAGACATCCTTCCAGTAGATGATGATTTTCAGGGTTCTTTTCAATCTCCTTTAAGCTTTTTGCTTTTTCCCCAATCTTTTCTCATTCTCAACTGTTCACTGATCACTACTTGCTCCATTCTGTTTTTTTCTTTAAGTTTGGATGCCACGTGGCTTGTTGTTCCTATTTTTGTTTAATCTATTAGTATTGAACAAAACTAGTATGCATAAAATTATATCAAATCTCCTATTCGTCTTTAAAAGTGTCTGGGACCAGTATTATGTTACTTGTATATAAAACTCACTACTAAAAGGCTTTTAGAATGCATTGAAAGCAGGAGTTCATAATATATTGGGACTATTTCCCTACCTTGTCTGCTAGGTGAAAATCCACAACAAGGTAAAAGCCTTATAGTTTGCTTTATACCTGGAAATTCTTTGTGAAGGGGAATAGGACCATTGAATAGTGTAAGGTACTGAACTTTTGACCCTGCATGAATAAAGTAAAGAGACACAAATGGATGAACTTGCATGGTTACTTAGCAGACAAAGTACTCTTGTTCTGAAAAACCAAGAGTATTTAAGACTGTTTGATTCAAGGAGGACAACTGTATTACAAACCTCAGTTTTAACTCTCAGAATACCACGTGTTTAATGTGGTTATGATAAGAAGAGAGACTACTAAAACATCCTTTTTACAGTAATTCTCCATTGCTATAGTATCAAACATAATCAGTTTAAAAGCCAAGATGATTTTTCTTAGAGACAATGCTCAACCTAAGATCTGAAAATTCAGCTGTATTCTTTCTGCTTCTTAAGTTACCAGGAATAAATTCTTACTGCAGAAATACAATATTAACTGGCAATTATTTTGATAACCTAGGTAAAACAGAATCCAGCTCTGTGTTCCATAACACTTTTAGTTCTTCATTGCTAACAGTAGTAAATAAACGCTTGGTTTTGCCTACAAAGTGAACAAATATGACGTAATAGGGAGAGAATCTCTGAAGGCAGCGCCCCACCAGCAGCAGTGCAGAGGTTAGGGTGGCAATACCATACCATGCCACCCTTACTTCTGCATTGCTGCCTTCAGAGCTGGGTGGCCAGAGAGTGGCAGCTGCTGACTGAGGGCCCAGCTCTGTAGACAGCAGCACAGAAATAAGGGTGGCAATACCATACCATGCCATTGTTACTTCTGCGCTGCTGCTGGTAGCTCTGCCTTCAGAAGTGGGCTCCCAGCCAGCAGCCGCTGCTTGCCAACTGCCCAGCTCTGAAGGCAGCGCCACCGCCAGCAGGAGCACAGAAGTAAGGGTAGCAGTACCGCAACCCCCCCTAAAATAACCTTGCGACCCTCCCCACTAGGACTCCTTTTTGGGTCAGGACCCCTACAATTACACCACCATGAAATTTCAGATTTAAATAGCTGAAATCATGAAATTAAAACTTTTTAAAATTCTATGACTGTGAAATTGACCTAATGCACTGTGAATTTGGTAGGACCCTATGTATGACATTCTTTCTAACAGATGGAAAATTTATTTTTTAATTTTTCACATAGATTAAGAGCAGGATTATGCGATCGCTGTGCAGTAACTGAGGAGCATATGAGAAAGAAACAGCAGGAGTTTGAAAATATCCGGCAACAGAACCTTAAACTCATCACGGAACTTAGTGAGTGTTATCTAGTATAATGGTCCCCAAGACAAAATGCAGTCTGTTGTAAATGTAAACTGGTGATTATACACCTTGCTATAGGTTGAGAGAATTCCCATATTGTAGCTTTTAATAAGCCTGAGAAGTTCAATAAAGCAAGAACACTCCCTTCTGTGGTCTTCAAAACAAAATAAATAAGAGACAGTTTTTAGTTATTTTAATTTCATATTAACATGGAGTGAAATCCTGTTGCTCTAATCTCATTGTATGTATTTCGTTTTTATTCTCTCATGGTTATGGCCCTACCAAATTCACAATCCATTTTGATCAATTTCAAGGCCAGAGGGTTTTAAAATTGGTCAATTTCATGTTTTCAGATGTTTGTCTGAATTTTCAGGCTGTTGTAATCCTGGAAGTCCTGACCCAAAAGAACAGCCATTGGGGTCACAAAGCTGTTCTGGGGGGGGTCGCAGGATTGCCACCCACAGCTTTGTGACACACACACACACACACCACACACACACACACACACACACCATGATCTCTTTTTGGGTCGGAATCCCCAAGGTCACAACACCCTGAAATTTAAGATGTAAACATGTGAAATTGACTGATTTAAAAACCCTCTGGCCTTGAAATTAATCAAAATGGACTGTGAATTTGGTAGGGCCATAACCATGAGAGAATAAAAACAAAATAAATACAAAGAAAATATATAAGAAGAAAAAGGAACAGAAGCATGACAATAAAGAGAAAATGAACAGAGGAAGGTGGGACCTGGCATTCCAGCAATATGGGGTATTATGGGAAGAGGCATGGAGATGAGACTCCGTGTGTTCTAAGTGCGAGGTATTGGCAGAAATAGGAGAGATGGAAGAGATGAGGTCAGAGGTGTAAGTCAGCGAATTGTGATGAGTCTTTCTAGTTTTAATTTCTACTATTACAGCTTCCAATAGCATAGTAATGTGTTATTGTTTCTCAGACGATCTGGTTACTTTGGGGACCAAAAAGTAAGCCTTGATTATGTTGTTTTCATAGTCTCTCTGTCCCCAGTCTAGGCAATTATGTCAGGGAACCCAGAATGAGCTGTTCAGTTTGACTGCAAAAAACTTACATCCAAAATTAAAGTAACTACTAATTACATGGAACTAATTAACATTGTGATCCAGTAATTTGTAATAACTTTGCTGTAAAAAATTAATTTACAACAATGACTCACTTGAATACTTCTGTTTTTGAATGTCAATAAAAGAGTAGAAGCTTACAGTTTTACAATTGTGTAATAATCTCTCACTCCCTAGTCATGTTAGAGGAACTAACAAAAGTCAAATGCAACATAAGATTAGTGTGTGTGCTGACGTTTCACTATATATTGCAGTGAATGAAAAAAACAACTTACAGGATGAAAATAAAAAGATATCTGAACAGCTTCAGCAGTTGCAGAAGCAGATGGAGTAAGTTCCTTTTTCTCAACATTAATTTCAGAAAATATTACGTCTGTTTAATTCCTCAAACTTGAGTCAGATCTCTTAATAAATTGTCCAATGAAAGTCCACTTTCATTTGGAATTAAATAAAGAACTAAAAACAAATATCTTGCTATCTCAATATGCAGCATTTTCCCTTATTTTATACTGTGTGTGTGTGTATGTGTCAGAGGGAAAGAATTTCTGTAACCAAGTGATTGGACTTATTGATAGCTTTAAGAGACCGTGGTCATTTTAAATTATCTTGGTCATTATGAATATGGATTTTAAATTCATATTCACTTATACCAGTGTAGATACTCTGGTTATTCTTTCTTGCCTGGATGAGATTTTAGAAAAGAGATTTTTAAATTAGATATTTAGTGAGAGGGGGAAATCTCTGAAAAGCAGTACATTTTGCAAGAGACCCCAAGTATAAATGCAATCCAATGACCTACATATTCTCCAATGTAATATGATGGCACATGTAATATTGTACTTAATACAGAGATGATGTTGCATTGTGGGAGAGCGAGCTAGTTTTCTTTCATGTAGCTGTGATGCAAAAGCACTCGAAATATTTTGTTCAGTTCTGGTCTTTTAGGGATCAGCCCTGTGATGGCAGGAACATAGACTAGAGGAACTAATAGGTCTTCTCCTTTTCAAGCATATATAATGAAATTAGATCTTTACTGCTTGGTTGTCCTCCTAGCAGGGCTAAAACTGTCTAAAATTACTATTTCCAAAGAGACTTATGAAGGTATAGGGGAAGGCAGTCTAGATTATAGGAAAACTGTATTGTGTGTTCAAATCCTATTTTACTAGAGGTCTTTCTACCATCCTTGGATAGAGAGATCAGAGACTTCCATGTTCAAGTATTTTGGGTGGTTTCTGGGAGTCTTTCCATATTTCAGGAATTATGTATTTGGTGTATCTTTATGGACACTCTATATGTTGGAGAGCCTTTTCAGCAGTTACTGAACTGAACTTTAGACCCTTCTTCTCTGGCTGTTTTATGTTATACTATTTTGGAAGTCTATCTGAAATAGATCAGGAGAATGGTGGAGAAAAATATATTTCTTACATCCTATTTCAGTTTCTCAGTTATCTTGTACAAGACTGAGTAGCCTACTAATATTGAATGGAGAGTCCAGCAATTAGTACATGTTTGCAGGATAACTGAATGGATAAAAGTTGAGAAAATATGTAGCCAGTATTACTGCTTTCGTTGCTGGTTCTTGATAGTACTTAGTGAATTTCATATGGAGAATTTCAAGTCAAGCAAAGTCTGTTTGATAGGTGGCATAGCTCTAAGGTTTCGGTATTTTCTGTGACCACCTATTTGAAGAGAAGCAGCATAACCCACACATAAGTACTCACCTTGAAGTGTTCAAAGAAACAAACTTAGCAGGTAAAAAATATACCCGAGTTGACACTTCAGACTTGTCTTACTAATTAAGCCTAAGTAGCTCAATCATTCTTGTTGATTGAGCTGATTTCTACATTTTTTTCATTGTATTTCCAGCTTCTTTTACCGAAGCCATTAGAAGTTACCTTAATGCAACCACAACATTTTTTTTTTCCTGTTGGTTTGATCAAAACTTGCTGTGTGACTTTACACAACTCACTAATCTGTGCCTCAGTTTTTGTGGGTGGTGATAATTTATCTTTGTAAAGTATTTGAAATCACCAGTTTAAAGGCACTATAAACATACAGAATTTTATTTCTTCTTTTGTTGTTTTATTTTATTATATAGCTAGGTAGTTCCCTCAGTCATTGAAGAGGATTTTGTTTGGCAGTTTCTCCACACTTCCTCCTCCTCTTCCTTTAGATCTAAGTCCTCGCATCCTACTTTCTAAAGACAGGAACGTGGTCTCCAGTCTCTGGTTTCTCTTGAGAGGTCAAAAGGAGAAGTAACATTAAGGAAAAATGACAAAGGCAGCCTGACTGAGTTTGATTTCCTTAACTCTTTGTCTTTTCCCATGTGACAGTGAAAAGTACTTCCCGTAAGAGGACAAAAAAGGATAAAACATTCTGTTTATCTAGTTCAGAGATCTCTAATTAGAGCTTGTTCTTTCCCTCTGTGATCCCTGCCACTTCTAGATATGATTTCTTGGGAGAAAAGGTTTACCACTTTATTAAACCAGTTTTTGCACATCATGTGAGTAGGCTCTGAGACCACACAAAATAGGGCCAAGTGAACTTCATGCTTACTGATCTATGCATTTTTAAACGTGTTTCAGGTGACTTCTTTCTCTAAAAGGTGGCACAGCTTGGGGTATAGGGCTCTCTTAGGAGTTATCTTAATCTTCTAAAACCAAATTAAATAAAGGCCTCTCTAGGGCAGTCAGTAAACCGTAGCATGGAATCATATCTGAGGGAAGATTGTCTCTGAGCAATTTTAGTAACATTAAGGAAC
Source organism: Chrysemys picta bellii (assembly GCF_011386835.1). Lineage (NCBI taxonomy): Eukaryota > Metazoa > Chordata > Testudines > Emydidae > Chrysemys > Chrysemys picta. The sequence continues at coordinate 210,497,899 of NC_088792.1, forward strand.
TTTAAACTTGCCTGTTAGCATCTCTCTTATTTTCTTTGTTCTTGAGGAATATAGGAATTGCCATAATGGGTCAGATCAGTGGTCCATCTTCTTCTGGATCTTGTCATCAAAAGTGACAAGTACTTGATGGTTCTTACTGCAAGAGATTGACTTAAGCCCTGAAGCATGAAAGTTTATGAAGTTCACAGGATGATCTAGCCTTTCTGAATTTCTTGTTAGGTCTGTCTCTTCTAATAGTCTGGAGTCATGATGACAATACTAATTCTATATCGTGTTGCTCTTGGCTATATATTTTGAATCTGTGATTGTCATTTTCTTAAGCTGATTTTCATAAATTTCTTAAAATTAAAGATTTAGCTCTTCATGTTGCTGTTTTTAGGTTTTATTTTAGCTCTGAATTCTGTCCTCAGGGGGAGAGAGCAACAAGCAATGGAATTGGAGGAAGGGGTCATTCCAGATTCACCGGTTCAATCTTTTTCACTATCGGTGGTTAATCGTATCCGAAGAAAGAAAGAGAACAGGCATGTCCGATACACAGAGCAAACACATACAGATCTGGAGCATTCTGAAAGCACTAATGGTAAGAGTGTTTTTAGTCACCTTTTTCTATAGTGGCTTTTCAAGATTTTAAAGGGGAAAAGAAAACAAAAGCCACATTTATTTTGAATTCAAAAGATTTAAAAGCTTTCTGTATACAAGTTCAAAAAAAGTGAATTGGTTATGTATTGTAATAATTGTGCCGGTGCTCTAGGGTAAAAAGTTTTTGATTTTAAACATACCACTAGCATATTGGTTAATGTGTGTCCTACTCTCCCAAGGTTTCTGAATTCCCATATTAGTATATGATTTTGGCAGACAATAGATTTTTCTGAATCTTACCCTTTTTAGAACTCCTAAATAATAAAAAGAAATTGAGGGGCTGAATCCAAATCTTGTTCAGATAATTAACAAATGTGATAATGTACTCATTGTTATAATAGATCAATTAATTTACATTTTAAATGGAATTTATTTTAAAAGTAATTGCAAAAAATGGCCTCATAGGGATACATGTTTGGGTTTCAGTGACTTCAGAATCAAACTTGTTCAGTTTGTAAGCAAAAAGATTATTTTTTTCTCAAATCAACTCTGAAAACTGCCTAGGAATCATAAATTCATAGACTTCTTTTTTTTTTTTTTTTTTTAAATCCAGAAGGGATCATTATGATGATCTAGTCTGACATTCTGCATAACACATGCCAAAGAACATCACCCAATAATTTCTGCCTCAAGTCTATAACTTCTGTTTCAGCTATAGCATATCTTTTAGAAAGACATCCAGTCTTGATTTAAAGACAAGTGATGGAAATTCTATCATATCCCTGGGTAAATTGTGCCAATGTTAATTACCCTCACCATATAAATTTGGAAGTCTAGCTGTATTCTTTCCTTCACACACAGCCTTGCTAGTAATAGTTTATTTAGTAAAAGCTGTACCCTCAGTTAACAACTATACAAACCAGATGTTACTTATTGTTAGATATTTGTTAATAGCCATTCAGGACTTCACTCTACCATCTAGGCATCCCTGAATTAGTTTCTTGGAGTAACACTTACCTGAAGTTTGGAATTGCACTTTCTGCAATATGTGTACTTGTTGCACCACCTAGTGGAGAACAAAAGAAAAGCCAATCTGCCATGTTCAGTTATTGCAGAGAAGTTGCATCAAAATTAACAAAACAGCCACCTGAATAGAGCAACTGCAAAACATGTTTTTCTGCTATAGGAATTCTGCTTACATTTGTCTTGTACGCAAACCCATTAGTACTGCAGGCATTTGGATTAATCTAAACTTGGTCTAAGATATTCACTTAACAAATGTAAGCTACTTTAATAACAATACAAACTATTTTTAGGTGCAGTAAGATTTCCTGCATATATTATAATGATACACAGGATGCATGTTAGTAGATTTGAATATTGTATTCCAGACGCTCATACTATGTTAATTTATTTCTTGTGAAATAAGAATGTATCCTGCAAATATAGAAGCCTCTGAATAGTTATAAATATACATTTTTAATAGGTTCTTTTCTTTTCAGGAATAAAAATAGAAAATATTAATCACAAAGTTTATTAACTATTCTTACAGGCTGTTGGTACCATGCTGGAAAAGGTTAACTACGTATCCGTGTATAACCATACAAAATGTCATGCTTGTAATCCAAAGTGAAGTTATTCACTATAGTCGTCATTGTCTTAACTGACCTGCTAGTGGGACAGCTGAAAATTATCCCCTCTAATAGGAAAATTTTTAAGCAACTGCCTCCCCTTTCAGCTGGCAGGTGTACAGAACATAGGCTTTGAGTAAATGGGGTCTAACTGTAATGTGTTACATACATAACTGTGATTTGTTGCATCAACATAAATGATAATTATGTCAGAATATCTTTAGTGTTATTTGGCTGGCTTATTTTACGCTTTCATGTTAAAAAGTACTTTTCTTGAGCACAATTTCATCTCAAGAAATGTAACTTCTATTTTGTTGTTATTTTTGTTTGTTTTTTTTCCCTTCAAGTCTTGATCATGGAAACACTTTAATTTTAAGCATGTGAAGATAATGGGACTGCTCACATACTTAAAGTTAAGTGTGTGCCCAAGTGTTTACAGGATTGAAACCCTAGTCTGTACCTATTCATAATTATGAAGCCAGGTCATATCCAATTTAACTTTTATTTATATTCCTTTATCTAGCATTTGGAAAAGTTCCATTGTCGTCATCCACTCAAATTCCTAAGCACTGTGGAAAGGAAATACTAGTGGCAGACACCTGTGACCAAGAACTGTCCCCGATAGCAAGTAAATACTAGGTTTAATCATATTTTTTCATAAGGGAAAAAACACAGGCAGTTATGGGTAACCAGTAACTCAAATTCAATTTGTAGTTTTCAATTTGAGCTCGGGAGCCAGAAAAAAGGAGTAATCTTAATCCCATAATTACTGTGGATATTTCCTCAGTGAGCTGGCATACACTCCTGAGATCTAGTTCCCATTCTTGTCACTGAGTTCCATTGTCATTTTGGGAAAGTCTTTTAATGTCTATAAAATAGATTAAAATACTGTAAGTGCTAAATCTTACTATTCTTATAGTCATCCAGCAGTGTCTCCAGTACAAGAGGTTATAACTAAAATCCTTTCTCCCATTTGATTCCAAATGTTTAAACTTGGTTTCTGTTCCTGTATTCTTGGCATAATCATGAGTTGGTGTAGCTTTATTTTTTTCTCCACTTCATGTTCTTTACTTTAGAAACAAGATGTCAAGCTTGTAATTTCCAGAAATTTCAGTTTTCTGGATTTTTCTGGGAAATATTTAATTAGATGACTAGAGATAGCACTGTTTCAGAAAGTATTCCTGTAGGACTCTTTAGTGTTTGTCACCTGAAAGCCCATTATTTCCCCCTGATTTAATGAACTGAGCTGTTCTACAACTCTGTAAGAAGGCAAGTTTGCCTTTCTTTATTTCCCTAATCTAAATCTTAGATGAATAACTTTAAGGGGAAAAAACTAAAAGTATTGAATGGAAATATGCATACAGTCAGTTCACTGTTTCATATAATGCATTGAATACATTGTGTAAAAATTTTACAAAATTGTGAACATTTCATATTCCATATATGCAGTTAAATAATTAGAAATTATGTAAAACCATATGGCATTAAAAATATTTAAGTTGTCAGATCTAACAGGCACCTGTTTTAGAGCAGATCATTCCCTCATGTCTGCCGCCATGTTTGTTTTTAGCAGACAGCGTAGATTTCCTTCAATGTGGGATTATTTTTAAAGTAATTAACTGTCTAGAGCAATAATCTTAGTTTGAATTTTAAATTCCTCTACATTAGAAGCAGATAGTAAATGTTTTAGAGAAAGCAAATATTCTAAAATATGTTAGGACAGTTAGAATAAGGTCTTTCTTTTAACCCAGTTGGAGTAATTTGCCCATAGATTAATGGGCCATCCTGAAATGCTGAGTTTCATTGGCAGTAAGTTTACTCTGGATAATCTTTTCAAAATGGAAAAATTCTTCACTCAAAAGAAGAATTTCCAATAAAATGTGAAATAACAAAATGTTTTGAGCACTATGTAGCATAACATCATACTGAAATGAAATATAATAATTAAATTTAATTATCAGTTTTTAAAAATCTGATGTTAAATAAGCCTGGTAAAACTGCGTTACTGTGGGCCAAATTTTCCAAAATAGCCAAGTTGCATGTTCCTAATTGGCATGGTCGGGTGCAGATAATTGCATGTTACACTACCTATTTTGTGCATGTAGCTGCACACTTTGGCCTGCAGTTACCTATTTGCATTAGCAAATGGGTATTTAAATTTACAGTTTATGTAGCTAATTCTAAAATCTTTTTCAATTAGTTAATTAAAGAGCAGACTGAAGATTACCGCCAATTAGTGTATTATCAGGTGCTATGTCTTCTGCAGAAATTTAAAATTACTGTGGTTGGTATAGGTGTAAAGGATATCATCATGTATCCCAGCATCCTTAAAAAGTCAGTATATGACCATATAAAAACTGTGCTATTATTACTTCAACGTACTTTTCCTAACACCACTTCCTAAACTCAATTTTCCCTTGAATTGAGATGAAAGTACTTAATTTGGTACCTGGGAGTAGAGTTTTGGGGGCTTTTGTCACAGAGGCATGATTATAGCGTATCATCTGCTTTCCCCACTCAGGATTTTTCTTCCTTTATGCTCGACAAGGAGGGGTTTTGGGGACAATGAAGAAATCAAAGGGAACCCAATCCATTCTTTTGGGTCCATTTGCTCTGTGCTTCTATGTCTGTTTGGATATTGCTGCTATGCTCAGCACTCTACTTGTTCTGCCTGGCTACCAGAATAGAAGTGTGTTGGAAAAGGTAGCCATTTCCAGATATGCAGAGACTTCAGGAAAAAAAATCTGTGACAGTTTGTGAAGCATAGTCTTTGAGGCTAGCCAAAGGCAATGACTCTTAACACATTAGTTTGACTGGAATCTTAATATTCTTATTTTCTGCTGTCTACGTAACCACTAAAATCAGATCAAATATATTTAGTGCTTAAGCCTGTAGTGAAATTTTACAGTTTATATTTTATAGATGTAATCATTAAGACTGAATTAATTAGGTATCTTAAGTACATCTTAAAAATGCAGTAACTCAGAAATAACCTTGCATAGTACTCTGCCTCTGTAGGTAATGTTCCTCTTATTCTAAAGAATGTAGAATGTCATGCTTTACTTCAGTCTTCCCAGTCACTGAGTGTGAAATGTTTTATAGTACGTGCAGTGTTAGAAAAGTTAGACTTTAAAAAGTTTACATCTTCTACATTTACTTTCTGGTGCACTGTCACCATTGACACATACGTACTGCGCCAGTCCACTTGCCACTATCATGGAACTCATACTGTAGATGGGAAGCTTGAAAGGGTAATTTCTGCTCAGATTGTCTCTGTACAGTTTGATTTTGGAGGACTGCATATGAATAGAAGGACTATCTTCCCTTCTGTATAGACAAGAATCCCAAGTTTTCACTAAATTGACCATGTCCCAAACAGCTCAGCACACTTCTGTCACTTTGATGTGGTTTTCAATTTATGGACTCTTTTTAAATCTGACTCAATTTACACAGTCTCTGTGTAAGAGTAGAATAAAATTATCATGTATGTATAATGTATTAATTATGTCTTTTTCTATCCACATAGATAAACAAGGGATGGGAAGCTATCCTGTTGCAAAGCCATCTTTTAACTTGGCTGCAGTTGTTGCAGAAACAATTGGACTCGTTCAAGAAGAATCTGTAAGTAATGTTCCTGTATTTCTCAAAAAATAAATCTTATAAGCCAGTTATTGTGTAATGCGATGTTTGTCAAGCTATGTAACTGACCTTGTTGGGGAACTGCTGAGCTCCAAGAAGGTAAAAGTCACCCTAAGAAGAAAAGTAATTATTTTTTGACTATTTTCACTTTAAGCAAAAGCCTTCTGAATAATACATTTTTTTAAGGGTATGTCTACACTACTCGGCGGGCAGCGATCGATTCAGGAGGGATTGATTTATCGTGTCTAATCTAGACGTGAGAAATGGACCCCCGAGCCCTCTCCCGTTGACTCCTATACTCCAGCGCCGCAAGAGGCGCAGGCAGAGTCGACGGGGGAGTGGCAGCTGTCGACTCACTGTGGTGAAGACACCACGGTAAGTCGATCTAAGTACGTCTACTTCAGCTACGTTATTCACATAGCTGAAGTTACATAACTTAGATCGATCTCCACTCCCCCTCCCCCACCCCCAGTGTAGACCAGGGCTCAGTATTCTAAATACTGTTCTGTTTTTGCTTACTCCTGATGTAATGGCCTAGCAAGAAAGAGAAAAGAACAGGCTTCCTGTCCACAGGCTTTAAGTAGCTTTATAAAATGTATTATTTCCCCCCTACTTACAACTCTTCATTTGAATAAAACAATGAGTTAAGTCCACAGATCTGGCTAGCCTGTGCTCAGTGCAGAAACTGAGGTGATGGACTGGAGGAAGGGTGGTTCTAAGTCGCATTTATAGTTCCCCTGGTCTTCAGGGCTGTCTGGGGATTGAACCCAGCCCTCATTGTAACTTGAAGCTGCCACTAGAATAGTCCCTAAAGGACCCAACTGCCTGGGATCACCAGAGTACAGCATACTTTTTCCCACACAAAACTTGTGCTTTGGGGAGTAGGAGGAATTGTTGGCATAAAGGTGGCTAGGGTGGCTTCATGGCACCCCCAGAATTCAGCTACCTGTTCAGTTAGATTTCTGGCCTTGCATCATTGGAGCAGTCAAAGGGAGTGGAACAGGTGGCCTCAATCTGGCCAATAAATTCACCTTTTCTGATAAATAAACTTTTTAATTGTAGTAACTGTATAAATTATAGTGGAACAATTGAAATTCTCTGTTTTACTTCTTAAACCAAGTAGGAGCTTAACGGAAAAAATCATCCTAGAGATCTCTACACTCACTAGCATAAGGGTAACACTCATATGTAATGGAGACAGAACTTTCGGGAGCTGTTCCAAGACATTGGAACAAACTCCCACAGGAACAAAGGACAATCACAAACCACCTCATCTTCTGTTCCACTGTTTTCAATCTTCCCTACTCTGACAGACACATAGCAACATATACATTTCAAAACAAAAAAACCGAAACCCTACCAAAACCGTGCACTGCACATGCAATTCTTCTTTTTGGGGTGGGGTGGGGGTGGAGGGGAGAAGGGAGAATGAGCAGATGTTGTGTAGTTCTGTATGACATTAGTCACGTTCACTTAAAGAACTATTGGAAGGCATGTCTATACTGTAGTGTAAGCCCATACTCGGGCTTCTACCTAATGCCCCCTTCTGTCTGCACACAAATCTCTTGGACTCGGGCTTGCACCTAGGGTCCTAGGACCCCACAAGTTTGGAGGGGTCAAGCCAAGACCCAGGGTTCAAACCTGGATAAACACAGGCTCCCCTGGACTTGGGTCCTGAGAGTCTGCAAAAAGTATCCCACAATCCCTTGGGCTGACATTCTTTGAGAGAGAGGAAAATCGACTTGAGGGAAACAGGAGCAACCCCCTTGTTCTAGTACAGCAGCTCAGCAAGTTGGCGTTTAGCCCTTCTGTTTTATTCTGACCACCGAACTGCAAACACAACTTTGGAGAACCTTCTGCATTTGCAGTGGACGCTGACCAGGAGTAGTCCTTCGCAAAATGCACTGCTTCATGGTTGTGGGAGCACAGGCAGATTTTGGTTAATCTCTCCAGTGAGTCCAGCCAAACAGTGGATTTTAGTAAGAGTACAAGGAATGACCACGTATAACACCAAATAGCGAAGAAGCTGGCAGCGTTGGAAATTTACTGGACCAGTGATCAGTGCAGAGAGTGAATTAAGTGACTCAAGACTGAGTACCAGAAAAAATAGCAACAAGAGCTGCATGTCAGGCAACCCGCCAACAGTCATGCCTGTTTTATGATGAGTTTGATCAGATGCTATGTGCTGTGTTGAGCATGGAGCCAATGGTGGTGCATGATGACTTGGTCAGCCAAGATGGCAACCTGCGTGTCCCAGAGTCCAGCATGGAAACAAAATGAAGTCAGCAAAGTGACTGCTGCTGACACCAGTTCAGAGGAAGCTTTGCCACAGGAGCAGCTGCAGCTCATCTCGGGGCTGTACTCAGAAGTTTTTTTTGCCCCATAGAGGAACGGCCTGCCACGGAGCCTGGTAAGTTTCCAGCTCCATTTTAATGTTTATTAATATAGAAATGGGAGCGATTTCTATTCTATGAATGAATGCAAAAGTTAGTGCTAGCCCTGGGTAGCGGTGTGTATCCACTAATGGCAGATGGTATGCCAGCGCCTCGGTGTTCACCACCAAATGGAATTCAAAATTAAGACCATGAAATGCAAACAGTTAAAAACACATTTAAACGTGAGTTGTTTCTGGAAAGCCATACATTTTTGATAGCACATTCCTCTTGCTAAAAATAACAACTTTACATTGCCATCCCCATAAGTACACTGCTCTGTAACCACTCAACAGTGTAATGAGGCACTTGGAAACAGTGAACTGGGGGGATTATGAAAATGTGTTCCGTTTACAAATCTGGTCCATTTCAGTTACATGTAGTTCATGCAGTCCATAGGTGGCTAAATCATTTCTCCCAAATACAACTGGGGTTTTAAGTTTGGTCCAGAAATGTGCCGGGGATGTGGGAATGGCTGTGGAGTTCTGGGTATTTTCATGCAGTAATAACAGGCTCAGTCATTTGGATGCTTACACAGCATCTTGTTGATTCCCTCATGAATTCTGACCCAATCCCAGGTGCTGATAGCTGCAAACTTTTCCCATAGCAGGAACTCCAGATAGGTAGTCATGTTTTGGGGAAGGGCATATTTTCCAGAGCCATTTTGGTAGCTGACCATCCCACTCCACTCGTAGAGGCGCTGTTCAGTCGCTACTTTGCATATTTCATTGGCAGGCATTGCTGGTTTCCCATGGGCAGCTTGCAGTAACACCTCTTATTTGCCAGTTGGGGACCACAAGAACTGGTATGTCCTCCAAAATGTGGAATGCCTGAAATGATAGAGCAACCTTTTGTAGAACAGCCACTAACGTCCCTGTTGCCCTCCCACAGCCCAAGTTGTTCTGCAATTCTTGCGGGAGGGGGAGAAAGCAGCTGCGATTTTTAACTTGCCATTGTCTCTGTACTTATTACACTGCGATTAACCTGGCTGTGTCCAGGGAGCTTCTGTGGGCTGAAGCGTCCCCCTCACAATATATTGAAATTCAGTTTTTAAAAGTAACATTTTATATCCTTGAAATTCCGTAAGGATTTTTTCTGTGCTCCTGCACTGAGCTATTTGAGACAATAACCCTCTCTGTCTTGCCTTATTCCAGGCCCCTCAACTTCTACAGGCTAGTACTTCTACAGCGCAGAAGAAGCCTGTGTCAGGGTACCTTCATGGACCGTTCAGAAAGGAAGCATTTCTGTGATGAACTTATAGTTGTAGTTCTGGACAAGGCCAACAAGGAGCTCCGTTACCTAAGAGAGAGGGACTTATGGCTAGAGGAAAGGCGTGACGAGAGGCAAGCAGAAAGGTTCAGGCTGGCTGTACAGCTTGAGGACAGGGTTGCAGCACAGGAGCTGACATTTGCTTCCTAGTTCCTAAAAAAGAACAGCAGCTAAGGGAGGATGACAGAACTCAGCAGAAAGAACTATTTGAATGGCTGCTGTCACTAATGTCCGCATGAGTACTGGCTCCTGCTGCACCCGCATCATGGCTTGAGTCCCCTTTGCAGTACTCTGTGCTGCAGGCCAGGAGCAGCTTGGACAACTCTATGACTGGGTGGCCCATGCAGTAGGGCCCCATCAGTGGCTGGGCAGGGCAACAGTGCCCCAGTCAGTCCTCTGTACTGACATCCTCCCCCATGGATGCCTTTACTGCCCTCCCCAGTGTCTAGCGCTTGGCAAACGTGGGAAGGGAAAGGAGATTGGGGAGCTGGGGGACATGCAACAGTAGGGGGTTTCTGTCTTGTAGATGGTTTCACTGTTTGTTTGTAAGGTTCTGTTACTGGTGTTTTGGTGTGGTGCCCTGCCTGGCAATGTGTTAATGTTGTATTTTTCTAATAAATGTTTCCTGATAAAGCTTTTTATTTTAGTAAGAAATGTCTTTGCTATCACTGCATCACATCATATAATGTGTGTTTCAATAAAAAAGGTAAATAAATACATGATCAGAGATAATTGGGAATTGGTATACACCTCTACCTCGATACAACGCTGTCCTCGGGAGCCAAAAAATCTTACCGTGTTATAGGTGAAACCGTGTTATATTGAACTTGCTTTGATCCACCGGAGTGCGCGGCCCCGCCCCCCCCCCCCCCCCCCCAGAGCACTGCTTTACCACGTTCTATCCGAATTCGTGTTATATCGGGTCGCGTTACATCGAGGTAGAGGTGTATAAGTGCTATTTTTCAATACAGTTAGTTACATCAATACATACATCAGTCACTTCCTTACATCAGTGAATTAACCTTCCCTCATCTTCCATTCAATAAGCTTTCAGGTCATTCATAAGTACATTTCATGGCAATCAACGCCTCTCCCTTACTCCCCCCTACAAGAATATTCATAAAGGGACTATTCTCCCTCTTCATTGGCCCATGCAAGTCTGTAATGTGGGAGCACAAAGCATCCCTAACTTCTGTTGCCCATGTGCACCCAGATCCATCCTTGGTAGGTGCACTTTTCTGGCTGAGTATACCAGTTCAGGAGTCCATTCAAGGGGAAATGGCTCACCTTTGGCATCACAAAAATTGTGATGAACACAGCAAGCCACAGCATGAGCACAGCATTGATGACATTGGAATCCAAACGGGTCTGTAGACACCTCCCAATAGGATTTCTATCTGCCAAATGCACATTCAACAACCATTCTGCACCTGCTAAGAGTGTAATTAAACCTTTTGCCAGGGCCTCTGATATCAGGGTACAGTTAAGCCAAGGCCAACAGGGACATGTGGGGCCCCAAGAATGACAGTAACTCCATTTATGACAATGTCATTTGGTGGGAATAGTGTCATAGTCTGTCCATGAATGTAGGCTCCCCATCAGCAGAAAACCCTGGCATCATGATTTTTTCCAATGCAGCTCATGTTGATGTTCATAAATTGGCCACCGTGGTCCACAAGTGCTTGCATAACAACGGAGAAGTACCCTTTGAGGGGGGCAAAGTATGAGCACGTGCAGCCCATCAGTGGCCCCGGCACAGCTTGAAAACACCATTCTCTCAAAGCCAGCAGTTATTTCCAGAATATCTTTTATGCCCATCACTGTGGGGTATATCGCATGCCCGATTGCCTCAGAAACCTCTCCCACCACTTTATCCACAGTTGACTTTCCAACACCAAACTTGTTGGCAACAGACATATAGTATTCTGGGGTAGCCAGCTTCCAGATTATAGCAACTCGTTTCTGGACCAGTCTGGCTGCCCTCATGCATGTGTCTATATGGTGGAGAATCGGGGCAAGTTGCTCACAGAGCTCCAGAAATGGAGATTTCTTCATGCAAAAATTCTGGACCTGCTGCTGGTCATCCTAGATCTGCAAGACAATGGGATCCCAGCAGTTTGTGCTTGTGGCCCTGCTCCCAGAAGTCAGTCTGTGTAGAAGTTAGCAGCAGCTATACCAAGTGTCATGAGCAACATCAGCCAGTTCAAGTCTGCCATGTCTGTGTTCTCCTGCTCCATCATTAGCTCTGTCAGGTGCCTTCAGTGGGTCAGAAATGTCCACCAGCATCTCATGGAACCTCTGCCTGTTTCCTGTAACAGGAGTAAAAGTGCATGTGAGAGAAATTCTTCAAATGGCGCCTTGCTGCCTTTGGTTGCTGGGAGCATGCAGACCAAAATGAGAGGTCTTGGCAGATAAATGCTTGGCAGGATGTGTTGGTGGGCTGTTCAAACTTCCTGTAATGTGTAGGGTGGACAGTCAATGTTTCCTATGCTGTACCACAAAGAAAGGGCTAGAGCAATTACATTTCAGGGGAGTGCTAGGAAGTCTGGGATATGGTTGGTTAGACTTGGATCTGCATACTGCAGTGTGGATGCTAGAGCCCTGGTTTTGGGCCTAGGGTTGACAATCAGTGTAGATGCTCAAGTCCTGGGTCCACGACTCAAGTCCCACTAACCCTGGACTTGCATTGAAGTGTAGGCGTACCCTTGGATTCCACCATGGAGAGGATAGTAAAAGAATCTGTATAGAATTGTGTTTTTCTTAGGAGTACAAAATGAAACGAGTTCTTTACTGGTTTACATGCATGAAACATGGAAGCTAACTGTCTTGAAAAAAATTTTAAAGCGCTTTTTTTAGGGCTCATTTAAAAGCAGATTGTTACGGTAGTATAATAGCTGGCTGGTAAACTTCAGCTACTTATTCTCAAGACTTTCAAAATTGAACTATTTAGTTTGGGATTTTTGGTGTTCTAATTTTCAAGTCTAATGTTTATAATTTTTTAATTCTTTTCTATTATTTCATTCATTATTTTCACGGCATTCAAGGAGTCCCAGAGTGTACTGAATGCTCTTAGAAGTGACATTCCGATGACCCAGGTGCCTCAGAGCCCACAGCAGGAAGATTCCAGAAAACAGCTAGCTCATGAATCATCAAGAAATAATGACAACTTGGGGTGAGTTTCTTTTTAATTTATAGCAAATAAAAATTAATAGCGGTAAACTGGCTTATATCAAATCTTAGTTTTGATAGAATATGGTGTCTGTCTTTAAAGTTACGACTCTGCAAAACCCAGTAGTTTCATTTTATGTGGGCTTCATAGACCCGAACAGGTCAGTGTTCTAAAACCAAACAAAATTCCTTATGACTTGGAGAGATTTACAAAACCATTGATTTTTACTTCTTTCTTACCAAGATGACATCAAATGTTTGAGGGGGAAGTATCCCAGTGCAATGAATCCCCACTTCTGAGATTTCCTTAGCTATTGTGTAGTGCCTTCTGGGGCACCTTCAACCTCAGACTCTGGTAAGATAGTTGAGTGGCACCAGGAATTCACTTTTGCTGAAAAGAGACAGGCATGTGGGCCATTCCCCTTAATTTCTTCTCTAAGGTGGCATGGGTGGAAGTGACCCATTTTGTAAGTGAGCTGGCTGCCACCTGAAGATCCCAAGAGGGAACCATTGACTGCCCCACAGACATTATTGAGGAGGTTATAGGTCTAATGCTGTTGAAACAATCAGTTAAAACAGTAATATGGTTCATATAAGTACCTAGATAGGCCTCTCTCCCAGAGCGCCTCCACCTTCCATCCTTTGAATAGATTGAAAGCCAAGGCCTGTTGGGTGGAGAGATTTCTATGTCAGGTTGACTCCTCTTCCAGATTTGAGAGAACCCAGGGGAGGACTCAGGGTCACATTGAAACAGAAAACCAGATCTGTTTTTGCCTAGTTTTGATCCTCTGGTTTTAACTCTGATCATTGACCAGATCTCATATGCATACAAACAATGTTCATTTCTCATCTTTCCTTTTTATCCAATAAGAAATACAGCCAGGAATAGTGTTGTATTACAGCTTTCAGGGAAGTAACCCTTTACTAGTACTAACTACTAAAATTGTAGATAATACTGTACTAACAAACTAAAGCCATTACAACTTTTTAATTTTCTGTTCAGCTACTAGAATACATGCTGGTAAGTGTACATAATTTCCCCCTCAATTTGTACAGTTGCTGCCTGACAATTGCTGAATAATGCTCATATTTTAGGGGACTGAATTTTTAAAAAAATCATTTTTCCCAGTGGCACAAGGAATGTCTTTCATCTCTCAATATGTTCAGACTTTCAGATTCATCTCAGAACACTCTACCAGATGTAGACTGGGATTCTCAGGTAGCTTCTCCTGTTTTTGGAGCATCTAACAACATGAAGAACAGCCTGACTTCAAGTCTTTCCCCTTCTGTTTTAGAAACAGGACTGAAGTCCAATGCCAAAAAAGACTCCTTCAACAGTACTTTCAATTCTAGATCTCACAAAATTAGATCAAAATCTGAAGATGTTGCTCTTGTTGCACCACTTAATCTTGGGACTGAAGTAAACTCTGTTATCAGCCAGGCCTCAGCCAGTAGGCAGATGGTTGTGAAAAGGGATGTAAATGAATCCATAACTTGTATGGGCAACTCTTGCTCAGGTAAAGAGATGATCAAGAATGACTTCCTCCTTGCACCCCACAAACAAGTGGCAGACAGGTGTGCTAAAAGAAAAAAAACAGAAGATGAGCGTGTGACTAGCTGTGAAAAAACATCTTTCAACAAAGAAAACTCTTTCCCTTTTCGAGCAGACATTCAACCTGTTAATGGAGATCATATAATTGATAAGCCTCTGGACCTGTCTGATCGTTTTTCTGCTATTTGCTGTCAAGAAAAAAGCTCAAGAAGTGATGAGATCTGTAAAAATAGACTAAGACAGGTGACACTGCATGATGTTTTTTCACAGCTGGTAAAGCCCGTTCCAAAGGGTTCTTCATCCATCCAAAATACCAACAATGGAAACTATTTGTCAGGAAAAGAGTCACAAGAACATCCCTATGTACAGGAGATGATTCTCCAGTCATGTGGCAAAACATGCCCAGATAAAAAACCTTTGATGCAAATAAAAGAAGAAATCTCTGCTTTCAAAATCCCATCATTGCCAAACACAGTGGAGACGGAACTACTTTTTGATGACATGAAGGTATGTTGCTTCTCTGAGGGAAATGTGTATTTTATGTTTTTCCTTTCCAAATGTTGTGTTTAAAGCCTGAGAAACGTTAAAATTGTAGTATATTGTTAGGTTGCCAGTGGCCATGACCCAATTAGAAAGAAAACCAGGACAGGACATGGAGAATGTGAGCTGGCATCTGTGCTTCAACCAAACCCTTGTAGAATAACAAAAACTAAACCACTGCAAAATGAACAAGGTAACTTATTTTCTTTCTTCAGCCCATGCCTATAGTTTAAAGGAGTGGAATGTTCACATTTTCGTTCTTGTGCTCCTATTGTTGTTCTCTTCCTCTAATCCTGCTCCTAACTTCATATCCTTTGATATGCCACCTCTTATTCCTAGAATTTCCTCTACATTAACTATCCCCATCCTCATTTGCCTCAAATCATTTTTTAAAAACATACCTGTTTCATGAAGCTTTCATCAATAATGTCCCCTGTCATTCTGTGTTCACTAGACAGTATTTGTTCCTGGCTTTAGATTGTTAAGGGCAGGAAAGATAATTTTTTTTTTTATCTAGCTTACTTTACGTTGTAACTGCACATAGCACTTTGCTGCAGTATATGAATAAGATGTTGAAACAAAATAAGTTTGATGTTTTATTGTACATCAACTTTCTCATATATAGATAGACATTTAAAATTAATGATAGCTGGCTATAAGTCTGTCTGAATGTTTGTTTGCATTCAGCTCAGTGGTTTGAGCATTGGCCTGCTAAACCCAGGGTTGTGAGTTCAGTCCTTGAGGGGGCCACTTAGGGATCTGGGGCAAAATCAGTACTTGGTCCTGCTAGTGAAGGCAGGGGGCTGGACTCGATGACCTTTCAAGGTCCCTTCCAGTTCTAGGAGATAAGATATCTCCATTAATTTAATTTAATTTCTAAGAAAGTCCTGTTCTTTAGTAATGGAGAGCATTACTACCAAATACCCCTATTTGCAGGAATTATATTATATATTTTCACTTTTCTAATTAGAATGTCTGAATAACTCTTCATTCAGCAGCATTCTTTTGGAGCCAACTCTGAAACAAAAGAACTCAGACCACCAGTGTAGCTATTTGTTTAGTAGTATCTTTACTTTTATGGTCATCATCAGTATTGAATAGATAGGATGAGCTGACAGACCACGTGAAACTTTTTATTGTAATATTATTTAAGACCACCATATTTATATGTACTATACAAAAGAGAGAGTGCATCGTTACAGTAACAGTGTATATAGTGAATGTACAGAAGAATCTAAAGGATTATTTTAAAATAGCCAAACTAAATTATATCTGAACTAAATTATATCAAATTAGTGTACTTACTCTACACTATTTCAATCTTGTTATGAGAAAAATCAAGCCTAAAAGAAGAATGAATAGCTAAAAAGGAAATACACCTAAGGTTGGCATTATATGTCAGTAGTTTGATTCTGATTTGTCTTTTCTCTCTTGCTTCCTGTATCCCCACCTCTAAGATAAACCATCGTTAGAAAATATGCAGTGGAGTATAGATCCAGGAGCAGACCTTTCCCAGTACAAAATGGATATTACGGTTATTGACACCAAGGTAAGCAGAAATTTGAGTCACACCCTCATATCCCATAAAATAAATAATAAACTTAACTTTTTTTTAAAAAGAGTAAATTAGGCTAATTTGATAATAAGCTGCATATCTAAAACGTGGTTTAGAAAAAATTGAAAAATGCCAGAGTAGGCTTAAACATTACAAATACATTTTACTTATTCTTAGAACAAAACTTTGCAAAGCAGATCCTCAATTTATCTCCCAAAGCTTTTCATTATCCATTACAAAGATAGTGCCACATTCTTTTGAGTGCTTTCCCGGTAGCTGTGGAAAAGGGAACAGTCAATACTAAAATGTTTTGTAAAAAAATTAAAGAACGTTCTTAATTTCACAACTTGTCTTTTGTAAGTGTTCACTGTGAACTCTATTGTAAATAGTTGGAGACTTACAAGACTTGACTTTATTAACTTTATTTGGATCACTGACATTTAGTCAGTTAGGAAGCATGGCCTTGTTGAATGTTTTCCTGAATGGTAATTGTTTTTGTCATTCTTGCTTGTCTTAAAGGTTAATTTGTTTGCAAATGTATTGATTCTTCATGTAATTGCAGGAATTATTTCCATGAAATTTGACAGTTTGATGAATTGCTTTATATATCCATAAATAAATTTTCCTTTCATAAAACTTTACAGAAGGTACCTGTAGAATGTGATCTCAGTGACTAGTGATGTTCGCCAGATTACCCCAATTTCAAATCCAGTTGTATAACCTGGTATTAGCAACAAGTTTCTGTATCTCTGCCATGCAGATGTTACTCTCTGAAGACAACTGTGGAAAAACTTATTCGTAGATTCTTAGTTCTGGTAGTGGGGAACTTGTTAAATTTCTTTGGGAGACTTGTCTGAATTGTATCTTAAAGGAACTTCAGGTACCTGATATGAGACTGAAATATGTCAATTAGTTGTAACTTTTAAGTGTGATTACCATTATTATACTTCATTTATTCAGGAAAGCTCTCAATCAAGAGTAGGAGGAGAGACTGACATGGACTATACATACGTTAGTGAAAGCATGCTATTAAAAATGAAAACTCAAGAACAGAAAGGAGAAAGCAGTCCAAGTATGTATTTTTCTCCTCTTCATAAATTGATTGAAAATTGGCTGATGTTACAGTATAGTTTGTTTTGTAGCATTACTGTAGCATTGCAGTAAAGACTACAGGTTTATCGTGATGGCTTAATCCATTTCCTGTTGAAGTCAATAGAAGACTTTATATTGAGGGCAAAGACTTGGCTAGGGTTCATAGTTTATGGCTGAGATTGTGCTTCCTTTCTACACTTCTATAAACAAATTAAATATACCTCATATAGTACTTGTAGTCTAACCTGAAATAAACATGTTAAATATTTAAGTACTGTCATCACACACAAAAAATACCCCATTATTGACCCTATCAAACTTCCTTTATCTGTAGAAAGATCTCATTTTAATATACTAAATATATACAATTTGTGTGTGTGTGTGTGTGTGTGTGTGTGTGTGTGTGTGTGTGTGTGTGTGTGTGTGTGTGTGTGTGATTTATTTCATGTCATATGTAAATCAATTTGACTGTATTTAAAATACCTAAGACGGATGGAGGTGGATTGTCATTCACCAGTAAAGAAAGCAGATATTTGTGTTTGGATAATTCCACAATAGTAGCTATCAACAAAATACCTCTATTCATGCAGTGCTAAGGTTGAGGATTTATTATTGTGAAATCACTTTGCATATATACACTTATATCAATCAAGGTATCTTTCTGAAGTAGGAAAGCATAATCCATATTCAAAAGATGAAGAACAAGGCACACAAAAATTAAGTGAGTTGACCAAGCTGTTGTAGTGAGACAGTGACAGAGCTGGAAGTACAGTATAACCCTGTTCTTTTGATTAATGTTCCACCGAAAACGTATGTTTTGTTGAAAGACTGATTTGGATGTTTGTTCTGACCTTTTTTATAGAGGGAGAAAGAAAAATGAATGACAGCTTAGCAGAAATGTTTGATCGGACATCATATGAAGAATATAAATCTTGTCTAGAAGATGATAGTCCTTCAGCATGTGATGAAAAAGAAAATCCTCTTGAGGAAGAGGAAGAAAATGAGGACGTCTCATCAGCAAGCAAACTAACGAGTAAGTAGTATACTTGGTTTTTCCTTTAATTATAGTGTTAATACAGTAACTCCTCGCTTAACGTTGTAGTTATGTTCCTGAAAAATGCTACTTTAAGCGAAACGATGTTAAGCGAATCCAATTTCCCCATAAGAATTACTGCACTGTATCTATTGCCTCAAAGCTGATTGTGTATTTCATGAAGCTTGATCTCAGTACTGTCATTCAGCACATTAGAGGACAAATAGATAATTGTGAAATATTAAAATTGAGAAATCTGTATATGGTTTTGGTTCAGGTAGATAATGGTTAACTAAAATAATTTAATGCTAAATTTTTAAAATTATCACTGTTGCAATTTATTCAGTATATCTCGCTCAATCATTTTATGGTCATTCTGCCTAGGCAGTTCATTAACAGACTTATGGCATGTTTTTATTTATTTACAGAGCATGAGAATAAACAAGATAAAACCAAGCAGAAAGCTTTTGTGGAGCCATATTTTAAAAGTGATGAAAGGTAATGCAACATTTTTATTAATGTAAGAGGATTGGGTTTTCCCCTCTGAAGAGACATTATCCTTTCATAAAATAAAACTGCTAAATCATTCCATACAAAGAAGCTGAAGGTGTACAACTGGAAAATCTCTAAATGAATTCTGGTTATTATTACAAAGAAGGAAGATGAATCGGAAAAAGAAACGACAGAACATTGGAAGAGAGGAATGCTTGTCACTTTTTAATAAAGAGAAGGAAATGTTACTCTTTTACTAAAAGCATGCTTCTGTAATCTGTGATATTTTTCCAAAACACATAGTAGCTCAAGTTATGTATTATCATGTTTATTATGGTAGCGCCTAAGGGCCAGCTAAGAATGGGGCCCCATTATGCTAGGCACTATATAAATATATAGAGTAGTAGATGGTTCCTGCCCGAAAATGTTCACAATCTAAATGGACAAGACAGACACAGGGTGGGGGAAGAGATACAACATACAAAAAGAGTAAACAATGTGATGGTAGCAAACATCAGGTATGTTCCATGACTGGTGGTGGGGGAGTGGTACTTAGGAAGGGATCAGCTAAATGGAAAGAAAAGGGAAGGAGAGCAAGGGGGGACAGGGCAGGGGAGAAGGGAAGGAGTGAAGCTGTGGTGAAGAGACTGGAGGGTGGGTAGGGTTGGTGTAAACAGGCTATCTGCCCAAGGAAGAGAAAGCAGGGTGACCAGATGGACTGTCCCTATAAAATCGGGACAGTCCCAATTTTGGGGTCTTTTTCTTGTATAGGCTCCTATTACTCCCCACCCCCATCCCAATTTTTCATGCTTGCTGTCTGGTCACCCTAAGAGAAAGTCAGAGAACTTCCTACAGTTCTGAGTGGAATGTCCAAACCTGGAAAAAAGTCCCTACTTTGGCTGCTCCTATTTCTACTTCCTGGAGTCGCTGGCTAGCTTCTGTATGCAATTCTTCTTGAAGGCCAAAGAACATACAGATTTCTTATAAGTGAGGGTTTTTTCAGTGTCTCAATCTTTTTGTTTTGTATCAAGCTTTTTGAAATTCCTGTGGACATTAAATAAGGAACATTCAACAGACCACTGTATATCTTAGTGCTTTTGCCATTCATCTCCTGTTTTCATCATAACCTCTTAGTCTTCATTTCATAATACCATTAAGCACTCGATTTACCGGCTGGCTCACACATCTATTCTATACCCAGCCTGTTTTAACTTTGCAAAGGAAAGAGACTGACATTGTGTCTTGCTAAAAAGAAAATGCAAAGTTGAAAAATCCCATACAGTTGGAACAAACAGGTAGAAACATCATGGCACTCATGAAGCATTTACTAAAAAAAACCCCTAAAACCTTAAGTTGGGCAGGCGATAAGTTAATACAATTCAAGATTTTTAAGTAGAGATGAGATGTTCAGCAGTTCCTCTTTCACGGAGGAGCATAGATACATGTAAGACAACTTACTTTTAAAAACAAAAACAAAACAAAAAACACTGCAACTTCTTTTGGCTACAGATTATTCCTTTATATTCTGATGTTAAAGATAGCTTTTTATATGCCAGTTGTCAGGAAGCTGAGATTTTTTCAGATAATCTGTTAGCTTGTCCCTGTGAAATCCTATTATTTCCTTGCTGCTGTCTGCTTCATTGGGTTAATAAACACTTTAACTTACCAAAGAAATACATTATCAAGTGAAAACCTAGGCTATGTCTGCACTGTGCGACAGGGCAGACTATGGGAGGGTAAATCAGAGTGCACCAGAATGTTGCACTCTACTGCCCCATGTGGATGCTACTGACGTGAACTAAAAGGTGCCTGGTTTGCATTAACATAGTCCTGTTTGAAAGAGTTGAATGGGGGTAGTTAGAGCGCAGAATTTTGGTGCGCTCTGCAGTTAACAAACCCTGTAGTCTGCATTGCGGAGTAGTATGCCCCTAGTAACTTTTCTTTTTGCTTTTCAGAAAAAATGCTGTGTTAGGTTTTCCTCATGTTGAGGTTGTTCGGAAGAGAGAAGAGAGAAGAAAATTGCTGGGCCATACCTGTAAGGAATGTGAAATAGTAAGTAAAACTCTTAAGTTTTGGTCAGTCTTGCATTATTTTCACTTGCTTGGTACCAGAGGCCTGAAATGCTTCTCAAATTAAAAACATAGAAGCGTGAGTACTGGTAAATCAAGTGGCAAAGAAGTCAGTTGTACTAATGCTGTTGGCCACGGTAGAGATCCATAATAAAAATTAGGTACTGTAATAATGGAAAATAATTAGATAAAACAACATCCTGGAATGATAGCATTGGCATTTACTTATTTATTTTTCCTGTATCTACTAAAAGGAGTAGGCATTGCAAATCCTCCTGTCAATGAGGCCTCAATTAACAAAAATAAATCAACTACCCCAGGGATTCTCAAACTGGGGGTTGTGACCCCTCAGGGCGTTGCGAGGTTATTACTGGGGGGTCGCAAGCTGTCAGTCTCCAGCCCCAAACTCCACTTCATTTCCAGCATTTATAATAATGTTAAATACAAAAGATGTGTTTTTAATTTCTAAGGGGTGGGGGGGGGTCACACTCGGAGGCTTGCTGTGTGAAAGGGGTCACCAATACAAAAGTTTGAGAACCACTGAATGGTTGATCCACCAGTATCTCAGCAAGAGAGTGATAGCACTACTTCTGCTAAAGCTGAGATATCCAGAATTGGTTCCAAGATAGAATTGTAATGTTAAGCTGCACTTCATGGTATATTCTTCATGTTTTGTTTTTTCTTTCTGAATGTATATACAGGAACAAGTATTCAAATAAAATTGCACCGGCACATGCGTGTATCTGTACAAATGCGTGCAAAACTTGCCTGTCAAAATTGCAGATACCTTTTATAAACCAGATTGAAAAATTAGCCCACCGCAACTGCTTGTCGTCATTTTGAAAATAACATGATTTGTCAGTACCAACTGTTACAGTATAGTTTTGCACATTGACTGTCAGAGCAGCGGTCTGACTCTTAGTGATATCCGGTTCATATCTGCAGTCCCCAAAACTTATACGTGTAATGTTGTATAACTCACCAACATTTTAGACTAAGCAAAAAGTGTAATGTAAAGTATAATGTAAGGCAGTGGTCCCCAAACTGTGGGGCGTGCCGCCCCCCATCGGGGCACAGAGGAATGTTCAGGGGTTCGTGTGGCAGGGTCAGCCCCCAAGGGAGGCAAGGAGGAACGCCACACTTCCAGCCCCACTCTGCCCCAAGACCATCTCTGCCCCCAACCCTGTTCAGCCTCCAGTTTTGCTCTGCCTCCAGTCCCACTCTGCACCTTGATCTGCCCCCAGCCCAGCTCTGCCCTCATTCCCTCTCCACCTCCAGATCAGCTCTGCCTCTAGCCCCAGCTCCTTTGCTATCCCCAGTTCCACCTCCACCCCCGCCTTCAGCCCAAGCTCCGCTGCTGAGGAAACCTTGGCTGTGCAGTAATGGAAAGGGAGGAGGGGTGTGGACAGATTCCCTTAATGGTAAGAGGGGGCGGGGGGCAACTGGAAAAGTTTGCAAACCACTGATGTAAATGGTAGAGAAAAAAGTTGTAAAGATATTTTTACATTTATTTTTCTCCCTTTCAAGTAATTGAAATGCTTTCAGGCACATTATATATGTGTTACTCTTATTTTATATAATAGACTATACTTCATTTGGTCATTAATATACTTTTCAGTCTGCTAGAGATATTGAGCTACAATCTCATACTTCACAACATGTCTGAGGTGTGAATTAATGAGCTAATAAGAGTTCCTGCTGAGTTTTATTGCTTAATTTCCACTCTTATTTAGAACCAATATTTTTCTTAACATCCATTCTGTCCAACTGATAGCTAAATTTCTCCAACTGAATAATGTGGCTTATTAGTATGTTCTTGAACAAGTTCATGAAAAATCCCTTTGATAAAACCTTCACTAAAATGTGGTTTTAATGCAAATAGTCTTATTTACAGCTGACTGTAAAAGTAAATTCTCTATTCCAAAATATGTGAAATCTAAAGGGTTTGAATGAAAACAGAGCATTAAAAAAAAAAGCACCTCTATTCTGTTTCTTGTGCCAAGAGCCATGCATTAACAATTTTAATTTCCTGTCTCTGCATGCTACAAGACTTTTCCTCCCAACGAACCCAGTTCTCATTATATTTTGGCAAGTAACATCATGGAAACATTTGTAGACTTTATTTCGTAATGTACAAGCATTAGAATTCTGTTTTTATTCTAATTATTTTTGAGGAAAGATTTTTTTATTTTTTATTTTTTTTAGTGTAAACCATCCAAGATTGTACGGAATGCTTGGCAATAACATTGCACTAAAATTACTGGATTTGAAAAAATTCTTAACTGAAGCTACCACTTGGTTAATTTTCTGCATAGGTCTGTATACTTTGGTCCATTCACAGTTCCAAAAGAGAATCAGTATTGAAAATCATAGTCCTCATTAGATGAGAAGCCACTTCCATATCTGGTTCTGGCACCTAACACTACAATATATGTTAACATCAGATTTTGGCTCTCATTTTTACTCAGTATGTAGATATCTATAAGAGCTACTCCAACAAGACTGCTCCCAATCAGAATTTTTGCAAGTTAGTGGTAACTCCCTATTATATTTTTTCCTGATGATACTGCATTCTCAGTCATGATGACTTTATACACAATTTTTAATGAAAATACATATTTTGTGTTTGAAATGGCATCCTTAATAGGACACTGACTGCTTCTTTATACTTTTTTTTTTTTCTATCCTTTAGCTACACTGTCACTTTAGAAACTTCTGTCAATATTTTCTTCTTCTGTTTGCAAATATTCACCCCTGTCCCCAGTGTTCTAATGGAGCTAAAATTTAAAAGCCTTACTTTCTGGTTCTTGCAAAATGATGACAATTCAGTTTGTTACTGTTGATTATTTGTTTTTTAATTTCCCCAGAAAATAGTACTGTAGCTTTTAAATTGTTTTAATCCCAGTTCACTCCATTCCCCAGCAGTTCAGACAATTTAGTAGTTTAGGCCTAAAATTTGTTTACAACAAGCCTGATAGAGGAAAAATACAAGGTTTTTAATATACTGTTTAAAAATTCCTAATAAACTGTTTTAGGACAGTTTAGGATTTAGACCTATTTCTAATTATCCTTAAGTAATATTTAGCTATCATTAATCTGATTGGCTGATGTGGATTTTCTTTTTGAACAGATGTACGATATCTCTTATTAATTTAGTTGGTCTGCTTTTTAAAAAAAAAATTTATTCTGATATGTTTTCTAACATTGGCCACTGAAAGCTGACTGTACAAAATAATCATTACCTGTTTGCTGTTCTGCTTTTCATCAGCCTATCTATAATCTCAAACACATACTGCTAAACTTCTTTTGTGGATTTGTGTGGTGGGGAAGAAATTCTAATCTAACTTTCTAAGCATAGTACTGTTTCGAAGTATGTCAACGTGTTCTCCAAATGGAAATGAGCAATGTCTAATTTACATACAGTTATACAAGTTAACAAAACCAATTTTATAGCACATATAAGACATCTTGGCTGGATGGGAGGGGCAAACATCTTTGCATCAGTAGAGCGATTAAGACACGGGTAGATTCCTGATGTTTAAGTGCTTAGGATTTCTCTTGGCAGACTTTTTACCAAAACCTCTGTTCAAAGCAAAAAGTAATTTTAAATTAATCACGTCTGCAGATCTAGCTCTTCTGTTTAACCTGCAAATCAGGAGTCTTGCAGGATAGAAAGGGGAAACTCTGGCCATCTTGGTACAGCCTATTAAAGAACTGAATCTCTTTAAGACCTCTTGCTTCTTTGATGACCCAGAAAGCCTGCATGCTACCAGACGATGAGAATCATGTACTAACTATGACATTTAGAATTGATTTTGTTTTGCTGTCAGATCGATGCTGGATAACACCAACTCAGCCTTTTATATCTTCTATAATAGTTTATATTAAAGTACATCAGTATCAGGCAGGCCTGCACTTATCCCATACTACAGAAACAGTACAATCAAATCAATCCTCTCTTCATCTTACTGATGTCGTCTCTCATTAATAGCCCTCTCGCAGTGCTTTGGTTGTTTTGCTGTCCACACCATTATCGCTACTGACATCCTTTCTTTTTTGGTTTTTGACTGGTTTATGTTTCCCCACCAAATATTGAGAGAATTAGTTTGCTAGTATTCTTTAACATTCCCAGTAGGCAGGCCTTGTGTGGCATCTTACTAGCACTAGATGGAGATGGGAAACAAAACAAAACTTTGAGGCATCCCATTAATAAAAGCAATCCTGTACTGGATGAGCATTCCATTTCTTTCCTGTCTCTTACTCCAGATTACTTTCTGCCTGGCTGGACTAAGATTTTAACTTGATTTTCTCTCTTCTGGTCATACCATTGTAGTATTTTGGCAAGATTACTTACTCTTTTGATGAGCTCCAACTATAAAAGTTTGGATAGCACAAGACTGTTGGATTGCTAATTGAATTAAATCATATATTCAAGCTTTGGAAAGACAGTGCTGGATGCATAAATACTGCAGTACTTTATAATGTCTAAATTACAGACTGGCATTAGCAGGAGCTTTTGGCCAGAAGCATGGTCTATAATGCTAGAAGAAGGATGAAAATTATTCCCTTTCATGCTGCACATTGGAACCACTCTAATAAATGACTGAACCATGTAAACCAGACTCTTTTAAAAAAGTTATTTTTAACTATTGTATTACTCAGGGTGTACTGGAATATATTGTGTTCTTTCTGAAGTCAGTGACATTGCAGTAGTGTTAGTGAAGGCAGAATTTGGTTCAATGTATGTAGGGCAGATTTTCACCCTGATCTAATTCTTTTGAGTTGTTAAGGTAGCACAAACGGAATAGAGAGCCATAATTCTCCTGCATGGGATTCTCCCTGTGAGTGGGGAGTTTCCAGCTGACCTAGAACTAACTGCTATGCCTCTCTCCCTGCAGCCCATAGAACAGTTGTTGGGGAGGGGAGAAGAGGAAACCAGATCACTATGTACTCCAGATAGTTCATCAGGGATCATAGTTGGTGGGCATAGGTTAGACCATCTTCTTAGCTGCTCTAATTTGTGCCTTGTGTTTGGCTAGTAAATCAGGGACCCCTATGGCTTTCCCCCTTCTGTGTTGTAACAACCATTAGCTAGATACAGCAGAGAATCTGGCCCATGGACTATTTGTGTTTCATTAATACCTGAAAACGCAATAATTTTAATCTGAATATTACTACTTTTATTGGTTAACTTTGATTCTTCTGTTGGTCTCTGTCTGTATTCCAATCTGTTTTAAGCCCCAATTCTGCAGAGACTTATGTACATGCTTAATTTTACACATGAGTAGTTAAAAGTGTGAGAGTTTCTATATTGTTAGTTTTATACACTGTAATATGAAACAAAACAAACACAGTTGCTTGTTTAGGGTGCATTTTTAAAGTTATAGTAATGAGGATGAAATATGTAATAAGTCAAGTTTAAGAAACTAACACTTGAGGTCAGGGACATGCAAACCTAAATCTGTAATTTTGGCCAGTCTCACCAATGTGTATGTATTTAAGCACAATAATCAGTAGTGATAGTGTGATACAAGTAATGTAATTACTGCTTATATATCATTGTTCATTTTTATGACTTATTACATATTTTCCAATTTCTGTTTTTAGTATTATGCAGATATTCCAGAAGGGGAGAGAGAAAAGAAGCTAGCTGCTTGTTCAAGACATAGATTCCGCTACATTCCTCCTAGTACACCAGAAAACTTCTGGGAGGTTGGATTTCCTTCCACTCAAACTTGTGTGGAAAGAGGTGAGTATATAAAATTGTTATTGGAAAGTTTGTATGTTTTTGTTTTTAAACTTGATACTGAGAAAACTGAGGTATTAAAAAAACACTAAGATGCTCATTTCATAATGAAAGATTACCTACACAGCTCTGTCAAATTCCATTTGACCACCTTCTACTAAGGTCCAGAGTAAATGTTGCCATTTGTTCAATGACTTCTGGGATATTGGGAATGTGAAGAGTATTCCTAAGAACTGGGATAGAGTGAGAGGCTATTGGAAAAATTCCCACAGAACTAAATTAAGACAATATTTATTTCTAACCTAGAGCTAGACTTGAACTAAATTTTCAGAGGTGAAAATCTGGTTCATTGTGTTACTTAAGGCCTCAAATAACAAGATGAATTGATATGTCTTCATAGCTCTCTTAGGTACCACAGTGAATGGGGATGTATGATAAAATGGCTGCATTGTCAACAGTTATCTGTGGTTGCCTTCTGAACATTGTGGTTTGTTCTTTCTTATGCATATATTCTGGTTTATTGCAAAAACACAAACTGCTCTTAAGACTTTTCTTTACACAGATTATTCTTTCTTTGTATAAATAGTTTTAAAGAAGCCATTGTAGGTTGGCACAATAATGAGTTACTTAACACATGGGTCTACTGTTTGGATTAAAAATGTGTGGATTTTTTTATTATGCTGTTCTAGAGTAATGGTGCTTCAAAATATTTCATGTTTCAAATGCTCTAGCCTTAAAACCAGATTTTGCAGGCAGCTTGCCTTTAGAGTGGATCCAACTACTTAGATATTTTGAGTGGAAAACAATGAAGTAGTTGAAAGACTTGTTTGACAAGTTTGTGTGCTAGAGTTTTCACTTTGATTATACCAAACAATCCCACCATTCCTTGAATGGGGTAATGGCTTTAAAAATGTACATTTTGAAAGGAGCTGCATCTATATCTTTAAAGGGACTGAAATTCCGAATTAAGAGCCCCATGCATTTCTGAACTCTTTATTATCTAATTACAACAGTACATATACATTCTAAATTTTAATAAATTATAACATAATTATAGAGGTGTGCAGAGTTATCTGTTCTCCAAGGTTTTAAGGTGGATTGCAGGAAAACTTGGCCAGGGATAATTGGTTAAATCCCCATGTTTTCCAAGTAGAATGTTAGGCAACATATATTATGCATACTGAACATAACATTAATATGTCTTACACATTATATCATGTATGAACATTGGGTAGTTCATGCTAAGCTATACCAATGTCAATTGTATTATGCTTTTCCTAGAGTTCTGTTCACTCATACAAAAGTATATCCCATAACACTTTACAACAGCACAACTCTGCTCTTGGCACAGGCAAATACAAAACCTGTCAGAGAAAAGATGTGTATATAGAGTGTGTTCTGATGCAGTTGGTAGGCCATGGAGGCACCTCCTGGTATCTGGAATGTCATATCCAATGCAAAGATAAGGAAGGTAGAGGACAATACAGAAAAACAAGACAAAAAACTGGTACAGACTGGTGGGTTGAATCTTGGATGATGTACAGAGAAACAACTGTAGTATAAATATAGGTAGTCGAAAATGCATACATTTGAAGAAGACCTTCTGTGTAAGGTGAACGCTGCAAGACTGATTGTCAGTATGTATGTCTCCTTTTCGTATTGTATTACTCTGTCTTTGACTAATTAACTGACTAAGCTTTGCTTGAATATTTTCAACATTAAACCACAAGTGTAATTAAGTGACTGGCTATACCTCGTCAAAAAGTGCTATGGGATCTTCAGCCCACTCTTAGAAGAGATGGAGTTTTGATCAATGTTCCTCCTAATTTTTTACATCCATGTGCGGAATGAATTTTGTTATGTGCACTAATATGGAGGTGAATGGGGGGGCGGGGGGGAAGAGTTTGGAGTGTGGGAGGGCGCTCAGGACTGGGGCATAGGGTTGGTATGCGGGGGGTGAGGGATCCGGCTGGGGGGGTGGGCTCTGGGGTGCAGCTGGGGATGAGGAGTTTGGGGTGTGGAAGGGGGCTCTGGGCTAGGGCAGAGGATGAGGGGGTGAGGGCTCCGGCTGGGGATGCAGGCTCTGGGGTGGGGCCGGGGATGAGGGGTTTGGGGTGCAGACTGCCCCAGGGCTGTGACGGGGAGAGAGGACTCCCCCCAGCCCTCTCTCACTGCAGCAGCCTGGGGCCGGGGGAGAGGCGCCTCTCCCTGCCTGCACGGCCCTTGATAGCCTGCTGCATGGCCGCACAGCTTGGAGGGAATTTAGGTTCTTCTTCGAGTGCTTGCTCATATCCATTCCATTAGGTGTGTGCGCGCCGCGTGCACGATCGTCGGAAGATTTTTACCCTAGCAACACCGGCGGGTCGGCTGTGGAGCCCCCTAGAGTGGCGCCTTCATGGCGCTGAATATATACCCCAGCCGACCCGGCGCCCCCTCAGTTCCTTCTTACCGCCCCTGACGGTCGTTGGAACTGTGGAGCGCTGCTTAGCTGTTCTCCACTTTCCCTAGCTTATCTTGTTGTATCATAGTTGTAGTTATAGTTATAGTCCTAGAGTTTGTTGTAAATTAGTTAAGTAGTTTTAAAGTTGTTCTAAGTAGTCCAGGGGATTAAGGGGGTCGTCTCCCCCCTTTCTCCCCCGGCCGCGGGGCCGGGCTCATGCCCAACGCTCCCGGCTTCAAGCTGTGCGCCTCCTGCGCTAAACCTATGCCCACGAGCGACCCGCACGACTCCTGTCTGAAGTGCCTGGGAGAGTCACACCAGACAGACAAGTGTAAAATCTGTAAGGCCTTCCGTCCGAGGACCAAGAAGGAGCGGGACTTTCGGCTCAGGCAACTTTTGATGGAGGCGGCTCTTAGCCCGGACACTCCTTCCACGAGCAAGGCCCCGGCACCTAGCACCTCGGTGCGCAGTGCCCCGGCGGCACCGGCTGCGACGACCACGCGAGTGGCGTCAGACAAGCCTCCCCGGCACCGGACCTCGTCGGCACCGCAGACACAGCAAGTGCCTCGGCGCCGGTCCTTATCCCCAGGGCATAAAAAAGCCCATAAGACGGGGACATCTGTGCCGAAGACGCCAGCTCCCCCAGTGCCGGGGGTAGAGCCGCGTCCGCCAGTGGAGCAACGAAAACAGGTGCCTCCGGCACCGTCGACTCCGGCGCCGAGGCCGTTGAGTCCGGTGCAAATAGCGTCTCCCCCCAGGCCGGCGGTGATACAGTGCCTCCCGTCGACTCCAGAGACCTTCGCGGCGGCGAGAGACTTAATAGCTCTCACGGAGCCGGCACCGCCTCAACCACCCGCACCGACTGCACCGCTGACTCGCACGGTCCAGTCGAGGGGGAAACCTGCCTTAATGCGCCCGCCATCACAAGGGCTGGAACCTCGGCACCGATCCAGGTCCCGAAGCAGGTCCCCACGCCGCTCGCAGTCCCGGCACCGAATACCGTCTCGGCACCGGTCGTACTCGCGGCCAAGATCTTCTTCGCGGCACCGCTCTTCGTCTCGGCACCGATATGATCGTCGGCACCGATCAACGTCGAGACGTAGCTCTCGGCACCGCTACGGTCGACGCTCGACGTCGAGGGGTCGCTCCCGGCACCGGGCATACTCCAGGTCCTCGTCGAGGTCCAGATCCGACTCCCGGCACCGACGAGGTCATCGGCACCGGTCGCGGTCCCGGCACCGATCGCCGGCACCGCGCAGAGATAGGTCATCTCCGGACCGGCACCGTGCGGCACCGCAGCCCACCGGGATGGTTTCATCTCTCTCGGCACTGCCATGGCCGTCAAGATCGGTGTCTCGTTCCTCGGAGGACCTGTCGAGATCGGCATACCCCCCTCAAGGGCACGCCGAGGAACAAAATTTCGGCCACTGGCAAGAGATGGCAGAGGACCACTCTCATGGACCATCTCACTGGTCGTTTTGGACCCCGTGGGCGTACCACCAAGAGCAAGGGGCTCCAATACCATCGACCTCTCGCTCGGGTCACTCCGTCAGAAGGGCCCCAGAATCCACCATCTCTCGGCCTCCGCCAGGAGGCATGGAGGCTTCGGTGTCCACGCCACCCGACACCAGGGACCCAAGTGCAGGTGATGCCCCGGCCCAAGAGCAAGGGGATCAGGACCCCCCCTTGGATCCGGTACCACCGGAGGCATCCTCTTCCTCCTCTCCGGACGAGGCAGTGGCGGGCACTTCATGTACGGGTCCCCCTCCGATAGATCTTCGGGCTCACCAGGATCTCCTGCGTAGGATGGCCCGTAATATGGACCTGCAGGCGGAGGAGATAGTGGAGGTGCACGACCCGATCGTGAACATCCTTGGAGCAGATGCCCCATCGAGGGTGGCGTTACCTCTGATCCGCACGATACAATCGAATGCGGATACGATATGGCAAACTCCTGCCTCCATTCCACCCACAGCGAGAGGGGTGGAAAGAAAATACTTTGTCCCCTCTAAGAACTATGGGTACTTGTATACCCACCCCCAACAGTGTTCACTGGTGGTGGAATCAGTGAATGCACGAGAGCGCCACGGCCAGCAGGCTGCAGCGCCTAAATCAAAAGAGGCTAAGCGGCTCGATCTGTTTGGCCGTAAGGTTTACTCAGCCGGAGGGCTACAACTTAGAGCGGCGAACCAACAGGCGCTACTGAGCCGCTACAATTTCAACTCCTGGAACTCTATGGGGAAGTTTAAGGAGTTGATTCCCCAAGAGTCCAGGGAAGAGTTTGGAGCCATGGTAGAGGAGGGTAAGAAGGTGGCTCGGACCTCCTTGCAGGCCTCCTTGGACATTGCAGACTCAGCTGCGAGAACCCTGGCTTCGGGTATCGCTATGCGTAGGATCTCCTGGCTTCAGGTTTCGGGTTTGCCTCCGGAGCTGCAGCAAACCCTACAAGATCTGCCTTTTGAGGGTCATGGATTGTTCTCAGATAAGACGGACTCTCGCCTGCAGAGCCTCAAGGACTCGAGAACAATCATGCGCTCCCTCGGGATGCATGTTGTGGGCCCTCAGCGCAGGCCATTTAGGCCGCAGCCTCAGCGCTTCTACCCCCCCCCGCCTCGTCAGAGACAGGACTCGGCCCGGAGGCGAGGGCGAGGTGGTAGAAGAAGGTGGACCGGCCCTCAACCCGGCCAGAACCAGGGGCCACCTAGACCACCTTCAGGCCCCAGGCAGAACTTTTGAAGGTGCGGTCGAGGACGGCGCCCCAGTCATCCCCCAGGATCCAGCCCCCTCCTTTCGGGATCGCCTCTCCCACTTCCACCGTGCTTGGTCCCTTATAACTTCGGACCGTTGGGTCCTCCGCACGGTGGAGAGGGGATACGCTATCCAGTTTTCTTCATTTCCCCCCTCCTCCCCCCCTTCCCCGTCCCTCTTCAGGGACCCTTCTCACGAGCAACTTCTTATACAGGAAGTCTCTACGCTCCTCGCCATGGGGGCCATAGAGGAGGTTCCGGTGGATTTAAGGGGCAGGGGATTCTATTCCCGTTACTTCCTCATCCCCAAGTCCAAAGGAGGTCTGCGACCCATCTTGGACTTGCGCGGACTCAACAAATTCGTAGTAAAGTTGAAGTTCCGCATGGTCTCTCTGGGGGCCATTATCCCTTCCCTCGATCCTGGAGACTGGTTTGCCGCCCTCGACATGAAAGACGCATACTTTCACATTGCTATTTACCCGCCTCACAGACGCTTCCTCCGATTCGTGGTAAACAGGGTGCACTACCAATTTGCAGTCCTTCCCTTCGGCCTATCCTCGGCCCCACGGGTGTTCACGAAATGTATGGCTGTCGTGGCAGCGTACCTTCGTCGGCAAGGGATACAGGTGTTCCCGTACCTAGACGACTGGCTGGTACGCGGTCGCACCAAGGAACAAGTTCGCGATCACGTCCACATAATAGTGCGCACATTCAACAAGTTGGGTATCCTACTCAACAAGGAAAAATCCACTCTAGAACCTACCCAGAGAATAGAATTCATCGGTGCGGTTCTAGACTCCAGACGCGCACAAGCCATCCTGCCAGACAATCGCTTTTGCACCATCACGAGCCTCATCCAAGGACTCAAGGCCTTCCCAACTACCACGGTGAGGTCGTGCCTTACCCTCCTGGGTCACATGGCTTCCTGCACGTACGTAACCAGGCATGCCAGACTTCGGCTTCGCCCACTCCAGACCTGGGTGTCATCAATATACCGCCCACATCGGGACAGCCTGAATATGGTGGTCACAATCCCGAACTCGGTCCTGACCTCCCTCACATGGTGGCTAGATCACAGTGTAGTTTGCGAGGGGATGCCGTTTCACGCCCCACAACCCTCTCTGCACCTGGTCACAGACGCTTCATCTCTGGGTTGGGGCGCCCATCTCAACGAGCAACATACCCAGGGCCTGTGGACGGCACCTCAGCTAGCCCTACACATCAATGTTCGGGAACTGATGGCGGTGCGCCTGGCGTGCCAGGCATTTCTCAATCTCCTACGGGGCCGCTGTGTGTTAGTTCTCACCGACAACACCACGGCCATGTTTTACATCAACAAGCAAGGAGGAGCACGTTCGTCAATTCTATGCCAAGAGGCCATTCGCCTGTGGGACTTCTGCATTGCCCACTCAATCCATCTCACGGCATCGTTCCTCCCTGGAGTCCAGAACACTTTAGCGGACCGACTCAGCAGGTCCTTTCAAACGCACGAGTGGTCTATCCGTCCGGACATCATACATTCCGTCTTCCAGAAGTGGGGGTTTCCCCAGATAGACCTGTTTGCATCTCGAGACAACAGGAAGTGCCACGTGTTCTGCTCCCTGCAAGGTCGAGCCCCGGGCTCCCTCTCGGACGCGTTTCTCCTTCCCTGGAAGGACCACCTGTTTTATGCCTTCCCTCCGTTTCCTCTGGTCCACAAGGTACTGCTCAAATTGCGCAGAGACCAGGCACAGGTAATTCTGGTCGCTCCAGCGTGGCCGAGACAACATTGGTACACCACGCTGTTGGAACTCTCGGTTCAGACACCGATCCCGCTTCCGTTGTATCCGGATCTCATCACGCAGAACCACGGCCGGCTGCGTCACCCCGACCTGCAATCACTCCACCTCACGGCGTGGCTGCTCCATGGTTCACCCAGGCAGAGCAACAGTGTTCACACTCTGTCCAACAGATTCTGCTGAGCAGTAGGAAGCCCTCAACACGGACCACATACTTGGCCAAGTGGAAGCGGTTCTCCTGTTGGTGCGAACAACGAGCCACGTCCCCATTGCACGCACCTATTCCTCTTATTTTGGAATATCTCCTCTCCCTAAAACAGCAGGGGTTGGCGATATCTTCAATTAGAGTTCACCTGGCCGCTATATCGGCCTTCCATCCAGGGGAACTCGCGTCTTCGGTATTCTCTAACCCGATGGTCGTTAGATTCCTCAAGGGCTTAGACCGGATGTACCCACAACAACGTCAGCCCGTTCCGACGTGGGACCTCAACCTGGTTCTCTCCAAGCTCACAGGTCCTCCATTCGAGCCACTGGCCACCTGTTCACTTCTGTACCTATCCTGGAAGACAGCCTTCCTCGTAGCCATCACCTCAGCAAGGCGCGTTTCTGAACTCAGGGCGCTTACATCCGAGCCCCCTTACACAGTTTTCCATAAGGATAAAGTGCAGCTTCGTCCACATCCTGCCTTTCTCCCTAAGGTGGTTTCTCCATTTCATATCAACCAGGATATATTTCTCCCGGTCTTTCACCCTAAACCACATGCTTCTCGCCAGGATCAGCGTTTGCATTCTCTGGACGTACGCAGGGCCCTGGCCTTCTATATTGACCGCACAAGGCCCTTTAGAAAGACGACGCAACTCTTCGTTGCAGTGGCCGACCGAATGAAAGGCTCACCGGTCTCATCACAACGCCTATCCTCCTGGATTACGTCTTGCATCCGGACTTGCTACGACCTGGCAGGTGTCTCAGCACCCCACCTCACCGCTCACTCCACGAGGGCCCACGCTTCCTCGGCGGCTTTCCTGGCGCAAGTTCCGATCCAGGACATTTGTAGAGCTGCGGTTTGGTCGTCAGTCCACACGTTTACAGAACACTATGCACTAGTGCAGCAGTCCAGGGACGATGCTGCCTTTGGTTCAGCGGTTTTGCACACAGCAATGTCTCACTCCGACCCCACCACCTAAGTCGGGCTTGGGAGTCACCTAATGGAATGGATATGAGCAAGCACTCGAAGAAGAAAAGACGGTTACTCACCGTTGTAACTGTTGTTCTTCGAGATGTGTTGCTCATATCCATTCCAAACCCGCCCTCCGTCCCCACTGTCGGAGTAGCCGGCAAGAAGGAACTGAGGGGGCGCCGGGTCGGCTGGGGTATATATTCAGCGCCATGAAGGCGCCACTCTAGGGGGCTCCACAGCCGACCCGCCGGTGTTGCTAGGGTAAAAATCTTCCGACGATCGTGCACGCGGCGCGCACACACCTAATGGAATGGATATGAGCAACACATCTCGAAGAACAACAGTTACAACGGTGAGTAACCGTCTTTTTTGATGTGTAAGGTCTTATGCAATAAACTGTCAAACAATGAACAGCAGTGCTAATTAAGCTACTTAAAAAGGATAAAGGGCTAAGTCAGTCTTACTGAAATTTGAACCTGTTGTTGTAAGGAATTTCAAACTTTTTGGGCTCAGACCATTGATCCTATTAGTAATCATAAGTCACTGCTGCGTTCCCTAAATGGAACACTATATATAATGTGATATTTGGAATTGTTGTTCAAAAACAGAATGTCCTTATTTAAATGAGTGGTACGTTATGGCTAGTCCTTGGCAGTCCCTTGAAGTGATTTTGTATATTTTAATTGTGGGTCACACAAAGCATTTCACCAGTTGCAAAGAAGGAATCTACCAGTAAACTTGATTTTAATGAATTTAGTACTTGTGAACAGAGCAAAGTTGACAAATATGAAGGCTGAAGTCCTGTACTTATCTTAAAAAAAAGGCTGTTGTCTCTGCTTATTTTTGTGGAGGCCTGTGTTCTGTTAAGTATGATACATGTGTCCAGAGAAGTTGTATTGAGTGCATTTGATAAATTAGAATGTGGCAAATATTTTCAGGAACAGATTTCTTGTGTTAAATAAGACATAAATTTTACAGTATTTCTATATATCTTACAGAAATAACTTATTAAAATAAAATATAAAAGCTTCTATTAGGGAGGACAGTGAAACGTGTAATGAGTTGCAAAATAGTTGAACATTTGATAGCCTGATTTCTCGGTAGACCTTCAGTATATTCAATCCATATTAGCTGTTAGGAAACTACTGTAAATCAATAACTAAATGTTTAATTTTTTAATAGATAATGTTTTTCATTGGCTGAGGGCATTCTAAAAGATCCCTGGCAGGGTCAGACTAGTTTCCAAAAATGAAAAATACTTTAAACAAAAATCTTTGTGGTAGGCAAAACTTAGTGGTCTGTTAAATGCATTTTACTTTGCTTTCATACTATACCATTTCTCAACCAGATTGTTTTGAAATCTTTACCCTGATTTTATTTTTATTCTTTTAAGGCTATATTAAAGAGGATCTTGCACCCTATCACCGTCCAAAAAGAAGGCAGCCTTACAATGTGATGTTTTCTCCAAAAGGCAAAGAACAGAAGACATAAATGATGGGGAAACAAAGCACATAAATGTGGGGAAATGGTTTCCTGTCATTAGATATTTATAGGTAATATAAACTTGAAATAAAAATAAAAATACTGTGGATTTTTCCAAAAAGATAAATCATTTCATTAGATATGTAAATCATTTCCCTCTTAGAAAGCTCATTTGAAAATCTGAAGTATGTATCAGGAAACGCTACTATTTAATGTATGTTTGTTTCATTTTGTGTTAATGTTTTGTCTTGATTTTGCACCTTTAAGACAGTGGGTCTGCTCCTGTTTCCTCCCATTGAAGTCAATGGCTAAATGCCCATTGGACCATATCCAAACTTTTAAGTAAGGTGGGTGTGACTTCTTTGATCTCAGTGGAGTTCTACCTGCTCATTCTAAGTCTAAATGTTGCTTATAAATTTCAGTGGGAGCAGGACTGGACCTGGTGGGGTGCTTCCATTTTGCACTGGATAACTTAAAGGATTTATCACCTTCCCTTTTTTGTAATAATTGTGATATATCTGATTGCAATAAACAAAGTAGTATTTATTAATGATTTCACCACCTCAAAACTTTCTCCAGCAGAGTTCCCCAATCATAATTTCTTGTTCCACTGATGCATACCAAAATGGTACTTACATCCTCACAATTTCAGTGGTTTAAGTTGGAATCTTAAAATTTTTTGCTCCAGCTTATCATATATGGCTGTCTTTTTAAATTTTAATTCAGTATCATCTGTATACCTTTCCTTCATAGTACCCAAAGTTACAGTGTCTCACCTATCGCTAGGAATGTCTGAATTGAGGGAAGAGCATCAATACCATTTGAAATGTATTGTGCCCAGACTCCTAAAGATCTTCAACACTATCCACTAGACTGAGTGGTCTCTTAGGACATGTATTCTAATGTAGTCTTGTAAATTTCTGTGTTGCACAACAAGGTGCACAAGTTGATACCTCACTATATAGTCCAACTGTCTCAGTACTACACTAAATTAAAAGGTGGAATGTAGTATTGTGAAACATCGTTAAGATGACAGAGCTGCAATATTTAAACCTCAGCGGAATGTGTGTACAGTGCCAAAGTGAGAGATTTTTCTCGTTTAAAAATACTTCCTATATACAGCACTATAAGGGAATATTCCTTCCACTCAAAAAGACTTTTATCCAACTTGTGTGAATAACAAAAGCAAAAGAATATAAAGCAAATGGTATTTTTTACACAATTACTAAAACAGCTTTTATTTATGGCCACTAATCACAACCATCTTTATCAATTGAAAAGCTATTTTGCGTGTACTATGTTATGCCTGGGACATGTCACTTACCTCCATTTTACAGAAGAAAGTTAATACCTACCTCAGAGCAGTGTTGTGAAGACATTTTTTTTAATGTTGGCAAAATGCTTTCAGATCCTTGCATCAGAAGCTGTAAGTGTGGAGTATGTTTCTAATTGGTTTCAGAAGGGCTCTTGGATGGTTAGAGACGACATTATTAGACACCCATTATAGTAGGCACTGTACGTATAGATAGGAAGACCCCATCCCTGCCCTGGAAATCTTGCGGTATAAATAACTTGAAATACCCAGACAACTGTAAAAACACATGTTTATAAAAATTTAAGAGACAAACTGTTGTGCTAGAGTTATTGGGCCCAAATCTCATATATACTAATTCTTTACACTTACCTGGCAGTGTAAAAGGGGCCTTTAGTGTAAAAAAAATCAGGCTCATTTTCTGAAACATTTAAAAATTATTGCACTCTAACAAAGTTTTACTTTCTCAGTATTTGCAGATATATAATAAAATCTTAATATGCAGTGCTTTAATTTGTTATTTGGTTGCCATAATGGGTATGCTTTAGTTTCTCTTATTTTCATCAAAATTTGGGGCGTGCTATACTTGCTTTAAATCCTGCAATTTAAGTACTATTGCCTACATCTATAAAGTTGCTTTTGTAACACTTTTTTATACTTTTTATAAAATTGTGAACTTTCAAAAACTTGAAACTAAATTATTTTGGAATTATTGGTTTAGTTGTTCCTCCTCAGATCATTATAGCCATGAAATATTGTGACAAAGCTTTTATATAGTTGCTGCTGTTTCACTATAATGGTTACTCCTGGGGCTGACCCAGTTTTTGTGCTGTGTCAGGGTTGGGTGCAATCTCACCACCGAATCCGGGTCCCAGGTGGGGGGAAGCTGTACAGTGATTTCCCACCTCTGAGCAGCCAGTGGCCTGTGCTCCCAATGCTATGCTGGAGCCTCCACATTTATTTGCCAACATTTGCAGAATTTTTAGGTGCAGAATGCCCTCAGGAGTAAATGTTATCTTCACAACCATACTTGTTTACTGCTCACTAATGTGGTACTTCAGTGTTTACTAAATTAGGTTCTTAATTTTAGGATGTTTTCTTTACAGCCAAATTAGCCCCCTAATGACCATCACCTCCACACGTATTAGTTGAGATGTCAAACACATTAATAGTTTAAAATTAATTTGATTAAGAAAGTAAGGATTGACAACACTTGACCTTGTAAACAAATATTTGTTTTCCTAAGGATGCTATTAGCAACAAAGACTGAGGGAAGAGAATAACTGAAAATGTAAAGTATAGATGCCACTCAGAAACAATTATAAGAATAGCTCATTTAGGACTTGATCCTGGAGTCTTAACCCAATCTTGAAAGCTTTGCCTGGGTACTAAAGAGTTTGGCTTCTCCCTTCCATGCATCCAGTTAGCTTGTACTTCTGCAGATACCATTGTCCACCATTCTGTAGTGATTCTTGTATTAAGAAGTGACCAGATGTCTGTGGATTAACTAGAAAACTGGAAAAAGTGTGAAGGTGGGTGCTTTATTTTCCACTTCAACCTTCATGCATAGAAATAATATGGTTAAAAAAAGAGTGTAGCAGGAAAGGGCTTAACTCCCACTGACCCTGTTCCCACCCAGAACTATTTCTCATTTCTATGTCTCTTTAGATGTGAGACGGTTCGTGTCTGCTAGTACTATGTCCAGTGGCAGCTCCAAGCACCAGTGCGCCAAGCGCGTGCCTGGGGCAGCAAGCCGTGGGGGGCGCCCTGCCGGTCCCTGCGAGTGCAGCAGTCAGGCTGCCTTCAGCAGCATGCCTGCAGGAGGTCTGTCGGTCCCGCGGATTCGGCAGCAATTTGGCAGCGGGTACGTTGAAGCCGCGGGACCAGCGGACCTCCCACAGGCATGCCGCCGAAGCTGCCTGCCTGCAGTGGTTGGGGCGGCAAAAAAGCTAGAGCCGCCCCTGACTGTCTATCAAATGTTCACAGTGCCAGCGAGAGGCCTCAGACAGTTCTCTTGCTAGGGCATAAATGTTAGAGATACCTTTCCTATCTCTGGGAAATTCCTATATGTGCATGTGAGGTACTAAGTCGCCTGGTCTGTGCACCAACACAGAAATATGTTAGACAACTAGAGTTAAGGTTTGCTGCATATTCCCCCTATGACACTATGCCCCCTAAATCTTTAGCTCTAATACTTAATCCAATAATCAAATACAGGGATGTTTCAACATTATCTGCCACTTTTTTAATAGTAATTTCTGCTTATTTTAAGATCACTAGTACATCCGGTGTTTCTAGTGTTGCTTAAAAAGCAGAAGGGGAGGGACCCTACATAATTCTTCAATACATAAATGTCTTCTGCAATATAAACCCAGGTCTCAGTTTGCTTTAAAAGGCAGTTAATTTCTGTGAGGCTATTACTCCATTAGAGGACAGCAAGGATCTGCTCTCTATTAAAATATGGGGAAGAAACGGCCATTGTAGTTCCAGTTAACCAAATCTTTTAGACTTTAGTGAACTCTGGGCAATTATTCAGAGATTTGTTTTTTAACACTTTGTTTAGAAAAATAGAAATGGGAGCTAACTATGTCGTCTTCTCAAAGCCCGAAACCAGTGAGCATGGCTGAAAGTTAATGCTGTTGTAAATAAGGCACATTGCATGTGTTAAACTGCCCCATTGCATTAATCAGTTTCGAGTATTTGATGATAACCAGAAGTACAATGTTTTGATAACGTAGATTATCTAAAATGACTGACCTGACAGAATTTAAGTTGCAAGTGGAGGAATGCTGGTCAACCAAGTCAAAGGATTCAAAAAACAGACTGCGTGAGAAATATGGTAGATAAATGAAAATAAATATGCAGTATTCTATTGCTGCTAAATTCTTAATTTTAGGACAACTGAATTTTTTTTAAAGTAATTGAAATATCCAAGAGAGCACGGAAACCACAGTACTTGGGCAAGTTTTATGTAAACAATAAAAAGACCGGAATAGTTAAATTATAAATAGTATCCAGTAAATGTCTTTTTGTTAATAAACTTATCTATGTAAGACATTTCGGGTCTCAATACAAAACTTTCCCAGCCAAAGGAGGGGGAAAATCAATGCTTAAATTCTGATGCTGATGTATATCTCCTGCTGTATTCATGTGTTAAATCCTATTGATATTCTGTCATGGAAAGATGAAATACTATCACATAAGTGCACAACTGGTTGAAAATCCGTACTCAAAGGTAATTACCAGTGGTTCACTGTCAAACTGGGAGGATGCATGTAGTGGAGTCCTGCAGGGGGCCTGTCTTCTGTCTGTTGCTAGTCCACATTTTCATTAATGACTTGAATAATAAAGTAGAGAGTATGCTTATAAAATTTGCAGATGACAGCAAGGGACTGCAAGCACTTTGGAGGACAAGATAAGAATTCCTGACAAATTAGAGAATGTTTGAAATCAAGATGAAGTTCAATAAAAAGACAAGTGCAAAGTACTCTACTTATGAAAGAAAAAAAATCAAGTGCACAAGTACACCATGGGGAATAACTGGGTGTGTTGTACTTCTGAAAAGGATCCAGGGGTTATAGTGAATCTCAAATTGAATGAGCCAACATTGTGATGCAGTTGCACAAAAAAGGCTAATATGCTGAGGTGTGTTAACAGGAATGTTGTATGTAACGTAAGAGAGATAATTGTTCTGCTTTACTTGGCAGTGGTGAGGCCTCAGCTGGAGATGTGTGTCCAGTTTGGGGCACCACATTTTAAGAAAGCTAGGGACAAATTGGAGAGAGTCCAGAGGGAGAGCAACAGAAATGAAAAATTTCAGAGTAGCAGCCGTGTTAGTCTGTATCCGCAAAAAGAACAGGAGTACTTGTGGCACCTTAGAGACCAACAAATTTATTTGAGCATAAGCTTTTGTGGGCTACAGCCCACTTCAGATGCATAGAATGGAACATATATTGAGGAGATATATATATATATATATACACACACACACACACACACACACACACACACACAGCATGAAAAAGTGGGAGTTGTCTTACCAACTCTGAGAGGCCAATTAAGTAAGAGAAAAAACTTTTGAAGTGATAATCAAGATAGCCCAGTACAGACAGTTTGATAAGAGGTGTGAGAATACTTACATGGGGAGATAGATTCAATGTTTGTAATGGCTCAGCCATTTCCAGTCTCTATTCAAGCCTAAGTTGATTGTATCTAGTTTGCATATCAATTCAAGCTTAGCAGTTTCTCGTTGGAGTCTGTTTTCGAAGCTTTTCTGTTGCAGAATTGCCACCCGCAGGTCTGTCATTGAGTGACCAGACAGGTTAAAGTGTTCTACTGGTTTTTGAATGTTAGGATTCCTGATGTCAGATTTGCGTCCATTAATTCTTTTGCATAGAGACTGTTCCGGTTTGGCCAATGTACATGGCAGAGGAGCATTGCTGGCACATGATGGCATATATCACATTAGTAGATGTGCAGGTGAACGAGCCCCTGATGGTATAGCTGATGTGATTAGGTCCTATGATGATGTCACTTGAATAGATATCTGGACAGAGTTGTCATCGGGCTTTGTTGCAAGGATAGGTTCCTGGGTCAGTGTTTTTGTTCAGTGGTGTGTGGTTGCTGGTGAGTATTTGCTTCAGGTTGGGGGGTTGTCGGTAAGCGAGGACAGGTCTGTCTCCCAAGATCTGTGAGAGTGAGGGATCATCTTTCAGGATAGGTTGTAGATCTTTGATGATGTGCTGGAGAGGTTTTAGTTGGGAGCTGAAGGTGACAGCTAGTGGTGTTCTGTTATTTTCTTTGTTGGGCCTCTCTTGTAGGAGGTGACTTCTGGGTACTCGT
The DNA here is from genome assembly GCF_011386835.1 of Chrysemys picta bellii. Classification (NCBI taxonomy): domain Eukaryota; kingdom Metazoa; phylum Chordata; order Testudines; family Emydidae; genus Chrysemys; species Chrysemys picta. The sequence goes on from NC_088792.1 coordinate 210,540,474, forward strand.
CTAGCTCTGTCAATTTGTTTTTTCACTTCAGCAGGTGGGTATTGTAGTTTTAAGAATGCTTGATAGAGCTCTTGTAGGTGCTTGTCTCTGTCTGAGGGATTGGAGCAAATGCGGTTGTATCTTAGAGCTTGGCTATAGCCCACGAAAGCTTATGCTCAAATAAATTTTAGTCTCTAAGGTGCCACAAGTACTCCTGTTCTTTTTGAGAAATGAAAAAAGGTTTAGACAACCTGACCTATGAGAGAAGGTTAAAAAACTGGGCATGTTTCGTTTAGTCTGGAGAAAAGAAGACTCAAGGGGAAACCTGATCAATCTTCAAATGTGTTAAGGGCTGTTATAAAGAAGACCGTGCTCAATTGCTCTCCATGTCCCCTGAAGGTAAGACAAGTAGTAAATGGCAGCAAGAGAGATTTAGTTTAGATATTAGGAAACACTTCCTAATGTAAGGGTAGCTAAGTACTGATGTAGGTTGCCGAGGGATGGTGTGGAATTCCTATCATTGGAGGTTTTTAAGAAGAGGTCGTTAGACCATCCTTGACAGGTGATGTCTAGGTATAGTTAGTCCTGTCTAGTCCAGAGGGGTGGTGGACCAGACCACCTCTGAAGGTACCTTCCAGCCCTACGTTTCTATGGAAGTTGTTGTGCCTATTGTCATGATCTCAGTTGCAGCTGTTCTTTGGAAAGTTTTTTTTTTTTTAAGTCTCCTTTTTACTTAGAATTTAGTCAAATTGCTTTTAAAAAAAAAAACTCTGCCTTCAGTAGCCAGTGCACAAACTAGGGTTTTCCATACAATAAAGATGAGTTGCACAGCTGTCATTTGTCATGGGGTAGCTTTACACTTTTTTTTAAAAACGGTGTATGTTTAAACAGTGAGCGATCAGGTTTCCATCACCCTCCAAAAGGCACAGTGCTGCAACCATTTATAAATTTCTAATGATTTAAGAAAGGTTAATAGAACATCAACGTTTTATTAACTATTTTCCATTACAAGTATCAGAGGGGTAGCCGTGTTAGTCTATATCCACACCGCGCTTCTCGTTTTTGTGGATACAGACTAACAAAACACCAGACTCTTCATTACTTTCAATTAGTTTTTTAATTATCATTGAAATAAATGTTTTTCCAAAATAAAAGTTCTTACCGAATTCCTGCAAAGTATTTCAAAGTCAGCAAAGAAACACTATCCAAAAGTATACCATAGAGTTTTACATTCAGAAGTGATATTAAGTATTTTATTTATATTCTGCTAGTGCTCAAGAACTAAAGGTCAAGTTAATGATGATAAATAGATTATCACATTGAAAGTAATTTGCCTTGCATATGTGAGAGATGATCCATATAAAAAGCTATTGAGATCTGCTGACACAAGTGACAGCGATAATCAATCCAGAAGAAGTGGTGCAGTTGAATTAGAGTTAAAGCCAATCCATTTTTGCATTAGCTTATAGCAAGAATACTCAAACTTGAGAGAAATAAGTGATTGGTTAGAGTATTTGTCAGTGTGGCTCCCCCTCTAGGGTGCATGTGCACCTCAAATGTGTGAGCTATGACTCTAAATAGCAGGGTTTGTTAGACTGCTCCGGTGCTGTGAATGTCCTTGTGCCTTGCCACCTGATCGCATAACGGGCAGCATAGCCACAACCATCCTTCATTTCCCTCTTACAGCAGCAATTCAGAACTAGTCTGTCTGCCTGTTACCTCTTAGGGTACATCCACACTGCAATGTAAGCCCAGGGTTTGAAGTCAGGCTCAAGCCTAACTTCCCTTCCATCTACACACACACAAATCACGCTAAGCCAGGGCTCGGACCCAGGGTCCCTTGCCCCCATGGGAGAGCCTGAGAACCCAGGGTTCAAGCCCTATGACTTTGCAGTGTAGATGCAGCTTCACTGGACTTTGGGAGTCTGCCAAAAGTATCCAACAATCCCACATGCTGACTGTCTTTGTCCTCTGAACAGTCAAGTTTCCCCACGCTGCACCATGAACAAGTAGCTAGAGTGGCCACATTTTGAGAGGGCATCAGAAAGTCTGGGATATGAGTTGTTGGACTCAAGTCCCCATAATGCAGTGTAGATGCTGGCATGCCAGGTTGGCACCCAGGGTTCAACAATCCCTAACCTGTGGTTACAAATGACTGTAGCTGCTCAAGCTCTTCATTAACAAACCCCAGGTCTAGGGTGACCAGACAGCAAGTGTGAAAAATTGGGACGGGGGTGTGGGGTAATAGGAGCCTATATAAGAAAAAGACCCAAAAGTCAGGACTGTCCCTATAAAATCGGGACATCTGGTTACCCTACCCAGGTCTGCTAACTTGAGTTCTACTCAGCCTGGGTTTACATTGCAATGTGGACATACCCTTACAATTTACTTCTAATGAACAATCCAGGTAAAATTTCCATAAAAATTATTTCAGCTTTAAAAAAAAAAAAATCCCTATTTGATTTTGGTGCCCCACTGCTTTAACAGTGGCTTCAAAGTCTTCAGGATTTAAACCCTCCACCTCCCAGGATGACCTCATCTCACAGTCCTAGCTGCTGCCTGGTTTGTTCAAGTGAAAACCAGGTGCCCGACCACTGTTCCCATCTGCTGGTACATCTTATCAAGAACAAGAAAATCCACAGACAAGGCTGAAACTACATCTTCCGGATAAATCTGAGGGGCACTTCCAACCAAGAACAAGCCCTATATCAGGACCTTTTGTCTCAAATTCTCAGTCAATTCCCCTGTCAGCCAGGATGCTACTCTCACTGCTGGTAGGAGATCTGATTCAGCATCAACACAGAAGCCCTGGCCGTCAAAGACCAGCTGAGCACCAATGGCTGCCCTGACACCAATTCTTCCATTCCGAGCCAAGGTAGATCAAAGCACCAGACGGATCCTTCTCTTCCATGAAAGGGAAAATTGAGAGGTCTAAGATGAGCTACTTGCCTTCCCTCTTTTCCCAGGAATTAATCAGAAGGCCTTTCCATACTGCTGGGGCACGTGATGAAACTTCGGCTCCTGAACCAGCACAGAGTAGCAGCAAGTCAACCCCAGTACCTACGTCCAGTACCAACTACTCAACACAGCGACGACTGGTACCTGCAACAGTGCAGGCTCCAACAACTGAAGCCTGTGTCATTCTGGCTGACTCAGAGTTGGAGGATGTCACTACATATCCACTACCGTCCACGGTACCAAGAGCTCTTCAGTAAGTATCAGCCTCAATTTCTGAAGTAACTTCATGCCCTTGTATGGGAGCACGAGGAGGTACAGAGCACATGCAGGCCATCCTCCGCACCCACCTCACACACTGCTATAGAAAATCCCAATGACACTGTTATGCATGAGGCACATGTACATCTACAGTGGGATCTAAATGGACACCCACTCCAAGAAAAAATAGTTTCCAATCACTTAACCCAATTTAATTCACTAACTCAAAAGTAATTGTTTCTTTAACAGTGCCTGTGTATAAAAAGAACAAAAATAATGAAGCAGGAAGCAGACCATATGATGATGGATCACGCCAGACACCTGCCAGGGACGCAGGTTACAGCAGAAAACCTCCACCGCTCGTTTTAGATATTTTATGTATTTTTTTTAATCCAGTATGTGATATCCTCAGTTTTTTATCAGGGGGTCTCAAAGATCTGATTTCTCCTTGTTAACCGACCCAAAGAGATCAGCCTTGTTTTCTCATCCCTGTTCAATAAATCAGGTTCATGCTCTAACCCACAAATCAATTCAGGTAATAATTGGAAAGAATAGACTGGATACATACAAAGGCACTTGTAATATTAAAGTCAGACTGTTCATGCCTTGCCCCCATACAGAAATGATGCAAAACTAAAATCAGAACACTAACACTCTTGTACAAATATCAATAGCTACACAAGGAAGGGGGCAAGGCAGTGGAGAATCACACCCAAATTCAGGCTCTGTGGAAGATGTAACTAAATGATTAGATAGGAGAAAGGTCTGCAAGGTAAACTGTTACTAAAAGTGTTCCTGTTCCTTTGGTTTACGCTCTCCGAGAGCAATCTGCATCCTGTTCGTATACAGGACATGGAAAAATTATGCAGCTGGAGATGATACATATTCACGTCCCATATGAAACATTTGACAGGTTTCAAAGTGGCATCCCACTATAGCCTGGGTTAAACCACTACACTCCTATGACCATGGAGTGCCTTAAATATACTGTGACAGTGTACCCCATAAGGCTTTATGGGGAGGGGGTGCTTATAAATGTATGTATGACATAACTGGAATATGTTTTGTGCTGCCTGTGCCATGTAACATATCTCCGTAAGGGTTATGGTCTACTATATCTATTCACCCTATTTGTACATATATATCATTTTCTACTAGAGGTTAAGAATATGGGCTGTATGCTTGCCTGATTTCTAAGTAAGCTTTGTGAGGCATTTGGTCAGCTTCTTTAGGAAGGAATTTGCCAGGTTAAGTACCTGATCAGGAGACACTTAGGGAACAATGCATCTTGGAATGCTCCAATCCACATGAGAAGTCTTCCTGGAGACATGCAAGATGCCATGTGGACAATGGCGTCGGCCTGCAAAGACTGAGTCATGCAGGGGCATGTGACTTGCCCAGGTGACTCCAAAACTCCATCTTGGAGCTGGGCTTTGCATAGGAGGGAGGAGGAGGGTCTCCACCCACAAGAGAGTCTACTTAAACCTGTGGGAGACCCCTCCATGTTGTCTTCAGCTGGCTAAAGAAGGAGCCTCTCCACCCCCCCCCCCCAGGATACTTGAAGGAGACTGAAACAAAGGACAGTAACTGCAGGGGGTGTGAGTGATTGCTGGACCCAGGCTAAAAGGAGATTAGCCTGTAAAAGGGAGCACTCTGGAACTGGTGAGGAAATTATCTGTATTCAGTTTGATTAGGCATAGATTTGCGCATTTTATTTTATTTTGCTTGGTGACTTACTTTGTTCTGTCTGTTACTACTTTAAACCACTTAAATCCTACTGTCTGTATTTAATAAAATCACTTTTTATTTAGTAATTTACTCAGAGTATGTATTAATACCTGGGGGAGCACACAACTGTGCATATCTCTCTATCAGTGTTATAGAGGGCGAACAATTTATGAGTTTGCCCTGTATAAGCTTTATACAGGGTAAAACGGATTTATTTGGGTTTAGACCCCATTGGGAGTTGGGCATCTGAGTGCTAAAGACAAGCGCACTACTGCGAGCTGTTTTCCGGTAAACTTGCAGCTTTGGGACAGGAGATTCAGACCCTGGATCTGTGTGTGGAGCCAAACAGGAGTGTCTGGCTCAGCAAGACAGGGTGCTGGAGTCCTGAGCTGGCAGGGAAAACAGGAGCAGGGGTAGTCTTTGCACATCGGGTGGCAGCTCCCAAGGGGGTTTCTGTGATCCAACCCGTCACAGTGGCGTAGTCGAGCAGGGTCTGTGCACAGTTGATTGCTTTGAGATACTGGTAGTGATTTTAAGTGAGTTTTAAGTGTGGTGGCTGGAGAACAGACAAAGTGGTTACTGGTTTGTTATTTTCTGTTTGCTTATTTCGGGCAAGGGAAGTAGGGACAGAAAAGGAAGCTCTCTGTTAATTAAGAATCCCCTGAGCTGAGTGCATCTCAGTTTCAGTGAACTGCAGAGGGGTTGTGGCCCAGCACAAGAAAGCAGGACAATGAGTACTAGTGATCTCAGTTCCAGTGAACTGCAGAGTGGTTGTAGCCCAGCACGAGAAAGCAGGACAATGAGTACCAGTGACGCTGCTATTAAACTAAAGCTGGCCAGGTTGGAAGCAAAAGAGAGAGAAAGTGAACATAAGAGACGGCTGGAACTAAGACAATTAGAAATTAGTGCCATGGAGGCAGAACATGCAAGGGAAGAGGCTGCCCACAAGAGAGCTATGGAGGTCGAGGCAGCGAGGGCGGAGGCAGAGGCAGCGAGGGCGGCAGCGAGGGCGGAGGCAGAGGCAGCGAGAGTGGAGGCAGAGGCAGCGAGGGAGGCAGTGAGGACGGCAGCGAGAGTGGAGGCAGAGGCAGCTGCCCACGAGAGGGCTATGGAGGCCCAGAGGGAGGCCCGGAAGCATGAACTGGCTATTATGGAGGCAAAGAGACGAAACCCTCCCCCTGCTGGCTCCACTTCCCCAAAAATCCACAAATGGGAGCGGCTATGTCCACAGTATGATGAGTCCAGCGATATCGCCGAATATTTCATCACCTTTGAGAGACTGTGCACCCTCCATGCCATCCCTGAGGATCAGAAGATGACCACATTGATAGCAAAATTGACTGGCAGAGCTCTGGACATATTCAATAAGATGCCTATTGATGATGCTTCAAACTATGGTAAATTTAAGGAACTGGTTTTGAAACAGTTTCAGGTTACACCTGAAACCTACAGGGTTAAATTCAGGAGCCTTAAGAGGGGATCTGGATTAAGTAATGTGGCTTATGCCAATGAAATGAGAGATTTGGTAGATAAATGGGTGCGGGGGAGAGGCATTACCAGCTTTGAAGGGATGTGTGATCTAGTTACTCAGGAACATTTCCTGAATATGTGCAGTGATGAGGTAAAACAGTATTTGTGGGACAAAAAGGTAAATGCAGTGGGTGAATTAGCTGAGTATGCTGACTCTTATGAACAAGCCCAAGCTGCAATCAAACACAAACCACTGGCAGAAGGGTATAAGGTTGGGGGAAAGCAGAATCACCGTTTTACCCCTGGGTCTGGGAAAAAAGAGGCTGGGCGGTCACCTCCCCATTCCCCTGGTACTCGACCCAAATTTCCTGTGCAAGCAGAGGAGCCCAAGAGGTGCTATCATTGTAAGTCCACTGAGCACCTGAGGAATAAGTGTCCCTTACTGGGAGAAGCTGCGGCTTCTCAGAGCCAGGCTGTGGCCTCTTTCCACACAGGATTTGTAAAGCTTGCTTCCACACAACCAAGCAGTGAGCATATGCATGCTGTTAAATTGAATGGTCAAATGCTTCTTGGATTAAGGGACACGGGTGCTGAGATTTCTGTGGTCAGGAGGGACCTGATCCAAGAAAAGGATTTGTTGCCAGGTAAAATGGCAGAATTAGAGCTGGTCGGGGGTTACAGAGTCCTTGCACCTTTAGCTAAAGTACACATGCAAACTCGGGATTTGCAGGCTGAACTGACTGTTGCAACGGTGGCACACAATTTTGCACCGTTTCTACTGGGGAATGATTTCTTTAGTGTGGCAGAATCTGTCCCAGGGTTGGTTAGCAGTGAGAAGGAATCTTGTGCCAAAAGCCCCAGAGGGGGGGGCGAAGTCACACAGACTGCTGGGGGAATAGGAGGGTGTCTCTTAGATTCCTCTGCAGCAGTAAAGGATGCAGCTTCGGGGGCAGGGCTGATTGTAGCCGGTTCCTGTAGCTCTGGGGCTCAAGGGAAGTTCCAGAGGGAGGAGCTGGATGAAGCCAGCTCCTGTCCCCTAATCATCCCCCCGGGGGAGGGGGATGTACCACCTTGTAGCAAGGAGGCCACCACAGCTGCTGACTGCCAGGAAGTTGCAGGTCAGCAGAGGGCCGGGCCTGCCCTGGGGTGCACAGAGGTGTGTGTCCCAAAGGTGGAAGTTGGGGTCCTGGGGACCACTGTGGTGGGAACAGGCCCCAAGGACTCTATAGCTGAGTGCCAGCCCAACCCGAGTGGAAGGGGAGGGATTTTGCGGGCCAGTGAGAGGTCTGTTGTAGCTGGTAGCTGTGAGTCCACAGCTGGGGCAGGAGCACCTTCCCTTTCAGGGGACACAAGAGTGTCGGACCCAGCGGGGAGCCCAAAGAGGGAAGCCCAAATGGAAGGTCAGGGGGGGCCAGAGAGTCCACCCACCTTTTGTGGGGAGGGGCTTTCCCAGGAGGAGGGTGAAAAGTCTGCATTCGAAATGCCAGCCCCCTCTCCTGTGGATCAGGTTTTAAGGGAAACCTGGGGGTCAGGTCTCCAGGATGAGGGGGTCTATCCAGCTGACCCATTGGAAACAGAAAGTGGGGTGCCAAAAGGGGTCCATAGCACCCCAGGGAAAGCTGCTGTTCTTGCTACACTTGCAAGAGATAAAACTCTCTCTCCAAGACAGGGGGGGGGAAATCTCTTCATGGGAGGAACTTCACGAGGGAGTGGGGCCCAGCCCAGAGAAACTCCAGAGGGAGGGGCCGAGGACAAGTATGGTTGTAGTACACCCTTTCCTGGCCAAAGACCCAAGCACATGCCCGAACTAGAAATCTCCCCCAAAGAGGCAGAGGAATCTGCATCAGAAGGTCTACCAGAGGGCACAGAGAACTGGGAAAATGCAATAGATGCTAAACAAGTCAAATTGAGTGAACGAAGCCTGTCCACTGTAGGTTTGCTGTTAACCTTGTGTCTTTTGCTAATTCACCTATGGGTTAAAACAAAAGAATTCACACTAGTGGTAAACCCTTTAAAGATGTGGAACATATTTGATTTGTGGAATAAGCTGTTATACATGCTGGGGATGGTGACAGGACAGCCCCACCAGCATGTTACTTTACAGCCCATACCTGTAAAAAGCAGCAAAAGCATAACAGGCCTATGCTGCTGTGTAGAAGGGGAAACTGAGGCACACCGCCTCATGGCATTGGTGGCTAAATGCCAAGATACCTCCACGTTAATGAGTATTGCTGCCTGCATTCTGTTAGCAATACTACATCCCTACCTGTTTGCAAGCATCTGGGGACCAGGGACCCCAAAACGGGCTAGAACCCCCAGGAGTGACATCATATGGTTTCAAGGTACTGAAAGGAAGTGTGACCAGAAACAAACAGAAATTTTACAGGTACTGCCTCCGCCATGGACAGTGTCCAAGTCTCTGGCAGTAAGTTCAGGGGGAGGGTGTGACAGTGTACCCCATAAGGCTTTATGGGGAGGGGGTGCTTATAAATGTATGTATGACATAACTGGAATATGTTTTGTGCTGCCTGTGCCATGTAACATATCTCCGTAAGGGTTATGGTCTACTATATCTATTCACCCTATTTGTACATATATATCATTTTCTACTAGAGGTTAAGAATATGGGCTGTATGCTTGCCTGATTTCTAAGTAAGCTTTGTGAGGCATTTGGTCAGCTTCTTTAGGAAGGAATTTGCCAGGTTAAGTACCTGATCAGGAGACACTTAGGGAACAATGCATCTTGGAATGCTCCAATCCACATGAGAAGTCTTCCTGGAGACATGCAAGATGCCATGTGGACAATGGCGTCGGCCTGCAAAGACTGAGTCATGCAGGGGCATGTGACTTGCCCAGGTGACTCCAAAACTCCATCTTGGAGCTGGGCTTTGCATAGGAGGGAGGAGGAGGGTCTCCACCCACAAGAGAGTCTACTTAAACCTGTGGGAGACCCCTCCATGTTGTCTTCAGCTGGCTAAAGAAGGAGCCTCTCCACCCCCCCCCCAGGATACTTGAAGGAGACTGAAACAAAGGACAGTAACTGCAGGGGGTGTGAGTGATTGCTGGACCCAGGCTAAAAGGAGATTAGCCTGTAAAAGGGAGCACTCTGGAACTGGTGAGGAAATTATCTGTATTCAGTTTGATTAGGCATAGATTTGCGCATTTTATTTTATTTTGCTTGGTGACTTACTTTGTTCTGTCTGTTACTACTTTAAACCACTTAAATCCTACTGTCTGTATTTAATAAAATCACTTTTTATTTAGTAATTTACTCAGAGTATGTATTAATACCTGGGGGAGCACACAACTGTGCATATCTCTCTATCAGTGTTATAGAGGGCGAACAATTTATGAGTTTGCCCTGTATAAGCTTTATACAGGGTAAAACGGATTTATTTGGGTTTAGACCCCATTGGGAGTTGGGCATCTGAGTGCTAAAGACAAGCGCACTACTGCGAGCTGTTTTCCGGTAAACTTGCAGCTTTGGGACAGGAGATTCAGACCCTGGATCTGTGTGTGGAGCCAAACAGGAGTGTCTGGCTCAGCAAGACAGGGTGCTGGAGTCCTGAGCTGGCAGGGAAAACAGGAGCAGGGGTAGTCTTTGCACATCGGGTGGCAGCTCCCAAGGGGGTTTCTGTGATCCAACCCGTCACATATACCACCATACATTGTTTAGCCATGAAGCGTGAAATGGCAGCTGCTGCAAGAGGTAGAAAGTAAGGCTTTGTGAAAGAAACTAACTTTACTTTTAGGTTGGAAGCAAGAAAATTAGAGACAACTTTATTTAGGACATGCAATTGCAAGGGAAGAACACAGCTGACAGAGAGCATTTTTGCCTTAGTTTTTTTTGAAGTACAAGCAATATGACACAAGCATTTATACATTTTAGTGGCATGCATTAATTAAAAACATTTGCAGTTTATCTTATGTTTTGCCCATTTTTTTATTTTTTTACTTTTGTTTTTAAAACATTGCTATTTTAAGGCGGGGTTACGCTGACTTTACTTTGCTGTTGTTTTACTGCCTTAGTTACATAGCACATTACATTATAACTAGTACATAAAGTAGACACTTTATAGGCTGTATGAAAAGCATGTTTTTTAATTTGATATATTTTGAAGCACATGGATTTGACCCTGTAAATTAGAAATTTTTTGAAACTTTGGTAGGAGTAAGCACAAATTTTGAAATTGGTTAGGTATTAAAGTGGTTTAATTAAAAGCATTTGATTGTAGGGCTGGTTTGCAATAAATGTGATTTTTTTTTTGCAGTGATGGTGAGATTAAAATGCATATTTAGCAAAGAGGTGGCCTTAATGTATACACAGCTATTATTAGCTTGGAACAGTAACTCTTTTGTTAGGGTAGTTTTTTGTTTTATATTTTTTTAACAAATGTTGTTAAACGTTGTGACAATTTTTTTTTTGCTTTAATTTTTTTATATACTAAAGCTGCGGGGGCTTTTGGGGCCAAAATGTTTACTGATTTTTTTTATTTTAATTTAAATATTAGGTGTTATTTTAGGAGCACTAACAACAAATTGGCTAGGCATTACCAGGTGGTTTAATTTTTTAGATATTCCAGTGAATTATTTAATTTTACATTTTTTTATGGGCCTGGCGGGATTTGGTATGTGGGAGCCCACACCCCTTTTACCGGCCCATATGCTTGGAAGGAGCTCTGCGAGAACTTGCACATTTATTTTGAAAATGTTTAAGTATGTTTTTATGGCCACAAATTAGATGGCATTTTTGAAGCACTGTAAGGGCAGTAGGCCACGCCTGATGCTTGAGATTACATTGAATGGCCATTAGCTGGTTATTTAGGAAATTTTGAATTTTTGAACATGCTAAATTTTACTGCAATTTTTTTTTTCCTTAGTGATTTTTAATACCATTTTTGTTAACAGCTTTTGGGTTATTGAACTAAAGGTGGAAATAACATGTAATTTACCAACTTTAGCTTGCACCTAGGTTAGCTGTGCTTTAGTAATAAGACCATTGGCCTTTTTTAGTTGCCCTAATTTTTTATTATGTTGTTAGCCCTTAAGAATATTTTAAATTGCTGCTGCACTATTTGCACCATTTTATAGTGTTTAGCTAAGCCTTTTTATAAAGAGGAGACCTGTGCCCTTTGTTGTGCTAGCCAAATAGCAGCCCCCTTGAGCAATTTGGATACATGAAAGTGATTTGAAAGCTGGATGGGGCAGGGTAAATTTTACAGTTTTTAATGCGGCATTAATTATTATTTGATATTTTAGTACATTTGGGGGGGGGGATAGCATTATACCACATTTATTGTTTAAATATTTGTAGGTACTTTTGAGAGGCATTAACATTAATAGCATAGGAAGGGGTATATTGTAATATGGTACAGGTTAAATTATTAGTTACTGGGTGTCTTCCGGTGGCCCTTATTTACACTGGCACACACACACACACACACATACACACACCAAGGCCTCTATTTTTTTGTACCACGATGCATCTGGGTTTGTTTTTGTTTTTTAACCTGAGGGTGTTACCACAACTCCTCTGTTTGGACTGAACACACCAGTGTTCTTTTTTGAGGGTATTACCACAACCCCTTAACTTAATAGGTTTGACCTAAGCCACACGTTGTCTTACCCTGGGGCAACAACACATTTTTCAGCCCTGCATACGCATATTACTGACCTTACATGGGGCAATCAATTTTTCAACACCGTTCTGCGTCTGATCTTGTTGCATAAGCAAAAGTTCGCATGGTGTGAGCCCAAAGGGACAGATGGCCCCCCGATCAGCTTTTTTTCCCAATACCCCAATAGAGATTACAAAAGGTCTCTTACCTCTGGCTTGGTACCTGGGGTTTGAAGGGGAATGGTCCGTAGTAGCAGTTACTGCCTTAGCTGGGCGTAGCCATCCAAGTCACGGCACCAAATGTTGTGGAAGAAACGAACTTTACTTTTAGGTTGGAAGCAAGAAAATTAGAGACAGCTTTATTTAGGACATGCAATTGCAAGGGAAGAACACAGCTGACAGCATTTTTGCCTTAGTTTTTTTAAAGTACAAGCAATATTACACAAGCATTTATACATTTTAGTGGCATGCATTAATTAAAAACATTTGCAGTTTGTTTTGCCCATTTTTTTTATTTTTTTACTTTTGTTTTTAAAACATTGCTATTTTAAGGCTGGGTTACGCTGACTTTACTTTGCTGTTTTTTTTACCCGCTTTTAACGTAAGCCTTGCTTTTACAGGTTTTGCAATATTAGGCTAAAACTTAGCATAACAGTTGCTTTGTTTTTTACAACTAAAAGGCCTATATTTAAATCCTTTAACCCTGTTTCCACAGTCTTACATCTCTTCCCAAGGTGGTAGCACAAACTAGTTTTCCTGAAACACACTTTTGTCAAGCATTTCCATAAATTCAGTGGGCCTGCCTGGACATTGTTTTGTCCATTGTGTGTAGTCCTTTAGCCCTGCTTAGAATGGAGGTGAAGTGTTACCAGCTCAGAACCGTAGCATTTTATACCCACTGTCCACAAGCATAAAATGACTTCACAAGAACGAGGCAGTGCAGAATTGGACCAGAACAGATACTAAAGTGATATGCCTTTTAATCTTAACCAGATGTCCTAGAATTGATAAATTACAAATAATAATAAAATTTTGAATTATAAACAAAAATTATTTTGAGGAATTGCAGGCACTGTTACTATAACTGTACTAGTGAAATAATATTAATCCTCACAAGTAGGCAAGTAAGAATTACTTCACAATTTTATCATCATCTTAAGTGAGTTCCTATGTTTCCCACGGGGAACCCAGGGCTTCCTCCAGGGATCATCCCTGCATTGTAGGAGTCACCTTGACAAGAGTAGATCGAAGGAATATAGTGCCTGATCTAGGACAATTGGCCTTTGGTATCATACTAGCCCCATCACTGGCCCTACTGGATACTGAGGGGGATGCCTCTGGCATCAAGGCCTCGTCTCTGCTGTACTACAGAAATCAATATCAGAGAAGAAAAGTTTCCCTGCTTGGTGCAGATAGTCAGTCCAAAGTCAGTACCAGGCAACTACTACACTAGCCTTGAGGGGGTAAGTTTCTCTACCTGATACCGATGGGCAACTCGATGTTGCTACCGAGCTCCTGTGGGGCACAGAGGATTGGGACTACCCATTACCTGCTTTGGACAGGCCTACTTTGACAGTTCAACACCAGCTTCAAGAAGATTCTAACATGCCTCCTTTGAACACCTCGTCCTTGTCACTGGATGAGGCCCTGGTAGCAGAGACGTCTCTCCCGATACCAGATGACTTTAAGTTGTACCAAGAGCTCTTGAAAAGTATGGCTATGTCCTGGGGACTACAGATAGAACTTGTGGCGGAGAATCAGATGTTTTACACTTGACTACAGCTGGGAAAGTTGCTCCCTCTATAAATGAGGCAGTTTTGCAGCCTATAAAGTCTTTATGGCAAACCCCATCATCTATCACGTTGGTGGCAAAGCGCAAAGAATACAAGTATCAAGTCCCATTGCAGGGATACTAACAGTAAATAACCAGCACCTATGCACATCTGGGATGAAAGCCTGAACCCATGAAAATTAATAGGAGTTTTGTCATTGAATTCAGTGGGGTCAGGATTTTATCCCCGATGAAGGAGCAGTGTGAAATCAACAATATCAACTGGCTTCCTAATTACAAGCCAGCAATGCACTAGCGGGAGCGCTCAAGAGCTCCTGGAAGCCTCTCGTTCAAAATTCTGCCACCTAAATTAAAGGTAGAGATGATTTCTCTGCCTTTAGCTTAATTGCCGCCTGCTCTGAATTCTGTTAGCTCACCTCTGTGAGAGAGGGCTTTTATCCTAGGGCTCAGAAAAACGTCTAAAGAGCCAGGGGAGGGGGTTCATTTGGGGGGCTTTGGAATGTTCCTGATTGCACAGAGCGTCTGGTCATTTAAAAATGAATTCTCACCCATGAACACTTTCACACCCCTTGCACAGATGGATTTGTTTTTGTACATAAGTTGAGCACTACTATACAGGTTGTTATACTCTGTGTACGGTTCAGGAATAAAATTTAAATGTTTCCAGCACATGGCATTTACTTAGCAAGTGGCATTGGCTGCTTTCTTTGTGATTTGTTGTTTTTCTTTTATTTAATGATTTCCCAGCACCTCTACCAAGCTCTGCGCCTATAGAACATAAGCCAAGCCTACAAAAAACCAACTAGTGGTTTTGGATGCCCCCATTTTTTGGTACCCAACTTGACAACTTAAAGGGGCCTAGCGTCCAAGGGTGGGGATTCTGCACTTTCTGGAAATAGGGTCCCTTTAAGGTACCTCAAAAAGGAGCATGCAAAAAATTGAGGTATCCAAGGTCACAAGTCACTTTTGAAAATCTTGGCCACAGGTTTTGTCACTGGCAAAGGGAACATATTTTTGTGGGTGCTACAGCTGAGTGAATTTTTATTCAATTGATAGTTTATTTGCCAAAAATGCATTTCTTTAAAGTCAGTAGCATGTTTTATACACAAAGGGGAAGACATGACCGTTGGAGCAAACTTTTTGAAAATTTCATTTTTTTTTTCAACCGGGGTGCCCTTATGGTTTTTCATGTGTAAAGTTTAGAATAAATTCTCACCTATGCCCTTTTATATAATAAAAGGGGGCACATCACAAGTACAAAAATAAATGAAATTTTAAAAGTAACCATTTTTGCTTCAAAAGTTTCCCCTGTACAAACACTTGACCAGTGCCATGCAAAGAGAGTTCAGCCAATTCCAGTAGAACCAGGCCCAGGCCCAGAAAGGGCCCCTGATATTTTTGTGGGTGCTTTTGTGTGCTCGCTCTTTTGTTCTGTTCTGAGGCCCTAGCCATCTCCATTTAGTGCCCTGAATGGTGTAGTCAGGGCCCCATTTAGTGTGTTGTAGATTTCATTGATATGCACCATAGACGCTGACTTTTATTTTTCCCCTGTGGTGCTCCACCCCCACTTTGCCCCAAGGCCCCAATGCCACTCTGACCTTTCCCCCAAGGCCCCACCCTCACTCTGCCTCTTCCCGTCCCCATTCCCCCCCTCCCTCACTCCGCCCCTCCTCAGGGCCCCACCCTCTCTCTGCCTCTTCACACCCCCTTCCTGAGGCCACTGCCCACTGCTCTCCACCCTCCCCCCAAGCCTCCGATCAACTGTTTGGCAGCGCCCCTGATTAGCTGATTGGGGGCGTTGCCAAACAACTGATTGGAGGCTCCGCTGAACAGCTGTGGCTGGTGGGTGCTGAACACTCACTGTTTTGTTTTGTTTTTTGTTTTTTCCCATGGGTGCTCCAGCCCCGGAGCACTCATAGAGTCGGCACCTATAATATGCCCACAAGAAAAAGGGATAGTAGTACAGTGGGTATTTTAGAGAAGTTGCAAAATGACAGTTCAGATTTGCCTGATGTCCTAGATTTGTTCCTTGCAAACAGAGCTAACGTGGCTGCAGCACAGACAGGATCAAAAATCGAATTCAGCAGGTAAATTAGTACACTTTTCATTCCCTGTGCTGCCCATTCACTGAATCTTGTTGGAGAAGCTACCACAATGGTTGTGCCCTCCGTTGTTCTATTTTTTGGAATTGTTTTCCACTTCTACTAAGCATTGAGATGTGTTACAAAATCATACTAGCCTTACATTGATGTGCCAAAGCATGACAGGGAGGAAGAAGGCAAGCTGCCCTCTACCAAGTCAGGTTGAGGGTGTTCATCACGTTTTAGACAAGATCAAGGCTTCACGCACTCTTACACGAGAGCTTAAATCAGAAGCTGATAGCTTGCAAACAAACCTTTCAGCGTTTTTGCCAAGATGTGGCATGCTATCTCATCAAAAATTAATGTTTTGAGCAAAAAATTGCAGAGTCCGGATCATGACAGTCAAATGGCTCGCAGTTTACTTGATGGCCTTTGAAATGCTTTATCAGAATGACAATCTTCTGGGTTTGTTGCATGTAAGGAAGTAGCTGCTTCCCAGGTTGAAATGGTAGGAATAACCATGCAGTTCAAAAAGACATGATCTTGAAGGAGAAAAGTAATGCCAGGCGATCCTGCAAAGGATGAAAGGTCATGAGATCCCAAAAAAAAAAAGGTTTTGAATGGGAGGTTTTCAACCCCATTTTAGATGCAATGTTAATATAAATGGACCATAGGATGCATAAGCATGATGGAGTTGGAGAAAGGTTTGCTTTTTTGATGAGCCAGAAACTGCAAAGTCTCAGTAGCAAAATCATAACGCAGCATGCTCAAAACTTAGCAAGAGCTATCCTGAGAATTTAAACTCAACATTTTGAGAACAAAACTGAATTCTTTGCAAATTTTAGCAAGCAAATCTTTAAGGATGATTTGGAAATGAAGGTGCCCATTGATCTCCTTAGCTGCATTCACAAAAAGGTTTTAGATACAAGTTCCCCTAACACAGAAACTGCACCATGTATTTGTTGTTGTCTTCCTGTAACCATGGCTGCTAATGAAAGGAGTTTCAGCAAGCTAAAATTAATCAAGAGCTATCTAAGAACATGCGTGGGGCAGAAAAGGTTAAGCTATCTGGCAGGCATTTCCACAGAGAACTCCGCAGCAAGGCGGATAGAGCTAATTAATGAGATTGTTTCAGATACAACTAGGAAGGTCACTTGTAAAAGTACTTAGTGATGATTGGGGGCGGGGTGCGGTTTGGTCAGAAGACAGGGGAGGTGGGCGCATTTGAGTCTTTGAATCAGACCTGGCACACCCTTGCATGGCACTACACTTGACCGCCATGCAGGTGGCTTCAGATTTGTCATTCTTTCAAATGGCAAGATGATTGACTGTGGAAAATCTAAAGCTATAGCATTACAAGTGATCCAAAAGGAGAGTGTTTCCCAGAGAGGATTTTGTGCATCACAACAGTAGCTTAGCCCACTGACTAACCTACTTAATTTTTAAAGCTTTGCTGTAGAGAAGACGTTCATTCGTTACTTAACAGCGGCCTACGTATGTTGAGAAATCCCTGTCCCATAAGGCAAATCTGAGACATTGCCTGGCCTCCTCCCATCTTTTTTAATGTGTCGCTCTCTGTGTGCATGTTAAGTTTGTTGTATTTATTCATTTGCTCATTGTCATTATTGTGTTGGCAACTCCGATGAATATCACACTATTTATTGCATTTTTTAAAGCCCCTGTTCCAAGAGTCAAGTGATTGCATGAGCACCTTGGTTTTCATTTTGAAAGATTACAATGACTGATGGGAACCAAGATTGCTGTGGCAGGTGTAATGTAACTTCATGTGAGCTGAAGTATAGTTGCCTTGGATCAAGGTTTCTGCTGTGCCAGAAGCAATGGGAGTGAGTGTGCATTATACAGGAGGCACTGAGACCTCTATTATCTGAGTTCACAAATTCACCTCTCTGCAGCTGACCTAGCAGAAGGTCTATGTGCTACTTCAGCCTTCAACATAAGGTTTGAGTCCAATTCAAGTGGGGCATATGCTGGACCCTCGGCACAGAAGTGACTTTCACCTGCAATGCAGCGGTAACTCACATCCCAAAAACACAAGCTACCACTACACCACTGTGACGCTAACTTCTTCCACCTTTTCTTGTCAGAGAGGCCTCTACTCAATCTCCAGATGTGCGCACACAAATGTGTAAAGCTTGTGTTTGTACTGTAGGAAGTCCAATTCCTATGCGTACACCTTAAAGTACTCTAATAGCAGTGCACACACATGTTAGTCTTTGCACATGCAAAATCCTTGTCTGTACACAGGCATCCAACTAAAAAGTGCAGCTGGGGATATAAGTGCGGTGCAGGAGTTGGCACATACGAAATGCAGCTGTAATGCCGACAGACCCCAGTCTGCAGCAGCAGGGATCAAACACAAGCGTTCTAGAGCTTAATACATAAGCCTCTACTGCCTGAACTGAAAGGCTCAGCTCTCTCAGCCAAACCTGTAGCAGGCTCATCAATCTCTAGCAGATCTAGCCACCACTAGAGGGGGACAGATGCCACTCCAAGCAGGCATGAGTTACACAGGCACAGATATGGGCGCACACTGCTGGGCACATCCATCGAAAAGCTGCTGAAGAAATGCTGTTGTTGGGGGATGTTTAATGTAATAGAGGAAACTTGGATTCCTTTTTGTGCTGGCAGGGTCTAGAGTATCGTTATGGTAGTGCTGTTTGTATGACTTCCAATCATGTTTTCCAATCATATTTTTAAAACAGACGTCAGAGGCAGCTACTGTGTCCATATAAGCATCTCTTGTAACGGTTTTTATAAATCTAAATATGATTACTGTGCACAGAGGAGGAGGCCAGTGGCTGAAAACTTAGCCCTAGATGTCACTAAAGTGGCATCTCTCAGCCCAAAGCCATAGGCTGGCAGGCTCTACCCAAACTCCTTTACAAATAGAACAGACAAAGAAATTGTGAATGAGGGTACCTGGGGCTGGATAGTACAGCTATTGTAGTCAATGGGAGTTTTGCCATTGACTTTAGCTGGAGCAGGATCAATCATTTGGCTGTTTGTCACTATTCTGAGCCTTACTCCCTCGCTGTGTGCAGCTTAGACAACTCCAAATCAAGTTAATCAGATAGAGGACTTGAGGCTGCAGATACCTCTTTTGCTGTTGGCTGCCTAGTGTTATGTGGGAACTTTCCAATAAGTGATCCCCTCCCCTAGAAAGGCCAGGAAGGTGTCACTGATAACAGCCACCCCGAGAGGAACCATTTCACATCCTGTGCTACACACACTAGTAAATAATTTTGAACAGCTTCTAAACAAGAACTAGAGAACCCTTATTACATAAAGGGCCTGTTTCCACAATGCTACGCAGGCACAACTCCCACTGATTGCTGTGGGATCTTTGCCCAATCCTGGTCTGCAAGATTGGGTCCTACATAAAGGAAGTTGTTTACGTTATTTAGAGGGTTAATTCTGCTGCATAGCTCTGGATAGTGTGGTAGGGGCGGACCATTCTGATCATTCTGTTTTATTCAAGTCTGTGAACACCAGGTTGTTTCTAATGAATATACACTCATGAGTATGAAATAGTAAAAAGCTCAAGAGAATCTTTCTGAAACGCAAAAAGCCTGGAAGGTATTTAAGAAAAAAATCAAACTAATAACTGTTCACCTTTAATTTCCTGAGATAGCGTATCAAGCTGTAAACTCTGCCCGTATTTGGGACAACTGATCCAACATCTGAGGTAGACTGTCAGCATTACAGGGCTGATAGCTCTGTCAAGCAGCCTGAAGTGGCTCATGAACATGGGTGCCAACGTCAGGGCCGATTCTTACGAACCAGGCCACATCCCCGCAAATTGGTTGTGTGCTTTATAATGAGATTTCACCAACCAAATATAAAGTGTGAACTCTTCAAGCCCCATAACAGCCTTGACATAGAGTCACAGATAGACCAGAGTGCTCAAGGGGGTTATCTCCCCACACAGACAGGGCCGGATTAAGGTTACGAGGAGCCTACGTAGGAATTACATATTGCCAAAAAAATTATGAAGTCATCAAACATTTATCTACGTACATATTTATTTATGTAAAATGAACAAGTTTGTTCTACTCTCACTACACTCAATGCTTCAAACAGATACTTCTGAATCAGAGGTAGCATGAGGGATGCTACGCTGTCCTTCTCAGGCCTCCTTCCTCCAAGTTAGGGGAGTGCTACTCTGTATGAGGATGAACACTGCAACGTTCCCCATCCTGCTCACCTCTTTCCACCTTGTGCTTCTACCCTCAGCTCTCCACGTGGCGCAGTGCAAAGCCAAGCCCTGCAGGTGCTTCCCCCAAGCTATGGACTCTATACCATATACCCTGTCTCACTCACTGCACAGTCTGCGAGGCAGCCAGCTTTTATTATGTAAAAGAAAACTACTCAGGTGTAAAATCCACTGAAGTAGAGGAAGTAGTAGTGGGGAAATTACATTGGGTGGCATTGTATTTTAGGCTGTCTTGCTCTGAAAGCTCCCTCCCAGTGTTTCACTGGCTGAGGACAATGAATTACTATTTTCACATTGAATCCAAATATTTGTGGGATGATACCCAGTTTGTGTAGTTAATTTCCAGTGATTCACCACATCAGGCCATTCTGTCACCAAGCTCTTCCACAATTAGAATTATAGAATAGAATCATAGGACTGGAAGGGACCTCTAGAGGTCATCTAGTCCGGTCCCCTGCACTCATGGCAGGATTAAGTATTATCTATTCTAGAATGTGTGATCAGCAGCTCTGACATGAGGTTTTTTAAGTATGAGTTCTGTGTGCACCAACCCCCTATGGGTTGCATTTGTTTGTTTTAAGCTTTCTATAAGAAAAAGATAACAGCTAGAAGTGACACAGATCTTTAGATGGTTGCCCAGTCATAATATTTAGCACTTCTGCATTATGTTAGCTCTTCAAAATCACTGTACAAACATTAAACAAACTTAATCTAAAGCCTTTCAGCTTTTGAATGACTAGGAGTATTGGTTGATCACAGGATGGCTATGAGCCGCCAATGTGATATAGCCATGAAAAAAGCTAATGCGGTCTTGGGATGCATTAGGCGAGGTATTTCCAGTAGAGATAAGGAGGTGTTAGTGCCGTTATACAAGGCACTGGTGAGACCTCATCTGGAATACTGTGTGCAGTTCTGGTCTCCCATGTTTAAGAAGGATTAATTCAAACTAAAATAAGGTACAGAGAAGAGCTACAAGGATGATCCGAGGCTACATCTACACTATGGGGGGGGGTCGATTTAAGATACGCAAATTCAGCTACGCGAATAGCGTAGCTGAATTCGACGTATCGCAGCCGACTTACCCCGCTGTGAGGACGGCGGCAAAATCGACCTCTGCGGCTTCCCGTCGACGGCGCTTACTCCCACCTCTGCTGGTGGAGTAAGAGCGTCGATTTGGGGATCGATTGTCGCGTCCCAATGGGACGCGATAAATCGATCCCCGAGAGGTCGATTTCTACCCGCCGATTCAGGCGGGTAGTGTAGACCCAGCCCAAGAAATGTAAAACCTTTCTTATGAAAGGAGACTCAAAGAGATTGGCTTGTTTAGCCTAACCAAAAGAAGGCTGAGGGGAGATATGATTGCTCTCTATAAATATATCAGAGGGATAAATACCAGGGAGGGAGAAGAATTATTTAAGCTCAGTACCAATGTGGACACAAGACCAAATGGATATAAACTGGCAATCAGGAAGTTTAGACTTGAAATTAGATGAAAGTTTCTAACCATCAGAGGAGTGAAGTTCTGGAACAGCCTTCCAAGGGGAGCAGTGGGGGCAAAAGACATATCTGGCTTCAAGACTAAACTTGATAAGTTTATGGAAGGGATGGTATGATGGGATACCCTAATTTTGGCGATTAATTGATCTTTGACTATTAGCGGTAAATATGCCCAATGGCCTGTGATAGGATGTTAGATGGGGTGGGATATGAGTTACTACAGAGAATTCTTTCCTGGGTGTTTGGCTGGTGAGTCTTGCCCACATGCTCAGGGTTTAACTGATTGCCATATTTGGGGTCGGGAAGGAATTTTCTTCCAGGGCAGATTGGCAGGGGCCTTGGGGGTTTTTCGCCTTCCTCTGCAGCATGGGGCATGGGTCACTTGCTGGAGGATTCTCTGCACCTTGAAGTCTTTAAACCATGATTTGAGGACTTCAGTGGCTCAGACATAGGTTAGGGGTTTGTTGCAGGAGTGGGTGGGTGAGATTCTGCGACCTGCGTTGTGCAGGAGATCAGATGAGACGATCATATTGGTCCCTTCTGACCTTGAAGTCTATGAGTCTGTGAGTTGACAAAACAGAACTATTCCCTTTTGTGTTCTCTGCCCCCCTGAACAAAAAGACTTCATTGAAAACGAGCCTCTTAAAAGAACCATTAAGGATCTTTCAAAAGAACAGTCCAACCAAGGCTGCTGTAGTGACACCCTTGTTACATCAGGTCTAGTGTTTATTTAAGGCTGGTATAGAATGAAGGGAGAGCCTCCTGTTTCCTTTGCATGTGTAACTCAAGCAGACCTTGCTTATTTTTTTTCCTTAAGTGCTCAGAGTTTAGGGGAGGAAAGTGAATGAGATTCTGCTTATACCAGGTGTGAAAAAGTAGAAGGGACCAACATCTATTCTTGTGCGAAAATCCGTTCTCTCTGAAGTCAATAAGGCTACACAGGTATAACTGTCAGCAGGAATTGGCCTGTGTTCTCATTCCTTTCTCGAATCACACACATTCCATGCTAACCCAAAGAAGTCAGTTTGAGTTGGGGCAGAAAAATGAGGACTAACTTCAGGTTTATTTAGCTTTAAGATTTTGGAATAAAACTCAAAAGAGGTTCTTTTATGATGGATTGAATTGCTAGAGAACCAGCAAATGGACAGAACCTGCCTTTTTAGCCTATTCAGCCAGTCTTTCTATCATAGCCTGCTAAGAAGTGGATTTAAAATCCTTGAGCGAGTGTGACATTATCTGATTAAAATATGACCATATAGATCATTGTTGCAACCACTGTTATATATTTGCAGCAAATCTTGTACAAAGATTGTCAAGTGAGGTGTCTATAAAGAAGGTTATGATCTGCTGGTTATGATTATGCTGCATGTATCATTTTTGTATTTGAAGTTATAAGTATTGGCTCTATACTTGGATTTCAAATGTTTGTTCCTGGGGTACCACCCACAAGGTAGCTAGCCAGCACACCTTGGAGGGACTATTCAAATTGAGTGGCTTATGGAAAGAACATTTAACCGACAATGGACCGTGGGAGATGCCCATCTACACTTAATGGAATTTCCTGCAATGACTGAGAGAAATTGGGCATGAACATGTGACTTGCCAATGTGACTCCAAACACGATCTGGTCACCTGTGATTCTCCACTAGCTGTTCTGAAGGCTTTGTTTTGAAACAATGGGTGTCCCTCCACATGGCAGAAGAGATAAAAGACCCTGGATCTCCTCCATTTTGCCTCTATCCTGCTCCAGCCACTGGACTTACACTAATGGGAGCATTCTAAGCAAGGGACTGAGGTCCTTCCAATGATTTGGAAGCAACCAGAGACATAACAAGCCAGCAGTGTATTCCATCACTGCTACAAGCCTGATCTAAGAACTTTACGATTATTGTATGTATTTGATTCCTTTAACCAATTTTAACTCTCACCTTTCTTACTTGTTTCTTATGATTAAATCTTTCGATTTTAGGTACTAAAGGATTGGCATCAGCGTGATTTTTGGGTAAGATCTAAGTTATATATTGACCTGGGTGTTTGGCTGGTCCTTTGGAATCAGAAGAACCTTTTATTTGAAGAGGTTGGTTTTAAAGAACCACTCATCTCTAAATCCAGTGTTTTTGGTGGTGATATAAGGACGGAATGCCAAAGGAAACTGCTTTTATGACTTCTTGTTAGCCAGTGTGATGAAACAGAAGTTTACTTTTGTTGCTAGTTTGGTATATCTTATGGAAGAATACCACCAGTTTTGGGTTGTTTGCCCTGTTTTTGGCATTCTCAGTTGTGGCCCACTGAGGCACGGTTACAGGGAGAAATCTACAACATTGTGTGTTGAGCTTCCTCCAGTGCTTTTGCAACCCCTTAAAAGTACAAAGATGCATTGTCCTGTGGAACTAGGCTGAGCATAAGGAAAGAACTTGATTGCCTGTGCATCCCAGTAAAGAAAATACATCAAAGACAAAAATTGGATTTCTTTGATTTTTAGTACAATTCATTATAGTATTGAACACGGTGCATCATAAATCTGAAGCCCCTCGATGGACGGTACTGTAAAAGTTTAAAGTACAGGTATGCAGAATGGGATGTCTTGTTTTGTTTTTCCTACAAATGTGTGGGAATTGATTCCTTATCCATGGGAGGGGCAATAGTTCTGGCTGGAGCTGGATAGAGTGTGTGCAGGTTCTGTGCAAGCTTCCCACCCTACCGCGCTGGTACTGCCTCTTTCCCCTGCCACAGGCACTCACCAGTTGTCCAGAAATGGGACCCAGCACACATAGAAGATGATGGTGACAGGCACTAGGACCCAGTAGTCAGCGTCCTGGAGCTGCCTGCCAGCCACAGCCAAGGAGAAGGACAGAGGGAGCTTCTTCCCTCCCTGACAGCTAAACAGAGGTCTGGAGAAATTCGGGGTGGGGGGAGCAGGGGAAGACAATGCCTGCTCAAACTACACCCACGACTGGCATGGGTTCCCATGGTAACTGGATTTTTAGTGTCCGGTCACCAGTGTTAGCCGGATACCTGGAAGTGTGTTTTTCCAGTGTGGGGAGATGCAGACAGAGGGAGTGGAAGCAACTAGCTGCCGGCTGAGCTCCTTCTAAGCCACAGGGGGCTGCTTTGCCTTTCCTGCTGGCAGGAGCGCTCCAGCAGGGCTGCGTGAGCAAGCTCACTCCCCCTTACCCAGCCCTGGCCACGCCCCCTGCCTGACCAGTAGGGCCTAAAAATAGGAGGGCCTAAGGCTATAGCCTTATTAGCCTAATGGTTAATCTGGCCCTGCACCTAGGCAAGCTGGTCTTTTTAAAAGATGGTCCCTTACACCAAAAATCACAACAATATCCAGGTTACTTCCGGTCCCAAAGAACCAGTCACTTACCCCAGGTCAATTGTACCTTAGATCTCTCACCAACGACAACACTTGTGGCCAGTCCTGTAATAAACTAACTAAAGAATTGTTGACTTGGAAAACGTGACTATTCTCCTTTCGAAGGATTTATTTTGTTTCAAAACAAAAAGTATCCACAACTGGACAGCTGACAACCGCATGTCCCTCTCTCTCGGTCACTGTGTTGTCATCTCCTGTTTGTTCTTAGTCAAGGCCCAGAGCCTGCACAGGCAGAACCCTGCATCCATGCAGAGCCCTGTGATTGGGCCCAGGAACCCATCTTTAGCTACCTATCCAAGTACTTAAAATGGCCCTCACTCCCATAGTATCATACCATTCCCATCTAAGGTGCTAGATCAGTAATAAATAACAGCCCACTACAAAATGCAAATCTCTAAGCTGAGCCCACAAATAAATTACACTGCCATTATGCAACTGTCAGACTGACTTGCAACATTTGTTTGGACTCAATTGCCTTGTGGCCTGTGAAAGTCCAATATGGCCATTCAGAATTAAAACTACCAACACTCACAAGACAATGAGACATACATCTCTCAAAACACTATGCTAATTTTACCCAAACAGATATTGTTTTAAAACTTACACCTTAATAAGCAGTTTGTTGTGACTATGGATTACCTCAATGGTGCACTATCGGGGCTCCTTCGGGATGTGGTTCTACTCCATTTAAAGTCAATGCTACTTTTGTCACTGAGCATGGGAAGAAGGCCTTTGAAGATGAGAGAGGGTTGAGGGGAAGCATCAGGGCAGGACCAGTAGGGTTGCCACTGCACGGATCCAAGGGTCACTGCCCCAGTGGTCACTCTCCCCCCACATTAGATTACCTATTGGGACTATGGTCTTTCTACAGAAACCTAACTGTGCTATTTCCCATTGCCAAGATGGACAAGGTTGGTGTGAGAGCTGATGGGACAGAGATTCCCGGTGTATATACACAACAAAAAAATAAAGCATGCTGTATCTGAAGCCACCACACGAGAGTGGAAGTGAGTGAAAATACTGATTAGATGCTTGATGCAAAGCTAGGGTTGCCAACTGTCTAATCACACAAACTCAAACACGCTTGCCCTGCCCCACCCCTTCCCCAAGGCCACGCCCCTACCCCGCCCCTTCCCCAAGGCCCCACCCCTCTCACTCCATCCACCCTACCTCCGTCGCTCACTCTCCCCGACCCTCACTTACTTTCACCAGGCTGGGGCTGGGGCTGGGGCAGGGTTCGGGGTGCGGGAAGGAGTGCAGGCTCTGGGCTGGGACTGAGGGGTTTGGAGTGTGGGAGGGGGCTCCAGGCTCAGGCTGGGGCAGGGGGTTGGGGTGCAGGAAAGGGTACGGGGTACAAGATGTGGGAGGGAGTTTGGGGGCTGAAGGGGGCTCAGAGCTGGGGCAGGGGATTGGGGTGCAGGAGAGGGTGAGGGGTGCATGGTCTGGGAGGGAATTTGGGTGCAGGAGGGGGCTCAGGGCTGGGGATTGGGGTGCGGGAGGGGTGCGGGCTCTGGCCAGGTGACTCTGACCTCGGGCATCTCCCGTTCGGCAGCGCAGCAGGGCTAAGGCAGACTCCCTGGCCCTGCACCACTTCCAGAAATGTCTGGCACGTCCCTGTGGCCCATGGAGGGGGGGAGGCAGAGGTCTCCAGGCGATGCCTGTGCCCTGAGTGCTGACTCCACAGCTCCACAGTGTCTGCCTTAGTCATGCTGCATTGCTGCCCAGGATCTGCCCGAGGTAAGCAGGGCCAGGGGGCACTGCACGCTGCCCCCTCCGTGCACCGCTCCCAGAAGCAGTCAGCATTTTCCTGCGGCCCCTGGGAGGGGGGAGCAAGCGGCTCTGCGCGCTGGCTCTGCATGCAGGCACCACCCCTGCAGTTCCCATTGGCCAAAGTTCCCAGACACTGAGAGCTGTGGAGTCAATGCTCGGGGCGCAGTTAGCACATGGAGACCCCCTGTCCCTTCCCGAGGGGCTGCAGGGATGTGCTGGCTGCTTCCAAGAGCAGCGCAGGGCCAGGGCAGGCGGGAAGCCTGCCTTAGCCCCACTGCACCACCAGACTTTTAACGGCCTAAAATCTCCTCATTTGGCTTCAGTAGCCTCAGGAAGATAGAGCCCAATTCCGGGAGCCTCCTGGAAAACCGGGAAGGTTTGCAACCGTATCCAAAGCCCATGGGGAGAGCTTCTCTTTGACTTCAGTGGGCTTTGGATCAGACCCCATATTGGGCTTATATGGCTAATGCGGTACTAGAGATCAGCCTACCACAATCACATTCACAATAACTGAAAAACAAACAAACAAAAGGTCATTGCCCTACTCGTCTGCAGAAGTACCAGATTCTGAGCATTTTTCTTTTATGCACATTCTTAATCAAGGCTCCCAATTGGGCTCTTGAAATACCAATGTTCTAAATGTGCTTAAGGCTAAATCGGAAGTGTTGTAACCCAGGAGAAATTGCAAACAGCTAGTTATGACCTTTAGGATGATACATAATTTTTGCACAAACACAAGAAGCTCACATATGCATTTCAAAGTATTCATTTTTAAATATAATTGTAATAAGCATTGTAGAACTGTTTTAAGGTGGAATTAAACTGAAGCCTCATCTATCCACTGAGTCATTCTGGGATTGATTTTTATAGTATCTGGGGAATTAAATTTAGAGGGAGGCACAGGCTGAAATAACTGGGTGACCAGTGCAAGACAGCTCAGTATCTGAAAACATGCAGGTTGGCTACTAGCTATAGGCAGAACCCTTTCCAAAAAGTTACTGCCCTACGGCAAAATATTATTTTAGATCTACATAGATCCACAGGGAGCAATAGCTAGACATCACATCACTGGGCATTCCATGCATGTAAGGCAAGGGTGGGCAAACTTTTTGGCCTGAGGGCCACATCTGGGAATAGAAATTGTATGGCGGGCCATGAATGCTCACAAAATTGGGGGTTGAGGTGAGGGCTCCAGGATGGGGCCAGAAATGAGGAGTTCAGGGTGCAGGAGGGGGATCAGGGCTGGGGCAGAAGGTTGGGATGCGAGGGGTGGGGGTAAGGGCTCCAACTGGGGGTGCAGGATCTGGGGTGGGGCTGGGTATGAGGAGTTTGGGGTGCAGGAGGGTGCTCTGGGCTGGGATCGAGGGGTTCAGAGGGCAGGAGGGGGATCAGGGCTGGGGCAAGGGGTTGGGCTGCAGGGAGAGGCTAGGGGTGCAGGCTCCGGGCGGCGCTTATCTCAAGTGACTCCCAGAAGCAGTGGCCATGTCCCCACTCCGGCTCCTATGCAGAGCTGCGGCCAGGTGGTTCTGTGCACTGCCCCGTCCACAGGCGCCACCCCTGCTGCTCCCATTGGCCACAGTTCCTGGCCAACAGGAGCTGTGGGGTGGCGCTCGGGATGGGGGCAGCATGCAGAGCGGAGACCCCTGGCTGCCCCTACACGTAGGAGCCGGAGCGGGGTCATGCTGGACCGGTGGAGTGGGGCCATGCCGCTGCTTCTGGGAGCCACATGGAGCGGCCCCCAACCCTGCTCAAGCACCGGAGTAGGGCAAGCCCCAGACCCCACTCCGCAACAGGAGCTTGAGGTCCAGCTTAAAATGGCTGGTGGGCTGGATCCAGCCCGCATGTCGTAGTTTGCCCACCCCGATTTAGGGAGATCAGCATATCAGAGTCCAAGGTCAGCCATCCAGATACAAGCTAGAAGAGCAGAATTTGGCCTGTAGGATGGGTCGTGTATGGCCACACCCCCACTTCATGAAGAAGAGACACATTTTAAGAGCTGCACACAAGAAGCTATTTGCAGCACAGAGTAGTTGTATGGGTACTATAAAATCGAGGAACTATGCTACATATTCTTGAGCGCCATTTCCTGGCTTCCTTTCTATTATGCATCTATCTACAAACATCTTTTTATGGAGCACTCCTGTGACACATCCCCAGACAACCAGGAGGAAAAGGCAAGGGAGAGAGAGGGAGGGTAAGGTCAGCAAGATAAACACAGTTGTTTCTCATTAAGTCTGAGAAGAAGATAATATTTCCAGCAGTTCTTGTTGACAGGAAAACCTGACTAACTTAGGCCTGTATCAAGTGGGAATACAGGATGGTGCGAACGGATGTACTGGAATTAGGTGTGCTGGGGGTGCTTCTGCACCCCATGGCTTGAAGTGGTTTCCATTATATACAACATTTACATATTTGGTTCAATGGCTCTCATTCCTGCTATGAAAATTGTTCCAGCACCTCTGTGTGCGAAATAAATACATGCATGGGAAGCCTTTTGATTTACAAAATCTTTGTTCCTTTTCCTCAAGCTTAATTTCCTTGGATCTTTAGCTAGGTTTTTGGTGTTCCAGAGCTTTACAAGTTTGATTGCCTAGATGCAAGAGCTCAGTTTCACTGGCATGATTTCATCATACTGCAGTCAAACAGCTCTCTGTGTGTTTTCATGGCATAATAACATGCTTCACTGGACTGGGATTTTCAAGTTCTAATGTTAGCTTGCCTATAGCCACCAAGAGAATACCATTACACCTGCAATTTGCTTTGTTTCTTCACCTTTGATAGTTGCACCTTTTGTAGGTTTCAACAAGATTAAAAAGATGTAACAATGGGAGTCTTTTCAGAAAGTTAACAATTTCCCATTCTATCTCAAAAATTCTGACTTTTAACGAGTTAGCCCTTATTTTCGAAACTAGGATGGGGCTTATTGAACTGTATGTTACCTAACAATTAAAGTGATAAAAGCAAACCGTGAGCCAGATTGTGTCTTTGAATAACCCCCCACCCCACTCCACCCCACCCCACACACAGAAAATGGAGCAGGAAAGCTGGAGATTATTCCTGGGTAGGTTTCCTTAGATCATCTATTGACGGGCAGGGGTCTGTGGAGCAAGCAGATGATTCCACTCACAGAAGCTATGGATGCCTTGAAAGATATGCACAATTTGGAGTATCTGTCTGAGGCACAAGCACAAGGCTATCATGGCAGAAACCCTGTGCCTCTGCACCAGCCCAAGGCCCCTACTTCTTGTCCTCCCTCCAATTCCTTCACAATTCTGCTCCTCCACGGAGTACAGGGCCAAAGGACAACTACCAAAAGAGTGGCTGCTGCATGCCCTTCTGCAGGGGAAGGTGTGAACCTCCTTGATAGTGCTGACACCTGAGCTCCAAATCAGCCCCACCTCCAGTCCCTGTAATTGGATGCAACCTCTGCTGGAGAAGGGAGGAGATTATTTCAACCTGTTCTCTCCCTGAACCGTTTCCTTTGATATAGATTTCCTCTGGCATCTTGGATTTGTGACATCAGCAAGGTGGTGACACAATTAAAGCCCTGCAGGATAAAAGCCCTTTATTCCCAAAGAGATTTGAAGCAGACTGTATTATCTCAGACCATTCTAAACATCGCTATTCTATGCACAGCAAAAAATCAGGCAAATAGAGGAGGTTATTGGTAGAGCTATGCAGAAAATAAATTTCTTCCCATAAGAAATTTTGACTTTTCTAACTTAGTTTCCGTTCTGACTCTGAACAGGACGTCAAAACATTGAATAATTTCACGGAATAAAAATATTCTGGAAATTTTGAATCTGAAATGTTGAAACAAAATAACTGACATTTCCACTCGAAACTAAATGATTCAATTAGTTGACACAGCACCTTTCATTTTCAAGTATCAGGGGGTAGCCATGTTAGTCTGTAACTACAAAAACAACAAGGAGTCCGGTGGCACCTTAAAGACTAACAGATTTATTTGGGCATGAGCTTTTGTGGGTAAAAAACCAATCCATAAACTGAAACATTTCATCAAAACTGACTTTTTCCATGGAAAATGTCAACATAGATGAAACCACATTTTCTGACAGGAAATTATTTAATGTGAAAAACTTCAACCAACTCTACTGACAATAGAGACCCCCAGCAGCTAGTGTCTTCAAGAAAGACTGACTTCAGACCGAGGGCTCAAACATGAACAGTCAGTATTTTAATGCATAAGACATTGGACTTTCCCTGCTTCCCGTCAATGAGGGGTTTTGCAAGGGCCCAGCTTTCCCTCCTGATGTCCCAGATTTTCAGTGAGAATCTACTTTTGTGTTTCTGTCAATATTTAAAGTTTGAGTTGCTATCAAAGGAATTTGTAATGGTCCTTTAAACACTCTTTTGAAATAGTGAACTCTGTTTATTGTGGGCCTGAGTCAGTAACTCTTACTCATGGCGGATGAGGAGAGGATTTAAATTCACCCCTGGGCAGAGAGGCAGCAAAAAGCCTATGCACCACTAAGTCTCACATAAACCTGTTTAAGTTGTATAACCCTGATGCAGACCCTTTTGCACTGGGATGAATTACACCCATTGAGTAACACTTTGAAGCCAATGAAGTTATCCACGTGTGAGTGAGCGAGGCTGCGGAATCAGGCCCGATATTGTATTTTGAGCGGTACCAGTGCCGGCATTTATTTATTACCTATTTTGCGATTCTAAGATAGGGGTATTTTTCTATCAACTGAATCAAAAAAGAACTAGATAAGTTCTTGGAGGATAGGTCCATCAATGACTATTAGCCAGGATGGGCAGGGATGGTGTCCCTAGCCTCTGTTTGCCACAAGCTGGGAATGGGTGACAGGCGATGGATCACTTGATGATTACTTGTTCTTTTCATTCCCTCTGGTGCACCTGGCAGTGGTTACTGTTGGAAGACAGGATATTGGGCTAGATGGACCTTTGGTCTGACCCAGTATGGCCGTTCTTATGTTCTTTTGAATATACTGACAATATTAAGGTTTTAAGGATTTTTCTTTTCCGATTCCTGAGTTAGTAATACCTTTATGTATTCTCTTTGACTCTCCTAGTGAGGATTCCCCAGGGATAGTCTTCTTTTGCAGTTGTGGCTCCAAGGAAGTGGAAATTCCTGAAGAAGGTCTGCCAACCAAAGCCTCTGATTGATTATTTTTTTAAAACAGGCTGAATTGGGTGGGGAAGAAAAGAACACCTCTTTTATGGGATTTATCCCCAAGGTTCCTCCCTTCACACCAGGTTATCTTCTTGGGTATGATTAGACCTACTAATAGTGAGAATCACTTTAATAATGCTCGATAACTTGATTTTTTTAAAAGGATGTAAAACTAGAGGAATGTCATAATGTTATCACCTACATGTCAGAATGTCATAATTTTGAAGAATTGGTGGATTGTTTTAAAAAAAGATCAAATGTTAGAAATAACAAGCACCAACTAAAATGGAATTTGATAATCCTAAAATACCATGTAAAGTCAGGGTGAGGTAATTTTTTTTTTTTATTGGACCAGCTTCTGTTGGTAAAAGAGACAAGCTTTTGAGCCATACAGCTTTTTTCAGACTTGAAGAAGAGCTCTGTGTAGCCTGAAAGGTTATCTCACATGTTGGTCCAGTAAAAGAAATTACCTCAGCCACCTTGTCTCTCTCATATCCTGGGATCAACACAGCTACAACAACACTACAAACACATCATATGTCAGTAAGAATTGTAATTTTGCAACAGAAATTGGTATGTTTAAAAATACCATCACATGCATTTAAGTAAAAATAAAAAAGTATTAAAAAGGCAAGTTGGGATAACTTTACCTGATTGATATAGTAGAACAACAGCTGGAAACTAAATTGAATCTATCTGTAGGAACAGAATCTGCATTTAATTTGTCAAGCTCTTCAGCCTCATGTGTAACTAAAGAAGCTGTGGAGAAAACATTTGTGATGGAAAGTTGTTGTACTCTCGTTGGGACTTTACAGTTTGTGTGTGGGAGGGAAGAGAGGAGAAAATTATGACCTCAACTAAACAAAAAAAAAAGTCCTATTTCATGGGAAATGAATTGTGATGTTTCCAGGTATATGTAAATGGACACAAGAAAAATGACTGAGGTTTCATAGGTAATGAGATAGTACTGGTGACGATGGAAAGAATTAGATAAATATTTGTAGATTTTGATGAAGCCAGGAATTTATTTATTTGTTTAAAAAAGACGCCACAATCATGATCTCCCAACACTAACTCACATGAGTAACCTTCATTCAACTCATCAGTGAAATTCCCCACAGTACAGAGAACCAGTAGAAAGTCCTTTGCACCATGTAAGCCCCACACAGGTTCTGTGTAAAGGCAGCTGGCTGTTGATTGGTTGCACAGTGGTACCTGAGGATCCTGTGTGGTGCAGGTGAGGGTCATAGACAGGGCAAAAAGGGTGGAGGAGAATAAGGATGACAAAAAAAATCATTGAGTTTCTCAGTAAGGCATGTACACACCTAACTGCTTAGACTGAATGGCAGAAGTGAATTTTAGGAGGGACTTAAATGCAGCAAGGAAGGTGGCTTGGCACACAGGCTTAAGGATGGAGTTTCAAACTTAAGCGACAGCATGGAAAAAGGTGTGAGAGAAGGAGACAGAGGGTCTATTGAGGCCAGAATCAGGGGAATGAGGAAGGCAGCAGAGTAGAGGGCTTCTGGGGAGAATGATGAAATACTGTTGCATGGAGACTGTGATGCTGGCAGGCCTGGTGTCAGCTCATGCTAAGGCCCCATGCCTCACAGTACACTGACAAATGCATAGCTGCATAGGCACTGACTTCCACTGTTCCCAGTGGGTGCTCAACCCCACCCCCACCCCTGCACAACCCTCACCCCACCCCCATTCCACCCCCTTCCCCCAAGTCCCCGCCCTTACACCACCTCTTCTCCGCCTCCTCCCCTGAGCAATGCGTCCCCACTCCTCCCCCCTCCCTCCTGGGAAGTCCTAAGCACCACCAAACAGCTGTTTGGCGGCGGGAAGTGCTGGGAGGTAGGCGGAAGAGCGGGGACACGGCGCTGGGGGTGGGGTAGGAGGTTAGGTGGAGCGGGGGGTGAGGGAAGCTTGGCTGCCGGTGGGTGCAGAGCACCCACTAATTTTTCCCTTTAGGTGCTCCAGTCCCAGAGCACCCACAGAGTTGGCGCCTATGCATAGCTGGGAACCAGTGTGGCTTACCTGTGGGTTAGTATAGCTAAAACTGATATTAGTGTTATAACAATGTGGGTAGTGTTTAGACATTATGGAATGCTTCTAGAATGCTGCATGTGTTAATCCTACTTATAATATCTGTATTCCATGTTATAAAGTTGTATTTAGAGTTTGCATTGTAAACCTCTGTAATTGTGTATCACACCAAACAGGAAAAGAAGCATTAAGTGTGGCTTCTCCTGCACACAGGATGGCCCCTTTAAGGCAAATGGGGTATTGTGTAGCGTCAAAGGACACAGATCTTGTTGATTGCATTCTTCACACCCTCCAGGAAGTGAACTCATCCCATCAGCTTGGATTCTGGCTGACAAGGAGAAACTGGGTCTCTTCATGCTGTCTGGACTCTGAGGGGCAAAGATTCGGAAACACAAGCAAGAGATCCCCCTACTGTTTGACCTGGGACAGCCCTAAAGGACATGTAGAGCGGCTTATTATAGAAGCTTATATTACCTTTTTAAATCTAAAGACTGTAAGTCATTTGTGTGTGTGTGTGTGTTTCTTATTTTAACCCTGTAAATAACTCTCATTTCTTTTCTTAGTTAATAAATCTTTAGTTAGTTTATTACAGGATAGGCTACAGATGGTGTCTTTGGTTTCAGATCTGAGTACAATTGAGCTGGGGTAAGTGACTGCTCCTTTGGGACTGGTAGTAAACTGAATATTGCTGTGATTTTTGGTGTGAAGTGACCATCAATCACATAGTCCATCTTACCTGGGTGTCAAGATATCCTGGAATACCCAAGGGGACAGTCTGTGACTCCATAGTAAAACTGTTACAGTGCTTTAGGAGTTCCCACTTGTTACTGGATTGGTGAAATCTAATTACAGAACATATACCCAGTTTGGGGTTTGTGCCCTGGTTTTTGACAGTCTGCCCTGGCATTCATGGTCATGAGCCACTCGAGGCAGCATGACAGAGATACAGGACAGAACTGCATGAAACAGGACCTTGAAGGTAGCCAGATCCTCGGTTGGCGTAAAATCAGCACCTATTTGATCTGGCCCAAGAAAAGTCAACTCAGTGTAAAGGAGCCAGTGATCAGGTGGGGCAACATGGTTGAAGTGAAAGGTAAGACATGGTTTTGGCAGCAGCATTTGCAGGGAGTGGGGCTGATGAGGTTAGTCGCCAAGGAGAAGGCTGTAGTAAAGGCAGGAAATGATTAAATCATAGACAAGTGACTTTCAGTCCAGAACAGAAAGGAAGGGGCTGAAATTTGTAAATATTGAGGAGAGAGAGAAACAGGACTGGGCCTCAGACACAATAGTCAGAAGAGATGTATCATGGTGGCTGTAATTTTGGCTTTTACTGTTCATTACTTGCATTGTGGGTGCACCAAGAGGCCCCATTCAGGATCAGAGCCCCACTGCACTAACAGACTGTATGATGCAAGCCTTCTCCCCTTCAAAAAGAATTTGTTGACTCAACATAAACAAGAAGAGTGAAAGCTGAATGGCTCATAGCCTAAGCATAACCCGAGCTAACAAAAAGTATAACTATACTTTGGGGGAGGGATAGCTCAGTGGTTTGAGCATTGGCCTGCTAAATCCCTGGTTGTGAGTTCAATCCTTGAGAGGGTCACTTTAGGGATTTGGGGTAAAATCAGTACTTGGTCCTGCTGGTGAAGGCAGGGGGCTGAACTCAATGACCTTTCAGGGTCCCTTCCAGTTATAACACACACAGAGTTCAGGTGTACTTTCCTTTTTTACACCTCATGGGTACCAATAATGAAGGACAAGCACTTAATGTGAAACAATTGTATTCATCAATACAATAACTTGCTATCCTTTGGGATTTATTTACAGTCTTCTAAAAAGGTCTTCCTTTTGATACAAATAGGGAAGTGTGGGCATTCTTAAGAGAGTATTAATTTCTCTCAAATTCGTTAGTTCTGCTGTGAATTGTTCTCTCTCTTACTGATTTTAGTTAAACAAACGCTTAAGGGAAGCATAGTCTATTGGACCAAGGACAAGACTGAGAGTCAGGCATAGCTATGTGCTCTGATTCCTGCTCTGGCACCAACCTCTGCTGTAGCCTTGGGCAAGATATCTCCCACCAACTTTAGCAGGTGGTGTGAGTGCTCAGCACATCTGACAATAAGGCCCTACTTGCCTTAAATTGGGCAACCAAAAACAGAAGCACTCCAAATCAGAAGGCACTTTTGAAAATGTAGGCCTCAACCACTCTCTCTCTTTAACAAATAGTGAGATAATGCTCACCCTACCTCATAGACCTGTAGGATGAAATTCACCGATTTGCCAGCATGAGGC
The DNA here is from genome assembly GCF_011386835.1 of Chrysemys picta bellii. NCBI lineage: Eukaryota > Metazoa > Chordata > Testudines > Emydidae > Chrysemys > Chrysemys picta. Next base: position 210,576,739 of record NC_088792.1, read on the forward strand.
CAGATAGGGTTTAAGCAGTGCATAGCCCTTGTGCTGGCCCTCTGCACAAAGGTTAAAATTGGGCCTGTGACCAGGGTCCTAGTGGGGAGCCAGCTGTGGTCCCTAATTGAGCCGCTAAGCCTGTCTGGGGTTCTGTCTGCCGGCCCCGCTCAGTCCGCTGACGGTCTGGAGTTCCGGCTGCCAGCCTCTTGCCAACAAGGGTCTTGGCCGCCGGCCCCGCTCAGCCCACTGCCAGCCTAAGTGAACAGAACCCCCGGCAGGCAGCGGCTGAGCGGGGCCGGCAGCCGGGACCCTGACTGGCAGGAGCCAGCGGATGGAACCCCAGACCGGCAGCAGGCTGAGCCACTCAGTCCGCTGCTGGTCTGGGGTTCCGGCTACCGGCCCCTTGCCAGCCGGGTCCCAGCCATCAGCCCCGGTCAGCCCACTGTGGGCTGGGATACCAGCCGCAAGCCCCGCTCACCTTGCTGCTCGTCTGGGGTTCCAGCCGCCCGACCCCCTGCCAGCTGGAGTCCAGGCTTGCGTCCCTGCTCAGCCCTCCTGCCAGCCTGAGGTATCGGCAACCAGCCCAGGGCTCTGCTCCTGGCCTGGTCCCAGCGCTCTGCAGCCCTTATCAAAAATTACACTACAATTAGCTTAAAAACTTGAAAACTTAAAAACTTTGTATATTACAATAATCGTTAAAACATGTATAATGTTAATAAATACATAGGTTTGATGAAACAAAGTAGTTGTACTTACGTGCTGTGTTTAATTTGTGTTTTCGATAATTTACCTTCTAAAAAAATCTTGCATGTCTCGCACTCCCAGAAAGGGCATCTCGCACCCCCAGGGGGTGCGTGCATCCCAGGTTAAGAACCACTGTACTAAACTGATAAGATCTGCATTTTAATTTAACTTTAAATGAAGTTTCTTAAACATTTTAAAAACCTTATTTACTTTACAAACAACAATAGTTTAGTTATATATTATAGACTCATAGAAAGAGACCTTCTAAAAATATTAAAATGTATTACTGGCATGCGAAGCCTTAAATTAGAGTGAATAAATGAAGACTGCACACCACTTCTGAAAGGTTGCCGACCCCTGGTATAAAAAGACCCTTGGGCCTGATTCTGTCATCTCATCTTTTTAGACCTCATCAGGGGAAGTTTGCGTCGCAAGCCTGAAGTCCCAGTTATGCTGGTACACCCTGAATATGAGATTTGGACATTGGACTATGACCAATGAACTGAATTCTAAAGGAATTCTTTGCAACTACGAAGCTCACCATCTCTGTTGTGAATCTGAATCTCAATGAATTGAACTCATGTCTGTATGTATATTAATCATTTAACCATAAGCTCTCTCTTTTGTTTTTTAATAAATTTTAGTTTAATTAACAAGAATTGGCTGTAGCGTGCATTTGGGTAATGAAATATTCATTAACCTGGGAGGTAATGTGCCTGATGCTTTGGGATTGGTAGAACCTGTTCTTTTATATGATGAAATAAGATTTACAGAAATTTTCATCATATTTGACGTGGGTACCTGGATGAGGGCTTGAGGCTGGATCACTTTAAGGGAACTGTGTTGTTTGGACTTCTGAATAACCAGTAAGGTAATAAAAAAGCTGTTTGTGCTAGTTTGGTGAACCTCAGTATTGGAATATCCACCAGCTTTTGGGGGATTGTCTGCCCCATTCTTTGCAGTTCACCCTAATTGAGAGATGCTCAGGCTGCTGCCAGTCTGGGGTTCTGTCCACCAGCTCCTGCCAGCCGGGGTCCTGGCCACCGGCCCTGCTCAGCCTGCTGCCGGCTGGGGGTCCGTTCACCCAGGCCGGCAGCGGGCTGAGCAGGGCCGGAGGCCGGGATCCTGGCTGGCAGCAGCATGCCAGTAAAAATCAGCTTGCGTGCCGCCTTTGGCACACGTGCCCAGGGCCGGCTTTAGCAAGCGTGGGGCCCAATTCCTGGGGCGGCACTTCGGATTGCCGGCTGGGGGAGGGGGGGCTGCAGGGCTTGCTGCGCTCCGGCCGGCGCTCCAGCCAGGAGAGCGGGGCTGCGGGTCTTGTCGCGCTCTGGCCGGGGTCGTGGGGCCACGGGGCTGCCGCACTCTGGCTGGCGCTCTGGCTAGGGGAGCAGGGCCCCCAAAGATGACTGCCGCCAGGGTGAGTGCGTGGGGCCCGATTCCGGGGAATTGGGCGAATCGGCCTAAAGCCGGCCCTGCGTGTGCCGCAGGTTGCCGACCCGTTTTCTGCCAGTATTCTAGCATCCACTTGACCACACAGTCCTGGTTAAACAATAGGCTTTTGATGTAACCTTTTGCTTTCTAAACACCACCAGTAATTAGTTACACAAAGTAACATAGGGCAATTTATCCATTAGGCAGTCTATTAAAAACTTCAAAGAGACATACAGACAATGACATTATTTTACTCAAGGTTCATTCAAATGTTAATATTCCCGTTTGATCTCTGAATCAAGAGTTATAGTGACAGACAGGAACTGTCTGTTTACGGGGCGCATCTAAGATACACACAATTAGTATTACTTCTAACAATATAGGTTTGCATTTCAAAGTTCTAGCCTATTTAGCATGAATGGCCCTAATTATCATTCGCATACCTTTCTAACATGACTTTAAAGGTGGGCTTCGGGCCATTCAGCCTGCAAGCTGTTTAACCCTTTCTAGCCATGCGTCACAGGGCCAAATTCATCACTGGTGCCGCACCAGGGAAGTTCACAGGGTTGCAAATTTGTTCCAGTATTTGATACTTTGCAGAAGCAAAGCACTGTATGAGTAAATGCTAAGTGTTGTCATTACTCATAATGAAGCTGCAGACATTTTTTTTATTAACTTATGAGTGATGATCTCCTCTGACATTTTTATATATAAAGTGTGTATGTATACACACACACGCCCATGCCCACATACCTATTCATAATTTACACACTTGAATGACAGCCATGGAGATTCACTGAAAAAATCTTGCAGCTAGGAAAATATATTCCCAGACTAACTAGACATAGTCACAGAAAGAAAACTAAATTAATGTGTAAACACAATGTTCCACCAGCGTGACCCTGAAGAGCAGCGCACAATGAGGCAAAAATCACATGTAGCAATACAATCAAACTTTTGGATAACAAAACCCTCCACTGACTCTTCCAGAAAAATGCCCTTGAACAACCAACCCAGGGCCATCCCAGCCACTGACAAAGCTAACAACAAAATCAAATAGAGAAACATCTAGACAGAATTCAACCTACCAAAAGAAACCCAGCTTCCAAAGCGCAGGAGAGCACAGTCAAACAAGTTGAGATACAAAAGAAACTATAAACTATTATTGACCATGAGACAAATTAGTAAGAGATCACACTGTATATTAGCAATTCACACTGAAATGTGTTGGAAAGACTTATTCAATGAACATATGTCATGCAATCATATACTAAGAAACATTTATATGTGGAAGAGTAAACTTACTATTTCAGTGTTTTATTCACTCACACTGGATCTATGGAAGAGTGTGTGGGTTTTAAAATCTGCAGTATCTACGTGGTATTTAAGAGAATAAATTAGGAAAGCATTTTAAGCATACAATTCTCATTAAAATTGTCACCTGTCACCCCCTCTCTACAGATTACAATAGAGACCTCTTGGCCAAGATTTTAAGAAGTGACTCATGATTCTGAGTGCTTCAATTTGTAAGTCCAACTTGAGACAATTTAAAGGGCTTGATATTTAGGAAGTGCTGAGCATCAGCCCTTCAAAAATTGGATTGGAAACAATTAAGGTGTCTCAAGTTGAGCACCCAAAATCACTAGTGTTTTGGAAGGTTTGGGCCCTAATTTTCAATTTTAAATATCTAATGTGTAAATTTAGTACCTAGGAAAGGCTCCAGAATGACGTCCCCAGCATAAGAAACCTTCTATACCCAGAAAGAACCAGTACAATAGGGAAACTAGCATGCAAGCTTCCCCACGCCCAGAACCTGCTCCAAAAGAAGCATTACTATTATTATTAATTATTTTTAATGCTGTAACTCCTAGGTAATGGACCAGAGCCCTGTAACTCCCAGGTAATGGACTGGGTAACTCCCCAGTAATGGACCAGAGTCCTGTGTGCTAGGTGCTGTACAAAACACAGAACAAAAGCCTGTTGGAAAGTAATTTAGTCTGCACAGCTGTTCATTCCTTGGCCACTCTGTTGAAACTACCATGAAGGGTTCCAATAAGCGTCTATTTCAGTAATGGTGATATGTAGACCCCAACCACTAGGAACCCCACTAAAATAACCGGCGATCAGGACCCAAATGGAACTGGTGACCTAAAACTGAAGCTACGCCTAGCCCATTGCCTTGAACCACCACATTTTTCCTTATCACTTCTATACAACAAATATATTATTTTATGGTCAAATTGTGCGGGTCTTTTCTCAGTTTTGACTCCATCAAACTCAATAGGAATTTGTCCTAGGGGAACCCAAAGAACAGGCTTAAGGATTTGGTTCAAATCCTTAAATCCTAAAGCAGATTAAAAACAAACACACGCAAAAACATATGGGAAAGAACTAGTTACACAAACATATTTAGTCAGCTACATATAAATACCAGCCTACTCTCATCAGGTAATGTTGTTGCCTGAATGTATCACAGTATGAAACTCACCTCTGTGCAGAAGGCTAGCACAATGACGATGCACCACTAAGTCCTCAAAATAGGGCTTAAGTGAGATTTAAGTGGTACATAGGCTGTGTGCTTGCCTGCTGCACAGGGGCAAATTTCACCCATGCAAAGGAATGTGGAAGGCCTTGCAGAGGGGACAACCCTAAGAAGAGTAGCACAGAAAGTATCAGAAAGATCAACAGTAACAATATCCTACTACAGAAAGCTCCAGATAGCATGGATAACCATCAGACTATGCTTAAATAAGTTAGAGTTTCCTCTGAGTTGAAAGGTCTCACAGAGACACTGCTTGTTTTAATAGGTTAGTTGAAAAGTCACTGGAAAAACAGGTTTCAGGCCTGAGAGCTCTATCAAATTTCTCCAGGACCAGCAAGGGTGGAGACGCTGTGCCCTCTGGCATCCTATCCTGCCAACACACCTCTGTTCCATAACAAAGACACAGGACTGCAGAAGCCAGCACTATGTGCTGCACCTTGTACTATCAATAAAAAACGCCACCAAAGCAAAAATATATTTTACTCAGTCAGAACACGTGGCAAAAGTCGCACTGATGGACTTCCAATGGAGTCCACTAAATTCACATGCCACAGACCAGGGGACAGGTGTTGCCTTCAAAGAAAAACCCATGGGAAGGTGAAAGCACTCAAAGTTCTTCCAAGTTAGAACTCATAGAGCTCGCACTCTGTGTTCCCTCAGGGCAAAGGGTTTATAGCCTAACGAAGGAATAGGTAGCAAACCTCACAGTTCCAAAACCCAGCCCTACAGATCCATCCGTGGGAAGAGACAATCCCTCTATTATCAGGGGGTAGCTATGTTAGTCTGTATCCACAAAAACAACCAGGAGTCCGGTGGCACCTTAAAGACTAACAGATTTATTTGGGCATAAGCTTTCGTGCGTAAAAAACCTCACTTCTTCAGATGAGAAGTGAAGTTTTGTACCCATGAAAGTTTATGACTAAATAAATCTGTTAATCCCTCTATTGTGCTCCCTGAGTCTCCTTTCTCTCATCTCCCTCTTGCATCTGCACTCTTTCCTGCCCTAAGAGGAGGCGTAGAAGGTGCAGCAGCGTTCAAGCAGATTTGAGGAGTATTACTACTACATGGAAGCCATTGTAGCAGTTGAGTAGAACATACCACATAGAGTAGCTACTTCTCCCAAATCCAAGGTGTCTAACCCAGGCGAGGTTGCATGGGGGACCATAGCGGTCTCAAGGAAGAGGGACAGCAGATGACAGCACCACCAATCCCTTTCACAAGCTTTTGTGCAGACTGGTATTATCTAAGGCAACATTAACTGACATCCAGGTTTGGTCTAAGAGCCACCTGTAGTGGGGAAAGCAAACAACTATCCACTAAACTCAATTCTCCATTTCAGAGGAAAAGTCCAAATGCAGGTCTCTCAAACACCACTTAACTCCTTCCCAGGACAGCAATATCCAGGCCATTTGTGCCCTAGCCAGAAATGATACTCCTACTAGCTAAAAAGAGCCTCTTGATGCCGACCTTAAAGTATAGTGATAATAATAATTCTTGGCACCTATCTAGGTGCCCTGTATCTTCAGAATGCTGTACAACCATTAGCTAATTATGTGGTGAAGAAACACCAGTCAGGATGGGAAATAACTTGATTAATTTTGTAAAGGTTATCACCAACCATGCCACCTCCCTGAAGGATGCCATTAAGAAGGGAAATGGAGGCACACCTCAGCACCACAGTACTGAAAAATTATTGTCCTCTCCTCTTAGTAAGTAATGCTGTCATTAAAGCAAACTCCACAGGGAATGAAAGCACACACCGCAAATGCCTCATCATGCGACAATAGCGACATCACAGAAAGAGTCATTTTTTTCTAGCACTGAATGAGAAACTTTATTAGAATAAACAAAAAATATAGTGTTATGCCTAAAGCTACAAACTCCCTCCTGCTCTTGGCTTCCCAGCACAGCTAATACCTGTAGTAGGAAGCCAGATTTAAAGAAACAGTAAACGTTCTTACACCCCTGGAAGCCCTTTAAAACTGTCTCAAGTTCCCACCTTTATGCTCATTTTGGGGTATGCCAACCCACCCACAGATATCAATGTCAACATTATATGTATTGCCGAGCTTAAATTTGAAATCCATTATTTTCTTTGCAGATTACCAAAATCATCCACTGCTCCGATATGCCATTTCCAAGCCACACCCCCTCACATATTGAAAAGATGTGAAATTCTATTTTAGCATAGGACAATGCTGGTGTTTATCTGATTATTTGTACTGGGAAATATATGGGCCAGAGTCAGAGTGGTAGGAGTGAGATCTGTGCCAAGCATGCTGAAAGGCCAGTGCTACATGCTGAGGTTCTGAGTTTCTGTGCTATCCACCTGGCACCAGTTTACAATCCTGAGTGCCTGGTGCCACACCAAACTAGGTTCCTCCTAAAATCTGACCCTCTTTCTCCAGATCCACTCATCATACTACGGGCCCAGATGTTGTCAATGCCTGACTGGAAGGGGGTAGGCAAATGGGCCTCAGATCCATTTCAATGCTCTCTCTGATCCCCAGAACTGCTCTAAACTCTATGCCAACTAGCGCCATTCTGGGAGCTGGGGGATCCCTGGGACTTAGCAATGCCTTGCTCACACCCCGTTGCCACATTTCCCACCCCCTCAGATGTCCAGGGCCACCGTAAATGTGACTCTGTGATGCCTAAAGTTTCACGTAGGCAGGTACAATCCAATCCTCAAGGTGCTGGATCCTTTGGCTTTATGGCCACTTTGCACCAATGGAGCATTATAAAGCAAGTGGAGCAGGACCCAGTATATATCTTTATCATTAGTTCACTGATATATTTGTGTATTCATGCCACTGTGATGCAATAAGGCTCAATGCATTATTTATTGAAACCTGTAGAAGGGGGCCAGAGCAGGCCCTGGTCTAACCCCCTCTTAGCCACAGCTACAAATTCCACAGAGCCCCTTCTACACAGTACATGCACAGAAGAGCATCATGTGCTTATGAGAGGCAGTGTGTGAGGTTCCAGACTCTTATGGAAGAGCCCTGTAGAATTTAATAATGATGAAGCTTGTAGGGTTCCACATAAATGTAACTGGGCTCTAAAGAAATTGCTCTCAAAAGTTACCGATTTTTTACAGAGAATGAGATCCTTTCCATAGGTGTTTGTAGTATCTGATATGGAGAACAGTATCCCTACTGTAGAATTCTATGTGGTGGTTTAAAAAAAGAAAGACGTTTATTCTTCATTATAAGATGTAGAAGTTTAGAGTAACTGCACTAGGGTTCTACAGACATGTAACAGGATTCTGTAGATTTCATCATCATTAAATTCTGTCAAGCTAGAGGTGGCATGCCCTACCGCCATGTGAGCCCTCTTTTAACAGAGGGGACATCCTGGGGCCCTGCTTAATGTAGCTTTCAGCCAGGAAAATTAAATGAGGCTGGCAAGTTTCACTTTTGCTGCTAGCCAGTTTCTAGTGCATTTTATGTTCTAGGTTTCATTAGCACAATGCTGGTGTGTTTAGTTTCACACCCCTGCAAGGGAATGTTCACACTGTAAACAACGTAATCCCATGAAAACATTTGTCTTCATTTTGGAGTCCCATTCACTCCCCTGCAGAAGTCCAGCGCAAGATGTGTGTGCTGCTTGAGTTGTACTGAAGAGTTCAATCCTACACCATTGAAATCAATGGGAGCAGGCCCCAAGTCCACAAAATAAATGGAACTAAAGTGGTGCCTACAGCTTGTGTGGGTCTGCTGCACAGGAGTAAATTTCAAACTGAGTGTTTTGTAATGCACCCCCTCTGAACATCTACATTTTGGGCCTAGGATTAGTTATCTGGGTGGCCTGTAAAAACAACAGTTTAAAAACAGGGGAGATACTTAATGTAGAGAGTTTGTTCGGTGAATTTCATTTACCATGTTTGCATTTGTCATCCTCTTTGCTTTTGCAGTCCCTTGTGGTCTTGTCTCTCTTTAGACCCCAGTTATATTTCACTCACGGTAATGAAAGAGAAAATCCTTCTTGACTACCTCGTTCCAGTTTTCAGGCAAGTATGGGAAGCATTCAGACCACATTTCAACAGCACGCTGCTATTCAAACAAATGTATGCTTGATAAGACGCAAAGAATTAACACACCCATGTTTACCACTTGGTATTATTCTCTTGGGAGCTATAAGAATTGTCCTGAAGAGTGCAGCTGCAAAATCCCTCTAACTATTTAAGTGTACAGTACACTCCATAATATGCTAGCAATACAGTAAACATCTCTACTGAGATGCTGGTTAGAAGGATTTTTAATTGATCAGCTAGGATGATGAAAGAACAAAACACTGAGAGGTGACCAGAGATCATCTATTCACAGGCTGTAGGAAGTTTAAACCAGGAAACGTCTGGAGAATTCGAAGGAGGATTTCAATACTGATAACAGCAACAACAACAACAACAATGCTGGGTTTCTAGATCCTATTTTCCCCCTTCCCCATTGTCCTTTATGGTTATCTTTTTTATTCAGAGAAACCAAAGGGCTCACACAAAGCTCTCCACTCTACTTAAGCCTGGTTGTGGGTGTGACATTACCCAGGGTACAATCTGGACTGATGAACACTGTGTCCCCTCAATTCTCCAACCTGGGATGCCTTGTACACTACTTTGCTGTGAGAGCTACCACTCATGGTCCACTCACACACAGCCTCCAGCATGTAAGTCACTCCCAGCTATACTGTATGAGTGCTATAGCCAGCCACTCATGAATTACACTGCAGAGCAACACCAGTAAATTCCTAGTCCCAGACTTTCCCCCAGAAATGTGTGTCTTGTATTGCCCAGCCCTCTCCTGGACAACACAAGCTCATATAAAGTCCATCATTTTATGAATAGAAAATGACATGCACAAATCCTGTTACCCCAAATGGAGTTTCCCAAACACTTCAGTCCAAACACACTGGTTTAGATAAAACAAGTTTATTAACTACAGAAAGATAGATTTTAAACCATTACAAGTAATGAGGCATAAAAGTCACAATTGGTTACAAGAAAATAAAAGTAAAACTCAACTAATGGCTAATTTAGCAAGTCAAGTGGATTGAGAGCAAAGTCTCTCTCACCACACATTTCAGCAATCATACTGGGAGAGTCTCTTTCAGTCAGGATCGCTCCCCCAGTCCACTGATGCTTCCTTTGTTCCTTTGTGTTGTCAATGCCGTGGGTGAAAGATGAAGGGAGATGATCTTTTGGGGTGTCTGCTCCCCCTTCATATAGTCCCTTCTTTCTTACCCTTCTTTTGTTTGAGAAGCATCCCCAGCTGAGGTTCAGGAGACAGTAAGTCTGTACGGACAGGAATCCCCCAACTGTTTCTTTGTCAAGATGTAGATTTTCACCCACATCCTCCTTCCTGCCAAAGAATGGCCACTTTATGAGTTTTCACAAGGCATACTTTGTACAAAATTTATCATAATCTTGTAAAAGGGGTGAGCATAGGGGTTAGGGTGACCAGATGTCCCGATTTTATAGGGACAGTCCCGATTTTGGAGGCTTTTTCTTATATAGGCTCCTATTACCCCCCACCCCCTGTCCCGATCTTTTACAGTTGCTATCTGGTCACCCTAATAGGGGTACAGACTGTCACAGTAGGGTCATGCAAAGGGGTAGCCTGTGGCAGTAAAACATCTGTGCCTTCCCTGTGGATTGCAGAGGTGATCTCTGGATCCATATAATTTGCTAGAGCCAGGGCCGGCTCTAGGCACCAGCGTTCCAAGCATGTGCTTGGGGCGGCACTTTTAAAGGGGCGGCACTCCGGCTTTTTTTTTTGATTCGGCGGCGGCAAAAAACCTGGAGCCGGCCCTGGCTAGAGCAACAGTCGGAAAAACCAAGAATATCGCCAGTGTAGGCGTCAGGGTGCTTCTACACTAAACAGTTCTGTACCCATAAAAACAGAACCCCACTTCCAGGGAAATTTGTTTGAGTACTGACTGAGCATAAACTAAGGAATAACTGAGTAGGGACCTCTTGATTTGCCCCAATAATAATTATAGCAAATAAATAAATTTCTTACCATGTTCCCATCCGCCTCAGTTGTTTGTTACCCGCACCTGTTGCATCTGGTTTTAAATGCAGCTTATAAATTCTTTGAGGCAGGGACTGCCTATTGCTATAGATTAGTACAGTAACTGTTACAATGGGGTCACAGCTGAGTGTGGCCTCTAGGTGCTACTGTAATATAAATAATGATAATACAAGATGTCCAATTGGACAGCACCCAGGGATCAATCCTGAGAGGTGCTGAGCATGAGCAATGATCACTGAAGTCAATGGGAGTTGCTGCTCCTTGGCATCTCTCAACTAAAGCTCTAATGTAGTTTTTATAAACTCCATTATAAGACACTATTTTAGCAACTGCAGTACCAGGAAAATAACAGGCAGAATTAGAGGAACCTTCTGCTTGTGCCGAGATGCTTTGGCTGATTGAGCTGCAAGTCAGGTTTCCTAAAAAAATTATGCTGCTCTTGAGTGTAATATACACAAGTCCATTTAAAATTTGTAGTGAATGATGGTGGTACACATTTTTAATAACAGTTATTTTTTACAACGCACGGCTTCTCTGCTACATAGCTCTGAGAATCATCAGTCACAATCATGTTTTAGGATCTATAGAGAGCCCACAAATATGTAGTATGTGAGTATGAAATGACTAGGCCTAAGGTTTTATTCACATGCATACTGTAGATGTACAGCACACCTAGCTTCATTATAGCGCAAACTGAATCATTACCTGAATTCTAAACTTGCCTATTGAGATTCCAGTTCCATTCTCTGTAGTATCCTCTAATAAAGTACATGTCATTCACTGGCTAATGCTTCTGGGTAAAGCTCTGTCTATTATAAAAGGAGTTGAATCTCCTATTTAAATAACGGGCTAGAAATTGCCACTATAATAACAGGTTGGCATGAGAACAAAAGAGGGTTAAAATAAACTGAACACATGCGATACACAGTGGTGCAGAGCACAAGTGCTCATAGGAAGAAACCTGCTATTTACGTACTCCATTTAGTTTCTGACTGATTTCCAATATCTAGAATCCCTTCTCTTCACTCACACTCAACGCAGTTCTCTTAAAGCTCCAGAGTTTTCTTCTGTCAGAGTTGCTTCTAATATAAATAATTACAAAGACTACAAGCAATACAGGGCTTGTCTTCCAGAAGAGCAAATATAGATCAGACTCCAAACAACCTCTCCTGACATAAAGCCATTTCTGATACCCGTACTCAGGTTGATTAGTATCTTAACCCACTAACAGTCCCACTGAAATCAATCCAACCATTTATGCAATAACATGCTACTCTACTTGAGTAAGGACATCAGCAGCTGGCCCCTGGAAAGCAGGGACTTGCAAGGTTCCACAGAGTGCACAATCAAGCTGCTACTACTAAGGATATGTTAGAACCATAATTGAGACTAGCACATCTAAGGCCTTGTCTACACTACGAGAGTAGTTCGATTTTACTTGCATCGAATTTTTGTAATCGATATTGCAAAGTCGAACGTGTGTGTCCACACTAAGGACAGTAATTCGACTTTGTGCGTCCACACTAACGGTGAAAGCGTCGACATTCGAAGCGGTGCACTGTGGTCAGCTATCCCACAGTTCCCGCAGTCCCCTCTGCCCATTGGAATTCTGGGTGTAGCCGGCAATGCCTTCTGGGTAACAAAATGTGTCGAGGGTGCTTTTGGGTAACTGTCGTCATCCGTCCATCACTCCTGCCCTCCCTCCCTGAAAGCGCCGGCGGGAAATCATTTCGCGCACTTTTCCAGTCATTGACAGCGCGGACGCCACAGCACTGTGAGCATGGAGCACGCTGCGACCATCGCTGCAGTTGTGGCCGCTCTCAACGCCTCGCAGCTTATCATACAGGTTTCCCTGAGGCAGATGCAGAAAAGTCAGGCGAGGAGGCTACGGCACCGCGGTGATGTCCTGAAGTCTGAGAGTAGCACGGACCTGTCAGAAAGCAGGGGACCCAGCACCGAGGACATCGCGGTGGCAATGGGTCATGTTGATGCCGTGGAACGGCGATTCTGGGCACGGGAAACAAGCACTGAGTGGTGGGACCGCATAGTGCTGCAGGTCTGGGATGAATCCCAGTGGCTGCGAAACTTTCGCATGCGGAAGGGAACTTTCCTTGAACTTTGTGAGTTGCTGTCCCCTGCCCTGAAGCGCAGTGACACCCGGTTGCGAGCTGCACTGAGTGTACAGAAGCGAGTGGCCATAGCCCTCTGGAAGCTTGCAACGCCAGACAGCTACCGGTCAGTCGCGAACCAGTTTGGGGTGGGCAAATCTACCGTGGGGGTTGTTGTGATGCAAGTAGCCAAGGCAATCGTTGATGTACTGCTGCCAAAGGTAGTGACCCTGGGAAACGTGGAGGCGATCATAGATGGCTTCGCAGCGATGGGATTCCCAAACTGCGGTGGGGCCATAGATGGAACTCACATCCCTATCCTGGCACTGGACCACCAGGCCACCCAGTACATTAACCGAAAGGGCTACTTTTCCATGGTGCTGCAAGCACTGGTGGACCACAGGGGACGTTTTACCAACATCTACGTGGGATGGCCGGGCAAGGTTCATGACGCTCGTGTTTTCAGGAACTCTGGTCTGTTTAGACGGCTGCAACAAGGTATTTACTTCCCGGACCACAAAATAACTGTTGGGGATGTGGAGATGCCTATAGTCATCCTCGGGGACCCAGCCTACCCGCTAATGCCCTGGCTCATGAAGCCCTATACTGGCGCCCTGGACACTGAAAAAGAACTCTTCAACTACCGGCTGAGCAAGTGCAGAATGGTGGTGGAGTGTGCTTTTGGCCGTCTCAAGGGGAGATGGAGAAGCTTACTGACTCGCTGTGATCTCAGCGAAACCAATATCCCCATTGTTATAGCAGCTTGCTGTGTGCTCCACAATCTCTGTGAGAGCAAGGGGGAGACCTTTATGGCGGGGTGGGAGGTTGAGGAAAATAGCCTGGCTGCTGATTACTCACAGCCAGACAGCCGGGCGATTAGAAGAGACCAGCGGGAAGCGCTGTGCATCCGGGAGGCTTTGAAAGCAAAGTTCCTGAGTGAGCAGGGTAACCTGTGACTTTAAAGTTTGTGTACTGAGAAGCTAAACCTGCCCCCGTTTCTTTACCCAGGTAATGTTGACTATCCTATCCAGTTACATACCCCCTTCACCCCCCTTCCAACACACGTTTCGAAATAAAAATAGTTCTACTTTGTTAAAGCACACCGTTTTCTTTAATACTGTTTTCGCGGGAATTTTTTAAAACTGGGATGCAGACTGTGGTGCGGAGCGGGTGTAGTGTAGTGACGCGAATGCAGCTTCTAAACTCAAGGATTGACAGGCTCCGCTGCGGTGGGATGGTTGTTTCAACGGAGCCTGTCACCCCTCCTGATCGGGACTGTGTGTATGGGGGGGTCTATGTGACTTTGTGGCAGGGGGAGGACGGTTACAGATCCCCTGCTGTGTGGCTCTGTGATCCTGCCTAAGGACCGCCGCTTAAGATCTGTAACTGCCCTCCCCTGCCACAAAGTCACAGAGCAACCCACCCCCCACCACATAACATGAAAACAACCTCCCAGACTAACCAGGGTAACTAGTCACTGCATCACTGCACTGTGTATGTGCCCTGCTGCTGTGCCTGCCCCCGACTATGTACCCTGCCAAAGGTGACTGTCCTGTCCAATTACCAACCCCCTTTCCCATCCTCCTCCAAAAGAACATGATTGAAACAGTAGTTTACAGAAACGTATTTTTTATTATCAACTACACATGGCATTGGGAGGTGAAACTTGGACGGGGGCTTGTGTCAGGCGGGAAGAAAAGAACTTTTCAAATTTTGGGAAATGAGAGCCTTCTGCTACTAGAGCTCTCTGCAGGGGTGGAGTGAGACTTAGCAGGGACTCTGCCGCCTCTCCTTCTTTGCACTTTGGGTGAGGTGGGTATGGGACTTGGTGGCAGGGGAGGGCGGTAAGAGATGGACTGCAGCGGGGCTCTGTCCTCCTGCCTCCGTTCCTGCAGAACATCCACAAGGCGCCGGAGCGTGTCCGTTTGCTCCCTCAGTAGTCCAAGCAGCGTTTGAGTCGCCTGCTGGTCTTCCTGCCGCCACCTCTCCTCCCGATCCATGTTGGCTTGGTGCATTCGGGTCAAGTTCTCCCGCCACTGGGTCTGCTGTGCTGTCTGGGCTTGGGAACAGGCCATAAGCTCAGAGAACATGTCCTCCCGTGTCCTCCTCTTCCTACGCCTAATCCGCGCTAGCCTCTGGGAGTGTGATTCCAGGCTACGTTGTGAGACAGTCGCAGATGGGGCTGTGGAAATGGGAAAAAGGGAGTGAATTCCTCAGAAAGAAAAATGTAGTTGTGAACAAAGAACATAGTCTTTCTCTGTGAACAAGACCATGCACAGCACCTATCACATGCGCACTCAGCACAAGGTCGAATTTTCGGCCTTCGCATTCAGTGCCTGGGGTCTTGCACAGCACATTTGAGAAGCGGGGCAGCACAACGGAATTTCTGTTGCAGGCAGACATGGTAAGCCGTACACTTGTGGCAGTTTAAAACTTTTAGATTACCACTGCCCTCATTTCACATTTAAAGCTATGTCAGTTCCTGCAGCCAGCAATCCGGCAAGCGGGAACTCTGCCCCTGTCCCACCCCCTCGCGGCTGTCCCCGGGAACGATCCCTTTCGGCTGCCCCTCTCCCGCCTCCACCGCGTGGCTACAAACCAGCGGTTACAGTTCTGTCAAGGAACGGGAAAGCAGTCCCAACACTAACATTCCCCTACCTAATTAAAAGCAGGTCACCATGGGCGACATCACCCTGATGAGGATCTCTGAGAGCGACAGACAGAGAATGCTCCGGGAAAGCCTCCAAAGACCAGGGCCGTATGCCGCCCTGCTATGCAGAGCAATGATTCCCGAGTACGTGATAGTCTCGTGGCGCGGCAACGTCTCGTACTTCGGAGGACCCAATAAGGCCGCTCTCCCCAGGAACCTCATGCAACGGCTTTCAAGTTACCTCCAGGAGAGCTTCATCGAGATATCCCAGGAGGATTACTGCTCTATCCCTGGACATATAGACCGCATTTTACTGTAGCTGCAGTAGCAGGGAATAAACAGTAGAGCGGCTTGTGCAGGACAATCACTGAAAACCGGACATTGCTAGATTTTTTTTCAAAACTTGCACTGCCCATGACTAAACCGTTAAGCGCATAGGGCACACTAATCATGAACAACCCATTCTTTTAATTGTTAATATTCCTGTTTTGTTAAAAATAAATGTTTAGATGTTTACAACACTTACTGGCTGATCCTTCACCAGATTCTGTGTCCGGGGTAACGGCTGGGGACGCTTCGTAGGGGATCTCTGTAAGGGTGATGAAGAGATCCTGGCTGTCGGGGAAATCAGCGTTGTGAGCGCTGCCGACTGCCTCGCCCTCCTCATCTCCTTCCTCATCTTCCCCGTCCCCTAACATGTCGGAGGAACCGGCCGTGGACACTATCCCATCCTCAGAGTCCACGGTCACTGGTGGGGTAGTGGTGGCGGCCGCACCGAGGATGGAATGCAGTGCCTCGTAGAAACGGGATGTCTGGGGATGGGATCCGGAGCGTCTGTTTGCCTCTTTGGTCTTCTGGTAGCCTTGTCTCAGCTCCTTGATTTTCACGCGGCACTGCGTTGCATCCCGGCTGTATCCTCTCTCTGCCATGTCTTTAGAGATCTTCTCGTAGATCTTTGCATTCCGTCTTTTGGATCGCAGCTCGGAAAGCACGGACTCATCGCCCCACACAGCGATGAGATCCAAGACTTCCCGATCAGTCCATGCTGGGGCCCTCTTTCTATTCACAGACTGCACGGCCATCACTGCTGGAGAGCTCTGCATCGTTGCCAGTGCTGCTGTGCTCGCCACGATGTCCAGACAGGAAATGAGATTCAAACTGGCCAGACAGGAAAAGGAACTCCAATTCAAATTTTCCCGGGGCTTTTCCTGTGTGGCTGGTCAGAGCATCCGAGCTCGCACTGCTGTCCAGAGCGTCAACAGAGTGGTGCACTGTGGGATAGCTCCCGGAGCTATTAGCGTCGATTTCCATCCACACCTAGCCTAATTCGACATGGCCATGTCGAATTTGGCGCTACTCCCCTCGTCGGGGAGGAGTACAGAAGTCGAATTAAAGAGACCTCTATGTCGAACTAAATAGCATCGCAGTGTGGACGGGTGCAGGGTTAATTCGATGTAACGGCGCTAACTTCGACATAAACGCCTAGTGTAGACCAGGCCTAAGTGCATCTAGCGTTGTTCACCGTTAGGAGTGTGAGTGCTCTGAATTAGCTCTGAAAAGTGGGTCACTCCACACGCTATGAGAGTGTTTGCAAAACTGGTTCAACTTTGTGCTAGTGTGGATAGGATTCTTTAATCAGAATTCATCTATCCATTCTCTTTCTATAGTAGGCCTCTTGCCATGGGGAAGCTTGTGCCCAGATGAGCATTTCCCAGCAGTTATACTCCTGTGACACATGGGTGGTTGAAATAGTTCGAAAATACCCTGACAGAATAATTCTGGTAAATCTTCATTCTATTTTCTCTAATTTTGGGAAATACTTTTATGTCACATGCTGGGAGAACTAGCTGAAATGACTTCCCAAACACGGAGAAAATAAAATGCTAGCATAATTCTCAGGGGATGTTTCTGTGTTCCCTTTCAACAACCACATGAGGCAACAACCACCAAGGAAATTGCAACAGAGTAAAAAAAACTGCTCCTTTTTAATATGGCTAGGAATCCACCAGTATCAAACTTTCAAATAAAAAGAGTCCTACTTGTGAAATATCTAAAAAGAAGCTTTTAGAAGAGCTGTTTCTATTGGCTATATTGTCAATTATTTGTTTTATGGTTCAGTTGTTTGTTGGCCCTTGACAGTTTTATTTGGAAATTCATTAAAAGGGATTCAGCAGAATTTTACCAACATTTACTTCCACTAGTTTTAACGGATTTGCCTTTTCTTTGAGGCTTTAGGAGGTTGTCCTCTTGATTTCCTTGTGGCCTCAAAGTTGAAAACCAAAAGAAAGTGAATGGCAACTGAACTTTTCTTCTTACTTTAACACTTAAATGCTTCAATTATTTAAACATAGTTGGTCCAATTTTCTATGATCTCTTCCTGTTTTGTGGATGGTGTATATGTATCTTGATCCATTAGCTACTTTCAGTGTCATGCAAGTAGAGTCTTTTCTTTAGAGAAAGCACCAATGGAAAAAGGCATCTAATTTAGAGCAATTTTTAGCCACCTTTATTTTATTATATATACATATATAACATGATATACTTATTTAGAACTAGACTTTTTCTCCTTCTGCCATCAGTATGCAATCAGCTTCCCCAACACAACCCTCTCCAGTCCACGAGGCTAAGGTAATCATCATCCTAGCCCACTGCTCTGCCCACTTCACCCCACTATTTGAATCCTTCCACAGGCTGCCTATTTTCCACTGCATCAGATCAGAAGTTTCTTATCCTCAGCACACGGACTCTTCACAAATGTGTTGCTCCCTATTTATCTACTCTTATCTTTTTTTAGATCTGCCCCCTTTGTTCCACCAATAGGGCCAACCACTAAGCTCATATTGTTTGGTTCTAACACAATCATCTTCAAACTCATGCTTCATCTTATGCATTAAAGGTCCTCTCTGAATTAATCCATAAAGCTCCTACGCCTTTCCTCCAGCCCCACTTCTGCTCTGGTGCTTACTAGAAGCCAGCCAACCAATGAGGGCAATCAGGGATACCCCCATTTTAATTTATATATTAAAAGAGAAAAAAAGAAACAAACTTTTCAATGAGTTGGAACCATCACGCTGTGTAACTGCTAACCTATGAGATGGCATGATCTCCTCCCCCACCTTATTCCCAGTATTTGTCACACTCAGTTGTAAGTAGATTCAAATTAGTTTGTCAGCTTTTGAGGGTGGGTACCCTGGCCGTGAGTACATTCTGCTCTGTGTGCATTCCCATTTCCCCCATCCTTATTTCTTTCCTTTCTGTCTGGGAAATAGGTCACTCAGAGTGTTTTGGCCAATATATGCTGGGTAGCATATAATATTAATAATATGCACCATATATACATTAGTATGCATTAAGCACAAATAGTATAGCAGTTATATAGGCTAATTTGCCCTATATGTTTATTATAATCCTGTTCTCTTATGCTCAGTATCCCATAACACCTTGCATTAGCTGAAGTGAGTTTTGGCATAAGCAGATAGGAAACTTGTCAAAATCAAGATACATTTGTTCTATGTCTCAATCCAAGCCAGGGGAGTACCGTCACAGACCAGTACCTGAAATGCTAGTATCCAAAAAAAAAGATCAGGAACAGAACAAGTTAGGGAACTGGAACAAACTGGTTGAATTTTAGTGACATAAAAAGATGTGTAACTTGTAAAATCCTTATATAAATACCATCAGCTGACATGTGTAACTTTGGGAGCATACTCTCCACATAAGGTGAATGTAACATCAGTGCACAAGACGGCTTTCCGGAGGCTGGTATCATATTGGACCTTTTTCCTGTACTGTATTATTATTGTTATGAAAATAAACCTGACTGACATTGGTTATTTGATCTTTTGGAGTATGTTTCATAACAAACCAAGCTGTGGTCAAGCAATTACCTATACAAATTATCAACAGGTGTCAACATATTTAAATTGTATTGGGAGGATGGGCAGAGCTGAGATGGGGGAGGGGGAAGTATTTTTATTCTGGAAAATATTCATGGCTCAAGCAGTTCTTTGATCTACAGACAATTGCAATGGTGGTTGAAGCTGGAGGGTCTGCTAATTCAATGCAAAGGGCTCCATGTATCCCCACTTCCCCCTTCCAGATTTCACCGTAATCAATAAGGTTCTGCCCATTGATGCCTAGAATGCTCCCTGAAATTTTGGAATTGATTGGATGCAGCGTTCAAAAGTTATCACATTACCAAAGGATAGACAGAAGTGCCATCGAGTTGAGTCTAAGACTTGGCTTTGCTCGGCCCAAAGTTTTTCATCTGTCCAGTTCATGTCCCTTAACCTCACCCTACCTAGATTTAATATTTTCAAAAAAGAAAGCACAATTTTGAGCTCCTCTTATTTGGGTTTAAAGCATTTCTAGACAGGCTGAATTAATATCAGGGTCTCACAAGTGAAATATTTTACCAGCAACACCCAGCAAGTCTGCCTCTGAAGTAGAAATTTTTATTTCTTTAATTTGTTAGAATAATTGAAGACTGGATCTCAAAAGCTGTCAACAACATTTTCACTCTAGTACAGCTCTACAGTGCTCTGTGTCCTATGAATGGGAGAATTTTCCTCCCAGAGGCAGCCCACATACTTAAAAAGGTTTGCTCACATGAATGTTTCAGAACCTTGCAGTACATTTTAAAATTAAACTTCCTGGGATGATTAAAATTTAACATAAAAACACCATAATGATGGAACTCTTCAAGCTTTCCTTTGAAATCTTAATACCCAAGACATCCTATAGCTTGATTCCAAATGGTCTTGAACTAGGAAAGAATAACTTACACCATGGCTGACATTTCATGGAAAACTTTGTAAACGTATATCAACAGAACTGGCTCCAAATATGTCTTCTGTTTTATTCTTTCATTTTGATTTTATTTTATTTTTCCTGACCACTACTACTTTAAGGATATTCGCAGGAAGATAGGATCTTTGTCTGCTCCTGACTGCTTGCTGATTTCCCACTTGAAGTCATAATTCTGCATTTCTAACATCATAATTATGTCAACAGCAACTAAGTACGATGTTACAAACAAAAAGAGAAATATGATTTCGAAAGAGAAACAAGCAATAAGAGAACGAAGAACTCCTAAGCAACAATTATACTGTTTTTGTGCAATTGTCCTCAGTAAAAACAAAATAATAAACAAATGCAACTATGTGGCTATGTTTTTATAGTTAGCGCACACAACTAGGACCAACAACTGCCACATACCAATTACCATTGTGACATTGCTACCTTTATATTGGAAGTTCTTTTGGGGAGAGTCTGTCTTTTGCTATGTGTTTGTTCAGCATTTAGCAAAATGAGCCCCAGTTTTAGCTGGGGCCTGTAGGTGCTGCTATAATACAAATTACACACAAAAAATGATGTTAAAATCATTATTAAGGTTGCAAAGTCAAGCACTCAAAAGTTAGGAAGTGCCAGAATTGAGGTTGCCTGTGCAACCTTCATTTGGCCACTTTGTGAGTCTGTATTATGATACACTAGTTAATTACATGATCACATACTATTTTGACACAGGACCGTGGCCTCATTCAGTGCACAGGATGGACAGCGCTCAATTAATGAGCTGCTATTCAATATTTTATTTAATCATCATTGTTCCATGTCTGGTCCCAGGTCTTACTTACTGCACACTATTCAAACCTTGCTCTGAAAGACAGAATTACTAATTTCCTCATGGATAATATAATGATTAGCCATAGAAAAGCCCAGGTGCTTCACAAATATTTAATTTATCTTCACAGAATCTCTGTGAGGTCAGGAGTGATATTATTCCCGTTTTACAGATGAGATGCTGAGGCACAGAGAGATTAAGATCAAAAGTATTCACTAAATTTGGGAGCCCAATTTGAGACACCGAGAACCTGATTTTTCAGAGTACACCTCTACCCCGATATAACACTGTCCTCGGGAGCCAAAAAATCTTACTGCGTTATAGGTGAAACCGCGTTATATCGAACTTGCTTTGATCGGCTGAAGAGCGCAGCCCCACCCCCCCGGAGCACTGCTTTACCGCGTTATATCCGAATTCATGTTATATCGGGTCGTGTTATATTGGGGTAGAGATTTAATTAGCATTATAAATCCTTTACATATTGAAGCATAGCTCCTGTTGACTTCAGTTACAGTTGTGAGGTGCTCAGCACTTCTGCAAATCAGACCTCAGGTCTCAAGTTGGGCACCCAGAAAATAAGGAACCCACAATTAATGACCACCTGTGAAAAGTCTGGATTAAGTGACTTTATGCTTCACACAGGAACTCTGAGGCAGAAGCAGGGAGAAACTCCAGGGCAACATTCAATTGCCTTAACCATGAGACTCTCCTTTCTCTTCCTGCAATACCCTGCCTCATTCACTACACACCTTCCAACTTCTACAAGAAATGAGGCGGGGCCTACACACAAGTCTCCTTTGCTATACAACCCTGATTCATGGAGCAGATCCATCCTGTGCACTGAATGAGGCTGGGCCATGGGGAAATATAGCACTCTTCTTATTCTCATGTCCTTCCACAACAAACAATCATAGTTTTCTCAGTGTGGGGCAAATGATATAGCCTGGTCTGGAGCCCTTGCGAGATCATGACGCGTAGTTCCTCCATGAGCTGGCAAACCAATGGATGTTCCATGGTTTGTGTTTCACTACAATCACATGTGCGTGGGTCATGGGAATAACTCACTTCTGCAAATTGTCTTTGACCAGACAACTCTTGTTTAGAGGTGATTTAAACGTCTCCAGGTCAACCAATCCTTCTCCATGCCTGCGTGAAGGCACTTGGTACTGTTTATGTACATTTTGACATCCTCATCGAGTATTTCAAGCCGTGTGTACCACATTTCCAGTCATGTAACTCTCAGTGATTTTTTTAAGCATTTCTGTTGCAGGTAGGAAGCTTTTCTGCAATTTCGGATGGCTAACTGCTATGGTGTGCCCCTATAGCACGTCTGATATCTTCAACCTTTCATAATTGTTCCCTTTTGCTTGTGACCACTCTCCTAATATCCAGTGCAGCGATTCCAGCAAGCACATAAACGCTGTTTGCATTTCTTGGTTTTAGTCATCCTATAATGTAGTGGCAGCTGTCATTCAGCACAGGGTCCAGCTTCTCTGCATGAGCTGATCTTTCCCACACTGGACATGAGTATTCGGCAATCAAATAGCAAAGTGCAACTGCCAGGGCCGGCTCTGGCTTTTTTGCCGCCCCAGGCAAAAAAGCCTCCGGCCGCCCCCCCAGCACGGCAGGGGAGGGCGGCCGGAGCCCCGGGGGGAGGGCGGCAAGTCCCGGTCGGGGCTCCTCCCTCCCCGGCGGCCAGAGCACCAGGGGGAGGGCGGCGGGCGGCGGGCGGTGAGCCCGCCGCGGCTCCGCTGTCCCTGGCGGCCAGAGCGCCAGGGGGAGGGCGGCGAGCCCGCCCGGGGCTCTGCTGTCCCCGGCGGCGAGCCCGCCATGGCTCCGCTGTCCCTGGCGGCCAGAGCGCCGGGGGGAAGGCGGCGAGCCCGCCGCGGCTCTGCTCTCCCCGGCGGCCAGAGCGCCAGGGGGAGGGCGGCAAGCCCCCCGCGGCTCCGCTGTCCCCGGCGGCCAGAGCACCGGGAGGAGGGCGGCGAGCCCGCCCGGGGCTCCGCTGTCCCCGGCGGCCAGAGCACCGGGGGGAGGGCGACGAGCCCGGTCGGGGCTCCTCTCTCCCCGGCGGCCAGAGCGCCGGGGGGAAGGCGGCGAGCCCGCCGCGGCTCCGCTCTCCCTGGCGGCCAGAGCGCCGGGGGGAAGGCGGCGAGTCCGCCCGGGGCTCCGCTGTCCCCGGCGGCGAGCCCGCCCGGGGCTCCGCTCTCCCCGGCGGTCAGAGCGCCGGGGGGAGGGCGGCGAGCCCGCTGCGGCTCCGCTGTCCCTGGCGGCCAGAGCACCAGGGGGAGGGCGGCGAGCTCGCCCGGGGCTCCGCTCTCCCCGGCGGCCAGAGCGCCGGGGGGAGGGCGGCGAGCCCCGGCCGTGGCCCTGCTCTCCCTGGCGGCCGGAGCCGGAGCACCGCCCTGCCCCCCTCCAGGTGCCGCCCCAAGCACAAGCTTGGTGGGCTGGTGCCTGGAGCCGGCCCTGGCAACTGCAATGGCTCTTAGTGTTGCTGGGTTGGTTGCCCATTTTGAAATTCCAAACTTCCTATGTATGTTGTTCCAGATGCTAATTTGCCTTGATGGAAAGAGAGCATGGTCTAGCATCACTCCAAGGTAGACACAATTCCAGCTGGGGTCATTTGATACCAGATGATGCTGAGTTGTCTATTGGCCTCACAACTCTGAAGATGGACAAGACTCATTTGTGTTTTGCCTGGGTAGGTGCACGATTGGTTTCAGGTGTAATAGTCTGAGAGCCCAGACGGCACCAATGTTAGCATATCTTTGATCTGGAGGAGATCCTTGGCTTGGGCAGCGACGCATAGGTCGTTAGCATAGATAAGACTTCTTGTCCTGAGATTGATTGGTTGATCATTCATGTAGATGTTGAAAAATACTGGTAATAGTACACTCACTTGTGGTAGGCCATTTTTCTGTTGCCACCATCAACTCCATTTTCTGCGTAGTTCAAAATAAAAATGTCATTTCTCTAGTAAATATTGTATCAGTTATATGAGGTGGTGATCTTTTGTAATGTTGTATATTTTAAAAAGGAACCTTTGGTGATTCACTGTGTCGTATGCTGCTTATAAGTCGACAAACACAGCACCTGTTACCATGTCCTTTTCAAAGCTATCTTTGAGGTATTGAGTGATATTTATCACTTAACTGATGCATGACTTGCCTGGGCAGAATCCAGCTTCCTCTGGGATTAGGTGCTTTTCAACGAGAAGTGATAGGCGGTTTAAGATAAGACGCTTTGCAAGTGACATAGCAGTAGGTCTGAAGTTCTTCGACTCCATTGCATCCTTCCCCGACTTCAGGAGTGTCACAACATGTGCTCATCAGATCTTGGGTATTCTGTATGTGGCAGAGCATGTATTAAACATCTTGATTAACCAGTTCTTTGTTGGAAGGGTTTGATTTGTTTGGTACGAATGTCATCTAGACTGGCAGCTTTCCCATTCCTATGGGCGTTAATTCTGGAGGTTAATTCGATCATTGTGTACTGTGCCCTAAAATGATAAGTCTCCTGGTCTTCTTGCTGCTTAAGCCATGTCTTGGGTTGTTTGATTCCTTGCCATTTTCTAGGAGTTGGTGTGTGACTGGTCTGCAGTAATGTTGTAGTGTTGCTCTGCTTTTTTGGGGCCGTAGTTAAGCTTCCAGATGGTTATCCATGCTTTCTCACTGCCGTGGTGACAGCCACGCTCTCAGTAAGATTCTGCCATGACTTCTGTTTTTCCTCCTTTAGGGCAGAGACCAGTTATTTGCCAGCTGTGATGGTATCCTCAATAAATGGGTCTGCTTCAAACTTCTGCTTGTATTTTGTGTACTGATCCAATAGCTTAGATGTCAGTCCTGGCACATAATTTGTTCTGCAGCCTAATGGAACATGCTTCTTCTATGCACTCCATGTTGACAAACTGGTCATAATTTTCTGTATTCGTTCAATTTTTCTTAGAACAGTATCAAAGTTGTTGATGAGGCCCTTCCATTCCACTTTCTTAAAATTAAAGCAGCACTGAAATGGTACTGAGTTCAGTATTATGGCCCCATAGATAGAGTGTGAGCGTGTAATTAAAAACTGTATCATAATACATATGCATGCCAGCTCCTTGTCTCTCCTCCCCGCTGATTCCTTGTCCCTGTCTCCTTGTCCAGCTTTTGTCCCCACCACATCCAAATAAAGACGGGGAAATCAAGCACTTCACCCAGCAATGGCCATCTCAGAGCACAGAGCCCAAATGCTGCAGCACAGCCATAAAAAGAGTTCTGCAAGGTCCAGGAATAAAGGTGAAGAATGCCTTTGAGAAATACCTTCCACTCCTGTTCCCATCCCCAATAAGCTGAGATTTCACACACGGAGACAGAGGGGATAGCACCCCGTATTACTTGCCAAACTTACACATCAGTAGGTTGTTATGAAGATATACTAGTTACTGTTTGAACATATCCTGCAATCAGGGCCAGCTCCAGGCACCCGCTTACCAAGCAGGTGCTTGGGGCGGCCACTTCAGAGAGGGGCGGCACGTCCAGCTGTTCCGCGGCAATTTGGGGACAGTCTCTCACTCCTGCTCGGAGCAAAGGACCTCCCGCCGAATTGCCATTGCGATCGCGGCTTTTTTTGTTTGTTTGTTTGCTTGTTTGTTTGTTTTGTTTGGCTGCTTGGGGCGGCCAAACTCCTGGAGCCAGCCCTGCCTTCAATTATGTAAGAGCTAAGTATCATTCTTTAAAAAAAGACCAGAAGAAAATATGTATCTGCAGATTTGTATCTAACAGCCTGCCAAATGTGGTGGCAGTAGATCTTTAAGCATTACTACCAAGACTTGACATTTTAACAAGCAAAACAAAAATACCAATTGAAATGTAAACACTCAAGATTTAGAAGGGATGTCAATGTGAGCAGCAGCAGCAGCTCAGCACTTCTGAGACTCAGATCACTTTTATATACATTAAATCTGGGCTTCAACATTTTTGGCTGTGGTGAATAAACCATGCATTTCAGTCTTCCATTTTCTTTCTTAACTACTACTACATATTTCTGAGATTATGTTTTAAGTTTCTCTTCACTTTTATCCCAGATCATTTTCCTGAGCAGTAAGACTTTATATGCAATTTTCCAAGACTACCTTCATTGCTCTATTTTTCTCCTTTTAAAGTGTAGTTGTGTGCTGAAAAGTGACTTTAAAAAACAGGCATTGTGCATTTGTACATTTATTGTCTCTGAATACACTTGCATATCAAATGTACTCAGTAGAACTTTTGTCTAACTGCCAACTCAATCTGGGCTCTGAAAATCGAGCTGGGTACATTCTCTCATCGGATATCATCAATAATCAATTATTCTTTCAGTTACACCCGTGCAGAAGTATTTTCATCACACTGCTCCTTCACTGACATCTGCGCAACCCCATTATTAATCTCATTATCTGACTGGTCCTGTCACTGGAATTTAGTAAACAATTCTGTTGCTGTTGCACAAAGAGAATAGAACCAACTTCATTCTCTCTTAGCTGTGGTGGCTGTGCAGGGCTAACAAGAATAAAAATTCAGGCCTTATCTACACTACACATGCTTTGCCAGTGTAGCTATACGAGCAGCCCCCCCCCCACCCCCACCCCCACCCCCACCCCCGCAACCTAGATGAAGCTTATGCCAACAGGAGTTTTTCTTTCAAATGACATTACCTATGCCAACAGTTGGCAAAGCTGCATCTACACTGGGGATTTTGCTGGTTATGTTGACTAGAGGTGTGTTTTTTCACACCCCACTGACATAGCTATGCTAAAAAGCCTTATAGCGTAGACCTGGCCTTATTTTTGTCACTAAAGACAGCAGATATTATGAATGCACACAGGAAACAGATTGGTGACTCCAGGCTTGTCCTCACTGCAGGGTTAACTTGAGTTATCACTTGAGGGTTGCCCCTGACTTGAGTCTCATCCACACACAAAACCCTTTAACTCCTGGGCAATAGCAGATTTTTTACTCAAGTTGGCTGGCAAGTCAGTAGGTATTATAAGCTATGGCTCATGTTAACACATTTCATCAGCTGCTAACACAAACACCTGTGTAGCTCAGGTGTTATTCGGCTAATTTAAGAGGAGTTATTTTAGTTTATCTACATTAGAGTAAACATTGCACTACAGAAGGTGCCAGTTTTGTATAGTCACGTTTCAGACCAGATCCACACTCTTAAATTGCCTGAGCTGCTTATTTGGCTATATCTTTAATTTTCCAGATCTCTTTAAATCCATACTCCCCTCTGTATTGTATTAACTGACCCACCACATTTCAGGTTCTCTCCAAACATGCACATGGCTGCCTAATGTCTCCTCCAGCTCATTGTATTCAGGGTGAACAAGATAGATCCCCCACAGCAGCCTCTTGAGCATACCACTTGTTACCATCTTACCACTTATATCAGCCTCTGGTCTCTGTTATCAACACTTTTTGTTTCAATTAAGCAGAGCTGGTCAGTTGAAAAATGAAGAGAGAAAAATAGAGAGTCACAAAAGTTATCAGAATTATTCCCGCCCTCTCTTGTTTTTGAAATTTTCCCCACTCAGACACACACACACACAAATAAAAAGACCAGGGGAGGGGGTGAGAATGTCATGAAGAATTTCAAAGACCACTTTATTTTTTTAATTTTTATCAAAATTTTCTGTGCAGCTCTACAGTGGAGGATGTCTCAATCCATATATACTAATAACCATATTGATTGCAGTATACTACTACATGAAGGACCAAGCTTTCAAGTTTCACACAGTGAACTCAGTTTGGTTATCTTTTTCAGATCAGACTCTGGCAAACAGAACAGACATCATGCAAGTAGTCTTATGTATTGAGTCAGACCATGGACTGAATGGACATAATTTATACTTTGCAGCCAGCTGCATGGTTTCTTCCTTATTTATAACCCTGAGGGGAACACACTCAGAGATACTTTAAATGTGAATGCAGACACCTGAGATTTTAATTTGCAACTAATATAGCATGCTTGGATACTTATGTACTTCTAACACACCCATCATGTTAATAACACGGTGCCATACACTTAATTAAGAGTATCATTTCCATCTGAAAAAGGACTATATTCTTCTTTGTTTTATGCTGCTTTCTTAAATGAGTTTATTCCTGTATGCAATAGGAGAAATGTCAGGTCATCCTGCAGTCATTGTTGAAGGCAGGCCTGTACAGAGAGAATCCTTACATAGACAGGAGGCCTGTCTACGTTAGCAACATTTGCACCAGTTTAACTACATTGATGTAGTTACTTTGAGGCAAACCCCTACCCACAGATACACTGAACCCAGGCAAAATGACGCTTGCACCAATGTGATTTACCTTATTAGAGGCTTGTGTAGATTAGGGAAATTTGAACAAGTATAACTACATTTGCCCTTGTGCAAATTTCCCTAATCTAGACAAGCCCCTCGGCTCATCACCCTGAGCCCTGGTGGTGGGGAACCCTACAGCAAGGACTTTCCAGCCAGCTGTCAACTGAAAATTGTTCAGGCAACTATAACTGTTGAGTTTGCTGCTGTCTCTCATCCTTGACACTGTCGCCATTTTCAATGTTATGTCAAAAGAGGAGTAGTATGAATAAAAGAAATCCAGACTGAGTCACCATCACATCAAGGAGCCCACTCTTGAATTGTTTGGGCATTCAAAGCTCCAATTTTACAAGGAATGGAGGCTAAGGCCCAGGCGTACCTCCCATAGGTCAAATTTAAACTCGTTTGTTTTCTGTATTTGTTACTAATCATATTAGAAAATATTGATAAAAATTGTAAAGCAGAAGCATCTCATATTTGCCCATGGTTCGCAATTGGAAATAACATGTTAGCCACCAGTAAATGTAACCTGAAACTAATGCAGATCACGTTATACTAGTTATACCTCTGTATGCAGCCTTAGGCATATGGCTATCTGACAACTGCACACTCCTGTGTGTGTGAGATCCAACCATTTCTTAAGCCATTGATGAAATTATCACCAGAAGAAAAACACCTGTAACAGGTTGAATTAACAGAAATAAATGAGGTTCAAGACGGTACTTCAGACACTATTCTGGTATCACTAGCTGTGCTCATTGAGGACTGCTGCAGAAAGGGAAAGTTTGAAGACATAAAATTCCATGGAAGATGATAATTAACATAGGAAGAACACGTACTTACATTTCTAAGTGTGGGGTAAACTAAAAGACTGTAAACCAGTGGTGGGCAACCTGTGGCCTGCGGGTGGCCCAGCAGGGTAATCTGATTGTGGGCTGCGAGACATTTTGCTGACGTTGACCGTAGTTCCGTTGACTGGCCACAATTCGCCGTTCCCAGGGCTGCGGGGGGCCGTGCCTGTGGATGGTCAACGTCAGCAAAATCAGATTATGCTGCTGGGTCGCATGCGGCCCGTAGGCCACGGGTTGCCCACCACTGCCATAAACCCAAATAAATAATCCACTCATCATTCCTGTGTGGTAGATAACTTCTACAAGAAATGCTTGGAAATTGTTTTGTTTTTATATTTCAACAAAATTTTGAAAATAGCTGGTTCCTCCTAACTATTATCCTCATTTAGGGGATGAGAGAGGGGAGGATGGTTTGTGGTTAAGCAGAAGAGTGAGAGTCAGAGGGTCTGGGTTTCACACTTGGCTGTGCCACTGACATCCTGGGTGACAATGAGCAAGTCACCATAGGTCTACACACTGCACAACAAGCCCTGGTCTGTGGGATTCGGACTTGTGAACTTAAGTGTTTTTAATCCCATGTTTCAGTGGTCACACTAACACTACTCTGTAAACTTGGGTTTACCATTGCTGGGATCTGGGTTTCACAGCTGTGCTAATGACAGTGGGCCTTGTGCTCTGACCCACTACCCTCGCAGGATCCTAGGACCCAAGCTGTGAATGCTTGCAGAGCTGAGTTAGACTAATTTCTGTGTGAACAGAAAGTGGCTTGGGCTCAAACCGGAGTCAGAGCCCAGGCTGCGTGCAGTGTAGATATAGTGCTCTCTCTGTGCCCCTACCCCACCTGTAAAACGAGGTTAATAGTAGGGCTGTAAATTAATTGCAGTTAACTCAAGAGATTAATGCAAAACAAATTAACTAGATTTTAAAATGTCACGATTAGTTGCAGTTTTAATCACACTGTTAAACAATAATAGAATACCAATTTAAATGTATTATAAATATTTTGGGATATTTTTCTACATTTTCAAATATATTGATTTCAATTACAACACAGAATACGAAGTATAGAGTGCTCAGTCTATATTATTATTTTTTATTACAAATATTTGCACTGTAAAAAAGATAAAACAAAAAAACAGTATTCTTCAGTTCACCTCATACAAGTGCTGTAGTGCAATCTCTTTATTGTGAAAGTGCAACTTACAAATTTAGAATTATTTTTTTTACATAGTTGCACTCAAAACAATGTAAAACTTTAGAGCCTACAAGTCCACTCAGTCCTACATCTTGTGTTCAGCCAATTGCTAAGACAAACAAGTTTGTTTATGTTTATGGGAGATAATGCTGCTGGCTTCTTATTTACATTACCTGCGAGTTAGAAAGGCATTCACATGGTGCTGTTGTAGATGGTGTTGCAAGATATTCACCTGCCAGATATGCTAAACATTCATATGCCCCTTCCTGTTTCAGCCCCAATTCCAGAGGGCATACTTCCATGCTGAATTTAAATTGGTATTCTATTATTGTTTAACAGTGCGATTATAACTGCGATTAATCGCAGCTATTTTTTTAATCTCATGATTAACTATGATTATTGTTTATAATTGTTTGACAGCCCTACTTAATAGCACTGCTATACCTTATGGGATGTGTTGTGTGGATAACTACATTGAAGATTGTTAGATACTCAGATGTAATTTTTTTTATTAAAGTTAATGTTTAAAATTAAATATACACAAGTTAAGAGGGAAGGTACTGTACATCTGGAGTTTCTACAGTCACACCGTAGACAGATGTTGGTAAAGTCCTTCAAATTCTTTGGGAGGAATGTGCAATAGACAGGGTTTACAGTGTGGAAATGAAATGCACAAGGATTAAGCGACTAGCTCCAGACCACCCAGCGAGTCGCTGGCTAAACTGGGACTGAGGTCTCTGGACATCCTAGTCCACCAGCCATCTCTGCAGACCACGCTCCTTCTTCGGGAGCCATGGCCTGGCAGAGGAGCCTGAGGGTTACCCACTGGGAGCCTGTACGGACTTATGTAACCACCTCAGGACCATGTGCTGGGCACTACACCCAGACTCCACCTTCCGCCGCCGCCTCTCCCCAGCGCACAGACACAAGGAGGAGGAAAAAACAGAAGGGCTGAAAGGAGGGAGCTGACTTAGAGCCAGCCTCCTCCTCCTCCTCCTCCAGCTGCTGGCTGGGGCTTTTGTTTTCTTCCCAGCTCGCTATTCCCCACACGTGATTGCTGTGTTATGGCAGGGCGAGTGCACCTATAACGACTGTTAACACTGCCCGAGGAGAGGGGGGGAGAGGTAGGCAAGGCAAAGGCAGCGCGCCATCCATGCACACACAGGCAGGGGGAGGGAGGCAGGGAAGCATGCCAGGCAAGCCACCGCTCCCTCGCCCTGCCTGCTAACCCTTCTCCTCCGCAGCCTGCCCGAAAGCCGCTGCCTCGCCGCTGCGACGGCCTGGGGGAGCGGGAGGAGAAGGCAAGGAGCGAGCCACAGACAATGGCGGCGGCGGCTGCCACCAGCAGCCCTGGCAGCGCTAGCAGCACGTTGCAGCAGCCGCCGCTGGAGCCCTGCTTGAGGAAGCCGCAGCCGCCGCCGCCGCAGCGCATGGACCCCCGGCGCAGGCAGGCAGCGCTCTCCTTCCTCACCAACATCTCGCTGGACGGCCGGCCGCCGCTGCCGCACGAGGAGAGCGGGGCAGAGCCGAGCGGGGGCGCCGCCAAGGCGGCAGCCGGCAGCGCCAGGACTCGGCACAGCCTGGGCGCCTTCCAGCCCCCCGCCGCGGCAGCGGCTCCGCAGCAGCCGGGGGGCCACTGCGGCAGCGGCCGGCTGTCGAGCCCCCCGGGAGCGGCTGGGGAGCCGCCGGAGGAAGAGGAGGAGGATGCCTTCGCCAGCGTGCAGGTGCCGGCAGCCGCCTTCCTGGGCTCGGGGACCCCCTCCGGGGGGGCCGGCGGCAGCAGGGGCCGCCTCAACTCCTTCACTCAGGGAATCCTGCCCGTCTCCTTCTCCAGACCCATCCCGCAGGGCTACTGCTGCCTGGAGCAGGGCGGCCCCGGCGCCTTGGAGCTGCAGAGGTCCCGGTAAGCGAGCCCCGTGCACGACCCCCCCTGTCTGCCCCGAGTCACAGGGCACCGCGCGGGCCGCTAGGTGACACTTGCAAGCGGGTAGACGACACTGACCACTAAAGGTGGCAGCGGGGACGGGGACCCGTCTCCCGGAGCTAACTCCAACCAGGGTTAGCAACACCCAACCTCCGGGGGGGGGGGGAGGGGGCTGCGCGCTTTTGAACTTAGTCCAGGTCACCTTGGCAAACCCATTAGTCCTGGTTTCAGCTGGGCCAAGATCGTTCTGTTTATACAACGCCCCCTTCCCCGCTGAAGTTCTGTCTGCTACCCATTAAAATATGTGCTTGTTTCAGGGGCTGGTGCCCCGTGCTCAGGAGACCCGTCAATGCACGTTTCCTGGCGCGTGTGAACATCTGTGCAGGGGCCAGGTTAGAGAGAGAGCAGATCGGATACAGGGTTAAAAATAGCTGTTGATAGACTGTGTTAATCGTTAGGGTGTCATTGGGTCTGTGACAGGAGAAAAGGCCTGTCTGCTAAGTTATTGCCTCTCCTTTTTTCCATTAATGGGTAGCAGGCATTTATCTGTTCTTAACATTAATCTGGCATTTTTAACAAGCTGACCCAAGTAGCAGTGTTAGTTTGTAGGGTTCAGACACAGATCTAGATTTTGAAATATTGATCGGTGAGGTTTACCTCCGCGGCCTCCAGTATAAGCATTCTGTTTACCTAATAGAAAGATTAAGAATTGCAGTGTTGTAGTAACCCTGATGAATAAATGAGCCATACGTGACAGTTCTGCACAGTTCTCACTTTAAGCGAACATCATTCCTTTAACCTCCGTGAACATTTTCAGAGTTGAAGCATTTTCTTTTAGCATGCACATTGAGCAGATGCTCAACAGTTTAAATATTATCATTTGACAGTGTCTGGGAATCAATAAGGTGAGGGATAATGATCGTCGTACTGGTGTAAATTGCAGTACCACAACAGAATAGGTAAACTTCGTGTAGTTGTGGCAATTTATGTCCCATTAGCTGGAGCCACCATAGAGAGAACAAATAATTATTTTAGTATATGAATGTGGATATTTATATAGGTGTACTGTGGATTTAGCTGTGTCATGCTGATTAATGCTGGTAAATTAGCAGGCAAGTTTTTCAAAGTTTCACCCTAAATGTGGTTCAGATTTAAACTCATATGTATATTCTTGCCAGATATCCTTTTTTTATACTTAGTGCAACATTGGTTTTCTTATTAATAAATCCAAAGTCTTACCCCCTTGTTTTCTCATTTGTGTAACAATGGACTGAACCTATCATTCTGAGTGCTCTCCAGACAGACTGCTGACACAAATACTATTGAAAGACCCAGCTCCAGAGTCCACTTTCCATTGACTTCAATGATTGGATGAGGGCCAAAAATACATGAAAGAAAAGAGACTTGCTAACCCCTTAAGCAGGCCCTTTATCTACAGACACCACTTTTTCTTATGGTGAATGTCTTACCACCTTGTGCCACTGATTATTAGTTTGCCCTTTTAATGGACTCTCCCAAAGAGAAAAATCTCGCTTGCTTAAATATTTCTAAAGATGTCTACTAAGAATACTCAACCATGTACAAATGTATATATGCATTATGGAATAAATGTACCATAGTTACACAATAATCATCATTCACTTAATATGCTTAGGTGTCACAGTGGGATAGGGAAGAACTGGAGGCAGAACCCGTGCTTCTCCAGACCAGCATAATTTGCCACTCCTACATTCCCCATTTGTCACACTCACTTCTTCCTATTTCTCCCAAAGACTTAGCTAAGTAGATTTTGACTCTCATGCTTCAACAGCTTATAAGGATAATTGATCATAAAAGTACTTTAGGCTGCTGTAGAAACAGCCTTTTAAGGGTTAGCTTTAGTAGAAAGATTGGAGTTCTACCAAATGAAAGTTGCCTCAATACTGTATACCCCCTGTCCTTGATTTGATCTGAATTGTAGTCATAGCTTTCTGAGGCCCCTTTACAGATGTTGATGCTGAGGTAAGCCCCCAATAAAATAGCTGCTGGTGATGTACCCTATCAAACCCAAGTTTCAGTCTAGTTCTAGTCTTCATCTATAGTTCCTCCTTTGATAAGAGTTCCTCCATTTTTTCAAAAAAGAGATGTTCTGAGCAGTGCTCTGTTACTGTTCAAGAGAAGATTTTCCCCTCACCCCTGTTGTTCTCCTTACTGAATAATAGTTGTATTAATAAAAGGAGTACTTGTGGCACCTTAGAGACTAACAAATTTATTAGAGCATAAGCTTTCGTGGACTACAGCCCACTTCTTCGGATGCATCTGAAGAAGTGGGCTGTAGTCCACGAAAGCTTATGCTCTAATAAATTTGTTAGTCTCTAAGGTGCCACAAGTACTCCTGTTCTTTTTGCGGATACAGACTAACACGGCCGCTACTCTGAAAGTTGTATTAATGCTCTTGTAAAGGCTTACTGGAGTCCTAAAGACCCTTATTTTTCATTACATGCACATGTTGGTCCTATATGGATAGCTCAGTGGTTTGAGCATTAGCCTGCTAAACCCAGCATTGTGAGTTTAATCCTTGAGGGGGCCATTTAGGGATCTGGGGCAAAAAAATATATAGTTGGGGATTTGTCCTGCTTTGAGCAGGGGGTTAGACTAGATGATCTCCTGAGGTCTTTTCCAACCCTAATATTTGATGATTCTTCCTCCTGGCTGAAGAGATCTGGATGGGACTTCTTCAGATCTCATCTGTCACTAACCGGACTCCTCTGATCTTCCTGCCAATCCCTTATCCCTGTTGTTCTGCAGTGTTACCCTTCTCATTTCGGTGCCTGCTTGGTTGTTTTGTTTCCCTCCCCAGTACATACAGCTTTTTATATTAGCTTGCCTGGAAAAGTTGGAGATATAGCAAATGAAAAATTGTCTGTTGGCTGCATACTCGCTTATTCAATCTGACTTGTAGACTGCATTATCTAATCTAATAAGCAATCAAGATTTCTTACGCTAGGGGGAATCCCCACAGATCAGTGTTTCATAAACCAGCTCAGTTTTTAATGCTGCAAAAGCACTGGTTATGAGGCACCTTGTAGGTTTCACTTTATTCTGCATACAAACAGCAGAGTGGATTATTGGAAAGCTGAGTGAGAGAGAGAGAGATCTGAACAACAGCTCACCCAATATACAATACCAATCAGGTATTGGCCCTCTCTGAGTTCTCCATGTGCTTATGTGGTTCTGGCAGTGCACTCAGATTTGTAGATTTGAAGTTAGAAGTGTTTTCTCATGCAGTTGCTACTTCTTGGGCTAAATTAAGCTCTGGTATAAGTGGGATGCCTGGTAAATTTGGCCCTGAGCTTTGTATCACTTGTGTGCTCTTTAGTGGCAAATTTTCCCTTCAGTTACACCTGTGCAACCATTCTGACTATAGTGAGATTGCATAGATGTAATCTAGAGTAGAACTTGGCCCACACTGAATATATTACCATTATAAAATGCACAGGGCACCTTTCAAAATATCTGGTAAATAGATACTATAATTATAAAGCAGCACCAACTTGAGTACTCTAGCTTGCACACAGTGCATAAGGTGTCCTTTCAGAGATCTTATATTAGCCTTTGGGCTCAAGTATACATTATGCACAATGAACAGCCATTAGACTATCCCTACTTACAAATTATCCACTAGGTCCTAGTCTTACAAGAGAGCTACAGATAAATCATAAGCATGCACATTGCTGACATAAGCGCAAGGACAGAGTTCGAGACCTTCTGCTATTCAGTTAATAGGGAGGAAAGAGCCAAATGCTCTGCATATGGTCTTCCACTATGAGGATGACACAGAGGAAAAAAAAAAAAGCTGAAATTGCCCCAAGACAGTCATTAGCGCACCTGAAGGAGAGTCATTAGGCAGTATTTATCAGTGATGAGAGTATAGGGATTAGAAAGGAGTGGAGGAGAGTAAAATTAAGTGTTCAGAGAATTTCTTTGTATTTGCTTCTTCCCTCTCCCCTTGTGGCAGACTTTGAGTTTGATCTGTCGTTTGAAAGACTAGTCCTCTATGCTTAGACATGCACTTTGTTATATAGTAACATGAAATCATTTTCTATTACAATATCATACAAGACATGCTATATGATGTTTTTGTTTTCAATTAGTTTCCAGAAGCCATTGTGAACATATAATTAGAGTTTCCTGCCTTTTTTGTTTGTGTTAGCAGTTTCAATAATTGCATACTAGTTTATATTTAACAAGGTTATCATTAATGTGGTTTGGGTTTCTGCTGTACATTTATTCACAAGAAACAAACTATACAAGAACATGGAGCTGCTTGATGTTTGGAGGCTGATATATAATTATGTGTATACAAGAAAAAAACTCTAACCCTGATTTTAAAGTTGGCACATAGATGCTGAAATTCAGATTAACTTTGTCTGGTGCCTAAGGTATTATTTATTTTAAATGATCTGTTAAACAGATGACTAAAAATGGTAGACCATTTGAGATATAGAGCCAGATACTGCAACCCTTACTCATGTAAGAACACCTCACTTCTCTGTTAGTCCCATTGGGCCTGTTTATGGAGTAACATGAATAAAGGTGGTAGAATCTGCTCCTGAAACAACAAATGTGATTGCTTTTCACCTTACAGCTAGAGCATTTACCTCCATAGTTATTTATGAAAAATAAACATTGATATTTTGTTCGGTGATGTTGCCCTCTGTTTTGTTAATTTCAGTGGAGTAATTGGGCCAGACAGTAGGGCCCTCTCATAGTCAAAGGCAAAACCGAACCCTTTTTGGGGGCTCAAATTGTAAGAGACTAGCATATAGATTTTGTTATTCTTGAGAATTGCTGGCAATAATGACCAGGTTTGGGGTTTAAACTTCACTTTTCATCACATTTGCATTTCTCATCACAGTAGGATGAGGGTAAGGAATCACTTCTTGGACAACTGATACTGGAAAAGGAACAGAATGGAACAGATGCCAAGTAATTGAGCATTGTTCATTTAAAGAGATGCTCAAGTAGTTCTGGCCTGAAATTCAAGACAGTATATTGTCCAACTAAAGAAAAATCACATTTATTTTCATGTTTTAGTAGCTATCTGAATTAGTTTTCTAACATTAAAAATCTAGTTTACTTTTCATTATCTGAAGTTCACCAATATTGTTTATCTTCCAGCTCACTCAGTTTGGACAATGCCGAGAGGAGTCACTTTCACACTCAGGTTCTCATGAACTAGCATAGTGCTGTGACGTTTTGGTAGCAAAGTCATGAAGAGGGAATATTTTAAAAACCCAAACAAAAACAGTTTAAAACATGAAAATGTTTATTAATGATGACATTGGTCATTTTTAATTTACAGAACCTATTTTGGGCTTCCACTGAGTAATAGTCCCTTAAAAAAGATGGATAACATCCTTAGAAATTTAGATACCAAAAAAAAAAAAAAAAAAAAGAGTGCTAGAGCTGCAACAACCCATTAGGGGGCTGTTCAGGAGCTGAATCCTGGAGTTCAGTTTGCAAAGGGTTGGCAGTGAACCAAACCTATCATGTTTGCTTGAAGGTTTGAATTAACTTAACTTGAACCTTGCAGCGGTTCTCAAACTTCATTGCACCGTGACCCTCTTCTGACAACAAAATTACTACACGACCCTGTGTGGGAGTGGGGGCAGAGCCAGAGCCCAAGCTCCACCATCCTGAGTGGGGGAAGAGGGGGTCCCGAGCCCCACAGCCCCAAGTGGGGAGGAGCTTGGGCTTCAATCTAATTTTGGCTCTGGTAACCCCATTAAAATGGGGTCATGGCTCACATTTGGGTTCTGACCCACAGTTTGAGAACCGCTACTTTAAGGAATCCCATAACTCCTTAGTACACCTTACTTATCATTGCTGCATTTGAGGGAAGGTAGATTTTCTAGTGGGCTCCATTTCCCCAGGGTGAATGGCTTCTTCCTCCTCAGTCTTAAAGGAACAATGCTCTTGGGGTTAAGGCATAGACTTGGACACAGGAAATTTGGTGTCTGTTCCCAGGTCTGTAATAGACTTGCTGTGTATCTTTGGAGAAGTTCTGTGAAGCCTGATTTTCAGTAGTGCTGAGTTCACATAGGCCCTTTACCTCCATTTCCTCCTCTGTAAGATGGTGATCGTACTTGTGTATGTCACAGGATAGTTGTTTGATTAAATAAATATTTGCAAAGTGCTTTGAGGCTCTGGGATGAAGTGTGTTATACAAGTGCAAAGTAATATTTGTTGCACCTTTGGCTGAAAACCTCCTCAGGGGTTTTCAGGAAGGAGTCACCCCACTTCCTTGTCTCCATAATCCTGGGAACACTTCCTATCCCACTGTAGCAGCTACAAAACTAAGACCAGGAACAGGGAAGGTACCTCTGAAAGTTCCAGAGCAATTAAATATAGAAGTTTGAGCCCTATAATAAATGATTGCTAGAGAACCCCTCTGAAGTAGTTGATGGTCACTATTTAGGTACTGGCCTCAGCTGAGCTACAGAATGGAAGAATATTTCATAATGGCACTGCTCTCTACCAAGGTTAGTCTTGAGGACTTTCATTGCCAGAGAAGGCAGTAATGGGATGTAAAGTGACTGAAGACAGCAACCATGTATACATAAACTTGAAATTCTCTTTTGATGTATAGCAGTTGAAAAGCTGTCTTTAAATTTGAGTTTCATCCAGGAGTCTAGGAGAAATAAAAATCAGTCCATCCATAATACACATTTTGTAACTTCCTTTCCCTTCCATATTAGGGGACAGCTAGGGGAAAGTTAGGCAAAACCCTCCCATTTTATTATGCAAAACAGTACTATCAAGTCAAACAGTTGTGCTGTTCTACTAATGAGCAGCAGAGTTTATTTTAGTATAATAACTATGATGCCCCAGCTGATATACACTGCAGGGGTAACGGACTATATCAGCTTCACAAATGCTAATAAGATAAAAGACTGGAAATTAAGGGAAATAACCACATCCTGTAGAAAAGGCTCCACTCCACCAAATTCCAAGGCTTTATTAGGGCACTTAGTAAGGTTCAGTTGTCAAACAAAAGAATGACAAAAGACAGGAAAAATGTACAACACTCAGTTACTGAACTAGAACAGATTGTAGTAGAACTGGAACCATAAACTCCCTGAACATTAAATCTCACCAAATGAGGGTCAATCCATCCTCATCATCATATCCACTCATTATACTCCACACCTGAACATAGCCACTTTATGAATTTCATACCCTCCTATCTCAATGTCTGTACTTTGACCCATCAACCTTTTATCCTCAATCAGGGATATTGCAGATTATTTATTCCTTATGACACGTGGTCTTAAACCAAACTTTGCACCCTCGATAATCTGTATGTTATTCCCTGATAACCAAAAACTTCTATGCTTAAACTCTGTGCCATTCACTTTTTTTTTTTAACATCTTAATAAAAATTTTAAATATGCAGCCATTATAAATCAGACTGATCTCTTTATTTAGCCATTACAGATCAATAAAAAAAATCATGGGAATTTATATTAATTCATTTCTAGATCATTTAGAATTAGGTCTGTCAAGTGATTAAAAAAATCAATCATGATTAATTGCACTGTTAAACAATAATAGAAAACATCCAAAAATATTTAAATAAATGGTATTCTACATTT
This sequence comes from Chrysemys picta bellii, assembly GCF_011386835.1. Classification (NCBI taxonomy): domain Eukaryota; kingdom Metazoa; phylum Chordata; order Testudines; family Emydidae; genus Chrysemys; species Chrysemys picta. The sequence goes on from NC_088792.1 coordinate 210,616,779, forward strand.
TCAAATATATTGATTTCAATTACAACACAGAATACAAAGTGTACAGTGCTCACTTTATATTTATTTTTGATTACAAGTATTTGCCCTGAAAAAACAGAGTATTTTTCAATTCACCCAATAGAATCATAGAATATCAGGGTTGGAAGGGACCTAAGGAGGTCATCTAGTCCAACCCCCTGCTCAAAGCAGGACCAATTCCCAACTAAATCATCCCAGCCAGGGCTTTGTCAAGCCGGGCCTTAAAAACCTCCAAGGAAGGAGATTCCACCACCTCCCTAGGTAATGCATTCCAGTGCTTCACCACCCTCCTAGTGAAATAGTGTTTCCTAATATCCAACCTAGACCTCCCCCACTGCAACTTGAGACCATTGCTCCTTGTTCTGTCATCTGCCACCACTGAGAACAGCCGAGCTCCATCTTCTTTGGAACCTCCCTTCAGGTAGTTGAAAGCAGCTATCAAATCCCCCCTCAGTCTTCTGGAGACTAAACAATCCCAGTTCCTTCAGCCTCTCCTCATAAGTCATGTGCTTCAGACCCCTAATCATTTTTGTTGCCCTCTGCTGGACCCTTTCCAATATTTCCACATCCTTCTTGTAGTGTGGGGCCCAAAACTGTACACAGGACTCCAGATGAGGCCTCAATGTCGAATAAAGAGGAACGATCACGTTCCTTGATCTGCTGGCAATGCCCCTACTTATACAGCCCAAAATGCCGTTAGCCTTCTTGGCAACAAGAGCACACTGTTGACTCATATCCAGCTTCTCGTCCACTGTGACCTCTAGGTCCTTTTCTGCAGAACCGCTACCTAGCCATTCGGTCCCTAGTCTGTAGCAGTGCATAGGATTCTTCTGTCCTAAGTGCAGGACTCTGCACTAGTCCTTGTTGAACCTCATTAGTTTTTTTTTTGGCCCAATCCTCTAATTTGTCTAGGTCCCTCTATATCTGATCCCAACCCTCCAGCGTATCTACCACGCCTCCCAGTTAAGTGTCATCTGCAAACTTGCTGAGAGTGCAGTCCACACCATCCTCCAGATCATTAATAAAGATATTAAACTAAAATGGCCCCAGGACCGACCCTTGGGGCACTCCGCTTGAAACCGGCTGCCAACTAGACATGGAGCCATTGATCACTACCCGTTGAGCCCGAGGATCTAGCCAGCTTTCTATCCACCTTACAGTCCATTCATCCAGCCCATACTTCTTTAACTTGGCGGCAAGAATACTGTGGGAGACCGTATCAAAAGCTTTGCTAAAGTCAAGGAATAACACATCCACTGCTTTCCCCTCATCCATAGAAATACTGTAGTGAAATCTCTGTCATGAAAGTTGAACTTACAAATGTAGAATTATGTACAAAAAACTGCATTCAAAAATAAAACAATGTAAAATTTTAGAGCCTACAAGTCCATTCAGTCCTATTTCTTGTTCAACCAATCGCTCAGATAAACAAATTTGTTTACATTTGCAGGAGATAATGCTGCCCGCTTGTTAACAATGTCATCTGAAAGTGAGAACAGGAGTTCACACGACACCGTTGTAGCTGGCATTGCAAGATATTTACATGCCAGATGTGCTAGAGTCATATGTCCCTTCATGCTTCAACCACCATTCCAGGGGACATGTGTCCATGCTGATGACGGGTTCTGCTCGATAACAGTCCAAAGCAGTGCAGACTGACGCATGTTCATTTTCATTATCTGAGTCAGATGTCTCCAGCAGAAGGTTGATTTTTCTCTTTTGGTGGATCGGTTTCTGTAGTTTCTGCATCAGAGTATTGCTGTTTTAAAGACTTCTGAAAGCATGCTCCACACCTCGTCCCTCTCAGATTTTGGAAGGCACTTCAGATTCTTAAATCTTGGGTCGAGTGCTGTAGCTATCTTTAGAAATCTCACACTTGTACCTTCTTTGCATTTTGTCAAATCCGCAGTGAAAGTGTTCTTAAAATGAACAACATGTGCTGGGTCATCATCTGAGACTGCTATAACATGAAATATATGGCAGAATGCAGGTAAAACAGAGCAGAGGACATTGAACTCCTTGGGAGATAATTGTGTCACAAATTTAATTAACGCTTTTTTTTTTTTTTAAGAAGCGTCATCAGCATGGAAGCATGTCTTCTGGAATGGTAGCTGAAGCATGAAGGGGCATATGAATATTTAGCATACCTGGCATGTAAATACCTTGCAGTGCCAGCTACAAAAGTGCCATGCAAATGCCTGTTCTCACTTTCTGGTGCCATTGTAAATAAGAAGAGGGCAGCATTATCTCCTGTAAATGTAAACAAACTTGTTTGTCTTAGTGATTGGCTGAACAAGAAGTAGGACTTGTAGGCTCTAAAATTTTAGATTTTTTTTTTTTACATAACTGCACTCAAAAACAAAACAGTTCTACATTTGTAAGTTGCACTTTGATGATTGCACTACAGTACTTGTATGAGGTGAACTGAAAAATACCATTTCCTTTGTTTACCATTTTTACAGTGCAAATATTTGTAATAAAAATAATATACACTTTGATTTCAATTACAAACACAGAATACAATATATATGAAAATGTAGAAAAACATCCAAAATATTTAATAAATTTCAATTGGTATTCTATTGTTTAACAGTGTGATTAAAACTGCATTTAATCACAATTAATTTTTTTGAGTTAATTGTGTCAGTTAACTGCAATTAATTGACAGCCCTATTTAGAATACATAAGAATCTGATAGAAGCATTGTTGATCAAACAATGTTGGTATTTGGTATAACTACTCAAGTATGTATTCGTTAGCTGACAAAAGTGTAACAGCAGGGACTTGGCAGGAGCTGTGTTTATACTGTATACCTACGTTCTCAGGTAACTGTAAACCTTTAACCTCCAGCCTCAACTCTCTGAAAGTTTGTGGCTATCCCATATAATTGCTTAGCATATCAAGGATTAGTATGTGTGTGAAAGTATGAGAGGTATCAGGGGAAGGGAGGGATAATTAAAGAAGCTTTGACAGGTTTGCATATTTAGCTTGCGTCTGGCGCTTCCATTCCCACTGGTGAAGTTCCTCTTTGCCCTCCTCTTAGCAGCAGCTAGGCTGGTTCTCCTTGTTTCCAGATGCTTCTTTGCAATGAAGAGCCTGGAGATTGGTAGAAACAGCTGGAAATGAAGAGTGGCTAGTACCATGGGGCCAGTCAGCTCTCCATGGACCACAGTTTAAGAACTGTTGTCTTAAACTAACAACATCAAAAGAAGAACAGGAGTACTTGTGGCACCTTAGAGACATCAAAAGACATCAAAAGAGTTATAGATGAGGATGATTTTTAAAACTTGCTCACTCTAGTTGAGAATATACCCTAATATCTTTACTATTTGCTAAAATATATATGAAATTCACAATTTTCCCTTTCTAAAAAGTTAATAATCCTCTATAATCCAGAGAGTGCCTTGTTTCTAGGAAATAATACTCAAATTGGATTATATCTGATCTTTTTCCAGATCAGTGAGAAATTTGGCTATAGGAAGTCAGAGTGGAAGAGGTGAAGTATTTCAAACTAAGATTTTAACAAGTCAGCCAAGTCTTGACTTCCTTGACTTCAGCTGGAAATCAGTGGGACTTTACCTGAGTAAGGACTAAGAGACTAAATCAAATTTAATCTTACACCCCTGCATTTAACTGTAATACTGAAATTTGTACACACACCAACTGATCCCATGACAGACATGTCATTACATACAGTGGGCCAGATGCTATGCTCAGTTACACTGATATCAGTGGAATTAATCATAGATATGCATTATGTATCCAAGAGTAGAATTTGGTCCAGCCTTGCAAGTGCCCATTGCCTAGAGCTCCCACTGAAGCAAGGGGGAATTCCACAAGATCAAAGCTAGTAATACAACAGGTGCAAAAAGAACAGGAGTACTTGTGGCACCTTAGGACTGGTCTACACTGGGGGTGGGGGGGGGAAATCGATCTAAGATACGCAACTTCAGCTACGTGAATAGCGTAGCTGAAGTTGAAGTATCTTAGATCGATTTACCTTGGGTCCTCACGGGGCGAGATTGACAGCCGCGACTCCCCCGTCGACTCCGCTACCATCACTCGCTCCGATGGAGTTCCGGAGTCGACGGGGAGCATGTTTGGGGATCGATATATCGCGTCTTAACGAGACGCGATATATCGATCCCCGATAAATCGATCGCTACCCGCCGATACAGCGGGTAGTCTGGACGTACCCTTAGAGACTAAAAAATTTATTTGAGCATAAGCTTTCGTAGGCTACAGCCAAAGTCTCTAAGATGCCACAAGTACTCCTGTTATTTTTGTGGATACAGACTAACATGGCTGCTACTCTGAAACCTAACAACAAGTGCAGTTAAAGAAAACCAGACATGTTCGAGTGTAACACAGGTACTACTAGCATGTGTCAAGACTATGCGACTTGCATTTTTCTCTTCCACCCTGTTGTTACAACTTTGGCCACTTAATTTTATAAACTTGCACTTTGGATAAATGTCTTAATCATTGTGTGATTATCTGAATAGGTCTCAGTCTCCAAATCTTTTGAGATTCATCCTCCACATCTTAAAAATAGGCTTTCCTAAACATGTCTTCGGTGGTGTAAGAAGATTAGTCTCTTAAGGCCCATATCCTGCAGACTTATCTTTGTGCTTAATGTTACACACATAGCAGTGCTCCCTTGTGTAGAGTTAAGCACACAGGTAAGTCGTTGCAGGATTGGGGCCTTGCCTGAGAATACCCTGCCAAATAGAAAAACTTGGTGCCTGTATTGTTCCAAGTTAAGACTCTAAATAAAGAACGATAAAGTCATTTTTTAAATTGTTAATATTGCATTTTGATGGTTGTATGCTAGTAGTTTGTAAAACTCCTAATACTTCCTAAATCAAAGACTATTTCAAAGGAGTAGGCTTTCAAATGAACACTGTTAGGATAAATAAGAGGAACATTCAAGACAGTAGTGCATAGATTTTCAGTTTGAAGGCTGTTTTCGTATACAAAAGAGCTAGAAACATTAATAAAGAAAACTTTAGATTTTACATAACAGAGGAAAATCTGTAGGACGACATATTACTCATTTCTATTGCCTTGCCTGCCACTTTGGTCATGACATAAGATACTTGAAAAAATGGAGAAGGGCAAAGTTATTTAGCCATTCTTTCTCCTTCACTAACCTGCAAATAGGACATAGAATACTAGGAAGTTTTTTATACTTAGTTGTACAACTCAGTTTACATCACCTGCCTGTGAACAGCAGTAGGTTCCAGCCACCCTCCAATTTGTACGTGCAGCTTGCGGTCATGTTAGTATGGGACATATCCCCAAATTCTTTTCTCTGCAGGGATACTTAGAGCATCAGAACAGCCTTCCCTCGGTGTGCTCACTGTTGAAGTAACGGGTTAAATCACACATTACATTAGGACAGTATAAAAGTTCCTGTGTTCTCACCATGGCATTTTTAGTGCACAAACAGCACAATTATGGCCACCATGCTACAATGGGTTACATGTGATGTACCTGCTTATTTTGGTTGGGCTTATTAGGCACAGGCCTAAGTAGAGGGCAATGCAGAGTCTCACCACTCTGAGGAGCTCTGGGAGATACTGTGCATCTGGAAGGTACAGATTGTTCACGAATCCCACAGTACGCAGGCTAAGCCATCCAGATGGTGTCCCCTGCTCCATCCAGTACACCTGATCCACTGTGTGTGTGTTTGAGGGGGGGGGGGAGACCAAGAGGCTCCTGTTTCTCCTCACCCCCAAAACCAATCTACACCAGTTGGAGGCATATAGAGGGTATTGTCCTTATCCCACCCTATATCACCCACTTCTAAGAAGGTGCGGTAAAGAACATAAATGTAAAACAAAAGGTAAATTGAAGTTCTGTTTTGAAAAGCTACTCACCAGCTTTGCTTCCCATACATTTTTAGTCATATCTGCTTACTTAAATGCCAAAAATAATTTACTTTTTACTTATGTTAGCCCTGGAAACCCAACATAGCTAAGGGAAAATAAGCTGCATTTGATTCCTGCAGGCACACCATCTGCAAACTAATTTACTAATTTTAAATCATTTACACCTGTGTAAACCCACTCAGCAACAGAGTTGCTCATGTGCCATTGAGAGTATAGTCTGACAAAGGGCATACACAAGTGTTACTAAGAGCTTGTTTGGTCTGCAGAATCTTTTTTCTAGTATTGATGCATGGAAGGAAATAACCCAGTTTCACTTTCAGAGCTCAGGTGAAGTTTGCAGAACTGGTAGCTAGAAAATGAAAAAACTTCATTTTCCCCAGAAGTGCTGAGAATAATTAGACAACGTAGAGCAATAAGATACTTTCCCAACAGAGTAGGGAGACAATAGAGGAATGGTCTTCAGATGCTGCAGTGAGGAGTATGGGATAAAGAACTCTATAGGTGAGTCCAAAATGTGTGCTAATGAGCCAGATATTAAAGATATGAGGGGCTTATTGTTTGCTGTTAATAACTTAGAAAGAGCTTATGTTAAAATTCCTAACAAAGGCACAGGTATGTTTTTAAAAAGTAGCTCAGATGACTATTGAGTGTCTTTCACCTTCTCTGTGTCTTTGGAGCCCCTTAATTCTGCCAGATTTACTCACATAAAGCAAAAACCAGGTTTGTATTTGAACAGTACTTCAGTCTCATTCTGGAAGGGATGTATGAATGATTAAGAAAAACCTGATATAGAAATGGAAATTGTTAATGGCCTCTCAGGCTGCCTCAAAGAGCATAATCACAATAATAAGTATCCCAAAGTGACCTTTCTTTCTCTTAGATAAGTTTGAAAAATCCATGTAATTCTTTGTGACCTTACATTTGAATTAAGTGCTTTCATGTTTTAAAATGCCATTCCCAGCACCACAGAACTCATGAACAACCTTCCAAACAATGAACTATCTGCATACATTTGATTTAAGGGGAAATTTTGATAAGGGGCTTTTTTATTTTTTTTTCAATTTAGGGATCATAATTAGAGGACCAAATTTTATCATTTATACTTTTACATCCCTGTTGGTACAAGTCTTAATATAGTGAAGGTATTGACCTGGTATAACTGAGGGAGGAGTTTTAATGAGTAAGTTTAAAAATAAAAATATATATTTTGACCATCCCTTTAAATGGGCACTGTGAAGGATGGTAAGACAAAACTGTTATTTACTAACCTTGTGTTTTGAGTTAAGATTGTAAGCATGATGCAGATGGACAAATACTCTTTGTGTGTTATTGCATACAATATATTGACATTTATAAGAAATATTATTCTTCCTGTGGGGTTCAAAGAGCTACTGTTCAACTTGCTGCCTGCACCCATGAGGATCCCCATGCATGTGTGGGGGCTCTCATTTGGATCAGGTTGCAGGACTGTGGTCTATATATTGGGGCACATGCTAGTATTCAGGGAGGAACCCATACCATTTTTTAAAAATAAAGTCACTCAGGATCATAAGTGAAATTTAAATGTAGTGCTTTTGGGGTAATGGCGCGATGGAAGAAGCCTTACCAGCAACTCTCTGTTGCATAGACCCGGACAGTATGAAAATACGTATACCTGGCTCAGGTGTAAATGAGACTAGAATTTGGCCTGCTTTTTTAAAGCTGCAGTAGGTAATATTTCAGGCCTCCTAAAAGACTGCATATCTTGAATATCTTTTTGTATAAAGGGATATGACAAGATTTGAGGATTAGGGTATTTTTCTTGTATCAGCAGCGAGTTTGTAATTGAGGTAGTTATTTTGTACCATGCCTAAGAATATTTCAACTCTCACTTAGGTTGTTTCCTGTTTACTTATGCTTTAGAAAAGATGTAGCTCTTGACAGACTTCCTGACCCCTCAAATCTTCATTTCCAGCTGTAGGCAAAATGCTGGTAGTGATGATTTGCTGTCACTTTCCCACCCTTCTCCTAATTAGGAGTGCACTTTGTATTATCAAGGCAAAGATATCAAGGAAGGGGAGCAATTAAGGCTGGAATCTATCGGACTTAGGAACCCACAATTTGGGCACACCTAACACCCCAAGTATCTCTGAAAATCCCATCCTAAACCAACAGACATCTTTTCTGCACCCACTTATCCACTTGCCATCCCATAATGTAACTGGAATTTCATACGTGAGTAGCTAATGGTGATGACGTAAGCTTGATCCTGCGCTCATTGAAATCAACAGCAAAATTCTTGTTAAAAACAGGGAATAGGCTGGCCCTGTATGCTGTAATGACTTATGTGCTAGCCTATATATCTGAGAATTTTCAGAAGGGAAAAAATATTTATATCAGTAGGTCTTTAAAATTATGATTTCAAGAATTTTGTCAGCCAAATTTTGAGGTGATGTGTATGGTGGTAAAAGTTTGATTTCCATAGATCTACTTGCATTAACTTTCTGATGTGTAAGACAGTTTAAAGCTCGGGTAATTTACACACTGGAGGAGTGTGATGGGTTCCCTAGGGTGCAACCTGGAACTGGGGTACCACTGAGCCCTCTGTCTTACCAACCTGGGCTCCCTCTCACACTGTGATGCTGTAACAAGCTGCAAACCCTTCCAGATCCTGCACTCTCACAGCCATCCATAGGCAGGGACACACCCTGCTGAGTTACATGAATACTTTTGCCAGCCACTCATGAACCAACACTAGAGAGGCTCCAACCAATTCTCCCCAGCCTAGGACCCCAGAGCTGTACCATCTTGCCCTGGTCAGAAGCCTGACCAGTGCAAGTTTATTACCCAGTCCGCCCCTCCCTGAATGTGTAGAGGACGTGCACCAGTTTTTGTTCACTGAGCAGATTTTCCATGCACTTCAAGCAACACACTGTTTTAGGTAAAAATATAAAACAGATTTATTAACTACAGAAAGATAGTAAGCATACAGATCAAGCACTTAAAATCTATTCATAAAGTGGATTACCTAAGAAAGCAAAAATGCAAGCTGAGTTCTATTACCTAGACAGGATTTGAATCAAGCAGTGTCTCACCATGATAGACAATACGAGCAGGTCACAGATCTTTCATACACAGGCTGGAAATCTCTTCAGCCTGGGACCACCTCTTCAATTCAGTCTTTTTCTCCAGATGTGTTTCCAGGTGTTGAGTTGTGGGGGGAGGGAGGACAAATGATGATGTCACTTCCCCTTTTATACCTTCTTCCAGCTTGCTGGAAAGATCTTTTGCTGTGACATGAGTCAAACAGCATCCATTGTGTACATGTTATCTCTGAGAAGTTTCCATTGCATACAGTTCCTGGGGTAATCCTTGTGAGTGTGTGTGTATTCCCCTTAATGGGCCATCATCCATTTCTGGCTGCCCCATTGTTGTACCTGAAAGACTGGTTGTTGGTGTTTCTAACTTTACAGCATATTTTGGTAACACATAGAAAAACTTCATAACTTCACATACAATGAAAGCATATCAGTGTTCAACAGATCAAGACTTTTAGAATGATACACCATAAAGAATACTTCATATCATAATTGTATCACCATGGTAAGTATGGGGGTGCCAGGGTGTTGCTTTGGGTGTACAGAATGTCACAAGGGGGAAGTAGAGATGTAAGTTACATGCTGATAAATTAATTTGGACCTGGCTCTTTGTGTAGACATTTACTCATGTTCAAAATTAAGCAGAGTAAGGCAGCAAACGGGGAAAAATTCTCATTGGAAAAGGTTTTTACTTGCTTTGTGCAAGTATCTGGGACTGCACGAGGTGCAAAGGAGTGAAGAATCAAGCCCACTTGGCCTGATTCTCTGTTGCCCGGCACATTGTGTAGGCATTTGCATCAGTGCAAAGTGACAGTATTTTACACCCATTTTCACTGGTGTACGTTGTCACACTGTCTGGAGTAACTCATGAGCGCGAGTGCCAACCTCAGGGTAGGGCACAAACCCCAAACTGGTTTTATGTTCTATAATTTGATTTCACCAACCAAGTGTGAACTCCTAATGCACCGTAACAGCCTTAACATGGAGTCACAGTCTGGGCACTCTGGTCTATCTTACCACCCAAGCAAGCTGGTCTTTGAGATAGACGGCTCCTTTATACCAAAAGGTCACAACAATAGTCAGGTTACTCCAGTCCCAAAGGACCAGTCACTTGCCCCAGGTCAGTTGCACCCAGATCTCTCTGGGACAAGGCTTGTAGTCAATCATGTAATAAACTAAAGATTTATTAACTAGGAAAAGGGGAAAAGTTATTTACAAGTTTAAAGCAGGTAACCCATACGCAAATGAGTGACAGTCTTAGATTCCAAAAGAGAATAGAAACTTGTATAAGCAAATTCCATACGTCTTTTAGGGCTAATGCAGGCAAAACCGCTGGAGGTCTTTTGCTTATGCTTAGTGATTCTTGCCCCTTTGGAGCCCAAGCAGCAAAAAGAACCTAGGTTCTCCTGGTCAGGGTTTTTCAATCCCCTTCACCCCAGAGTCCAAGCTGATGGGATAAATTCACGTGTAGGTCTCCCTTTCCTGGAGGGGGGTTGAGAAGTGCAATTAATACTTTTTTCTTTTGATGTCTCAAAGGCATGTTTGGTTTCAAAGGTCTTCTCATTGGGAAGGACTTAACATCTTCTGTAGGAAGATAGCATTTGTATTAGAGAAGGCTTCTCTGCTGTTTGAGTTACACAGAAGTTTACAGTGGAAACTCAATACAACTTTATACCAGGGGCTACAGACATAAGTGAGATCAATACATGTAGCATCCTACAAGCATTTAGTCAGGTCTGAACATATTCTTATCAATTTAACATCTATTTTAGCAATAACATACAGATGAACCAGCCTGGTTTCCAGGTATGCATTTGTCAGTGTCCAGTAAGACCTGAGGCCTTGACATGAGCTGGCACCTGGTCTGCCTACATGACTACATGTAGTGCAGGGCACAGAGAATCAGGTCTTTTGAGTCTAGGGAGAGTCTGAGTTCCATGTTGTGGGGACCTGAAGGACTAAGTTACACCATCTTAGACCTCCTTTATTCTTATTTATTTATTATTATTTTAGATTCACTTCTGGATTTTGTCTCATGAGTGTGGGTACAAATCATTTACCTTCGGTATTTTCTACTGGAAGTCACTGGTTGTCTTCTTCCCCAGTGGAGCGCTTTAACAGATGCTGAAAGAAGACCTTGGCTTTTGCCTGTCAGATTCGAGTATTGTGCATCTATTTTTAATGGTCCAGACATTACTCTTCACATTTTCATTTGATAGTATGATAGTTTGAATTTAAATAGAATCTCATTGTTCCAGTCTTTCATGAGAAAGAAGTTCTTCCTATGGGATTGTTGTGAAGGATGAAACAGGAAAGAAAATTCAGGAATTTTTGGATCACATGATGCTGGTGTCAATAGAAAATTTTGACTGACATGAAGGCTTGTCCTTGAACCCAGCACAATTTGAATCTTGTCTGCAACTTATAGAAGAAAAAACATGTAGAACATGGAAAATAATGGTCTCTGTTCTTGATGGGTTTTTAGCTCTGGTATAGTATATCAAACTTCACTTTCAGGGGGAAAAGGGAATTAAGTGGTCAGGCAAAATTCTGCCTCTATAGACAATATTTTTATATATTCAAGGAGCACATAAGGCAGAATTCTCTCATTTAGTCAAAACCAAAGATCTTCAAGAAAGATGAAGATACAGGTTTCCAAGTGTGGCAAATTACAGTACTGCCTCCCTTCCAGCCACTTCTGTTTTACTAACACTCATTTATTTACTTTTTAATCCCTTTTCCCCAGTCAGATGTAAACTGAGGGTACGTCTACACTTACCGGAGGGTCCGGCGGCAGGCAATCGATGTTCTGGGATTGATTTATCGCGTCTGGTTTAGACGCGATAAATCGATCCTGGATCGATCCCGGAAGTGCTCGCCGTCGACGCCGGTACTCCAGCTCGGCGAGAGGAGTACGCGGCATCGACGGGGGAGCCTCCCTGCCGCGTCTGGACCCGCGGTAAGTTCGGACTAAGGTACTTCGAATTCGTAGCTGAATTTGCGTACCTTAGTCCGAAGTGGGGGTTAGTGGGGACCAAGATTGGCAAGTACATTGATGTTTGCTAGTGTTGTATCAACCAAAGAGATTTTTTTTTCTTTTCCTGCAAGTAATGTCTGTTGTGAACCTCGTCTTTGTTCCCAAGTTAACTGCTTTTGGTTTGGGTTTTAAACTTGTCTTTATTTGTGTACTTTTTTGGGATGGTTAACATGAAATAGACTTTATAACGCAGCAATATATTAGATGTAAGTGTTTGTGATGATGTATGCTGTAGACCACTGAAAAGAAGTTTGTTTTTCAAGGATAATGTCAACTAAAATTCACACTCCTCTCTGAAAATGTTTTACCTATTATTTATTTATGGTAACATCTTGGAACCCCAATCAAGGGTTAGGGCCCCATTATGCCACACACTGAATAAACAAATAGCCAAGAAGACAGTCCCCTGCCTCAGACAGCTTATAACCTAGGAATCAAAAGGATGCAGCAATTGGATGAAAAAGACATTTTGGTGAAAAAACGAACAGTTCTGCTTTTCTGTTAAAGTTTTAGCTCACCGCACGGCTAGCCAATGCCAAAAAGATTAGGCCCTAAAATAATTTTTACCATATCAAAAGCAGATACTAGCTATAGTATTTGAGTGCAGTGTGACCATTGCGTTTTGTCTACACAAACACAAGCTCATTACTTGTTGTAAAGGACATACTCCGAGAATGAAGGCACCACATAAAATTCGCTCCTTTCAGAGCCAGAAAAAGTTCATTCTTGTTTAGACCCGAACTTGTGAAAATAAAGCAGGCAAATTGAGTTTCACTGTACATTGTAGGGGAAATATTTATGTTGAGCTTTTCCTCTAATTTGAGGCAACAAGAATTTCCTCAGACTGCAAGGAATCAAGATCAGGAAAGAAAATGCTATTGAAAAAATTGTTTTACTTTTTCTAGTTAGCAGCTTTAAAAAAAAAAAAAAAATTAGCCTGTTTTGTTTTTAAGAGAAAATAAAGGCTATTACAGACAGAAAATTGGAAGTTTAGAAACAGCAATTACCAGAAAATACCCAAGAGGGAGGAAATCTCCAAATTCTTTTTATAACCCTGGCAAAAGTAATTGAGATGACAGTCTATTAGCATCTCCCATTTTATTTTATTGAACTTGTACAGCCTATTACACTGGTGTCAGGACCAAGTTGTCCAATATCATTTTCCTTTCAACTTCAGTGCTGAGTGCAGCTAGAAGAGCAACTCATTGCTGTGTTTCAGAGTAGCAGCCGTGTTAGTCTGTATCCGCAAAAAGAAGAACAGGAGGACTTGTGGCACCTTAGAGACTAACAAATTTATTAGAGCATAAGCTTTCGTGGACTATAGCCCACTTCTTCGGATGCATATGCATCCGAAGAAGTGGGCTATAGTCCACGAAAGCTTATGCTCTAATAAATTTGTTAGTCTCTAAGGTGCCACAAGTCCTCCTGTTCTTCTCATTGCTGTGTGAATGCATTTGGCATGTAGACAACAGGTGGTAAAATCCAGGGATCAGTGTACAAATTCTTTGTCCCTCTGCCAGAAGCCTCTCTTTAGTCCTTTTGCTGATACTTGCTCTCAATAATGAAGCCTGATTGCTGGCACATGGCATATTTTGCCATCAGATTTTTCTTGTTGACATTTTCCTAACGACACTATTGGAGTCTGAACAGCTCTGCAGAATTTCTTGGAGCATGTTGGCAGGACCAGAGTTGTTACTGTAAGTTTTTTATTTATTTTACTTCAAACAGTGCTGCATATTCACACTGCATTTTGACCTTGTACCTTACAAGCAGGGACATTTGTTACATTAGTAGGTAACTAGGCACAGCTGATAAGGCTTGCTAGCTGCTAAAACCAATTTTTGACTCTGAAACATTATTAATCCCAGTTCAGATGCCAAGTAACTTTTCTAATGAGCTACCCTACAATAAAGGGTGGCAAGTTTGTGGATATATATGGGATATCTAATTGGAAAAAAGTGTTAAGTTTCTCTCCCCTCCCTTCTCCACAGACAAATTGTTTTAGCTAAATAATCCATATAATAGGCCTCATTTTACCCCCATGTTGGTATAAATCAGGAGTAACTTTGTTCAAGTGAAGTGTGGGTGAGAGGTAAATAAAGTCCCACTGCATTACTGAACACAATCCTTTATATGGTGTAATAATGCCTGCAGAATATGCCTTTTGTCCTTTTACTTTTAAACAATTACTCACATACATGGATATAATTTCATAATGGATTGAAAAATAGGAGTAACCAAAAATCTGCGCTACAATCATGTAGCTTTTATACTTATAGAGAAGAGGGACACTTATAGAAGGCAAAAGAACACAAATTATCTTTTGGAAAGAGTATTATTTGATTAATTGCCTACTTGACATCCTTTGTGCAGATAATGTATATGCAACAAGAGTTCATGCCCTGTACAGAGTTTTTGTTTGTTTGTTTACTATTTCTCATTAAATTGTGCAATCAGTGCTGGCACAGGTAAAGGTCCAGCTTGTGTTTGACTCATTGAGATGGTATTATAAATAGGAAACTAGGCTTTGTGCGCATAATCCCATTAAGCAATATTTTTGTTGTCCAAAAACTTTCCTCCTTACCACAAAGCTCTCGTGCCTGTGGCGAAAGCTCCTATGTCTGGGGTGAAGTGTTTTGTGACACATTTAAAATGGACCTTTTGCCCTGTGCACAGTTTTTATAATGCTATAAGCTTTACCAGTGAACAAGTGTCTCTTTCTTTTCTGCCTGTGTTTATTCAGCTTGAGTCTGTGAAGCTGAATACACTGTTAGAGACACAAGTCAGATGATCTAAGCTGTGTGGCGTTATAAAATAGTTGATTTTTTTATATGAAGCATATAACTGAAGATATAGCAGAATTGTTACCTATACATTGCGTGGCTGCAATGTCTAGTTTTGAGTTTTAATTATGTGTAATAAACATAGGCACACTTTCTTTATTTTTAAAAACCTGTTTCATAGTACTCAACAGATCACTTTTAAACTCAGTTGTTTTGGGGAGAGGGAGGTGTTAGTTGTAAGTTTGTTGAAAAATATTTTATAAAAAACAGTTGTGCAAAAATCCTCCCCGGACAGGTAACACATTAACTGTGCTCATGTCAGTAGTCCATTGACATTCCCTTTTTAAATTAGTCTGACTAATGTAGGGCCTTAAAGTTAAGCAGCTGCTTAACTGTTTTTGGATCAAGGCCCAACTCACTAAAGTTTTAAGAACATGAATACCTGAAGTCAAGGGAATAAAGATACTCACATAAGTCATTGCTGGTTCAGGCTAAAACAACAACTTTTTCAGTAACTTCTAAAATGCTTTAAAACCTTAGAGTTTGGAGTGGCACCATCTCATTTGCTGCTTTGAGAGCTCAAAAGAGATCATTCTACCCAGCCTCCAAAAGAAAAAGAATCTAACTACTATAGATATTAATACATACAAGACTGAACATGGCCAGTTTCCTTTAATATTACACTGATATTTAACATTAAAGAAAACAGATTTTACTATGGTATTACGAAATTATCAGAATATTGGACAATACCTAGCTCCCATGGAAGTCAATGGCAAAACCTCCCTTTATCTGAAATAAGAGTAGGATTGAAGTTCTTAAAAGAAGTGGTAGAGGACAGAGAAAACGAGTATCTTGACTCGTCATCTCTCTAATGTGTTAACATTTAAAACAGATACAAAGAATTGCTATGGTAATGTTTGCAAATAGTTCTTCATTTGCTTTAGGTATTTATTGTCTGATGCTCCCTATTTAAAAGAGGCTTTTCTATGTTATTCACAAAGGTATGAGAAAGCACTACCTCAGAATTTGGGGCGGGGTGTGATGTTTGTGGAGTAGTTAATGAGGTTATTGTTGTTAGGGTTTCAAAACTAGGCCTCAAAATACTTTCTCATGCAATAATCCTTACTCAAGCAAGCAGTCCTTTTGCAGGATTAGGCATCTGATATTTAAACACCTCTCTTTCCCTTACACACACCAGTATTCTTGCTTTGCAGCATGTTAAAGGTATTTTGTAGAGCTCTTTTAATTCTTTGCACTCTTTGCTAATCATCTCAGAGTAAAGTTGTACAATATGTAGCTACTCTGTGTGCAGGAATAATTGTTTCCACATTTTCCTTTTTTTAACAAGTGTGTTTTTATTGTAGCAGTTACCTGGTAATATGCACAAAAGTTAAGGTTGCACAGCCGTTTCTATTATAATCCCATCTTCACGTGTTCACAACTTTCTGAAACATCCATCTTTTAGGCTTAGTGGAATTAGAGCAAAATCCTTTCAGTGGTTGTGAGGGAATGAAATGGGTTTTTTACTTTTAATTTCTAATTGCACCTCTCTCTCTCTCTCAAAAAAAAAAATAATATATATATATATACACACACACACACACACAAGTCTACAGAAAAGATGGCTATTTGAAATTTGACATAAACACAGTCTTCGTTGAGGGTTAGTGTTTATGCTTGTCTTGGGAGGAAAAATAAAAATATAGTGTAAACACTGGAAAAGTGACTTCTGAAGCATGCTCAGAAGTCAGCCAAGATTGTAGAAGGACTTTCTGAAGCCCCATGACCTTTGACAGCATAGGGCAAATTTTCCATGTCACCTGGTCTGATCAGGGGATGGTGCAGGGAACAGGAACTGCTGCTCAAACTATTTGTAGAAGGAAAGTGTCTAATACAGTATTGCCAACTGTCAAATGATGCACTCACTGCTGCTGCTGGCACCTTCTCTGGTAGTGTCTCTGCCATCATCCTCTTGCCCTACAGACCCTTTTCACTCCAAGAACTGCAGCCTCTGCTTTGTGACTTGGCCCTCCGGCCAGGTCACCATACATGTTCTCCTTCTGGGAAATGTAACAGTCTTTCCCAGACAAACTGTCCCAGGCAGTCCGCTGCGTGGCCTGTGCCACATCCCCAGTGGCTGGTAGGGAAACCCGGGCCCACCTTCTACTCCGGGTTCCAGCTCAGGGGCCCTCCAGTTAGCAGCCAAGGCCAGCACTGCTATTCCCCTGAGCCTTCTCCTACCTGCCCCCCTCTCTGGGTTTGCCAGCCTCCCAAAATCCTCCTTCCAGGGAGCAATTGTGGACAACCCTAGGGTTACCATATTTAACAAATAAAAAAAAGAGGACCCTCCACGGGGCCCTGGCCCCGCCCATTTCGCACCCCAGCCCTGCCCCAACTCCACCCCTTCCCCGCCCTAACTCCGCCCCCTCCTCCCTCCCACTCCCAGCCACACGAAAAGGGCTGCCCGAGCGCTACTGGCTTCATGGTTTGCCGGGCAGCCCCCAGACCCTGCGCTCCCGGCCGGCACTTCCCCAGCGTAGCTGGAGCCCGGGAGGGGAAGCGCCCAGCCTGGGGCGCAGGATCTGGAGGCTGCCCGGCAAACCGTGAAGCCGGTAGCGCCTGGGCTTCGGGCAGCCCCTATGCCTCCGGACCCTGCGCCCCCGGCCGGGCACTTCCCCTCCCGGGCTCCGGCGGCGCAGGGTCCGGAGGCATGGGGGCTGCCCAAAGCCCGTAGCGCTCGGCTCTTAAACAGAGCCGAAGGGTCAGGGGAGGAGCAGAGCCGCCGCGGCCGGAGGCTCTGCTCCTCCCCTGACTCTTCGGCTCTGTCTAAGAGCCGAGCTGCCCGAGCGCTACCGGCTTCGAGCAGCCCCCATACCTCCGGACCCTGCGCCGCCAGAGCCTGGGAGGGGAAGTGCCCGGCCGGCGGCTGGGGTCCGGAGGCAAGGGGGCTGCCTGAAGCCCATAGCGCTCGGGCAGCTCGGCTCTTAAACAGAGCCGAAGAGTCGGGAGGAGCAGAGCAGCCGCGGGAGGGGAAGTGCCCGGCCGGCATTTTCCCGGACATGTTCGGCTTTTTGGCAATTCCCCCCGGACGGGGGTTTGATTGCCGAAAAGCCGGACATGTCTGGGAAAAACCGGACGTATGGTAACCCTAGACAACCCTCTGTATCCCAAACACACCTCCCTGCAGGAAGCGACTACAGCCTGCAGCCCCCTTCTTCTGCTAGCTCCTGGGCTTTACAATAGGCCTGCCTGTTCCTGCCCAGCTAAGTCTGTTCCCAATCAATCCCCCTGCGCCTGGCTCCTCCTCTAGGTGCAGGCTGTGGAGTTAATTAGCCCATCTTAACCCCTTCCAGTCTTGCTGTATTTCTTAAAGCCTCAGTTCCAAGAGTCATGGGACCGAGACTCAGTTTTCACTTTTTTAAAAACACAAAGCAAGTTTCTAGCCTTCATGGTTGCAAAAAAGCCTGAAAAAACATGAACCACCAAAGACTCAGATAATAGAAGGCAAATAAAGCACCCAAACATTTATAAAAATCTTATTTTTACAAATAATTAATTTGGGGTTCTCTTTCTTTTGCCTATGGATTTCGGAGCCTCTAGATTGCACTCCATGTTTTCAATTTTCCTCTGCAACAATGAGGGTTAGAAACTTACTTTTGTTTCCGTATTTTGTATGTCCTAATAGGGTCAACTTCTGCCATCAGATACTTATGACTAGCCAGATTTCAGAGTGTTAATCTGTATCAGCAAAAAAAAAAAAAAAAATCAATGGCTAGTCATAAAAAAAACCAAAAACAAACGAGGAGTCCTTGTGGCACCTTAGAGACTAACAAATTTATTTGTGCATAAGCCCACGAAAGCTTATGCCCAAATAAATCTGTTAGTCTCTAAGGTGCCACAAGGACTCCTCGTTTGTTTTTGTTTTTTTTTATGACTAGCCATTGATTTTTTTCAATCTGTGTTATGGTCAAGTATTGTAGAATTAAGGTTCTAACCATCCAAGTATTAACTCCATAACTTCAGCTTTTGCAGAACAGGAGAGTTGGAGGGAGGTTAGTTATTCGCTGTAATGGGTGATGAGGATTTATTATTGATTTCAGACCAGTTTTTCATTTCTTATACACATTCTTTATAAAACTATGTGTACATGCACCGAGAGCATTGAATAGGTGTATTTTAGATATCAAAATATTTATTTTAAAATAATGAAGGGCTCAGTCTGGCAAAAACTTAATGCATATTTAGTTATTCAGGAGTAGATGAATGATCTATGAAATAGGTGTTAAAAAACAAACACTTAGAATGAAAAATTGCTCTGTCAAAAATTCAACAGTCCAGATGAAGGCTGACAAAGCTTCCCCTCCAGTTCTCTAATCCTTCATCAAAACCAGGGAAGACAAGAAATTACATTTTGAATGTTAATAAAGCAAGAAATGCCTTTTTTCTCTCCCCTGAAAAAGCTTTCAGGCCTTATTTAAAAAACAAAGACTGAGGGGGAGAGAACTTTCAGAGAAGGTAAAGTAAGGGGGGAAGTGGAAGGGATTTTTTTCTTTTTATTATTTATTTCCAGTATCTCAAAAATTGCTTAAATTTTGCTCAATTTGGGCAGAGACCAAGCATGGAAATTTTCAGATGCAAAGGTGAGTGTTTAGTAAGTTATGAGCACATGAAAATATAGGGGAATGGTAATGGAATGTGTTTTTTCAACCTTAAGTACAGCGTAGCAGCTGCTGTCAGAATGACTGCTCTAGAAAATGCCTCTTATTTGATGCTTGTCAGGGTGTTAGTTTATTATGTAATACAGCAGAAACCTTCTGTACATTTTCTGACTTTTTAAAGAACTGTTTGTGAATTGTTACTGTTTATTTTTAGGAGTAGGGTAGGAGATGGGTCTGGCACAGGGAGCACCAAACTGACAATGAGAATCATTATGTGAGAAAACAGGAATTTCTGCTGTTTGAGAAACAGACTGCATATTATAAGATTGTAAATTAAACTGAGCAAGTTGTACAAACGTACGTCAGGCTGGGTTGGTCACTTTTTTCACAAGCTTGTGGAAAATAACCTAAGGAATTGGATTCAAAGTAACTCTTCCAAAGCAAGGCAGGGAAGATAGGGGAATACATTGTGATGTACTGACTAATGTATGGGTATACCACTGGGTGGAATGAAGTGTGTCTGCTCATACTGTCTTTTAAAACCCAGTCTACAAGTGGAAATTGAGTAGTTGCTGAAAGTTATTTTCAGTAAGAGGTCTGAACCAGGTGTGACATTGACATGAACTATGACCGTATCGATCATTGTTGCGACCCAGGTCCTACAGTGGCACCGAATCTTGTACAAAGGAGGTCAAGTAAGGTGTCTAGGAAAGGTTATTTTGTGTTTATGATTATACTATCTGTATGCATGTATCAGTTTTGTATTTAAAGTTATAAGTATTGGCTCTATACCCTGTTTCCCCGAAAATAAGACATCCTCCGAAAATAAGGCCTACTTACAGTTTTGCCTCTCGTTGTAATATAAGGCATCCCCCCGATAATAAGACCTCCCCGATAATAAGGCATCCACCGATAATAAGGCATTTTTCATTTCTGAAAAATAAGACATCCCCTGAAAATAAGACCTAGCGCATCTTTGGGAGCAAAAATTAATATAAGACACTGTCTTATTTTCGGGGAAACAGGGTACTATCTGTATTTCAAACTTGTGCTATGCTTCTGGGTGACACCTGAGACAGTTTGGCATCAGCACTGCCTAGCCTGCTTGATGACCCATTAAGGACCATCCGCTATACAATTCACCCATTGAGAGAAGGCAGATACACCTTATGACTCAGCAAGGCATGCAGGGACATGTCTATGGAGAGAACTCTAAGGCTTTCAAGCCATGTGCTGGGCAGCTTGTGTTTGAAACAAAGGAAGCACAGGCCACATGGCAAGAGGCGATAAAAGGCAGCTGCATCTTCTCCATCTTGTCTTCAATCCTGCTTCTTACCTCTGGAGGAACCTTGCTACGAACTGAAGCTCTGAACAAAGGACTGAATGACCCATCCAAGCTGTGGATGTACTCCAGAGACTTGACTTGATCCAGCAGTTTATTCCATCACTGCTACAAGCCTGAACCAAGAACTTTGCCATTACTGTATGTAATTGATTCCATTAACCAATTTTAGCTCTCATCTATATTTTTCTTTTTAAGAATAAACCTTCAGATTTTAGATTCTAAAGGATTGGCAACAGCATGATTTGTGGGTAAGATCTGACTTGTATATTGACCTGGATCTGGGGCTTGGTCTTTTGGGATTGGGAGAACTTTTTTCTTTTACTGGGGTATTGGCTTTCACAACCATTCAGCCCCATAACAAGTGGTGCTGGTGTGATACTGGAGTGTCTGAGGGAATTGCTTATATGACTTCTGGTTAGCCAGGGCGGTAAAACCAAAGTCCTCTCTGTTTGGCTGGTTTGGGGTGCCTTAGTAATTGAGGAATGCCAGCCTTCGGCTGTGACTGCCCTGCTCTAATCAATTTGTCCTAAATTGATACTCTCAGTAGTGTCCCGCCAATGGCCACTTTGTTACACCGTGCTTGAGTGGTTGGGACTGAAGGCTGAGCTGGCTGCTTGCCCCACACTTCAGCAATCACCTGCCAGTGCCATATGTGGTGGGTGGATCCTGGAGGAGCAGTTCATAAGAAAAGACTTGGTGATACACATTCAGAGGGGAGTCTTACAGAAGTAAAGACACCCTGGTCCCTCTACTTTTTCAACTGGGCAATTTCTCCACCCAGTGGTAATGGCCTGCATCCACTGAATAGTTGTGGCCTCCTTGCAGTCCCTGTTGAGGGGGATCATGACACCTTCCCTTCCCCCCACCTTGCTCCACCAAAATTCCTAAAGAGGAGCCCCTCCTGCCTTGTTGCAGCTTCCCTGTCCATCTGCATCATCTCGAGGGACCCTCCACACCATCTTCCAGGAAGAGCATGCCACAGTTCAGTGAGAAAGTGCCCTGTGAAACACAAACCCAACAAGAGGATGAAGTCAAAGCCTCTCTGGCTAGTCAGAGTCCAGCCAGAAATCAATTCTGACCAAGGAGAGACTGGAGTATTAACTCCGGTTTTAGGGGAATCTTCTTGTTCCTTTCTCCACAGAATGGGATTACTTCAGACTTCTGGTTGTTTTCTGTGGTGAGGGTGGGTTATGTCATAGAAATTTCTATCTTCCCTTCCCACCTTAACCTCAATCCTCTGTCCTTGGATCAACAGAAACAGGACTGTGTCCTACAGACCACCACATCACCTTGTGGTAGAAGCCATGTCTTATATCCCCACCCAATCAAAGGAGGCAGAAAGTTTGCTCTTAGTACTTGATGATGCACAAGTGGTCAGGAAGACAGAGACTTGTTTACCCTTAATTATTAAACCAGTTTGAAAAATATCAGAAAAAGCACTTTTTCTACATTGCATAATAGTTTAGTTTAACTCTGCAGAGAAAAGGAGGCATTGTGTTTGTGATGGAGTCTCTTCCTCAAAGTTTTTAGCTCCTAGTTGATATTTGAAAGAGCCATCATTCAGTAAAGGTAAATTGAGGAGTGGTAGATGATAGATGAGGACTATATATAGTCCAGATGTCCTCATATGTATGAACAAAACTGCTTTACCAGTAAAGGAGCAAGATTAGCTCTTTATGGTCTTCAGTGTCTTTATAATATTGGGACATAGGCACAAAAGAAAAAATAGTATAAGTGAATATTATTTAAATCTGTCATTAGTCAGTTAGAACAGTTTGTGAAAATCAGCATGCATTTCCAGTCATTCAGATTTATGCAATCCTTTTAAACCTCATTGTACTATGACAGTAAGACAACTAATTAAATTTACTATACAAGAATTACTTTGGAAAATTAATATTTTAAAGAGCATTTTAATGGAAATAGTGTTCCGTTAGATAATTTATTATAACTGCCTGTTAAGCATCCCCAGCCAAACACCATGGTAAATTTTCTGTTGGCTGTATGTAGATCAACATGGACTAGGTCTTACTTATCTGTGAATAAACTACAGAAAACATTCAGATGTTTAAAACTTTCTTTAATAATTCATTGTACTTTGTTTGAAGGAAGATTTCCATGTACAGTAGCCATGTGTTGTGCAGTACTTAATTCAATATCTAATTTTTCCTCAAGAAAAATCTTCCAAGATATAAAAAGTTTCAAAGAGTTCTGTGATGATGGCTGAAATGAGAGTGGTAGTGTCTTGCCCTGCACAGGTGCAAGCTGGTGAACAATTGAGACCATAATGTTTCCTGCAATCTAGGCAAAACCCATTGCTTCTGCCACTGTAGATATGGTCAGCGTAGTAGTCTGCTTGGGTTTAGTTAGCTCCATTGAGGGTTAGAGCACACACCTTTGCAAAAGGGAAGAAGCACAGTGGTGCACTGGTACAGCCCAGAGGTTCAGCATTCAGGTCCCAGTTCTGTACTCCTTGTTCATGTTGAGTAACACTCAAGCAAATAGTCGTGCTGACTTCAGTGGGCTTGCTAGTGTGAGCAGAGGTTCTAGAATTGGATCTTAAATTAGGAACTGAGGGTGACGCACAAAGCAACGTAGAGGTAGGCACCTAAGTCTGTGTGTGGCACCACTGTGATTCACAAAGTTCCTGCTTGGCTGCTGCCTAACCCTGTAGTCACCTTGCCTAACTTTCCACTGTAAAAGTTCCCTAGGTGCCTAAATTTTAGATCCTGGGGCACACATGTAGCCGCTTCCCTCTAGGCATCTGGATGCCTATCTCCCACCTAAGCCCCAGAGTGATTCATGAGCTGGGAAAGATAGATATTTGGCTGCCTGCAGGGCCCAATCTGGTAGGCAACTGGCGAGCATGCCTACCAGAACAAGTCCCATTCAAAATCCATACAGAAGAGAAGGAGGTGGTGCCACCTTATAACTTTTAGCCCAGTGGTCAGAGCTCTCAGCCGGGGCATGGAAGATCTAGGTTTGATTCCCACCGCCAAAGTGGGAGGAGGGATTTGAACAAGAGTCTCCCACGTCTCAGAAGGGTGCTTTAACCACTGCACTACCAGATATTCCAAAGCGGGGCTCAGTCAGCCTCTCCCGTTGAGCAAATAATGTGAACAAATAATGAAAGTCATTGGAGCAGGGGAACTGGATGGGGGGGGGGTCCTCACATTTCCAGGGTGGGTGCCCTAATCATTGGGCTACAGTCTCTCTCCTCACTTACCTACTCCTGTAACAGACCCATGACCTCTGGGCTGAGTTACTGAAGTCCTCCAATCATGATTTAAAGACTTAAGTTACAGTGTAAATGGCAGGTTCTCTGTATCCCACACTGCAGAGGAAGACAAAAAAACCCAGGGTATGCCAGTCTGACCTGAGGGAAAAATTCCTTCCCAACCCCAAATTGATCACCATGAGCATTTGGGCAAGACCCACCAGCCAGACACCTGCGAAAGAATTCTCTGACACTCAACATTGCAACACCTAAGTACCTTCATGGATCCCACCCTGAGAGCCATAGAGAACCTGTTAAAAATGGGAAGTAGCATAACTGCTTTGTACAACTGGCTGAGGACCAGTGGTGTACAGTGATGTTACATCTACTATCAGACTAGGTCATTGAAGGGCTTATTGCAGCTCAGAAAGTTAGCACAAAAATAGTCCTGATTAAAACGTCAGTGATGTAAAAGCTATTGAGAGGAAAAGATGTACAGGAGAAGTTAGACATTCTGGATATGCATAGCTCTTGAATCTAAAGAAAATATATGCTACCTAATTTCTCTTAACTATCCTGTCTAATAAAAAGTCAATCAAAATGATCCAGAAATAAATTGTCCAGAATATAATCCATAATTAGTCAATTTATTCACTTTCTAAATTTTGGAGTTTGCAAGGAGTTGCATTTGTTCTAAGTATAAAAATGACAGCCCTTCAGTTTAAATTATCATGGTCACTGTTTTATCACTTACGGCCTTCCTCCCCTGCTCTCCCATCCCTTCCCCTGCAATATTTTAATATTATGGCTCATTTATCCAGAATAAAAATAATTTCCCTTTGTTGAATACACTGCTCCTTTTGATTAGATCAAAAAGGGGGCCCCTCCTAAGCCCTTCACTCCCAGCTATGAGAGTCTACCAAGTAGGACACACTCGAGTAGGCAACCTGAGGTCAGCAGTTCTTCCTGTGCAGAAGATTATCATAGGCTAGAATGGATTAATTGAAATTATTCTGGCAATGAATAAACCTCAGATAGGGCCAACTGAATTCCTTTGACTGTTTACCAAAATTCTCAAATTGATCTGAAGCTAATTTCCTGATCAGCACGGTAATTAGAATTCTGGATGATAATTATATTTACAATAGAGAATATGTATTAATAACATATCCTCTGAAGATTCCAAATGAGCTATAAAAGAACCAAATCACTGTTTCAGAGGGTGACAGCAGTAACATTAACTGGATAAGTTACATCTGATAATGGTCTGGTTTTATTTGCATGAAGCTGTCAGCTTGAAGTATTGAAATGTAGGAGATAATGTGAAATTCCTAAGCCTGAATTATAGTAGTTGTATCCTCATCAGGGTACCGTTCAAATATACATTAGGGGGAAAAAAGCAAAGTATTAC
Organism: Chrysemys picta bellii; assembly: GCF_011386835.1. Classification (NCBI taxonomy): domain Eukaryota; kingdom Metazoa; phylum Chordata; order Testudines; family Emydidae; genus Chrysemys; species Chrysemys picta. The sequence goes on from NC_088792.1 coordinate 210,642,222, forward strand.
ATTTAATGTCTGATGCTGTTGGATCTTTTACTTCAAAATACTTAGTTCAGCGCATTCAAGAATAGAACTTGTTTGAAACAACACAAGGTCTGCAGTGGGGCGAGGGGGTGAAATCTGTTGAAGATTGAAAAGAAGAATGATAGTTACTTGTTTTGTTCAACTAATTTGTTTCAGGTTGTAACTAGGCATTTCAGTTTCACCATTGGTTTTACAGTATAAAACAGAACCTTCAAAATTGAAAACCAACTTTTAATAAGGTATATAAAATCTGAGTATCAAAAAAATCTAATGGAGTTCTCTTGAACTAAACAATCACTCTAACAGATAAACATTTCTAGTACTGAAAAAACAAAACAAATAAAAATATATGTAACAATTGAGTGTTCAATACCATACCAGGCTAGGGTGACCAGATCACCCAAGACAAATATCGGGACGCGGGGGGGGGGGGGGGGGGGGGGTGATGCGGGGGGGGGGGCGTGGCGGGGGGCGGGGCCAAAAAAAAAAAAAAAACCCTTCCTCCGCAAGTGCTGGAGGGAGGCCCAGGAGACTCAGGGGAAGCGCGGGGCCGGGGTGAGTAACAGTCCGGCCTGGCCCCGAGCAGGCAGGACTCAGTTGGGAGGTAGGGCGAGGAGGGGGGTGGCCCGCGGGCCCAGGCGGCGGCTGTTCTCCCCCCCGGGCAGCGGGACTCGGGAGCAGCCGCTGCTGCAGCTCCCACTGCCGCGGGGGCAGGAAGCGGCCATGGCGCTCCGCGGCTGCAGCTCTGGCGCCCCCGAATCCCCCGAGCCGGGGCCTGCTGCGGGGACCCAGCAGCGCGTACGCTGGGCCCAGCCCCTGGCCAGGCGCGTCTGGGCTGCTGCCCAGCTGGTGCAATCCCGCGGCGGCCCCGGAGTGGGGGCAGCCGGCCCCAGCCCCCCCGTCCCGCAGGGGAACGAACGGGGCTGGGCTGCCGATGCCTCCGCCCCGGGGCTGCCGCGGGATAGCACCAGCTGGGCAGCCCAGACGTGCCTAGCCAGGGGCTGGGCCCAGCGTACGCGCTGCTGGGTCCCCGCAGCAGGCCCCGGCTCGGGGGGTTCGGGGGCGCCGCAGCCGCGGAGCGCCATGGCCGCTTCCTCCCCCGCGGCAGTGGGAGCTGCAGCAGCGGCTGCTCCCGAGTCCCGCTGCCCGGGGGGGAGAGCAGCCGCCGCCTGGCCCCGCGGGCCGCCCCGCCCTACGGCCAGGCCGGACTGTTACTCACCCCGGCCCCGCGCTTCCCCTGCGTCTCCCGGGCCTCCCTCCAGCGCTTGCGGAGGGAGGGGGAATGGTGAGCCCGGGGAAGAGGCGGGGATTCGGGGAGGGAGCCAATCGGGGGAGGAGGGGGCGGAGTCGGGGCGGGGGGGGGGTGCGAGCACTTCCGGGCTCTAGGCTCGGGGCATTTCCTTGTTTGTCCAGTGTCCCGACCGCATGTCGGTCGGGACGCGGGACAAACAAGGAAATATCGGGACAGTCCCGATAAAATCGGGACGTCTGGTCACCCTATACCAGGCTCAAAGTTAAGCAGAGATCTTGTAGGTAACTAACTTAATTTAAATCCCTGTTGGTCCTAATTAAAATTACCTGTAGTGACATCCTAATTCATTAGCATTCCCAAGGAGTGATTATCTCACCCTTTATATACTGCAGTTACAAATCATATTCCCAGAGGAACACCCTTCTAGCAGGAGTTAGAACATACATTCTTTTGCTGGTTTACTAATCTAGACCTTTAAAAATTTCACTCCCAAGCTACTACATCAAACTTCCTACTGATCTAAAAATAATTTTGAGTAAGACATGTGGGTAGAACAATTGAAATATGTCCTCTTAAAATGAGGAGCACTTTATGTATTTCATTAAGCAAAAGCAATAATAAAATATCCCCTTTCAAGTGGGGAAACGGAGGTTAACTGACTTCCAAAAGACAATGCCCCCAAGTCTATGGCAGAACCAAAAGTAGAGCCCAGTCAACAAAAGCAATTGTATTGAAATTATCTGAGATGCTGTGCAAGAAACTCAATTCACTCCCAGTTGTGGTCTCTCACTGAGCTGGGACTGCTTGGGAGGCAGAGCACTCAGGCTCAAAGTGGGAAGGGAGAAAGCCATATATCAGAATATAGCAAAATCCTCCAAACTATGAAAAGAAGCATTCACAGAAGGCCTCCTTTGCTGTAAAGAATGGGAGTAACAACATAGAACATTTGAGAGGAAAAGGGAATTAGAAAGACATAGTGTCACGGAGTATTGGGGGACTCAGGGCCCTGCACCCCCGGCCTCCTGCGATTCACCATGACTCTCAGCCAGCCAGTAAAGCAGAAGGTTTATTTGGATGACAGGAATACAGTCCAAGACAGGTCTTGCAGGCACAGACAACAGGGACCCCCTCAGTTAGGTCCATCTTGGGGTCCCAGGGCATCCCAGCCCCCCTTGGGAGGTCAGAGCAATCTCTGCCTCCCCACCATCTCACCACCCAGCTTCCAAGACTCTGCCTTCAGCGACCCCTCCCACAGCCTTTGTTCAGTTTCCCGGGCCAAGGTGTCACCTGGCCTCCAACCCCTTCCTGGGTTCTCATGTTACACGCTCAGGTATTCGCCTTCGGGCAGACTATCCTAGCCACACTCCCCTGTCAGCATTCACAGACCACAGTAAGAACAGTCCCAGTTCGTCACACATAGGTCTTTGGGGAAAAAAAACTTTATACAGATTAGTTTGTCCATGTACACTTTATCCCTAGTTTCCCCAACATTAGTGAAATTGCTAGATTAGGGGATTGTTTTGAGCAGGTAGATGTTTCATTTTTATAATGACTTCAGAAAGTGACTGACTATGGCCCTGATCCTGCCAAGTGCTTCACCTACATCTGTGCTAAGCCCCACTGGTAATAAAAGTCCATCTGAAAGCAATTTGCAGGATCATGAGCTACATTTGTCTGTCTATAATCACAATAGGGATTCCCTTCCCCCCCATATTTATTACACATCTGCAGGGGATACAAAGACGCAGCTCTGTTATACAATATTAGACTCTAGAAGTGTGGCTTTAAAAAAAAAAAAAGTCAGGCCTGGACCAAATTCATTGCTTGTGGAAAGAGCACATCTCTATTTACCCCTAGAGTCCAAAAGGAATATGGAGCTAAATGGCTTCTCACCTATAATAAGTGCATTTTATTTTAAGGTAGTTGTCAGTTCTGTGCAGCCTGATCAGCCTGATAATTGTGGGTTACTTGATTTTTTTCTACATATGTTTTGGGTAATTTGCTTTTTACACACATTCTTCCCCCCCCCCCAATCATTTATATTTCCTACACCAGTAATTCCATCCATAATTTTAAACTGCTGTTGTACTCTGATAAGTAACATTATAGGGCTCTCTGTTTGCTAGACCTTAGTGTATGCCAAATAGAGAATTAGGGGGTAAAGTTCATCCTTGTGTAGAAAACCATAACAAAACCTAGCTAGTTCAACTGCACTCCATGATTTGGTCTTGTATTTTCCCATTATTTTGCAAAATGGGGTATATCTGCCTTGCAACAATAGGCTATTACCCCCTAGGATGTTATGGCCCCACAACCAAGTCCAAATAACCACTCTTCTCAGTGCAGCATGACCAAATGGTCAGAAACAGTAGAGCTGTCCTTAGATTCAAGGCAGCATGGCCTAGTGGCCCCCATCAATGAGGTAGCTCTGTAGGTCAGGGCAGCATGGCCCAATGGCCAGAGTCCAAGGTGGGGCGGGGGGGGGGGGCTGTCCCAGTGGCCAGAACCAGCAAGGCTACCCCTCAGCACAGAGTGGCCTGTCCCAGTGTCCAAGAAGGTGGTGAGTCATCACCTAGGGGTGGGTTGGCAGCCAGGCCCTCCCTACTCCACCAGGTCCCAGCCCAGGGACCAAACATGTATCCAAAACACCAAAACATGTATCCACCACTGGGTCAGTTGGGATCCTTCCAAAACACAGACACACTCCATTCTCAGCTCCACAATCAGATCAAGGTCTGATTCCCCTGGGCTACTTCCTACCCTATCTTCTTGCTCCATAGTCCACAGGTCCTCTGGTTCTCCAGGGCGGTCAGCAGATAAAGTTCCCAGCAACTCCTTCCCCTTATGGGCCTCCACAGACAGCTGGGTCTCAGCCTGCCTGGCCTCTGTGGTCTGGGGCTCTAACTGCTCCCAGACAGGAGCCTGCAACACACATCCTCTCTCCTCTATGGTCAGTCCTGAGTGAGCGGAGCTGTTCCTTTTTATACTGTGGTTCCAGTTGGGGCATTCCCAGCAGGGCGGGAGGGGCAAGTGGCATGGCTTCCTTAGCCCAAAGTATGAGGTTAACCTCTTCCTGTCCAGTGCAGGGCAGGTATGCCCCATCACATCTATGTAGGTGTCTGGATTAGTTCCTTTTCAATTATAGTTATGAAATAGGTGACTAGCCTTAAAATCACATTGTGGCATTAGGATGCTAGTAACAAGAATTCCATTGTGTTATTTTAGAGACCAATTTAAATATGAAGCAGTCATCAAAAGTTTTTGGGAGAAAGGAATGTGATTTAACTTAATTTTTCTCCTAGGTTTAAAACTTAGTTGACAATTGATCAGGTAATCTATACTGGAAAGTTGATGTTGGGGCTGTTTGAGAGATCAGATAAAAGTAACATAGTCTTTTGCTGTTACAGCTTTGAGTGTTTGTTTACACTGGTGCATGCTAACTAAATTGTTTTTCAGTGTATTTCTGGAAGTTTTAGATGGATCAATTCTGCTGTTACTGGCATGTTTATTGGCTTTTCTTTTTTACTTGTGAAAACTATTAAACTCCATATATATGAATTATTTAAGGTTCTTTGTATCTAACTATATACGGTTTCTTATGAAATCCCAGAGTTACTTTGGGAAAAGATAATATGGAGTGCAACTTTCAGCTGTGTGGACTTACATAGTTTAGTCCTGAGTTTTACCTACTTAAAATTATTATAATTTGGCAAGAAATATGATCTGTATTTGATTTTTTTTTAAATCCACCTTTACTTACATGTGAAAATTAGCCCCTCCCCCTCCAAAATTGCCTTAATGTGTTTTGAGGCATACTAAAAATGTTTGTCACTGTACTGGGTACCTCCATAGCTTTTGTTTTGATTTCATGAATAGCAGCAAGTGTATTACAAGCATTCCTTTCATCAGTATAGCCAAGCTGGTGTTTATATCAATGCTAGACTGTCTCAGGGCTTTGATTCTTCTCTTACTTACATTACTGTAATTCCATTGACATCACTGGAGTTACTGCTCACTGATACACTATAGAGGGCTGCTGCAGTCCAGTTTTAAGTTTTGGCCAGCAGTTACCAACAAATAAATTGCACCACTGCCTAGCTAGCTGTTAAACTAATGCAAACAAGAAGCCTATCATTTCTTCACAATGAAGTAAAGTTCAGAAAAAGAATAGTGCACTGAAAACCTCAGAATAAGCATGTTTCTGGAGAGGCCTTCCTGAGGGACAGTCCTAAACCCAGGCTCTGAGCATGGAGACGAGGAACGCTCCATGTGAAGTCTGCCTGACGTGAAGAGTCCTAGAATGAATATTCAAAAGTAAAACAGAATTTCCCCTTTCAACCTCTTCGTTTTGTTTGAAAAATACAGCATATGCTCTCCAAATTTACAGCACTTACTCTTTGAGTAAAGAATTATTTTTCTGAGCATTTACAAGTAAATCTATATTGCTTTAAATTAATTAATTAAAATTAATTAAAAAACTGTATTCTTTAAGAAATTTAGCATCCATGTCAGTCGTTTATTTTTTTCCAAATGATCATAACTATAGAATAACTGAGGCTCTTCAAACTTTCCATGTACTTAACATTAATTGAAGTCTTGTGCATAGGCTGTATTTGAAGAAATTAGGTTGTAATTAAAACTATGATTTATAGCTTATCTAATATTTTTGGGTATTACATAGGCGACAGACAGGGTCAGGTCAGCAACTCAGGTAACTCTTAAATAGTACAGTTCTGACATGATTGGTTGAGTTACCAGTAATCACCCTTCCTCTATAGCTAATTTGCATGCAACAGTTCTATTGGTTGTAACAACTGGTATAAGGAAGACCAAACATGTATTAAGAATTCTCAGTGGTAGACTACTTGGCCAGTTATCACTGCTGGGGTTTCATGACTGCATGCTATATTTGGGCATCAGTACAAGATGTGCTCCCCAAGCTCTGCTGTCTCAGGTAGACAGCACACAAAGGTAGCACTGCCGAGGAAGACTGATGCAGTGGTTGCCATCAAAGTACATAGACATTGGGCCTTTGGCACTGGGTTCTCCCTGTCCCCCTTTTACATTGCGTCAGACCTAACGCAACCCTTCAAAGCAATATATCAATTGTATATTAAAGGCCAAAGACAAAAAAGCTACATTAAGGTGGACTTAAAATTGAGAGAATGTGTCAGTAATTTAAGGATAAAAAACATTACAGGGATTTATTAATTTTTCCCAAACCAGGGAATTCAGAATTAAGGATACACTTTAAAGAAATTTGTTATGAAATGGAAATGCTCAAGAAAGGTACCCAAAAACTGTAACTCTATCCTGTAGTTAAGGAACATGCAAATTGTTTTTAATGTGTTTATCAAATCAGTTTCAATTAATCTGGACCACAAACACTAAAATTCCCTAATCATAAAGTTAGGCATTACTACAGGGCAGAGTTAAGGTTGTTTGTCTTTCTTAACTGTGCATTTCTTTACCTTAACATCTGAATTTCTGTCACATGAGACCTTAACTCTTAATTCTATTCTGCCATTAATTTCTTTAATTTTGGCATAAGCGTAATCATACTGAGGTATGTATTTCAAAGTTGCCTCTACCTACTTTGGTGTCTTAGAACCCAATCCTACAAACTCTTACTTAAACAAATAGTTCCACTGATTTCAGTTCAGCTGCTGTTCTTAGAAGGGGTTCTCAGAATCTGGCTCTTAGGTTATAGTGCAACTTCTGAATAACATAAATTCTCATCCTAGTACAACAGATAATGATTAACAAGCAGATATGGCACAGGGAAAATTGGTTTGATTTTGCACTGAGAGAGGCTATTCTAGTAAAACACGGACCATATAAAAAGGAAATAAAGATGAGGGATTTGTATATCCTTTACAAAGCTATTGTTTTGGAAATAGGAATGGTGTTTATAGGACAAATGATAAATCATGTGGTTTTGCTCCTTTTGCTAGCTTTGAATGTCTTTGACGTCTGCGCAGTGATGTCTTATTATAAGATGCTGCATGTTTTGTAGTAATGGCTGTTCTGAAAAAGACAGCCATGTTAATGTCTTGAGCGATCTAAAATGTATCTTTGTACAAAAGCTTGCCTAGTAGTTCCTGAAGAACTAGCAAAGGGTACATAAACCAGTGGCTTTTTATTTAGTCCCTGTCACAAGGTGGCTGGCCAACCCCAGTAAAAGAAGTAGGTCCAGCGCCCCTGTGCCAGAACAGGTGCTTCCACTTTGGCCAATTAAGAGGGCAGGGCAGTACCCTGGATATGGGAAGGGAGGATCTGAGGGAAGAGGAGACTAGTGTGTTGGAGAGACTCAGTGAGTCAAGGAGATTCAGTCAGGAAAAGGGCAGGTGAGAGCTGTCTGAGAGTCAAGATAGGGTCTCCAGGGAAAGCTGAAGTGAGTAGAAAGCTCGCGGCAGGCCCTCGCTGGAAAGGAGGAGGGATTATCAGGGAGCCAGTAGAAGTGCTGGCCTACTAACCTTCTAGAGCTAGAGCCAGTGCTGGGAGGCTGGAAAGGGCTGAGGGCTAGGAGGCCAGGGGAGGGGCTGGTCTCCTGATCTTCCTGAGCCAGAGAACCATGGCCAGAGAAAGCTAGAGAGGGCTGAAGGGTGAGAGCAGCTGAGGGAGATGCCTGCTGGCTGTCTGAGCTGGAGAACTGAAGCCAGAGGGTCAGAGAGAGCTGAAGTCTGGAAGTGAGGCATGGCAAGAGTTCTTGGAGCTGTCCTGGAGAGCTGGGGGGTGATGAGAGTAGCCGGAGCTGTACTTGGTGTGTTGCATGTATTGTTTGGACAATGCTGGGTAATTCTGGCCTGTGATTGTGGGAGATTTGTTATGATTTATGTGCACAGGACTTTGGTAATAAATTAACCCTGCAAGTGAGTGAGTGAGAGAGAGAGAGAGAGAGAGAGCGATTTCAGAAAGACTTAATGGACTATTTCTGGGGACTCTGAAGCAGGGAAACTAAGACAGGCATGTCATGTTGCAGCATGCAAGAGGAAGGTGCTCCAGTGGTACTGCCTTCTTACAGTCCTGTTTAAATTATTCAACAGACAGTAAAATAAAATAATTTGTAGAAGTGAATCAAAAATGCTTTTGGCTGAATAAATGGCCAACTGTATGTAATGTGTGATATACATTTTAGGGGGTTGAGGGACATTTTTGAGCCTCTAGCCTCTTGTACTGAAACCCTATCCCTACGGAGTGCTGTTATGTCTTATTACAGTTGGGTCATGGTCAGCAGTAGAAGGATGGGTAACAGAGGCTACTGCCTGCAGAGAAAAAATAATAGGCTTCACGCAGGGGCTAGGGAAGATAAAAACAAACTAGGCCCCAAACCCAACAACATTTTGAGTGTCCCTTCCACCAGAGCTGCAGGACCCCATCTTACCCAGTGAGAAACTTCCTCCCAGACCCCCTGCTTCAAACACACTTTTTTTTTTTTATCCCACTTGGACCCAGAACCACACTTCTTTTAACACGTCTGAGGCTGAACTGATGAGCAGAAGAGGCCAGTACTGTTTTGAGCATCTCTCACAATTCTACCATATCTCTCTTCTGTTTACCAGAACCGTTTATGTACTCTGTGTGTGTAAGAAACAGAATCTGCTTCCACTGTCTTCAATGGAGTTACTCCTGATTTACCCGTGTGCAAATTCGAGAAGAATCATGGTTGATTTACCCTTAAGTTAGGCTGACATAGCTACTTCTGTGGGGGGGGGGGGAAATCACACCCCTGACTGATAATAGCTATACCAACCAAACCCCCACAGTAGCCGGAATGATGTTGACAAAAGAGTGCTTCTGTCGACATAACTAACTTCATTCAGGGAGGTGGTGTGCCTACACCAACAGAAAACCCCCATCCATCTCTGTAGGCCGAGTCTACGCTACAGGGCTATGCCAATATAGTCTCCATAGTATAGACACAGCCTCTGATCCATCTATCAGACACAGATGATTCTAGTTAACTGGGGGGACTTGTGGTACAATTTAATTATTGTAATGTTTTGACATTTCACATATGTTCATCTAGTGTTGTATTTAATAGTGTCTTTTGTTTGGTTGGTTTGGGGTTTTTTTTTGTTTTTGTTTTTTTTACATTCCTTCTTTTCTGTATTTCTTTTCTGGCACTGTATTTGTGTATTTTATATCTATATCAGACAAACAACAAATCTTGATACAGCCAACAAATTCTACTAGGTCTTCCCTCCATTTATTAAAATCTTTTTATGTCTAATATAGATGTGTTTAGTATGCTCACATATTGTACATGAATGGGTTCAGTCCATTATGGGTTACTATGATAGAATTTTGTGAGCCACTTCAAAGCTTGTGTCTAGCCGTTCAACACTGGGAGAGGATGAGGGCTAGAGAAGGAGAAAATGGTTTGGATTGCAAAGTAGGTGAGGTGGCAGGCTCAAGCAGGGAGAATGTTTGGGAAGGTCCCAGCTGGGAGAAGCATTCTTATAAGCGGGGGCTGAGGTCAGTTCTGTCTCAGCTGTTTCCCACCCTCTTCTTTTAAACTGGAAAGTCTCAAAAACTTGCCCTGGAGGAGATAGTGGAGACCAAACAGGAAATCGCACTGTTGAAATCATCTCCAGATTTTAGTATACAGACAGTTAGGCTAATCTAGTTTTGCAATGCGTGCCTCAACGGGAACAGGTTGTTGAGTCAATGTTGGGCATTCACCACCACAGTCGGATAACTACTTTCTCTTGAATCAGAATATCAATGAGACCTCCTTAATGCCCTGTGAAAAAGTCATATTCCAAACCATAACTTCATCCTGCACAGAGGTAGCTATTAAGCGGAGTTATCTTTCAGAGCATCCTTTTTTGTATTCTGTGGTTTGAATTACTGTTTCTTAATTAACAAAACAATTGATGTATTTTTCAAAATACGCTGAAGGTTTTTGGTTTTTTTTTTTAAGCGCTCAACTGCAGCTGCATTCCAAAACTATTAAACAGTTTTAAAGATCTGAAGCATTCGTTGGATTTCTTTCCAGGCTTTACAGAGAAGGCAGCTCTTTGTAGTTTTTATTACATATAATTAATTACAGCTCTTGCATCAGCCTGTCCTGTTCCTTCCTATCACTTTGGGTGCCTCCGGACAATTCTCCTTTTTTTCAGAAGCTTATCCAGGATTTGTTTTCCTATATTTCTCTTTCTGTAATGTTAGATGAGCAGAGACCAAAAACTACCTTTTATTATATAATGATGCAGATACCTGGATTTTGTGAAACTTCCTGACATGTTGATAGTGTTTATTTAATGGCTCTTCTCCTGTTCTTCAAAATCCTAGGAGCTAAAAGTGTTCATCTAGTGTTAATGTCTAAGTCAGCCTTCTTTAATTGAGAACACCTCTTCAGTGACTTTTTGAGTACTCACAGCAGAGGGTAAATTTAAATCAAACCTGCCATGTCTCCTAGGAAATCAGGCTATTTTGGTCCCTCTAAAAGTCCCAAGATACAATATTTTAAACTCTGGTATAAACAGTAAACAGCCCTGACAGTCTAACCCTGCTGCTTCTCTGGGACTTGTTCTTTCATATTGGTTCTGGTCACTGCAGAAATGAGATGAACATATTGGACACCTGAACTAAGACAATCTCAAATTGATATGATTTCTTGACCCTTGACCATTTTTTTTATCATTGTTAATCATTTGAATACTTGCTTATTGGGATACCTGCAGCTCGGCTATGGCTGTTGTACCTATGGTGGGATTTCAGTAGCAGTGAACACCCCAGACAAGGATAATTTTATGAATAACAAATTATATACATATTTGTTCATACAAAGTCCGGCCTTTTTTCCCCAATTCATATATAGCTGTTGGTTTGGGGTAAGATGCATTAATCATGGATTCTGGAGGAGCTGTACCTGCACCTTTTGTAAGCTCCTCTGATACCAGTTTAAAAAAAAACCCTAGTGTCTGATCATGCTCCTTTGAAGTCAATGAGAGCTGCACCATTAACTTCAGCAGGTGTAGGATCACACCCGTAGTGCGTGTGGTCTTCACCACCAACTTGTGCAGAATGTATACTTCTGTTATATCCCCAAATATATTAATTTTGTTTTGTAGCTGGGCTAGAAACCAAGAGAGTGGAATTTTTCTTCTTTAGAGCTACATTGCCATTCTTATCTCTTAGTTCAGATCTGAACTTCATGGCCCAATGACATCTCTAGTGTTGCTTCTTAAGGTTTACTTGTACATCTGATTGATTTAATTGATCTGTGTATATTGCAGCAATTGACTACTCAGCTATTTTTCTGAGAATGGTAAATTGTGTAATGAATCAATTCATGCAATGTACTCGCATTAGCCTTTTCAAGTAGAGTGAGAAATTGACTTTACTGGGAGTTGTGAGCAGAATATGGCTCTTTTTTTTTTTTTTTTTTTGTAACTGATTTGCTCCCTTCATGTACATATTTGTATTTGTTTTAGTTATTGAACAATAAACTTAATAACTCCTATTTTTTTTAAAGAATTAACCATGTTTTGGGTGGGGACAATAGACAAGATATTTTTGGTTTAAACATCTTTATGTGGAATCAGGCAGCTAGTCACTGATTCATCCAGAGTGCAAATGGGGCTCTGAGCAATTTTAAAAATGACAATATAAAACATTGGCCAACCAAACAACTTTTTAGTATCTTGCCCAGATTTAGTATGCTCATAGATTTATAGTATCAGAGGGGTAGCCGTGTTAGTCTGGATCTGTAAAAAGCAACAGAGAGTCCTGTGGCACCTTTAAGACTAACATGTATTGGAGCATAAGCTTTCGTGGTGAATATTCACTTCGTCAGGGCATGCGTCTGACGAAGTGGGTATTCACCCATGAAAGCTTATGCTCCAATACATCTGCTAGTCTTAAAGGTGCCACAGGACTCTCCATAGATTTATAGATTCCAAGGCCGGAAGGGACCATCATCTAGTCCAACGGTTCTCAAACTGTGGGTTGGGATCCCAAAGTGGGTTGTGACCCCGTTTTAATGGGGTCGCCAGGGCTGGCTTAGACTTGCTGGGGCCTGGGATGCAGGCCGAAGCCTGAGCCCCACTGCCTGGGGCCAAGGCCAAAGCCCGAGGGCTTCAGCCCTGGACGGCAGGGCTCAGGTTACAGGCCCCTTGCCTGGGGCTAAAGCCCTTAGGTTTTGCTCCCCTCCCTTCCCCCCGGGGCAGTGGGGCTTTGGTGGGCTCAGGCTTCGGTCCCACCTCCTGGGATCGTAATTTTTGTTGTCAGAAGGGGGTCGCGGTGCAATGAAATTTGAGAACTCTTGAGCTACTCTGACCTCCTATATAACAAAGGCCATAAAACTCCCCCCCAAATAATTCCTAGAACATATCATTTAAAAAATCATCCAGTCTAGATTTAAAAATTGTCAGTGATGGAGAATCCACCACAACCCTTGGTAAATTGTTCCAATAGCTAATTGCCCTCTCTGTCAAAAATTTACACCTTATTTTCAGTCTGAATTTGTCTAGCTTCAACTTCCAGCCATTGGATCATGTTATACCTTTCTCTGCAAGATTGAAGAGCTCGTTATTAAATATTTGTCCCTATATAGATACCTATAGACCGTAATCAAGTCACCCATTAACCTTCTCTTTGTTAGACTGAGCTTGCTGAATCTATTTAATTTATCACAATCGAACATGTTTTCTAATCCTTTCATCGTTCTCGGGGCTCTTCTCTGAATCTTCTCTAAGGGCTTGTCTACACTGGCACTTTACAGCACTGCAACCTTCTCACTTGGGTGTGAAAAATCACCCCCCCCCGCACGCAGAAAGTTTCAGCACTGTAAAGCATCAGTATAGACAGTGCACCAGTGCTGGGAGCCACGCCCCTCGTGGAGGTGGGTTTTTTTTAGAGCGCTGGGAGAGAGAGGTCTGCCGCTACTATAGTGGCAGCGCTTTAACGTTTCCAGTGTAGACTAGCCCTAATTTATCAACATCTTCATGAACTGTGGCCACCAGAACTTGACACAGTATTCCAGCAGCAGTCACACCAGTGCCAACTACAGAAGTAAAATCACCTCCCTGCTCCTACTTGAGATTCCCTTGTTTATGCATCCCAGGATTGCATTAGCTCGTTTGGCCACAGCATCACACTGAGTTCATGTTCAGCTGATTATCCACCATGATCCCCAAATCTTTTTCAGACTCACTGCTTCTGAGGATATAGTCTCCCGTCCTGTAAGTATATTTATATTTAGCTGTATTAAAATGCATTCTTTTGCTTGCACCTAGCTTAGGGTTACCATATTGCAGTCCTGGAAAAAGAGGACATTCCAAGGGGCCCGCCCCCACCCCAACTCCACCCCTTCCCCGGCCCCGGTCACTCCAGTCCGGCTTGGCTCAGGCTCCGGTTCTGGACGAACGGCTCTGGCCCAGCCGGCAGCCAAGCACCCCGGCCCCACCGGCCCCGGCCGAGTGGCTCCAGCCCGGACCCAGCGCTGGCTGAGCAGCGCCGACCAGCGGCCGAGCACCCCCAGCCCCTGTCCCAGCGGGCCCGGCTTGGCTCGGGCCCCGGTTCCAGCCAAGCAGCTCCGGCCTGGCCCTGGCCGGTGGCCGAGCACCCCCAGCTCCGGTCCCAGTGGCTCCGGACTGGCCCGGCTTGGGCCCCAGTTCCGGCCAGCAGCGGCATCCGAGCTTGCAGCCGCCTCCTCCCGGACTCCGGCTGCTGCTGGGCTGGGGAGAGTGGCGGGAGCAGGGAAAGTTGGAGCCCGAGGAGGAGGCGGTCCCCTTACCATGCCTCCCTATTTTCCCAGACATGTCTCGCTTTTTGGAAATTCCTCCTGGATGGGGATTTGAGGACCAAAAAGCCGGACATGGGGAAAATCCGGACATATGGTAACCCTAGCCTAGCTTACCAAGTGATCCAGATTCTTCTGAATCAGTGACCTGCTTTTTCATTATTTACAGTCCCTCAATTTTTGTGTCATCAGCAAACTTTATCAGTGATAATTTTATGTTTTTTTCCAGGTCATTGATAAAAATGTTAAATAGCTCTGGCCAAAACTGATCCCTGTGGGACTCCACAGGAAACACACCCACTTGATGATGAGTCTCCATTTACAGTTCCATTTTAAGACCTATCATTTAGCGCATTCTTAATCCATATTTGTCATTTGTAGGCTGATGTAATGAGCTGAGAGGGAATAGGTAGCAAAGAAGATTGTTTCAGACAAATGTTTAAGGGAAATTGCTGCCATGTGTCAAAAGTCAATAGACCGGATATCAGCACTTTCTGCTTAAATGGGATTCTGGGCAGCAACATTATAACAAGGTCTGGATTTCAGAACTATGAAGTTATCCTCCTTCAAAAATGGATATGAAACCCTTAATTCCAGGCAAGTGAATATGGTCCACTCAACTACAAATGGCAATATTTACTTAGGCCCCATCACAGCAGCATATTTCTATGGGAAAAATTTGGCCAGCTAAATCGAGCAAATGTGTTATCTTGCAGCTACATTAGAGCAAATGACTGAGTTTAGGTCAGGCTTAGCTAGCATATGTTAGCTAAACCAGAACTAAACTCGACCAATTTTCCTAGTCAAGAAACCCTTTAACATTTTAACTAATGTATTTTAATACGCAAGTTTTAGACAGAGCAAGTCATATTTTAGCATGAGTTTGCCAGCAGAGGTGAACCTATGCTAATTTTAAACCATGTTAACTAAAGGCTGGTCTACACACAAACTTGCACCAAAATAACTAAATCTGTTTAATTCACACACTGTTGTCATTTTAGGCAGGTGTGCATTTGACCATTCTTACTTCAGAATAAGTGTCCTATTAAAGTTTTTCTTGAAATAGAACATTTTTATTCCAAAATAAGTATCTGCATACAGTCTTGCACCAAAATGACAATGTGTGAATGAAAACAAATTATTTTTGATGCACATTTGTGTGTCAACCAACACCAAAACAACCTGTTAACAAGTTTAAAATACACCTTTTTAGTTTGTACAAATAAGCTCTAAGTGTGAGAACTCAGAGGAAGAAAGTTCTAATATTAGAAATCAACATTAAAAAACATAAGTACAGGTGATTAGAAAGGCTTTGTCAAACAGAATTTGACTTTATTTACCCCACTTTCAGCATTATTTCTATAGTTTACTGTTTCAAAAGCTTTATTCCTAAAAAAAAAAAAGTTCTTTTATAATGTTTGTGCAACACAGGATGTGGGTTCGTTCACAGTAGATACGTTCCTTAATTGGTGTTTCTAGTGTGACATTCAGTTGTGAAAAGGCTTATCATGTTGGCATTTAAGTGATCATAATTAGGCTTCAAAAGTACCCCCTTCCCCTGATGAATTGGAGGAGATTCACACTCAATGCTATTGTTTCGGTCTGTCTGCTTACAGACTCAAAGCAGTACATCTTCTCAAGGCTACCTTCACATCCAGACAAACTACGTTTCTTCAGTGAAAGCTCCGATTCTGGAGTATTCTGCTAGGGAACCCATAATCCTTGGAATTTCTTTGCTTGAGCATTTGTTATACATAATATTCTGCTGTAAATGTAAAGAATGTTACTGCTGTAGCTCATAGTTTGGCTCACTTCTTTTAATCTCTCAAATTACTCTGCAAATTACACAAATGCACTGCACTGCAAACAGCAGGGAGCTGCATTCCAGGACAAGTATGAGCAGAAGCGACTTATTTGCACAAGTAGGGTAAAGCAGTAGGAATAGTCCTCCACACTGGACAGAATTCAGTTGCAAACTTTTTATTCTCAAGAACACAAAGTGAAAAAGCACTAGCAGTGGGAAGAAAATGGACATGTCTATTGCTTTGTCTTAAGTAGGGTTTAATGGTATGATGTTAAATCATAGCTCAGTCTGACAGAGGGCTTATTAGAGCGGGGGCCAGGAGGGCCATTTGGCCTGGGCATCAAACTCAAAGGGGGCCTCAAATTTAGACACTTGTTAATTTTTTGGTATTTGGTAAGTTTTGCAACTTGTTTTTATGCGCATCCCTATCGGACCAAAATGTGACACACACACTCAGCTTAGAGCTGCAAATTTAAGCAAATGAGAGATATGATTTGGTACAAGACATAATTTTTTTGTTAACTGATATAGATTTTGTCATATTAAATAGTTTAATATGTTCATAAATATTAATAAAAATATATCGGTTCTGATGGCACAAGATTAGACCGTGATGAACATGTCCTCTCAGATCAGCTGATTATATAAACAAACCACTACTAGTGGCTGGTGCTGGATCAAGTGTGTGTTGAAAGGTAGAGAATTGTTACATTTTAGTGTCTTTATAGTTTTACATCTAGTTGACTAAGGAATTATTTGTGTGTGAGAATTCCTCATTATTATCTTCATATGGTAGCTAAAAGAGATGACTGGTTGGTTGGTTGGTTGAGCCCTAGCTTGGTAGCTTGGCCATCATCATAGGCTTTCGTAGTCTATAGGCCCCGATTCAAGGTGAAAATTTGTGATGACAATCTTGTACAGTGAGTTTCGTGAGGACACACGTTTGAAATTTTTGGACATTATCCCTTTGTCTGTATCCGTGTCTGTGTTTACTATGTATATGTCATCCCTTTGTCTTCAGCTTAGCCTGTTATATTATACATTGAGTGCTTGAGTTTTGATTCAGTGAAAAGGATAATAACCTGTCTGACATGTTGAAGCAGGTAAAGAACTATCACAGTTCAACTACGGGACAAGAGCATTTGAATCGGCTCGCCATGCTTAATATCAACTGTGACATTGCACAAAAGCTAGATTTTTCCTCACCCTGCTTTTTTGTGACTCTTTTTTTGGTGCCCTATTTTGTTTTCATGTGTTGTCACAGTAATTGGCTGGCTAAGTACTCTAAAATTGTACTCAAGATTGTCTTGAAACTTGCAGTACCTCAGGGGGTGCAGGGTAAGATTAGATCATATTTGGGGTCATTTAAGCTAGGCATTCCCAAAATACAGATCTCCTAAACTTTATGTATTTATAAAGTCACCCGGTTCTTAGAACTCCCCCTCCACCTCCACACACATATGGGGCTCAGGCTGTTGTTCTGATCCTCACCCACTTGGCATTTGTTTTAGCTAGTGTATAGTACCCACTGCCCCTTTGGGGAAGCAATATTTTAAAAGTTATTGAGGGTAGAGTGACTGCTACACTGTGGGTCAACCCAGAACCAATGAACCTAATAGAGTAAAATGTGTATGTGCAGCAAGACTGGTGCTCTGTCGCAAGACGATGATTTGCTGGCAGATGATTTGTGTGTCACATTTTGTTGTCACAGTAATTGGCTGGCTCAAGGTGATGTGCTCTGGCCATTGAACCTGAGCTGCATCCATGCACTGAGTTCCAGCTCAGCTGGCAGCTTTCACTGATGTGTGATGTGCGTGTTCCTTGTTTTCTGCCAGCATGCTACTGGGTCTCCTTTTGGATGCCTAAAATTTCCAATTTCAGAGCAATATTTTAAAGTGCTCTAACATCTCTAAAGTGCAGACTCTATTTCTAATTGAAAAGTATTGTCAAGGAATTCAGCATTAATTAAACAGAGAGAAGATGAAAGATTCTAGTAAGCAGTTAGAGTAATGTAATCATGATCTTCAGCTATTTCCCGAACAATGGGATTGAGTGCGATCAAAGGAAAGCAAGTCGCTAGGTCATTTGACCAAGGGGTTGCCTGATACACAGTATCTGCCTTCATGAACTACTCATAAATATTTTCAGATTTTTGGGGGTTTAAAGATAGGGACTATTGGGGGTGGGGTCAGAGCAGTGTGGGGGGGATGCTGAGGGTGTTGGAGTAGGGCAGAGGGTGTGGCGATTAGCAGGGTGCAAAGTGGTGGTCTCTGCCACCTTGCCAACCTTTACCACTTTGATCTGTGTTCTGGCACAGCTACTGAGGGGGCAGCGTATCCTAGGAGATGACTATTGTTAGCGTAAGGGATCATCCAAACACTATGGAGTTTTTTTTCAAAACCCAGTTGGAAGATTAGTTTTCATGAAGAACTGGGTTTCCAAAAACTGGGTTTTCAGTGATCCCTTGATGAATAAGGCATTGTCATCAAAGGGACCTTTACTCTCTGGGAGCTCAGAAGTGCTGGTGGAGCAGAACCATCATGGAGGAGGAGGAGAGGGAGGCAAGGGGGTGGAGAGTTGGGCACCTTCCCTTCAGTGACTTAGGAGAGAAGAGAAGTGGTGCCACCTGGGCCTCCTCCACAACTGCTCCCATCCTTCAACAGGTTTCAGAGTAGCAGCCGTGTTAGTCTGTATCCGCAAAAAGAACAGGAGTACCTGTGGCACCTTCGAGACTAACAAATTTATTAGCGCATAAGCTTTCGTGGACTACAGCCCACTTCTTCGGATCCTTCAACAGTTTCTCCACATGGCAGCTCCACTAGGAGCTCCCTGTTCAGGGGAAGGACCCAGAATTCCCTTCCTTCCCTGTGCTAGGGGAAAGAGGGAGGTCAGAGAAACGTAGGGAGAAAAGGAAGGGGGCAGAGCTGTGCAGTGGGTGCTTTAGCTCAGTCTTCACATCTCCCCCTACCCCCATTTTTGTCCCTCATTCAAAACCTGCCTCCCACTGACATTATACCAGTCCCTGCGCTGCTCCTGCATCCTCTCCACAGCACCTCAATCCAGGAGGCTTGGAAAGAGCACTGCCCTCGTTGGCCCTAGTAACTTGATGTCTGTGCAGCAGCACTCTCCTTAATACAGTATTGGGGTTTCCCTGTGCTCCCTGTCCCACTCTTATTTTCCTTCTGACAAAAACAACACTTCTCACCTGTGCTGTAGAGTAAATCCTGTCCTATTAAACATTAGGTCATGATATTTTTTCTTTATTTTAATCTTCTCATGATAAAAATACAGTTAAAAAAAACCTGAGAGTAAAGGAAACAATATATGTCATCTTGACAACTGCATTTCATCAAAGGGGTGTCTGGCTCAACAGAGAGAACCTCCTTGCTATGTATAGAACATCATAAAATCAACACCAGAAGAGGATAGATTAATGAGAGCTCATTTTAAACTGCTATTTAGCACCCACTACTGCCA
Source organism: Chrysemys picta bellii (assembly GCF_011386835.1). Classification (NCBI taxonomy): domain Eukaryota; kingdom Metazoa; phylum Chordata; order Testudines; family Emydidae; genus Chrysemys; species Chrysemys picta. Next base: position 210,661,524 of record NC_088792.1, read on the forward strand.
GTTTTACAATCTTTGAACTATATATTAGGATCCACCCCCAACAGCAATGAGACACCAGGGGACAATAATTGCCTATTCATGTGTGAAAATTGGAGGAAAATAGTGTTTGGAGGGAGCGGAGTGTGAAGAGAAGTATAATGAAATGCATTCCTTAGAGCAATGTGAATGATAGGAAGTCAGGTTTGGTTCATGGTGATATGGATATACGTCTATGCTATCTGCAACAAAATAGATGAGATGCTGTCCTTATGTAGATATTGAAACTGGAAAGCAAAAAGCAAATTTGGGTATAAACTGGGGAGAGTGCTGTGGCATGAAATCTGTGGTTGGCAACATAAAGATTCAATTTTTGTTTTGATAGAAAAGCTTTTATGAAATGGTTTACTTATGGTAGGAATCAGTGTGGATCTCGAAGATAAGTAGGACTGAACAGAATGAAACCTGTCTAATATAAAAACGTGGTTCAGTTCAACTGTGCAGCATGTTGCCTTAAGAAACAAGAATTCTGATTTTTATTTTTTTTTAATCAGTGGTGATTTCTTTTCTCCTCAGGCGTCGGTTGATCTCCCAGCGCTCTTCTCTGGAGACTTTGGAGGACATCGAGGAAAATGCTCCACTACGGAGGTGATTTTATACACTGTCTGTATGTCCGTTTGCGTGTTATGTATAATAGGGACAGATTATGCCGCCCTTACTCATATTGAGCAGTAGCTTGCTCAGGGAGTAAAACACCCAGGATGAAGAGTATCAAAATCTGGTTCATACTGTTTATCCTCTTTTGTAGTACAAGGTGGTAGATAGAATCTGACTCAAAAATTGCCTGATTTAGACAGTAAGACGTGACAGTATAAATTGGCTGGGTAGAGAATGGAAGGGCACTTAGAGCTGTGATTGTCAGTGCTAGGATTCATTAGAGCCTTAACGATAATGAAATCATAATTATTTAACAGACACTTTATTTTTACAAAATTAAGTTTAAGCTTTTTGTCATTCTCTCTTTTTTAATTATTTATTTTATTTGTGCATGTGTATTTGGGGTTTTGTTGTTATTTTGAGGTTGGTGGTTATGATACTGCTTGTTCTTAGGTGAAAATGCTCAGTTGTGCTCTTTCATTATCCAGCACACTGGCTTTTATCCCTTAAGGAGTCTGTCCCCACCCCTTTGTATCTTCCGCCTCATCACAATGTTAATCCTGCAGCCAAGAAGAGATGGCTTCTTTTTGGAGACTGCCATGTGATTGTACGACTAGTCACTAGGCAGTTGGCCAAAGTGATGCAATCTGCAGCGCTAGGTTTAAAAATTAAAAGTATATAAAGAGATCCAAGCAGAGAGTTAAGCTTCCAGTTCAGCTATTCAGTGAGGCAAAAGTTTAATTTTAAAGTTCTGTTTACCTGGGGACCCAGGAATATATTGGTATTTACCACATTACCTTGCTTATCCATGTTTTGCTAATATGCACGAAAAATAGCTGCCTGTCCCCACCTCCCAGCAAAAATTTAGTAGTAGAGGCTGTAGCAAGTTGGCCTATTGCCAGTACTTCTTTATTTTTACAAAGGACACTTCCTTATAAAGTGGTCTCATAAATGATTCAGATGGAAACATAATTGGCAAAAGAAATAAACAAAGTGCATTTGGTGAAGTGGGATTTTATTTACTTGCTAATTCACAAAATCACCTAGGGCTGTGTTACTTTTGCAATGGAATCCCTGCCACAGTGGGGATTTTCCCTTTCAGTGGAGAGTTAGGGGAGATGCTGGCATGGGGTCAGGGTGTCTCTGGAACTGTACTGCCAGGGAGCAGGTGGAGAAGCAGTACAGCTTCTACAAAGATGTGTAGTGTGTGGCTGGGCCCTCTGGCCTGTTCTGCAGGTGGAGAGCTAACTCCCCCCACGCCACCATGCCCTCTAATAGAACGATCTACAGAAATTCAGTGCACCTCACAGCAGTTCATCTCCAGATGTGCTGGGTATTTGGCTACTAACTCCACTACTAAAAATCATATGAAACTTCTGTTGAAAGTTCAATCCTAGACTCTCCTGTGTGTGACAGACATTGCCCACGTATCCTGGGCATACATGCACCGTAGCTGGCTGTCCAAAATACTGTATGTACAGGCCATGTAACAGAAGACAGGATAGAACTCTTAAGGCAGATCCCACTCTCCTGCCTCGACTGGCATGGAGCTCTCTTCCTGGAGTGGAAGCAACACAATTCCATTGCAAAGGGAGGGAGGATTTCTGGATCTCAAATGGGTTTACTCTCCCTCCCCGCTGAGAAGCAGACCTCCCTGCACATTTCCACGATGCTGGGATTTGAGACTGGGGACAACTGTAGGCAGGGCTGGTGGATCTGCTACTACTACATAGATACAATGGCCATTCTTTCCCTTGTGTGATGGTACAGGCACCATGGAGGCAACTCCAGCCTGCAGGTAGAGAATGGTTCTGCTGCTGCTTCATCATCAGGGAAAGATTCCTTTCTCCCTAACTCCTGAGGAACAATCCCAGTGCATAGCCTGGCTGCTCAATTTACGATTTGGGCCTTAATGCATTCATTCCGGAGAGTGAGAGTCTACATAAAATAAATTGGTAATTAAAACACAAATCTACAAAATGTACTGCTGTTTCAGTCCATAAAGGAGTGTCATTGTTTATTTTTTCTCCTATTGCACTTTATCTTAAAAATTACCATTTTAAAGAAAAAATGTTAGACAAAAAATTGGTTTTAGAACTTCTAAGATATTTTTTCCTAAGCAATTACTTTATCTATTGTTCAAATGTTTTATAACTATCACAGAAATAACTGACCTCTTGAACAAAATGAACAGGAGAATCACTCCAGTAACAGATAGATGGCAGATTGCTGCACCCTCTTTTTTAATTTTAACTCTAACAAACTTTTTAAAGTGGTTGAGGAGGACACACAAATGAAAGTGTGTATATTGCATCTTGAGTAATTCCAATTCAGCTAAAGAGTTCTAATTACTGATCATTTCAGAAAACTGTGTCAAACATACCTCAGCAAAGTCCGAGAAGTTGTATGTTGCTGGGTTTTTGTGGAGTTTTTGTGTGTGTGTGTGTGTTTAATTTTACGCCTTCTCATTTCCAGACTTATTGTCTTCATCATTCCTGCTGACTCCTATAACAGGGTGACTTGAATCATTTGTCTGGTCTTTCCTTCCTGTCATTGTGTTGAGACTTCTCAGCTGTCCAGTAGGGAGCTGACTAAATTTTTTTTAACTGATTTATTTTTCAGATGTCGGACTCTGTCAGGTTCACCCAGACCAAAGAATTTTAAGAAGATTCATTTTATCAAGAGCATGCGGCAACACGATACCAGAAGTGGCAGGTACTGCACAAGCCATGTTCTGTTCAGAAGTTTGGGGTGGGGTCACAAGAAAGGTTAGCGTACATTTAGCACCATTACCCAGCAAAGTTAACCTTTAGAAATTACCATGTAACACAGTCAATAAAAACCCATTCAGATTAAAATTAAAAAGTTACTCTCTAAATGAAGATGCACACTAGCTTCAAGTGAATTACTAATCGATTGAATTGCTAGTCAGTGGATTTTTAAGACCCCATCTACTTTTCAAAAGGAGTTGTGTAATAGGAAAGTACTTTTAAAAACATTTTTTTACAATGGTTTAAAGTTAATCAGGTTTTACCATCATGTGGGACTGAGCAGAATTTGGTTAAAACTGTTCCTTAAAACCATTTTTGAGACTAGAGCCAGATTTTTGGGTACACCTAAGCTCTGCTTGATACATCTAAGGGGGGAGGGATAACTGGGTTTCCAGACTGGTCCCCAGCGCAAGTTACAGGAGCCAGGGGACAGGAGGAGGGGCATAAAGCCAGCTGGCCTGTTAGGGCAGTTCTGTGGAAATGGGGCTGAAGTTGCTAGAGACATAGGATTCCCAGAGAAAGAGAGATCAGGAGAACTGGTAGTCTAGGAGATAGAGATCCTTTTGCGTGGGTAAGGGAGTTGTTTAACTTTGCAGGGGAGGAAAATGGTGGAATTGGAATTTCTGGAGAGGAGACCAAAGGGAATTGATAAATGGAATGTGAGTAGAGAGAGAGCTCTAAGAGGAGGTAAAAAAGGATAGAAGAGTATTGACAGTATTCTGTCAATAGAAGAGAATACAGATAAGGGGGTGAAATATAGTGTTATTGCCTCTGTCAAACTAAACAATAAATATGACACGTTCTGTGTCTACTCTGATGGGTTCAGGGCAAGACTGGGCCTCCTGTGTTTGAGATGTGCAGTAGGGTAGGAGCACCTGTAGTGGCTGAGTTAAAGGCAATCTGAGGGAATCTCCCTTTACATGGCAGATGCTTGGAACTTTGTTCAAATAAACACTGGGGGAGTGTGTCCAGTAGTAGCCTTCACTGCCGCTTTGTAAAGGCGCAGCATGCACGCATGCCCACACCATTCCATATCCCAGCACGAGTATGGGGAGGGACAGAGCTAAGGCCACGTACCCCCATGACTAGTCAGAGTCTCACCCTATGCTCCAGGGAGTGCTGGATATCTAGTGTGGGATGCTCCTTTGAACTTCTGTAGGGATGGTAATACAAGAGGATATGGTAAATGTACAGAGATGATCCTGACTTTCACATTAGCAAAACATGGACCTTTATTCCAATCCCTTTCATCCAGCCCACATGGGAGATGAATTTAGCCAAATGGAGGACTAGATAAATGTAAATTCTAATTTAATACTGATTAGTGTGATCGTCAGCCAGAGTTTGATAGCTTTACTCACACTGAGTAACACATTTCTCTGCAACTAGTCCCACTGAAATAAGACTACTTGTGATGTAAAGTGCTACTCAACATAAGTAAAGATATCAGAATTTGGCTATGTGTGTGTTATAGTTCCTTTTAAACTTAGCTTTTAGTGCAGAGACTATATGGTATAACAAAAAGAACAGGAGTACTTGTGGCACCTTAGAGATGCATCCGAAGAAGTGGGCTGTAGTCCACGAAAGCTTATGCTCTAATAAATTTGTTAGTCTCTAAGGTGCCACAAGTACTCCTGTTCTTTTTGCGGATACAGACTAACACGGCTGCTACTCTGAAACATGGTATAACAAAGTTGTTTTTGCAGGCTCTTTGTTAGTGTCAAACTGGCATCTGTCATTTTATGCATAAAGTAGTGCACTCCAGCAAGATACATTTTTATACATGCAAATTAGTAAAGTGCCTGAATACCTGTGGTGTGCATGTAAATTTTGTATCCCTGTTATGTGCACACAAAAACTTAGCATAGAAACTCGCCTATGAAAGAGTGAAATTTGGTCCACAGGCAGTAATCTACATCAGCCTGTATTTTTTCCAACAATTGCTAAAGGGTATGTACAATATGTATGTAGTATTTTATCTTAGTGTATACACCAATAACATGTCTGATAAGAAAACTGAATATTTTTCTTGTTACGAAAACAGTAAGTTTTGTTTTTTGCATACTTTCTTATCTTTATTGGCAGATGCAGTCTTGCAGAGTATTTCCATAATCATATTAAAGATCCCTTTATCTAGAGAGCACACACAGTAAACAGAAGATGCATGATTTTTAAAATGCTGTACTACATACAGACAAATAATCACAGAGATATTGGTTAAAAATAAAATGTTGCGTCAACACTTTCAAAATTGGTTTCCTCAAGTTGGGCAGCTAGATCCCCCTTTAGGCATCTAAGGAAATGACCTGATTTTCCAAAAATGTTAAGCACCTTCAACTCTCATTGAAATTAATGGGAGTTCTGAATGTAAAGCACCTTTGAAAATCAGGTTGGTCGGTCCATCATACTCATCTTGTTCTCATCGCTGTAAAATTTTTAGATCTGGGCACCTCATAGTCTTTAATGTTATATATTCATCATAGGCACTGACTTTTGTTTTTGCCGGTGGGTGCTTTTGAAGAGGTATCTGTGTTTGGGGAGGGAGGGGGGCACGCCCTCAGTTTTGCGGGGAGGCTATTTTCAGCATATTTATACATTTCTTTCATATTCTAGTTATTGAATGTGTCTGTCATTGGTATCTTTACTATTTTAATAATGATTCAATTGTTATGAACTACATAATTATATTATCATGAATTACAGTATATTAAGATCTTTGCCATCATCTATAAGCTGTCTTCACTAACGTCCTAGTTTAAAGACCTTATATCTCACTGTAGCTTCCTGGATGAAACTGTCAGCAATCTTATTTACATCTAGGTTCCCTGGTATTATTTTGATGCACGTTAAGGACAGCTACATTATTCAGTTGTGTCTGCCCCATTGATGACTGGAGATAATTTTTAAGTCTTCTGAAGCAGGAGAATTTCCATTCAACAGTTCAGGATGATAAAGGCACAGTGAGAAGAATTCTTATGAATTTGCAGTAGTCTGGAAACAGTGCTTCCAGAGTACTGCAAATGACTCCAATATCTCTTTCTTGATGGGTAACAGCTAATTTAGGAACCATCCTTTTATATGTATAGTTGGGATTATATTTTGCCATATGCATTACTGTTGCATTTATTATTGAATTTCATCTGCTATTTTGTTGCCAAGTCACCCAGTTTTGTGAGATCCCTTTGTAACTCTTTGCAGTCTGTTTTGGACTTAGCTATCGTGAATAATTTTGTATCATCTGCAAACTTTGCCACCGCACTGTTTACCGCTTTTTGCAGACCATTTATGAATATGTTGAACAGCCCCAATCCCAGACCAGTACAAGCCCTTCAGGGGATACCTCTATTTACTTCTCTCCATCCTGAAAATGAACCATTTATTCCTACCCTTTGTTTCCCATCTTTTAACTGGAGTGCCTGGGAATGCTTTCAGGATCATGTAAGGATCCTTAATTTAATTTAATGACAAGCCTTTTGTTATCTTAATCACCCTGCCTCTGTTTGTAAACAAACTCCCTGCCCCAAGGGCAGAAGTTGTTAGCAGCACAGAACTCATCACATTCCACACTCAAGCTCTGGCTCCTGGGTGCTGAGCACCCACTCTTTTTTTCCGTGGGTGCTCGAGCCCCAGAGCACCCACGCAGTCAGCGCCTATGATATTCATCCTCACAACATCCCAAGAGGTGGGGAAGTGTTGTTATTCCTGTTTTACAGATGGGGAACTGAGGTATAGCGAGACTAAGGGCTAGATTCACAAAGGGACTTAGGTGCCTGACTGCCATTTTAGGCATTTAAGTCCAACATTTAGGGCATGGCTACACTTGCAGATGTAGAGCGCTTTGAATTAAACCAGCCTTCGTAGACACAGTAGGGAAAGCGCTGCAATCTGTCCATAGCTGCAAGCGCACTGGCATGGCCACATTAGCAGCTCTTGCAACGGCCACAGAGAGCAGTGCATTGTGATAGCTATCCCCGCATGCAAGTGGCTGCACTGTGCTTTTCAAATGGGGGGGTGGGGGTGGGGTGGAGTGTGACAGGGAGTGTGTTGTGTGTATGTTGGGGGAGAGAGAGTGGGTTTTTGGGGGGCTGAGAGCATGTCAGCATGCTGTCTTGTAAATTCAGACAGCAACAGACCCCCTCCCGCCTCTCTCTCTCTCTCACACAGCATTCCACAGTAATGGTTGCTTTGTCTCAGAGCAGATAAGCAGCCGGCTGTCAGAAACGGAGCCTTCAAAGGGCATATCCGCATTCCTGCAGCAATTCCAAAACAATGAGAAGAGTGGCCCCTTGACTTAAGGGGATTATGGAGGCTGATTAGAGCGCAGTAATGCAACACCTGGTTCACACTGATGCCCGGGCGTTTCAGCCAAGGCGCACCAAGCGTTAATCTTCTCGCCGAGGTGGAGTACCAGGAGCGCTCTAGCCCTGGAGTCAGAGCGCTCTACGTGCCTTGCCAGTGTGGACGGGTAGTGAGCTATGGTGTCCGGGGCTGCTCTAATACGCTCTAACTCGCAAGTGTAGCCAAGCCCTTAGGCACCACTGGAATCCTCAAAACCGCCACTCAGCTGCCCCCTAACCCTGTAGGCACCTACATTACCTGCATGCCTAAAGTTTCCACTGGTAAAATCCCTGTGGTGCCCAAGTTTCCACCTCTGGGCATGCGCAGAGTTGCTTGAGTCCTGGTGTGTCCCAGCTGCTCAACACCACAGCTGATAACTAAGCCCTATCTCGCCTGTGGGCCCCAAACCAGTAGATGGACTCAGAGCACACCTAACCAACACAGATGGCTAAGGAAGGCAGGTGGTGGGTGGGTGGCTGTACCAGGATACCCAGAAGCCCAATGCTTAGGGCAGTCATATTAGGAGGCCAATTTTCAAATCTCCACTTAGCCTGATTTGGGGCAGGAACTTGACCCCATATCTCCCATATCCCATGTGGGTGCCCTAAACCCCAGTTATTGATTATTCTGGGGCTGGTCTCTCTCGCTCTCCTGTTGAAGCTGTTCCACTTTGTATCAATAATGAAATACTCATTGAAGACAGGCTCTGTAGCTTGATGGTTAGGGTACTCCCTGAGATCTGGAAGTCCCAAGTTCAGCTTGGGTTCCAAACCAGGCCGAGCAGGGATTTGAATACTCGTCTCCCACCTCCCACTAAGGGCCTGCCCCTGGACTATTGTATATAATAGGTAAGCCTAATGGGGAGCCTCTCTCTCTGGTTTTTCTTGAGGAAGGGCTGACCTGGCTTAAGCGCCGAACTCCAGGAGAGGGTTCACTGCTGTGAATCCTGAAAAGAGTTAGGTGTCTGACTCTTTTGATGAGCTGGGGCTAGGCTGCAACCTTCTCCTCAGCACTTCCTACTGGCTAGAATTACTGTCACAATCCGGGTGCAATCCGGATCATTGAGGGTTGTCACCGCCTGCCCTGTAAACCTGAGTGCTTCAAAATGCATGCACTGAGTGTCTTTAAGCAGCTCTGCCTCAGCAGTTCTGATTCTTGTTATGCCCCTGCCACACTCTGGCCTCCACTAGCCTTGGTTACACCTGACAAGGTGAAACTAACACCCCCCCCAGTCCTGAATTTCCCCAATACCATGTCTCTGCAATGTCCAGCCCTCTCCTGGACCAGTCAGAGAGAGATTGAAGTTCATTTGTTCCTTTTAGAGATTTACTACTGAGCAGCTTGCCATATTAACTGGAGTTAACAATCAAGCACAGCACTGGTTTGGTTTAGATTAAGAGTAAAGCAAGTTTATTATCAAAAGGAGATAGGATTTTAAATGAGTTCAAGTATAAAGAGGGCCCTACCAAATTCACAGCCATGAAGAACACGTCACAAACCGTGAAATATGGTGTGTTCCCCCCCTCCCCCCCCGAAATCTGGTCTTTTGTGTGCTGTTACTCTATACTATACCGATTTCATGGGGGAGATCAGAGTTTCTCAAATTGGGGGTCCTGACCCAAAAGGGAGTTGCAGGGGGGTCGCAAGGTTATTTTAGGGGGGATCATGGTATTGCCACCCTTACCTCTGTGCTGCATTCAGAGCTGGGTGGCTGGAGAACGGTGACTGTTGGCCATCCTTTCTTCTGCATTGCTGCTGGCAGTGGCTCTGCCTTCAGAGCTGGGCTCCTAGCGAGCAGCTGCTGCTCTCTAGCTGCCCAGCTCTGAAGGCAGTGCTGCCACCTGCAGCAGCGCAGAAGCAAGGGTAGCAGTACCACAACCCCCTTACAATAATCTTGCGATCCCACAGCTCCTTTTTGGGTTGGGACCCCTACAATTACAACATCATGAAATTTCACATTTAAAAAGCTGAAATAATTAAATTTACTATTTTTAAAATCCTATGACTATGAAATTGACCAAAATGGGCCATGAATTTGGTAGGGCCCTAAGTATAGAGCTAGAAGCAAATAAATGTTACAAGCAAATAAAAGTGAAAAATGCTTTCTGGAGGCTGAGACTTGGAGAGCACTCTGGAGAATAGGCACTGCAGGAAGTACCGCCCACAAGACCTAGGGTAATGGTAGCCTGCAGCCATCTGATTGGCCAAGTGCCCCTGCTTAGCCCCAGGGGTTGCCCCAGGAAGTTATTTGGGCAACGAACACAGACCTTGGCCTGTTACTGTGCCGGACTTTGCCTCGATTCCTGATCTCTGACTCCATCCTGACTTTGATGCTGACTCCTGCCTCATGGTCCTAACCTGGTACTGCCTCTGATCTCCAGTCTCTGACTCCAGCCTGACTTTGACCCTGAGTCCTGCCTCTCAATTCTAACGTGGTACTACCTCTGGTCTCTGACCCCAGCCTGACTCTGAGCCTTACTCTTGTTTACGGCACCCGGCCTTGCAATTCCTCTAACTCCAGCCCGGTGACTGCCATCCCTGATGGGAAGACCTCAGCACAACTGTGATTGCTAGGCAAGACTGCCTACGCCCCAGTCCTTTACACGCTTACAAGCACCTCTTGCATTGGGATGCTGTTAGGTTACAATGACCTGGAAATCCAACGGCTACTCACTAAATAAACATGAGGTGCACCATCAGATTCTTGTATCCCATGTTCCTGTAGTTAGCTGTAACCGCACATAAGAATCTGCATAATGACATCTAATCTAAGCTAGGAGATGTGCAGTATCAATGGTGAAATATCAAGGCAGAAGAAATCCGGGGTTTTGCTGACCATCATGAGACCAAAGACTTCTATGCTGCTTTGAAATACACACACACACACACACACACACACACACACACACACTTTTATGAGTATGGATGGCTTAACACTGACCACTTTCAAAGGAGAAATCCTTCAGAGGTGGCCACAGCATTTCAGTGATCTTCTGAACACACCATCCAACATTACAGATGAGGAACTAATAAGAGTAGTGGATCAGCCAACATATTACAACATGGACACAGACCCGTCCCTCGATGAAGTCCGCACTGTAATTAGTGCCATGAAGAACTGTAGGGCTCCCAGATCAGATGGCATTCCTGCAGAAATATGCAAGTGAGGAGATGAGAGCTTGCTGAGGCGACAGCATGGACTATTTCTCAATATATGGAGTACTGAAGATGGACTGGAAGCCTTCAAAGACGCCACCATTGTCACCATATACAAGAGGAAAAGTAAAAAGTTTGACTGTGGCAACTATCACGGTATCTCGTTACTCTCCATCGCTGGAAATGTTCTGGCCAGGGTATTCCTATCGTGTGCTATGCGATGTCGCTAATTGCACGCTATTGGCGTCGCAATGCAGTTTCAGGACAACGTGAAGAATGGCAGACATGATATTCATAGCTCATCAGATGCAGGAGAAAGGCAGAGAACAGCAACAGGACCTTTACACTATCTTCATCAACCTGTTTAAAGCATTTGACATTGTCAGTAGAATTGGACTTCAGCAACGATTATGTAAGTTTGGTTGTCCAGGAAAATTCTCCAACATTCCGACGTTACTTATGACAGAATGCTTGGACGAGTCTGTGTAGAAGGTGTTCTTTCTGACCCGTTTCCTATCATTAATGGTATTAAGCAGACCTGAACAGGCCACAATCTTCATGAGCTCTTTGAGAAGTTGTTCATGAGCTGCTGTATGCCGATGACTGTGTTCTCGAGGTACATACTCAAGAAGAGATACAATGGATTACAGACAGATTTGCAGAGTCTGCAAAAGGGTACTGGCTGACAATCAGTCTGAAAAAGATAAGTCATGTATCAACCAGCACCAGGGAAACCCTACACAAAACCAGAAATCACCATCAGCAACACACAGCTGAATGCTGTTATAGACTTCTGCTATCTTGGCAGCACATTGTCAAATGATGCTACTATAGGCAAGCAGCTGACAGGATGCATCAACCGAGCCAGTTCATTATTTGGCATACTATCAAGCAGCGTCTGGCAGCAACAGGATATTAAGCTTCAAACCATGCTAACTTTTATAAACGGATTGTGCTGTCCAATTTGTTGTATGGGTGCAAGACCTAGAGCTGCTATAGGCATCACATCAAGCTTCTAGAACATTTACATGTATGACACCTGTGTGGCATACTCGGCATTAAATGCCAGGATAAAGTTACCAGTAATGAGGTTCTGGAACACGGTCACTCCACAGAGATTGAAACCATGCTCATTGCTTCATGTTACGCTGGGCTGATCATGTGCTGAGGATGGATGACACCAGACTGCCAAAGCAGTTGCTGTACGGAGAACTGAAAGTGGGTAACCTCACACACGCTGGCCAGGAGAAACACTTGAAGGACACACTGAAGCATAATTGGAAGCAGCACAACGTTGACATCTATAGCTGGGAGTCATCAGCAATAGTTAGATCATGCTGGTGAGCAGCAGTCAGTGATGGGATTACTCAATTTGAGATTAATCTCCATATGGATATTGTGGTGCAGAAGCTGAGTGACAGAGACACGGCAGATTCGGTGGCACAGACTTGAATCCCTTCCCTGATATCGAGTTTCATATGCACTCAACGCAAAAAGGACTGCCATTCACTCATCAGCCGTTTTAGCCACTGTCATACTCACAAAATATACTACCATCATCAGTGGTCATGAAGGACACCAGCAACAACTGGCTAGCTTAGGTAGCTCCCCGTTGCTTGCTGGCCTTTGTGATTCCTTTTCTTCGGTGCCTAACTCTCCCCATGCTTTGTACAGGGAGCTTAGCCACCTCACTCAGGGCTAAGGATTCCACTGGGTGGCAGGGCAGCTAAAAGTTGGGCATGGCCAAACTCACACCTGACTTCCAGAGAGTCACACAAGAACACCTGTGGTGAGTCAGGGACTTGAACCCCAATCTCCTAAGTCATAGGCTATTACTCTAACCACTGGACCATCCTTCCTCTGATGTGATTTATTCAGGTGCCTAATGATGTATTTAGTCACCTAGCTTGAGGACTCCAACTTTGAAAGTGCTGACAGTGGCTTTAATTTTATGTTTATGGGGTTAATTGAAAACACGAGGTAAATAAAACAAATTAAGTATTGAATTTAATCATATTATTGGTATGCGACTCCTGGTTTTATAGTGAAAATATATATCTTTTGATTAAAAAAGATGGATGACTACCTCACTCGCTGTATAGTCTTAGTTACCTGGTCCCATTATGGTTGGAGGCATCTGATTCTGTCATGGGTGCTGAAGTGTGATTTATCTATCTCTTGTAGCAGTGAGAATGCATTTTTTTTCCATGGACAGGAACACACACTAGTGGCAATTTACTTACCTAAGCTGGAGGTTGAACCTTGGTCTTTGATGTTCCAGTGCAAGTGGTCTACCAATTGTGTTTTAAAGGAATATTCTGCTAGCTCAACATAGAAGAGAGCCTCCTGTACTGTATACAGCACCTTCCCCACAATTCCTTAAAAACTACCCAATGACTTATGTGTTAGTCAAACCAGTTTCTACAGATTTATAATATATTTCTCATTAGAGGAAGTGGACGGTTAGATGTTCATAGTCTCAATCAAACCTGGTTGGAAATTTTGTGGACTTCTTTTTTTTGACAGAAAATGGCAATTTGTCGAAAGTGAAATTGTTCACAGGAACGGGGGTGTCTCAACAAATTTCTCAGTTCAAAAAATTATTTGAAAAAAAGTTTTGTTGAAAAATCTTGTTTTAACATTTTCTAATCAAATTCTGTTTTTTAGTTAAAAATGACTTTGTCAGATTTTAAGCTAACTATTAGTAAAAATGCTGTTTTAAATAAAAAAGGTCAAATTACAATTTTCATTTACTGGAATCATATTTTTTTCAGATTTTAACTTTTCGTCCTGATTTGGGATGGGATTTTTTTTTTTTTAATCTTGAACATTTTCCCAAGATGGGAAAATAATTTCCCATCCAGCTCTAGACTCAAACAATTGTGCATTGTCAAAGCAGTCTTTGCAGCTGCTCTAAACTGTAGCAATTGGTACCATTTTTGTGTGAAAACATAAGAATTAAAGAATGAAACCATCTCCTTGTTGTTTGATCCCATAGTTATAAGTGGTTGGGTTGTATTGTCCTTTGCACAGCAGGCTCCTATTAGTGCATTTATAAACTTATGGCCCAGAGGATTCATTTTCATATTAGTCATATGGGGAGGGATAGCTCAGTGGTTTGAGCATTGGCCTGCTAAACCCAGGGTTGTGAGTTCAATCCTTGAGGGGGCCACTTAAGGATCTGGGGCAAAATCAGTACTTGGTCCTGCTAGTGAAGGCAGGGGGCTGGACTCAATGACCTTTCAAGGTCCCTTCCAGTTCTAGGAGATGGGATATCTCCATTTATTTATTTATATCTAGTATCTAGCAGAAAAGTCCATCAAAACAGTGATATCAGCTGTCTAGCCCATTAATATTTCCCTTGGCCTTCCTTGTCAATGAGACTAACAAATAATGGGAGAGTGGAACATGCCAGAAAAGCATTATGTCAGTGTGGAAATGAAAATTGCCAAAATTCCTGAGGGAATTCTGCACCAAAAAAATAAAAAATCTGTGCACAATATTTTAAAATTGTGCAAAATTTTGCAAATTTTATTTGTCGATAAACACGGAGGTTCCAGCATGGCAGTGGGAGTACAGGCCACTGGCTGCACAGAGGAGGGAGATCACCCTGCAGCACCCCCTCTGGGACACAGACTCGGCAGTGAGGCTACACCGAACCCTGACACAGCTCAAGAGCTGAGCCTGCCCCAGAAACACTCCGGGGCCTGCCCCTCTACACCAGGCGCTCCAGGTGTGTGCAGGCAGGCTGAGCCCATCAGGATCCAGCAGTGGAGGTGCTCCGTTCAGGGGATCCAGGTGTGGGGTGAGAGGGTTCTGTTTGGGGCAATCTGGGTGCAGGTGGCTCAGGGGGAGGTTCAGGGAGAATCTGGTGGGGGGGGGGGGTCTGGATGCTACCCTTTCCCCATTGTCTCCTGCCCCTATACCCCTCCCCTCACTCCCACATCCCCCTCTTCCTGTCCCATTGCCTATGCCCTTCTCTTCCCCCTGGCCTATCCCATCCCCCTTCCTTCCCCACTGCATGTTCCCACCATCCTACCCTGCCCCCCTTGCCCTGCCCCACTCACCATTGTACAGAAAACAGAAATGTGGCCATGCAGGGCACCCAGCACACATAGAAGGAGAATATGACAGGCACTAGGACACAGAGGGCGGTGTCAGCGAGCCAGAGCAGCCACTCTCCCTCACCCAGCAGGAGAGAAGCTGTTCCGTTCCACCTTCTCCACTCCCTGCCTGGGCCCAGTTTTCAGGGAGAGGGCCAAGCAAGCCAGAAACATGTTGGGGGGAGGTACAGCGTGGGCACCACTGAGCTCCCCTGGGCCCCGGCAAGCCGAGCAGCGCAAGTTCTGGGCAGATTGGCACTCGCAGAAATTGGGGGAGGGCAGTGACACATGACCCCATGTACCCCCCCAAACTACACCCATGGGTGTCCACAGCCCTGCCTCCCTAACCCCCCCCATGATTTACCTCTCCACCAGCTGCTCCGAGGGCAGGAAACGATGCACCCTCATTGCTGGGGAGGGGCGTGTAGCTTCCCTTTGCTTCCCCATCAGAAAGTCATTTTTCTGCGGGGAAGCAAAGAAATCTGCGGGGGACATGAATTCTCAAGGTGTGTAATGGTGCGGAATTCCCCCTAGAGTTAAAAAAGACTACTTTCTCTCCCTTCTTCCCCCCCCCCCCCCCCCCCGCATCCCATCCCATCTCTTTTAAGATTTTGGTTTGGGCCAAAAGCAGAACATCATAAATCCATAACCTCTTGGAGCAATAAAGATGTCATAAAACATGTCATTATTTACAAACATATTACATAAACATAAAAATTGCTGCACTCTAAACTTAGCGGATAAATATATATGTATGCTAAGAGGTTGTGTTCCTCTTGGTTCAGTGTCCTCCACTTTTTTAGTAAATGGAAGAGCTGGAACCACAAAGATAAGCCACTTAAGGGGAAAACACAACAGCAAAAGTCCAGAATAGAGCAACACAAATAATAAAAAGTTTAGAAAAATCTGACCTATAAGGAAAGGTTAAAAAACTGGGCATAGTTAAGCTTAAGACAAGAAGACGGGAAGGGATCTGATAAGGCTGCTACAAAGAGGATGAGCATCAATTGCTCTTCATGTCCATTGAAGATAGGACAAGAAGTAATGGGCTTAATCTGCAGCAAGGGAGCTTTAGGTTAGATATTAGGAAAAACTTTCTAACTATAAAAGTAGTTAAACTCTGGAATTGGCTTCCAAGAGAGATAGTAGAAGGCTTTTAAGAATAGTATAGACAAACACCTGTCAGGTATATTATACCCGGTCCAGGTATATTAGGTCCTGCCTCAGCACCTGGGGCTGGATTTGATGACCTTTCGAGGTCCTTTCCAGCCCCTACATTCTATGGTTCTGTGAAAACCTCCCCAGACAGCATGGCTCGTGTGTCCATCCGTTGTTTTTGTATGCAGGGCAGCAAAGCCACAACAGTTAAACTTAATGAACGGGGTCTGGAATACTGGACTAAGTCTAAGTATATATCACATGGTTCAGCTTCCTAGAAGGTCACAGAATTTTGTCAACACAGTAATTTCCCTTGGCAAGCGCTTGAGAAAGAGAGAAACAGATTTTAATTCTTCCTCTTCTTTAAGTCAGCTGAGTTACATCCCTTCTTGTCCAGAAACATTGCTGCAAATTTCACCTCTCTCAAAATATTTTCTCCTCAAACTCAGAGTTTTTCTGGGAATAGGATAGTTGCCTCTACACCTTCCTCTCCAACTGCACATTTATGGGGGGAAATAAAAGTCATGTCCCCTTCTTGCTTGGGTCATCAGACAGATCCAGAAAAAACAGGATTTTGTTGCTTTTGAAAATGGTCTCCTCAGCAGCTTTGGCTGTCTTTATACCTGCTGCTTATATCAGGACGGTCACCTTGTGAAGTGGCCAAGGGGTTACACACCCTGGGTAAAAGGCAGAGGCAAGGGCATCCCAACACGGTGAAGCTCTGGAACCTTCAGGGAAGTGAGCCTCATTCCTGTGGAAGTACTAGCCCTCCACACTGCTACTGTGGCCTCCCTGGTAAAACCCCCTTGGCAGCTGTGCAGTGGCAGCTATGGAACAAATTCAACAAGAGTTCATGCTGCTTCAGGCAGCTCACAGTCAGATTTATGTAAGGAAGTGTCCAGGGTAAGCAGAGAATGACACTTGTGGGAGTAGCTGTTCATTGCTGCTTCCCATCCAGTCCCAAAACCCTGCAGTGCACCAACTCCATGAAGTTCTGGTAAAGGAGCTTCCTTGAGGTCTCAGATAAAAGAGGCCATTACCCTGGAGACAGAACACACTCCTTCTATTGTCTCCAGGAGAGCTTTGTGGGATCAGGGTCCTACTCTGTTTATGGAAGGAGAGGTGACACCTGGAGCTCAAAATTGAGTGGGAAAAGTAGTTGTTTTTTCCCCAAGTTGCCCTGGAATTACTGTGCTGTTACCTGTTTTCTTCCTTTTTGATCCCTAATTACCCTTGGGGGGATTCTGCATCACTGCGCATGCGCAAAATTCATGTCCCCCACAGACTTCTTTGCTTCCCTGCAGAAAAATGACTTCTGATGGGAAAGCAAAGGGAGCCTGAAGAGCAGTCACACGCCCCTCCCCGGCAGCACAAGCAGGTTGGTTCGGGTGCCCAGAGCAGCCAATAGAGATGTAAATCACTGCCGGGGGTTGTACTGGGCAGTCATGCATGTGTGTGTGAGACAGAAAGAGAGAGACACTCTGTCCCTCTCGCTCACTATTGTAGCACGCTCGGTGTGGAGGGGCAGGGCGTTGGGGTGTTTCTGAGGAGGTAGGCATGGGGCAGGCTCTGTCCCCTTAGGCAGAGTAGAAAGTAGCAGCCTGCCTGCTTAGTGAATTGTTCCCATTGTCTTAGTGAATTCCCCCAGGAGTATAAAACAGGTGTAAAAATGTTAAGGCTCCTTTACATTGCCAGAGTGGTGTAAAGGGCAGTATGGCCTCATAAATGTTTATGGTGCTTTAGTGATTAGAACTGGTCTAAATTTTTGGACTGAAAAAATTTCTTATCAAAATGTGTTCCATGAACTGTTTGCTACTAACCTTTCTGGAAATGGTCAGTAGCCAATACTGTGAGTTTGATTCTCTAGTCACACTGAGCATATGGCTGCATATATTTGTTGACTAATAACTAGAAATAAAGGGCCAAACCTAGCTACATTACTATTAAGCAGGAGGGTTTGGGGATTTCCTCCAAAGCGCCCCACTTCCATTCTCCATCCATTGTACTGTAGTTTAAATAAATTACAAAAGTAATTGAAACCAGAGTGATTATATTGCATTATCTTGACAAATAAAATATGCAGAATTTTAAAATATTCTGTGCACATTTTTTAATTTTTTGGTGCAGAATTCCCCCAGGAATACCTAATATATATATTAAGTTTTTCTTGGTGAAATCCCATTGTATAATAGCTATCTCTACATGTGGACATGTGAAGGCACCAGTTTGGTTTTCTTTTAATATCATGGGATTTTTCAGGGAGGAGTAGGGCGTTGGTGGAAAAAGCTGAATTTTCAGAAGCAGCTGGGGGCAGGGAGGCAGAGTATGTCTGGGGGGTATTGTGGTTTTCAGAATTCAAAGATGTTTTCTGATGTCAGCCTGAAAAACGGTGCCAAGTTGCGTACATCAGCAAACAAGGCTTTCAGTGAGTGAGGGAACTGCTCTGAGTAATAAAATCGTTTGGCAATAAACAGTGGTGAGCAGAAAGTGAATCTCATGCCAGCTTTTGTGTTTGTTGACTGTCTTTCTCAAATGTGAAAAACACATCCATCTTGCTTTATAGTTGACTTTAATACCATTAAGGCATCTTATAGGGTAAAGTGCTGTCTTGGTGACAGGTTAGATAAGAAGTATTTTGGCACCTAGTCAAAGAATGAGATAATACTCTGATGCTGTAAGAAGTCCTCCCACTAGTATGTAGTTGGTTATTATTAGAAAACATTTTTGCATTTGCTTATTATTGCAGCATAAATATTCTCTTTACCAAAGACTTCTTCAAATACATTTTTTGTAAAAGAAGAAAATATTCCTGCTATAATGGAATGTTCCAGGAGAAAGAAGACTAACTTCTCAGCTATAGGCGCTGACTCTGTGGGTGCTCTGGGGTTGGAGCACCCACGGGGAAAAAATGGTGGGTTCTGAGCACCCAAGGGCAGTCCCCCTATCAGCTCCCCTCCTCCCCAGCACCTCCCGCCCCACGGATCAGTGCCTCCCCCCTCTCTCTCCACGCCTCCTACCCGCCGTGAACAGCTGTTTCATGGCATGCAGGGAGGCTGGGAGGGAGGGGGCAGAACTGGACGGGAAGAGACTGGGTGGGAGTGGAGTGGAGGCGGGGTGGGGCTTTGGGGGAAGGGGTGAAGTGGGGGCAGGGCCTGGGGCAGAGACGGGGGTCGAGCACCCCCCAGCAGTTTGAAAAGTCAGCGCCTATGCTCTCAGCTATTCAGGATCCCCCCGGGTGAATGCCGAGAGCAGCATGAAGCAACTCTCTGGGCAACATAAGTGTGCTTCGGAATATTGGGGAATTGTGGATGCCGTTTGGCTACTGTGGTGGTGATGCTTTAGAGTAGCACAATTGCTGAGAGCTTAGCTGTAATTTTAATTAAAATGTCTTATGTTGTAGCCCTGTAGATGTACATGGTACTTTACTGACACTGAACTAAAAATGGTCCTTGCACTGAGCTTACCACCAGTGTAATGCAAAGAGTAAAAACGAGAGGTGAATTCCTGCCCCCACTGAAGTCAGTGGCAGATATGTAAGATAGGGGATCAGGGTTTGGAGTGCAAAGCACCAGAGTGATACGCTTGTGGAAGCCAGGTTGCCAAGTAGGTGTTGGCAGCATTCTGAACCAATAGGGAATTTTTAAGGTCAGCATTTTATTCCTAGGTATAGTGCATTGCACTAATCAAGCCTGGAGGTCATAAGTGCACAGACCACCATGACAAACTGAAAATGTGACAGGATGAAGCACAGTCTGCTTGTAAACCATAGTCCGGTTTGGGACTATGTAAATGCAAACTAGGTACCTTTTAGAGCACACCAGCAGGGTCCACCCATGGCAATTAGAGTGTGGCCCGTTAGAGCATTTTACAAATCACACCCTTCTAGCATGCTTTGCCAAGTGCCATACAGGGAACCCCTCAGTGTCCAGAAGCTGTAAATAATCCAGCATTAGTGAGGAAAGTGGAGACATTAAAAATGCCAGCTGTTTACTGTTACAGTAGTTTGTGTAGTTTTTTTCCTGGTGAAAATGATCTTCATTGATCCACTCCCATCTCCTTCTTCATTACCTTCAATAATTAATTAATGCCAATCAATATAGGTTTATGGAAAATAGATCTTGTCAAACTAGCCTGATATCTCTCTTTGATGAGATTACAAATTTGGTGCGAAAAGTAACAGTGTTCATGTAATATACTCAGACTTCTGTGAGGCGTTTGACTTGGTACCACATAATGTTTTGACTGCGACTCTAGAATGATCCGTAATCAACATAGCACATATTAAATGGATCAATAACTGGCTAACTGATAGGTCTCAAAATGTAATTGTAAACAAAATAGTCATTGAATGGGTGTGTTTCTAGTGTCGTCCAGCTGGGATCTATTCTTGGTCCTGCTATGCTATTTAACATTTTATCAATAACCTGGAAGAAAACATAAAATCATCACTGCTAAAGTTTGCAGATGACACAAAAATTGGGGGAGTTGGAAATAATGAAGACAGATCACTGATACAGAGCAATCTGTATCTCTTGGTAAACTGGGTGCAAGCAAACTGTACATTTTAATATGGCCAAATGTAAAGTCACACATTTAGGAACAGAGAGAGCAGGCCATACCTCCAGGATGGGGGACTCTATCCTGGGAAGCAGTGACTCTGAAAAAAGACTTGGAGGTTATGCTGGATAATTAGTTGAAAATGAGCTCCCACTGTGACGCTGTGGGCAAAAGGGTTAATGCAATGTTTGAATGCATAGAGAGTGGAATCTGAGGTAGGAATAGGGAGTTTATATTCCCTCTGTATTTGACACTAGAAGTCTCTGCAGTTCTGGTGTCCACAATTCAAGCAGGATGTTCATAAATTTGAGAGGGTTCAGAGAAAAGCTGCAAAAATTGTTAAAAGATTGGAAAACCTGCCTTATAGTGATAGACTCAAGGAAATCAATCTATTTAATTTATCAAAGAGAAGGTTAAGGGTGACTTGATCATAGTTTATACCTACATGGTGAACAGAAATTTGATTATAGAGGACTCTTCAATCTAGCAGATAGTGACATAACAAGATCCAGTGACTGGAAGTTGAAGCTAGACCAATTCAGACTTGAACTAAGATGTAAATTTTTTTACAGTGTGGATAATTAATCACTGAAGCAACTTAACAAGGGTTGTGGTGGATTCTCAATCATGGAAATTTTTAAATCAAGATTGTATGTTTTTCTAAAAGATATGCTTGAATTCAATCAGAAATTAATTCAGGGAAGCCGTACACCTCTACATCGATATAACGCTGTCCCTGGGAGCCAAAAAATCTTACCGTGTTATAGGTGAAACCGCGTTATATCGAACTTGCTTTGATCCACTGGAGTGCGCAGCCCCGCCCCCCCCCCCCCCCCCCGAGCACTGCTTTACCGCGTTATATCTGAATTTGTGTTATATCGGGTCACGTTATATCGGGGTAGACGTGTATATGGCCTGTGTTATACAAGAAGTCAGACTAGATGATCACAAAGGTCCTGTCTGGCTTTTTAATCTATGAATAGTTGTCTGAAACTTTTGTGTCTTGCTTCTGATCAGTGGACCTAAATCGGTTTAAAATTAATTGTTTACCAGTCTTGAACTGGTAATAAAGGATCATGTTAAAAATGCAAAGGAGTGCCTTACTATTTTTTTAAACAAGAATAATTGCTGATGTTATAATAGGAATACATTTTTAAAAATGTTATGAGGTTTTTATACTTCTCTACTGATCTCTCTCAAAGAGCATTGTTTTTAAACTTATTTGAAATTGCCTGAACTATGATTTATAACTTGACATGTCTAGGGTAGATTGATTCAACCAATACCAAGTATATGCATTTCATATTTTATTACAAATACAGCCTATCATCAAACTTCCTTTTCTATACAAGTGAAATTATTAAATAGACCTCAGTATGGAACTTGGGAGATTCAGCTCTGTTAGCTGTCTATATGATGGGTAGGTGATGTGAGGCAGTGTAATTCAGGTTTCCTGTAAATCATTCAGTTGTACAGTATTTTTCTATGGTACACAGCACCAACTTCTACGAAGAGAAGAAGGAGGAAATTGTCAATGGTAGAAGCTTTTAATTGCTAAATGCCTGAATGCTAACGCTTGTTGTTGTTTGCTTTGTTTACTGCTGTGAGATTTTTTTTTTTAATTTTAGTCTTTGATTTTTGTTTATTTTTTTAGAATAGTCCTTATCAGTGGCAGAAGATCCTTCTGTAGCATATTTTCAGTGCTGCCGTATCGAGACTGTACCCAAATCGGGTATGTATATTTATGCATACTACCTCGTCTCTTTGGGTCATAACAGCATATATAGTACTGAATACAGACAATAGGGCTGTCATTTTTTAAATATCTACCCCCAAAAGAGAAATATTTGATTTGTGGTATAGTATCAGGTTAAAATCATATTTTTAAATCACAGATTTCCTTATCTTTGTTATAATATCTTAGATTATTAAAATGGAAAGAATTTTAAAAATCCAGTTTACTAGTACAATTTACCATTTGTACTGTTTGTTTTTCATGCTTCACTCATCTTGGACAATGCAGATATTCTAGACACTATTACTTTATATATAGTCAGCTTTCCCTTTCTGGTTCTCCTACACTAGAACAATGCTACAGTATCTAGATTCCAGCACTGTAGAGAAATGATTGAATTCAAACAAAATACTGTTAATTTAACTATTTCATTAAAATGGTTTTAAAAATGGTATTCAGTTACTGAAAACACCAATTGTAAAAATGGAGTCAAATAAGTTATAAGCCATGGGCCAGATCCTCAGTTGGTGTCAGTGTCTTTAGTGGAGCTATGCCAATTAATACGAGCTGAAGATCTGGGCCAATAGGTTTGTAATTTTCCAAGATACAGAACGTTCAATGCCCGTTAGCATTCCAAACTGAAACCACGTAAGTGAAGACATCAAATTAGGATATGTGAAGTGGGGTAACAATGTGAAAAAGGACACCCACAGATCACTTTGGGTCAAATTCATCCCTTTTCTAATATCACTAAAGTACATCAGGGATGAATTTTGCCCATTGTTTTCACAGTTAAGTTTTTAGCATTACTGTTCGTGTTTGAGTAATTCATAGCAGACTGTTTTGTGTACAAAAGAAGCAGATACCATATGGTGAAATTGGTTCAATTATCCTGTCTTGGAGTAAAAAACTTTTCTATAGCTAATTAAACTGGAAAGATGCATCAAGCAAATCTTGAAACATTAGCAGTTTACATCTGTAGTGCATTGCAGTGCATTTATGATCACTGGAATGTGGAATTTAACTGCTATCTCAGAGAGTTGAATATGCCTTTAAAAGACTGAAAACAAGGGTCTATTCCTTCTGAATTGCAGTGATAATGAGCGAAACTACATCCCCAATATGATTTCAGCATGTTATGTCTTGCACAACATTTGTAAAGCAACAGGGAGTGGAATGAGGAGGCAGAAAGTGCTACGACATATTGGTCCAGCCCTGCTTCCATTGTTAGGAAAGCAAAGACAAGAGATGCCCTCTGTCTATCAGCTGAAGCAACAGAGAAGGAGGAAAACAATTAATTAACGTCCCCTTCAAGTAATGGCTGTTGTGAACACAATTGAAGCAGTGTATTCATTGACTTCATTACCAATTTGCAGACTATTTGTAATGCTTGATTATTGCAGCGTACTTTGCATGGTAGAGTGATGATGAGACACAGGTACTCTTCCGTGACAGTATAATGATAGCATCCCCTTAACTTCACTTTTGTGTATCACTGATTAATATCCATCTCTGGATTTCTAATTCATCCATACTCGTAGCCAGGTGCTGCTGGTGTCCTGAATACTTACTTTGTGTAACCATTGCCAAAGGGCATTAAAACCAAAACTAATTATTCCTGCAAACATTTTAGGTATTTTCATTTAAAACCAACCAAATTCAAACAGGAATGAGATTTCTGTGCATGTGGTGGAGACAATTTCAGCACAAGAGTTGCTGTGATGAGAATACAGCAGTATTGCCCTTCCTCGCTACCTCTTCTCAGACTCCCAGGCTGTATGGGCAGAGAGAAATTCTGGGCACAGTTGTGTTTTGGGGAGGGTGCCAGTCCACGATATTGAAGGCAGCACAGAAGAGCTCTACTGTATTTGCACTGGCACTTAAACTGTATTAGCAGAACCATTTAAAAACAGGATTGAAAAGTTGTTCCTTCTAACACAGTTTCAGGGCTCTTTGCCTAGCCAGTGTAGAAAAGGCCTAACCGTGTTCAAGAATCATGTTCTAGACTAGGGCTGTCTTAACTAGTTTTATAACCAAGTGAAAGCAATTTAGTAGGAAGCCTTGTAAAACCATGTTTTAAATGGTAGAGCACTAATACGGTTGAGCATCCGTGTATATGGGGATCAGAGAAAACACAAGAGGATGAAACCTGGGATAGCACCCCACATCACCACCACTAGCTCTGTTGTGCTGCTCCGAGCTAGTAAAGACCATGAGACACACGTGGTTTCTGAAGGAAGACTGTTCTAAAAAGAAACCAAAGGGTTGACAACATTACAAAATAGTCTTTTCACAATCTGCTACTTCGGGAAGCAAGTTACATTGTAAGTGCTGGGGCTGAAAGAGGGAGAGTGCATGTTAGGGAAATGGATTATCTCCAACTCTTTATGTTTTGCCGCAGGGTTGTCAGAGTACTTTCTTGCTTTCCTCTTTTTGCGAATAATGCTCCAGAAATAATATTTAGGGCCTTTTGTCCTCAAAGCATTTTAAAAACATGAAGGGCTAGATTATCACTAGCCTTAGCCACAGCCATGCAGGGGAATAGGTGGGAGTAAAATCTCTCCTCCCCACTCAGGAGCCTACTTAAGTTTGCCCACATCTTTGCTCCTTTGCATGCTGGATGCTCCTTTACCCCTATCTCCATGAGCAAGTGAGTGGGGATTGGGGAAGAGCCATGGCTCCCCTTTTGCCTCCATGCCAGGGCCGGCTCCAGGCACCAGCCCAGCAAGCAGCTGCTTGGGGCGGCCAACGGAGAGGGGCGGCACGTCCAGCTCTTCAGTGGCAATTTGGCGGCGGGTCCCTCGCTCCCTCTCGGAGCGAAGGACCAGCTGCCGAATTGCCGCCGAAGTCTGAAGCGGCGGCGGTAGAGCAGATCGCGACTTTTTTTTTTTTTTTTAAGCTGCTTGGGGCGGCAAAAACCCTGGAGCTGACCCTGCTCCACGCACCAGTCAGGAGAGCTACTCAGGTGAAAGGGGAGGCGCATGCTGTGCCCTGGAGAGTTCTGAGAGGTATTGGGCCTCTCTACACTGTTGTTTATGTCCAAGCAGTCTTCTCTGAGATCTTTCCTGTCCCACAAGCAAAGGAAGATGGAAGGCAGAAGATTCTGGAAGTGAATCGCTGGCTAGTTAAGTGGTGTAGAGTGGAAGGCTTTGGTTTTGTGAACCATAGGTCCACCTCCTACAGGGAGAGGGGGCTGTATAGATTGCATGGCCTCCACCTCAGTAGAAGGGGGACCAATCTCCTTGGGGACAGGCTGGCTAGAGCAGTCAGGAGGGGGTTAAAGTAATAACAAAAGGGGAGCGTAAAAAGAGGGAAGACATGAACATTCAGCACAAAATGGAAACGTGGAGAACAAAATTAATCAAAAACCAAAAGGACATGAGGAGCAGAAAGTCTTCAGTTGCCTATACACTAATGCTGGGCTCCTGGGTGACAAACAAGAAGAATTGGAATTGTTAATTTGTTAGCATACATTCAATCTAGTTGGTATTACTGAAACCTTGTGGGATGATTCACACAATTTGAATCTTAAAATCAATTATTCTAACCAATTTAGGAAGGATCAAATGAGCAGAGGGGGGGAGTGCCACTCTGTCAAACATGGTGCTACCGGTTTCTGAGTTACTGATAACTTGGAAGAAAATTATCTTGAATGCTTATGGATCAACATCCTAACAGATAAAGCACAAGACGGGGTACTAATTGGTGTCTGCCCGAGACCACCAAATCACAGTAGGGAACAGGATGACCATCTCCTTAAACATTTATCTATAATGTGTAGGGGGGAAATGAAGTTCCCCATGGTCTCACAATTTCAGTGACTCATACTGCCAGTACTAAAATATCATCCTTTTATCCTTGGAATTTCTAAACACTATAGATGAAAATTTCTTAACTCAAGAAGTATATTGTAGCCAGCATGGGGGAATTCTATATTAGACCTTGTCTTAATAGATAAAGAGGAACTGATCACAGAACTAAAAGTTAATGGTAGCTTAGGTACCAGTGATTATGACCTGATCACACTTACAATGTGCAAGCAGAATAAAGTCCAGACCAGTAATATAAATAGTTGGTGCTTTAATAGGGCCAAATCACTAAGTTGAAAACAATTATGAGGAAAATTAGCTGGGAGGAAGAATTTAATCAGAAAAATTTGAATGACAATTGAGAATCATTTAAGAACACCTTTCTTGAAGCCACAATACCACATTAGAGGAAGAAGGCTATGCTGGTTAAAAAAACAATCTGGTTTAAAGAGGAAGTGAAGGCAGCTGTAAAATAAATATATATATAATAAATGAGACGTTAGGAATCATGGAAAATTGATAAGGGAAGGCAAGGGACACGAGGAGAAATCTATGGCCAGCATAGTTCAGAACAATAAGGAATTTTTAAAAATATATTAGGAACAAAAAGAATCCTGACAATGATATTGGTCCATTACTAGATGGAAATGCTAGATTTATCAATAATAATGCAGAAAAGGCAGAATAAATATTTCTGTTCTGTATTTGGGGAAAAAAACATGTTATACAGTCTTATCATATAGTGATAACACACTCTCTATTCCATTGTTGTGTGTGGAGAATGTTAAGCAGAAGCTACCAAAGTTAGACATTTTTAAATCAGCTGGTCCAGATAACTTGCATCCAAGACTTTTAAAAGAGCTGACTGAGGAGCTTGCTGGACCATTAACATTGATTTTTAAATAAGTCTTGGAGCACTGGGGAAGTTCCAGAAGATGAAGAAAGTGAATGTTATGCCAATTTTTTAAAAGAGTAAACGGGCTGATCCAGGTAATTATAGGCATGTCAGCCTGACGTCAATCCCAGGCAAGATAATGGAGCAGTTAATATGGAACTCGATTAATAAAGAATTAAAGGAGGGTATTGTAATTATTGCAAATCAATATGGGTTTATGGAAAACAGATCCTGTCAAACATACCTGATTTTTTTATGAGATTACAAGTTTGATTGATAAAGATAATTGTGTTGACATAATTCACTTAGACTTCTGTAAGGTGTTTGACTTTAGTGCCGCACAATATTTTGATTAAAAAAACTAGAATGATATAAAAGTCACATGGCACATATTAAATGGATTAAAAACTGGCTAATTGCTAGGTCATAAAATGTAACTGTAAACACAGACTAGTCATTGAGCAGGTCTGTTTTCAGTGGGGTTCCTCGGGGATCGGTTCTTGGCTCTGTGCTATTTAACATTTTTATCAATGACCTGGAAGGAAACATAAAATCATCACTGCAAGTTTGCGGATGACACAAAAATTGGGGGAGTGGTAAATAATGAAAAGGATGAGTTGCTGATTCAGAACAATCTGGATTTCTTGGTAAACTGGATGCAAGCAGACAATGTAGTTTTAATATGGCTACATGTAAATGTGTATATCTGGGAGCAAAGAATGTAGGCTATACTTCCAGAATGGAGGAACTCTATCCTTGGAAGCAGTGAGTCTGAAAAAGATTTGGGTGTCATGGTGAATAATCAGCTGAAAATAAGCTCTGAGTGAGATGCTGTGGCCAAAAAAGCTAATGGAATCCTGGGATACATAAACAGGGGAATCTTGAATAGGAGTATGGAGGTTATTTTACCTCTGTATTTGGCACTGGTGCAACGGCTTCTGGAATACTGTGTCCAGTTTGGGTGCTCACAATTCAAGAAGGATGTTGATAAATTGGAGAGGGTTCAGAGAAGAGACACGAGAGCTCAATCTCTTTAGCTTAAAAAAAGAGAAGGTGAAGGGGTGACTTGATTACAGTCTATACATACCTATATGGGGAACAGATATTTAGCAATATTCAATCTAGGAGAGAAAGGAATAATACGATCCAATGACGAAGTTGAGGCTAGACAAATTCAGACTGGAAAGAAGGTGTAAATACTGTGAGAGTAATTAACTGTTGGAAGAATTTACCAAGGGCAATGATGGATTCTCTATCACTGACCATTTTAAAATCAAGCTTTGGATGTTCTTCTAAAAGATCTGCTCTGGGAATTATTTTGGGGACATTCTATTGCCTGTGCTATACAGGAGGTCAGAGTAGATGATCACAGTGGTCCCTTCTGACCTTGGAATCTGTGAATTTCCATGGGCTCAACTACGTGCCACAATCTAGCCCAAAGTAAAATAATCTGTAGAATACCGCTGTGAGATAGCTAAGTACTGACTAGTGGCATGGGTCACCCTCACTAATGTAACATCAGCATAACACAGTTGTAATATACTGGGAATATTGCAACAATGTTATTACTTCATCTGAATTTTTGAATAATAAACACTCTATTTCCCATGATAATTATGGGCCAAATCTGAGAGATGCTTAACACCCACAGTGAAGTTAATGGGAACTGCAGGAAGCTGCATTGCTTGGGGTGTGTGATTGCACTTAATATAAATAAAATTACAGTCAAAGTCAAAGAAACCATATGTCATAAAACTTAAAAATGAATGGCCGTTGCACTATAAAGCACTGCATCTGTTTGGTGTATAAATCTACTCCTGTCTAGTACCACAACAAACTTGTTGTGCTTGTTACATTTCAGCTTCAGAAAGGTTCTTTATGGTTAAAGTATTTATGATCGTCATGTTTCTGCAGTAAGAAGGAACAAAATCTTGCTCTTCTGAGCATGATTTATACTGACATCATACAGACTTATTTGGAATGGCTGAGATAAACATGCATGTCTCACAGACAAAATATGTACATTAAGAAAAATATGATAGTGATCTAAAGTGATCGATTGGCTCTCAAGCAGAGCTACCACTTGTATGTCTTCCTAAACTGGAAACTGCACCTCCTGGCTGCTGTGTAGACGTAACCTAAAGTTTCTTGTGCTATTTTTTTCCTTTGTCAGAACTTGGTATGCAAGGCAATTTAGATGAAGTCATCATCAACCTCAGGCACACATTTCCTGAATGTTTATCATTCTGTAGACATGGTGAACAGGAACTCCATCTATTCTTAGAAAGTAAAAGAAAAAGATAAATGCTCCTTGCTTTACTTTACCCTACCTCTCCCACACAACAAAAAAACTAATAATAGTGCTGTGGAAAATTACAGATTCATAGGCTTTTTTCCCCTCATATTAATTTTGTTCCCACATAGTGAGAATTTTTCAAAGTCTACAGATTATTTAATGTCAGAAGTATAAGCTTCATTGTTATGTGTATTTTTGGCATGATATTGAGATTAAGCAGGAAACCTCATTAAGGTGGTAGGATTTATTTTTCTGAGATTTCTCTTATATTAGGTAAAATATCAAGGCAGAAGCTGAAATGCTGAGTCCTTGATGTGCTTAGTGAGAGTACACGACACAATTGTAAGGGACTTTGTACCAGTTTCTCAGATTCCTCTGCCAATACACTGTAGCCATAGTTCTTGTTCCAGTAATAAGTGCAATTAGGAAGTGAAAAACTGGAGCCCAGTTATGGTGGGCAGACTCAGTCAACATGTCAAGGAAAGGCTTGTTGTTGGTATGTCTGGCATCTGATCCTTGCCAAAGCTGTAATTACCCTTATCCCTGCAACAGAGTCAATAAAATAGGAGTTCTTCACTGTGAAGGATGAGAACAATATTTTACTTTGGATTCCCATGAATTTGAAGTGCTGTTGTTTTCAGGCTAGTCTTAATTAATCTGTAATGGTCTGGGATCATAGAGTATATTTACTCCTAACCATATCCCCCGAAGAGTTTACATTTCCAAATAAAATTAACTTACCAGGCACCTGTTGTTGTAAATAGACTTTTTTTTTCTTTTTAGGTTTCTGGGAGTCAGGTTAATATTTAATTGACTTTTAAATAATTCACAGAAATGTTCAGCTAGTGTTGTCATTTAAAGAGCAAGTGCACAGCAGGAATCTTGCAGTGGGTTTTATAGGAATCCATTTTAGAATCATTCAAGAAATGTTTCATTACTGAATCCAATAATGTGTGATTTATGGACTGCTATTCCATGCTTAAAATGCATGTGGTAAGAGTTCCTGCTCTGATTTTTGTTTATTCTGATTGTTTATTCTTTCCTATATAGGGCAGAAATAATCAAAACCAGTAATTATCCTATAATAATTTTGCCATGGTATCACAAGTCACACTCTGCTGTTCCAGGAAAAATGCCGTGGTACTGCAGTAAAATGCAGAGAGAGAAAACAGCACATTTTCACTACTTTCACTGTAGCTCCCAAATAACCAGCATGTTGAGCGCTGAACCCTGTCAAAACTAATTTTTTACATACAGTAGGTAAATAGCACCCACCCAGTACCGCATTTCCTGATACAAAGTGCACAAATAAAATGTTTAGGTCCTGATTTTCCTGTAACTCTTATGTAAATCTGGGGTAACTGCATAGAAGTGAGTGGAGACAAAAAACAATGCATGAAGAGAATCAGGACCTAAGTGCATTATTATCCACTAAGGTAATGTAAGAGACCCTCACCCTGACATGGAAGGTAATAAGTAAGACTTTTATTTTAACAACATCTCTTGTTTCCCTTTCCTTTAACTGGAGAGAGTCTTTAAAAGAAATCCCCCTCTTTGACAGTCTCTTATATGGTATGAACGATAGTGATAACTGTCCTTGTGGGGGGAAAAGAGAAGAAGGTGGTTGAAATGGTTGGAGCTGTTGTTGTTTCCAAGAAGACACAAAAGAATTGCAAAGATAGAAAATGCAGCTTCAGGTGTTGACCTTCATTTGCAATTGCACTGCTGAAACAAACACAGGCATAGCACATCCTTTTATCAGCCACTCTGAGACCTGGCAAACTTGTACCGGTGTCGGGCTTTTTAAGTTTCATCTCTACTCACAGGCTTATGACAGTGTTGCAAAATATACAGACTTAGCTGGCTAAGCCAGACTCTCATTATAGAACAGAAGGCAAAAGAAAGAGGGACAGGAAAGAGAAGAAATAAGGTGGGAAAGGAAAAGGACACAATGGGGCAAAGTGACAAAGTCTCACATCCCAGATGGTGTTTGGGATTTAGCCAGAGCCCGTGGAAGTTGCAATGTTATCTGGGTCCCCTCTCTGGTCTGGTCTGGTCAGGTCAGGATCTCTCTCGGGTTCAGGCAATGAAGGCCCAATGGTATCCTGGTAAATCCCAGGGTCTCAGAAAATATGGGGGGATGGCAGCAAGGATGGTGAAGGTTGCTCCTTTCTGTTCTCTGATCTTTCAGTCAGCCAGCATCAGGGTAGCCAGCTTTCTTCCCCACCCCCCAGAGTTTCTTTTTGAGGACCCCAAAAGGGAGTGATGGGTGGAACAGCCCATTCTTATTATTTTGTCTAGCAATTAGGACTA
The DNA here is from genome assembly GCF_011386835.1 of Chrysemys picta bellii. Taxonomy (NCBI): domain Eukaryota; kingdom Metazoa; phylum Chordata; order Testudines; family Emydidae; genus Chrysemys; species Chrysemys picta. The sequence continues at coordinate 210,693,288 of NC_088792.1, forward strand.
ATTTCCGACACTCCAGTTTTGGTTACCGGTCCAACACTTTTCTTGTTTACAGGTATAACCCTAATACAATCCTTGAAGTATATCAGTAGCCTCTTTGTTTGGACTAATTCAGTCTGTCTCCCTGTGGCACTTTTTCCACAGCCACATTTATTGTTAGAGGTTATTGTGAAATTTCATAAATTCTTTATCCACTTTCACACAGTCAGGCTCACAAGTGGGTTAGACCGACCAGGCCGCAGTCATTACAATAGTGCTACCACACTATAAATAATAAAAACACAGAGTTTGGAGCCTTAGAAATAATATATATAAGATCGTCTGGGGGCCAAACAGTGGCAGTTAGCTGCTGAGCAAAGTAAAGAAGCATCCCCTGAGGAACAGAGCCTTAACAGTTACAAAAAGAAGAACAGGAGTACTTGTGGCACCTTAGAGACTAACAAATTTATTAGAGCATAAGCTTTCGTGGACTACAGCCCACTTCTTCGGATGCATAGTCCTTCGGAAGCTTTCGTGGGCTGTAGTCCACGAAAGCTTATGCTCTAATAAATTTGTTAGTCTCTAAGGTGCCACAAGTACTCCTGTTCTTCTTTTTGCGGATACAGACTAACACGGCTGCTACTCTGAAACTTAACAGTTACAGTCTCTCTCTGGTACACAGGGGTGTTGCAGAAACTGCGCCTAAAGAACAATGGAGTCTCTCTCCCCTGGTGTGACTGGCCACTCAGCAAGCTGTATAGGAAGAAACAGACATGTTCCAGCTCCTCCTCTACCTGCTGTGGGGGCCCATGTAATCCCCAGGTGTTTAACTGTGCTCTCCTGAATGCAGGGATTGCAACTGTGACAGGTTGCTTGCTGAGTTATAGTGGGGAGAGGCTCCTTGCACACGTCCCTAGTTCTCTGCATCCCCGTACAATGAACTTCTGCAGTCTGGCCCTGCATTAATAGTTCCAGAAAAAAGGTAACTACAGAATGACTTTGCCTAGGCTCCAAAAAGGCTGTTCGGTTGGTTGGTTTTTTTAAATGCGTCTGGCTCTGCAGGGAGCCCATGTGAGTCTTTGGGGCCTCCTATGCCATTCGGCCTGGCCCACGCACATAAACTTGGATTGCTTTAGGTCTTGGTAATGGGCAAAAGAACAATAGTAGAGTGTAGACCAGGCCTGAGAGAATTACATGCTCTGAGTAAGCACTGTTCTCCACAGTCCTTTATTATGTGGGAGAAGGATGTGCCTGCACTAAAGTGGTCTCTTCATTTATATGTAAAGAAGAACATGCCCAATATTTTAGACCAGTCCTCTACAGGAAAAGGAATTAAGTTCTTTCTAGCCCAAGGGCGATAGGTTCCAAACAATAATATTTTACCACTATGTTTTACAAAGAGAGCAGGCAGATATTACCTACAAGTATAGGCTTTGGGAAAGGAGAAGACTGAAAAGTGTTTCTAGGTGGCACTTTCAGAACAGTACTTAATTTTGAGTGGAATGAGAATAAATGCACTGTAGTAGCAGGGCCCCAGGGATGTACGTTCATTTCAATAAAGTAAAAGTGACAGAGAAGATTGAGGCACCATTCCTCATTAAACTTCAGCTAATGTTTAGGAAATGTAGTTTGTACTCTTACTTGTCAGCTGCCCCTGATCTCACCAACAGAAGAATCAGTTCCTTTTAAGTCTTCATAGGCTACATTTCTGAAAGACTGCTGTGCTGATTTTTTAAAGTATGCCCGCTTGCTCCCTTTTGAATGTTAGCAAAGATACCTAACTTTGGTTTTTCCCTTTGATTGCATTAAATAAAAACTGTTCCTTGGGTTTTTGTTTTGTATAATGGCATAATTTCCTCTATAGTCTCCCTAATCTTTTTAGGAAGGAGACTAGAGTACTTTCATATTATTTCAAAGAATTAATTTAGCATCTTGGGAATTTTTTAACGTATATTAATTTCAAATGTATTTGTTTAGAATAAAGTTTTTATGTTGTGGAACTAATGCAGTAGGGTGTTAAATATCGTATGTGGTATCATTTTAATGATTTTTTTTCCTTTTAATAGAAAGTGTTCCTTTAAACCTCTTATTCCCCAAGTGCACAGAACTTAATCTGGTGCTTCTGCTAGAAGGTTATTTTTATATAATTGTTCTGATCGCTCAGTAAAATATCAGGTAACAAAATGAGAATGTAGCATTGTACTAAGTTAAATTCACTTAAAAATTTACATTTTTACAAAGGGTTAAATACCCAGTACAAAGTCTTGTTTTATTATAGAAACACCTTATGCAGAAGGTGGATACATTTTGCTGTTCATAAAAGTTTATTGTAATTTATGGAGAGCTTCCCTCCCCACCCCCCTTCAGCTTTGAGGGAGAATAAACTGAATGACAGTTTGCATTGTGGACAGAAGGAAGCAGGACAGGGTAAACTCCTGAAGATTCGCAAACTAAGGCCCCAATCCTTTAGTCGCAAGTCCAGTGAGATGCCTCACAGTGTGTCTCATCTTTAACACCGCTATGGTGACTTTCCAGTTGTTTTGGGCCGAAGGCCCCAACCCAGCAAAGGACTTAAGCACATGCTTAACTTGAGTAGTCTCATTGAAACCAATTTGATTAGGCATGTGCTTAAAGTGCTTTTCTGAACTGAGGCCTATAGTGCCCTTCCTGAATAGAGATGCTTAAGCATGTGCCTAATGTTAAGCACATTTTAAAGTTCCATTGTAGTTAATGGGATTTAAGCATGTGTTTTAAAGCTAAGCCCATGCTCAAGAGGGGAGGATTTAAATATGTGCTGACGTGTTTTCAGGCCTATGTAGGGATCAGGTGGGCAAATCCCAGAAGATAAATCCTGCAGTTGCAGGGAAGCAGTCATTTGTGGATCTCCTTACCCTACTCTTTATCCTCTTCCTTTCCTTTTGGTTATGAGACAGATGTGTTATGATTCCCAATTCCAGTATGGTGCACCTTTCTTTGACTCACTTGGGGTTGGTTGGTTTGATTTCTGTTCTGTATGGGTAAAACATAAACTATAACGTTTTATAGAATGTATAGCTATAAAGTATTTTCAGTAGTATAGTGCAGTATGTAGAAGTTGTCTGATCTGAACTTTCTGTATTGTATGTTTTATTAATTTTATTCTCTTATTTCATCGGTCTTTGGTGGAGGGTAGCAATAGACAGTGTTTCTGCTCCCATCTTAGGAAAAATGTGTTTATTACTGGCTTCTGTTTTCCAGAGATATGAAATTAGAAGGAGGACGTTGTGTGCCTACTGGAGGAGTGTGTTTAAAAGAGATAATTGGTCTTGAAGGCGTGGAACTAGGGGCTGATGGGAAGGTAAGAATGTTAGCTTATTAGATCTAATTTTATGATGAAAATGTAAAATAACCAAAGCCAAGTGCAAATTACATGTTGCATTGTAATCTACATAATGTAAGAGAATAGGTTACAATGCAGTACATACTGAATTATTATAAAATGAATGGAAAAGAAAGTGTGCAAGCGGTCAGTGCAAACCAACTAGTTTTTTCCTGAAGAAATCATCCTCTGGTCATAATTAGGGCTACAGATTATTAGTAAATCCAATAGCACTGCTCTGTCCTCAACATATCACTTCATAGTGTATTGATTGGTGTTAGAAAATCATGTGTTAGGTGGTATTACAAATAAGCAGCATTACAGCTTCCCTTTTTATTTTAGTGAATCTTATACGTGAAATATAGCAGTAACATTACCTTTGTGCTGTGTGAATGCCTCAGAAAATCCACACATATTTGTTTGAATAAAAATATTAATTCTGAAGCTTTGGGGAAACAATTTTTAAGCATAGAGAATATATGACTCAAATGCAAGTATTTGTGCTGAAAACCTAGTTCAACTAGTTATACTCATCCAAGGAGTAATAGAAACAATACCTTGCTATTTATTATTATTTGTATCGTGGTAGGGACTAAAGGCCCCAGCCTCACTGTGCTAGGCATTGGACACACACATAGCAAAGAGATGGTCCCTGCCCCAGAGATCTTACAATCTGTGACCTATATGCCCAATCAAAACTAAACACTGCTCACATTTTGAATTTGATATACACACAATGAACTGCTTATAAACCATCAGCAGACTAAAAATTATTTGTTGAAATTATTCCATGATTAATTTTGAATAACAAATACATTTGTAGAGCCCTGCAAATCTGCGGATATCCGCTTTATATCCATGGATATCTGCATCCGTGGACCATTTTTGGGGATCGAATGCAGATACAAATTTTGTATCCGCGCAAGGCTCTATACATTTGAGAAAATAATACCTGTTTCCTGTTAAATGCATAAGTGGATAAAAAAGGAAATTAATCAAATAAACTATTCACTGCAAATCCTTCATTCATCTTTATTCCACGTTGATAGGCAACAGACCAATTGCAGCATACTAGTGTCTAATATCTCCCACACTAACTAAAATGTTAGGACTAAAAAGTAGCTTCAGAAACATTTAATCCTGAAACAACTGATATTACTGCTCAAGCAAATTCACTCTGGTCCCAGCTGTGCTTGAGAACCGGTATATAAGAATGCTGTTTCAGTAAAGAAATTGTGGAAAACTGCTACAGCTTTCCTAGGAGTAAAAAATACAGGTGAGGCCTTATCTAAAATCAACTGAAGTCAATGGGAATCTTTCAGCTGACTTCACTGGATTTAGAATTAGGTCCTTCATTAGGATTTGGTAAATATAACATACTGTATCTGCTTGTTTACAAAGGGCATAACATGTATGCAAAAGCTTTTTAGCATGGATGAACTGATCACACTGAAAGGAAAACAAGTGGCTGGTATTAATCTGTGATTAACTCAAAATCTGAAACACAAAAAATTGAATTTGATGGTAAATGCCAGCCACACTGCATGGCGTCCCCAATTTCAAACCCAGTCACATCAATCGGATCCTATTAAGGCTGAGTTGTGTGATTAACTGTGTGCCTATTCTGGCTTTTTCTGTCTAGACTGTTTCTTACACACAGTTTCTATTTCCAACCAATGCCTTGGGAACACGGAGAAACACAATTGACTCCACCTCCTCCTTCTCCCAATTTCGCAATGCAAGCCATCGTAGCCTTTCCTTGGCAAGAGCTAACAGCACGCAGGGGAGCATTGACACAGGTAACTTCATAGGAGTTATTTATTTTAATATCCCTTCTCATACTTGCTATAGGAAGTTCTTCACACTGTTGTTTGCTGGGAGGAATTTTTTTTTTTTTTAAATGAAGCAAAGTTCAGTCTCCAAACAAAGTAATGGGTGATGTAGATTTTGGAAAAAACTTTTTCTAGTTGCCTATACTTTGCTTAGCCAAATTGGTATCAAGTTCATAGAATCTCAAATGAATAATATTACTGTGGCATGTAGCCCATTACCATCTTCCTACCCACCACTCTCACTTACTGTGACTCCCTCAGCGGCTGTCTATTTTTTGATCATCATACATAAGGGCCAACTTTGTCTCGCTCTAAATTACTGTGGAAGAAACAAATGTTGGTATCAAAGTCATAGATGTAAAAATCTTACTTGTGGCTTTTTGCATTATGAATAATGAAGGTTGCATTTTCAATATCAGAACAAACAAGGCTTTTTCTCCCACTCCCCCAAAAGTAGTAGCTAAAGCACTATATATTTAGAATATCTTTACATTTTACCTGAAGCAACTCAAAAGGTCTGTATAAATAGAAGAAAAATCAAGGCAGATGCTTTATCATATTCACTTGCTGATTAAAAAAAATTGAAACTTTCCTCCATGTCCTTGATCTGATTTTACTACATGTACCTCTCATCTAAGTATGAAGGGGTATGTATACTGTAATATAAAGATCAACATTTAGATGGCAAACTTATGACTCACGGCTACACTATGTAAATTCACAAAGAGTTGTGAATTCAGAGCTTGGAGAATTGCAAATTATATTGTCATTGAAGCTTGGGGACTTTACATGCACAACAACTTTAATGTATCCAAGGGTTTCTTACACACGTCTGTGGAAGGGATACTTCTGTGTGTTTAAAAGGAATGGCAAGCAAGAGAGTTTATGATTTTCAAAGGCCTAAGAGAAGCAGGCACCAAGCTACTATTCAATTTCAACAGGATTTTGTTGCCGCTATCTCCCTTAGGCTCCTTCAGAAGTCCCAGACAGAGGTAATTTTGTCCATTGACTGAAAACTTGCTTGCTGCATATGTTAAGTCTAAGACATCTCTTGATGCAGTTCATTGTTCAATCACTTTTTTTATATGTTCTTTATAGGCAGTGACCTGGGAGACTATATTGACTATGACCCAAATCTTTTAGATGATCCTCAGTGGCCATGTGGCAAGCACAAGCGGGTTTTAATATTCCCTTCATATATGGTGAGTAACACTTGGTAATAGTTAGTAGGTACAATTTGATCCTAGTGCTTAGGACTTTGAAATCTCCTGCTTAAAATCATCACACACCATTTATACCTCCTAACAGCAGCATTTTGGAATCCCTTGTTCTACATGACAAGGGACATGTAAAAGTAGGTCAGTGTGGGTGTTATAAAAGTAAAAGCTTTTATTACTGCTTAATTTCATGGACATTTTAGATGTAAATCTTGTCAGTTAATAATGCATTTATTCTGTTCTGTCTTTCAGTGGGTTACCTTTATTTCCTCTCCTTGGCACTTATTTCTCGTGTAAATGTGATATCTGTTGCTTTTAGTTTTGTATGAAGCTGCACAAACAGCGCTGTGTTTTTTGATTCCTGTCATCACTAGGACAGAACTCTGGTTTCCAGCAGGTTCTTTATATTCTTTGAAGGTGTTGTACAGGCTGCTGTCTGTTTTGGCATGGGTTGCTCTTTGTAGTAAGAAGGAAAGTCCCATCACTAGCAAAAGCCATATATTTTCCATGATGTCCAAAGCTGTAACAATTCAGGCTCACAATTCTGCCCATCTCAATACTTTATGCGAGAAGAGAAATGGCTCTGCAGCCTTCTATTTGTTTTTAATTGCATCAAGTTTACATTATCCTTCCTAGAATTTGGTGCACATCTTTTGATTGAGGGGGCAGTCTTACAACATGCATTACATAAGAGTGTGCGCGCACATGCACAGTGCATCCAAAGAAGGTGAGAGGTATTTTGGCTTGCACCTCATGGCTAGTAAAATTGAGTGGGGAAAGAATTTAAGGCCAGAGGGATCATTAGATCATCTAGTCTGACCTCCTGTATATTTCAGGCCATAGAATTTTATTCCATTATCCTTGCATTGAACCCAATTAACTTGTGTTTGACTAAAGCAGACAGGGGTGTGCATGGGAAAAAAATTTGGCCACTTTTGGAGGGGCTCGCTCTCCCCCGGCAGCCGGAGGAGCTGTCATCTCTGGCCCCGGAGGAATTCTGTGCCCCAACTGATTGGGGGGACTGTATCCCTGCTTGTCCCCTCTTGTGCATGCTCCTGAAAGCAGATCTTCCAGAAAAGCATCCAGTTTTGATTTGAAGACCTCAAGAGATGGAGAATCCATGACTTCCCTTGGTAGTTTGTTCCATTGATTAATTATCCTCATTGTTAAAGACTTACACTTTGCTTCTAATTGAATTTGTCTGGCTTTAACTTCCAGCCATTGCTCCTTGTTATACTTTTCTCTGCGAGATTAAAGAGGCATTTAGTACCCAGTATTTTCTACTTACCAAGGTACCAAGGTAAGTATCCACCATAATCAAGTCACCTGTCAGTCTTCTTTTTGATAAACTAAACAGCAAAGGCTAATGCGGGACAGTTGTTCATCTTCAGAATTCTGCAAGTATTCTGCTACTTGCTGCTTTACATTTCTGAAGCCACTGTGTGAAACGGGGAGATAGTCTGGCTGTAATACAGCATGCAGCTGATATACAGCTCTCAGTCTCTTCAAGAATGAGCAGTGTGTTCTCTCCCAGGCCGGGCAGAGTTATAGACTTAGGTGAGGGCGTGGCCAAAGCTTATTGTAGACAAGAAAGAGGTGATGCCAAGTGACGCATATAGAATTATTTTGGAGGGGATTCACCTAATTTATGTCCAGGAGGCTCACAATTTGGAGATGCTCTTGAATTCTCTGCTAATACAGGTACCCAAAAGTGCCTTTATACACAAATCTGTAAATGGTGATGATTGCACCTGTTTGTCTAACAATGGCCTTGCCACAATTATGAATACCAAATCAATAAACAGGATTACTGCAGGACTGTTTATGTGATGCTAGCACTGAAGACTGTTTAGAAGCTACAGTAGCACAGACTTCAGCTGCTTGCTTGGCAGTGTGAGCTGAAGAAAGCATATCACACCAATTCTGTGATGACTGCATTGACTCTCTGCAGCCAAGCCTAATTTGGGACATTCGTTCTGCTATGTAAAGCCTTACAAGTTTGAGACCTGGATACCTAAGGGACTGACATGGCCTCTCAGTACACCAGCAGAGCCATTGGAGCACTCAGGCGGGATTCCTACCTTTAAAGGTCAGGCAGCAGGACATTTTCAGGGAAAAGTTGACTATTCTTCTCCTGGTATTCCTCTGTCATCTTCTTTTCCCCCACCACTCAAAGGTCTATGTGAGAGACAAGGCTGGTGGTGAAAGGTGCCCAGGTCTAGTGGCGTAGTGTTAAAAAAGAAAAGAAAAGAAGTAGGTAACTTAACCTAAATTAAATTCCATATTCCCAAATGAGAAGTAGGTAAACTCGGTTTACTCAGGTTTACCGTCAACTACACTATTTCCTATACCCTATAACCCCTCTCTCTTCTCCTAGCAGCAAATCAAAAGACTGCTGGAAAAAGAATAGAGACCGGCTGACTACACATCAGCTTGATAGCAAGGAGAAGGTGATCAGCTCCTCAGGGGCTCTCTGTCTCTTACTTTTACTTACACACACACACACACTTTCCTGCTCGTCTTTCACACCTTCCATCCACTCCTTGTCTCTGTCCTCTCTACCTCCTTTTACCCTCCTGCCCCCAAGACTATCCAACAGTCTTTTCCAGGAGGGACACAGGATCATTCTCTCCTTCTCCATGCACCTTAGGTAGCTGCTGTTTTCTTCAAGCAGCCTGTGCTGCCCTAGCTCCTGCTGGCTCTATCCCCTGTTCCTGATGAAAAGAGAGGGGGTTCCTACCTTCATCTGACAGTGGGAGGGTTCCAAACATCTAAAAGGAACACTAGAATAATGTGAGGAGGAACACCATTGACCATTACGCATATTGACCCTGGAGGGTTATTTTTGATTAAAGTGATGTCAGTGGATATAAACGGCTCTTAAGATTGGAAATGGGGTTTAGGGCTATTAAACTAGAGTCTTCCAGAGTGTTGCAAACTGTTGGATGCTGGCATTTTGCTAGGTAGAATTCCAGGTAAAATATTTTCTGCTATCCTGTTATATGGCCAATAGTATTGGAATCCACATTGATATTCAGATTATGCCATCCTGTAAGCCCAGACTTAAATATCTGTAGGACTGGGGTCATGAGTGCTTCTGTAACTTTACTTACATGAGCAGCCCCACATAAGTCAATGGGTAAAGTTATGCATTCCAAAACCATTCCCAAAACTCTTGTTTTTTGTTATGCTATTCTATAATGTCTTAATAGTATAGTTCCACTTTAGAACAAAGCAAGCAGAATTTGACTGGTAAGTGTCTTTGAAGGGCATTTTGCTTGCAATAGGAAGGTGCTGTTCTAATAGATGTCAATTTCATCTTCTTCATAATTTTGTTCTGGATTTGCAGAACACTGGCTCCACCCTAGAGAGTGAGTGAGTGGCTTCTAAAGATGCGGACATGATTCCAAAGATATTGATTTCTCTTAGAACAGCGTAAAACTGTTGTAACTCCATCAACTTCAGTGGAGTTACTACTAATTTATATCACCATGAGTGGGTGCAGAATCAGGGTCTGTTAGATAGTTTGGTTGCATAATTGTTTCCAGTTAACTTTCTTCCTCCAAAATGTTTTGTCTGCAAATCACCATATGGTGCCATTAAAGCAGATTGCAGCTGGAGCTCTGAGAGATAAACATGCAGTTTTCTGAACGTGCCTAGCCATTTTAATATTAATAGAACACTGCAAAGTGACCACAGCAGTTGCAGACCTACTATGTACTGATTCCAATCTGTTTGCAGTCCTGAACGGAATGCAGCTTTAATTATTGCTTTTCACAAGTGCAGAAGTGGGAGGAGCTGAGGGTGACCCTGGTGTCAGCAATGGACATTTTGTTCAGGATGTGTTGAGCTCGGGTTTATAATTACAGTTTTATTAGTTGGCAGGCATTTAGCATTAGAGTTTAGCAGCTGCAAGCTTGCAGAATTTTCCCCCTTTATGGACGTGAAGATCAATTAATAGGGGGAGCGAGAGAGGGAAGGTGACGAGATGATCTGAACAAAGGGAAATTTTACACATATTGGGCCAGATCCTGAGCGGGTGTAAATGTGCATGACTTCACTAACTTCAGACTATAATTATAACCTTGTATATTGTTCTTGTAATTCTAGTTTTCTGATTTAAACCATATGGGCCATAGTCCTTACTTGAGTAAAACACTGAAGTCAAGGGTAATTTTGCCCTAGTAAAAGACTGGGATTTGGCTCAAGATATGAGAGACTCTTCCTGACCCCTGTTTGTTTTGTTTTTACACTGAAATATGTGGGTTTGGGGCTTGATCTTGCTTGGCATGGAGTGTCCACAACTCCTGTTGAGTCTGACTGTTCACACTTACACTGACTTTATAGTAGTGTCGCTCTCGGTTTCAGTTGAGCTACTCTTGATTTATAGAATTAGGCTCATTGACTGGAGGCCCTCAGTGCTGGGACCTAGGGGGAGAAGCTCAACCTTAAGGAGAAAGATGCAATTGTAAGGCAGATTTGTAAAGTGATGCTCAAACTTCGCCTTGTAGGGGAAGATTTTCAAAGGCACAGATGGTAAGTGCTTAACTCCTGTTGATTTTCAAAGACTGAAAATCATCTCTGTGAAGTCTCTTACTTTGAAAGGGAGTCCTGTAGCGAACTCCCCATCCTCCATGCTGAAAATGTGTCTTTTCAAATTACTAAGGCACCACAAAGTAAATTTTGTACTTAAATATAAATAAAATATTCTATTTTAGGGAGGAGGTAGAATAAATCATGCTAAAATAAGTGGTAACATCCTTCCTTGACCTATCAAAAAACAGTATTTCTTGCAGAGTCTGAAAAAATCTTTAAGCGCACCAAAATAATAGCTACAATAGTGTCAGAAAAAATTCCAGCTCCTCTGCTAGAGACCCATCAACACTGCACTCCAGGTTTGTGTACATTCACTGGCCCCTCTGATTGTTCCTGTCTCTCTCCTAACTACTTCCATTCTTCTGAACAGGGACAGTACTGAAACTAAGAATGTAACCAAAACATATTCTGCACAGGCAGAGAAAAAGAAAAACTCTACACGAAGGTTCTCAACCTTTTTCTTTCTGGGCCCGCCAACATGCTATAAAAATTTCATGGCCCACCTGTACACAACAACTCTTTTTCTGCATATGCAGTAGATTAAAAGCCAGGGCTGGCATTAGGGGGTAGCAAGCAGGACAACTGCCTGGTTTAGCTGTTTGTCCCGCGTCCCAACCGATGTCTGGTTGGGATGCAATTTGTCCCGATATTTCGTTTGCTCAGCAGGCAGCACTTGGCTTTTTTTTTTTTTGCCCCCTGCCCCCCGCCCCCTGCTCCCCGGCCTCCCAGTGTCCCGATATTTTCTTCGTCTGATCTGGTCACCCTACACATAACAGGGGACCTGCAAAGCTAATTTGCTCGAGCTTCGGCTTCAACCTAGGGTGGTGGGGCTCAGGCTTCAGTCCCAGACCCCAGTGAGTCTAATGCCAGCCCTGCTTTCTGGTTTATTTTGGCAGACCTCCCTGAAACCTGCTTGCACCCCACAGTGGGCCCCGGACCCTTGGTTGAGAATCACTGCTCTACAACACATGCAAATTTTTTTTTTTCTGGTGCAACATAAACCACGAGAGAGATGTTTGAGTGGTTCATGTATATTGCCAAAACCTGCAGTTAAAAATCTAGTTTGATAGTATCTAGAGCTTGAATGGACTCTTCTATAATACTTTGGCCTTCGTTTTTCCACTTAGACCAATGAAGTGAGCATTAAAATTGCTTTCAGGAATTTACATCATTTTCATTGCACTGGTTTGATTTTTTTGGTATCAATTTCTAAAGCTAACATATCATTTGACATCACTAATGACCAAGTATCAGATTGTGAACCTGTCTTCTTATGCCAGGCCAACCAGCATATGAAATAATCATTATTTGGGAAGTACATCCTGGAAATGTGCGTATGGATGCATGCGAGGAAGAAGCACAATGGATGCCATATTTGTGCTATGAATCCTCATGGAAATGTTTGGAGTGAAGAGACAGAACTTGGTCTTTGTGGACCTGGAGAAGGCATATGATCATTTACCAAGAGAACTAGTTTGGTGGCGTTTGTGGCAGAGAGGTGCACCAGAAAGATATGTCCATCTTACCCAGGATATACATGATCAAAACTAAATATATATATAGCAGAGAATTTTCAGTAAACGTTGGCCTACATCAGGGATCAGCGTTGAGCCCCTTTTTGATTGCAGTTGTCACGGAAGTGAGAATTTATGAAGCGAGCAGCCTTGGAATAGGTTTTCACTGATGACTTAGTGATATGTGTGGTAGATTGACAACTTTGAACTGGCAACATAGTTTTGAGCAGGGGCCCAAGGCAGAAAGCCCGAGCCCCACTGCCCTGGGGCTTTGGCTTCAGCCCTGCTTAGCAGGATGCGGGCTTTGGCTTCAGCCCTGTGTGGTGGGACTTGGGGTTCAGCTTTATACCCTGAGCCCCAATGAGTTTAACGCTGGCCCTGGCAACCCCATTAAAATGAACTCGCGACCCACTTTGGGGTCCCAACCCACAGCTTGAAAACCACTGGCTTAGAGTGAATGTTGCTTACAGACAGCCCCCCAACCCGAAGCAAATACTCACCAGCAACTACACACCACACAACAAAAACACTAACCCAGGACCTATCCTTGCAACAAAGCCCGTTGCCAACTCTGTCCACATATCTATTCAAGGGACACCATCATAGGACCTAATCACATCAGCCACGCTATCAGAGGCTCGTTTACCTGCACATCTACCAATGTGATATATGCCATCATGTGCCAGCAATGCCCCTCTGCCATGTACATTGGCCAAACCGGACAGTCTCTACGTAAAAGAATAAATCAGATGGCAAGAATTATAACATTTAAAAACCAGTTGAAGAATACTTCAGTCTCCCTGGTCACTCGATTAGACTGTAGCAGGGTGGACACCTGCTCCTGCCTGGAAGGGCCTGAGCTATCCCAGGGAGCAGGCAGCGTGAAGGCTGAGCTGATCGGGGGAAGTGGCTGCAGCTGGGGCCACGCCCCAATCAGGCTTCAGCTGGCCTGTATAAAGAGGCTGGGAGCCAGGAGCTCAGTACTCTCTCTCTCTCTGAGTGCAGACAGAGAAGGGCCTGGCTGCAGCAAGCTAGAGACAGGGTACCTGAGTGGAGCAGGACTGGGGACAGGCTGAGGAGCTGGGGAGCTCCAGCCTGGATAGCCCCAGGCTGTGGCCTAGCGGAAGGCCAAGGGGTACTGGGGGTTGCAGAGGGCAGCCCAGGGCTAGTCCAAGGCAGCAGGTCCAAACCCCCCTTGCCAGTGATGAGTGGCCTATACTGCAGTCTGCCCCAGGGAGCGGGGGCTAGTTGGTGACTGGCAGTGGCCTAGTGCTGAGGCAAGGTGGGGATAGTGGGTGGGGGTTCCCCAGGGAGGGGAGACCCAGATCTGTGGGGTACTGCCAGGGGACAGCATCCCAGTAATAGGGGCACTGGGTCCTGGGAGGGACACAGGGGCCAGAAGTAGGGACACAGCGGATCACCAGCCTGCAGAGGGCGTTCCAGACGCTGGATGAGCTGATTCCCTGAAGCAACCATGAGGGGGTGCTGCAGGGGTGAGTCCACACCCTTACACAGACCTAAAAGTTGCAATATTACAACAAAAAAAACTTCAAAAACAGACTCCAACGAGAGACTGCTGAATTGGAATTAATTTGCAAACTGGACACCATTAAATTAGGCTTAAATAAAGACTGGGAGTGGATGGCTCATTACACAAAGAAAACTATTTCCCCATGCTTATTTTTCCCCTACTGTTACTCACACCTTCTTGTCAACTGTTGGGCCATCCTGATTATCACAACAAAAGGTTTTTTTTTTCTCCTGCTGATAATAGCCCACCTTAACTGATCACTCTTGTAATAGTGTGTATGGCAACACCCGTTTTTTCATGTTCTCTGTGTGTGTATCTTCCTACTGTATTTTCCACTGTATGCATCCAATGAAGTGGGTTTTAGCCCACGAAAGCTTATGCTCAAATACATTTGTTAGTCTCTAAGGTGCCGCAAGTACTCCTCGTTCTTTTTGTTGTAAGACCGAGGCTCTGAAAACTGAGGGAGAAGAACTCTGCCTGTGATATTCTTTATGGTGAGAGCTTAGAAGAGGGAAACAATTTAAATACACCTCTACTCTGATGTAACATGACCCATATAACATGAATTTGGCTATAACGCGGTAAAGCAGCGCTACGGGGGGGTGGGGCTGCGTGCTCCGGCGGATCACAGCAAGTTCGATATAACACAGTTTCACCTATAACATGGTAAGATTTTTTTTTTTTTTTTTGCTCCCGCGGACAGCGTTATATCGGGGTAGAGGTGTGCCTAGGATCAGTGGTTGTTGATGATGGTGTCCTCATGAGTGATGCCTGGCATTGTACTACAGCTGCTTAGTGCAAATGGTGGGAGCTGACCCCAGTTTCTGTGACGAAAAGATGCCGATAAAGATAAAAAATAGAGTGTATAAAACTGTAATTCAACCCATCTTAATGTACAGAACAGAGACTTGACCAGTCACAAGGAAGGAAATTAGTATGCTCTCCACCAGGGAAAGGAAGATGTTGAGGTGGTCAGATGATTGGACACTCCATGGGAGAAAATGAAACGAGGGGCCTAATGCAGGTTGCCCCAGTTGAAGACAAGTTAAGGGAGCCTAGGTTATGTTGGTATGGATACATCCAGCAGAGCCCCAAGAGTTATGATGCTAGGATGGCTCATGAAATGATTGTGGACAGAAGACAACCAAATGGGAAGACCAGAAACTTGGTATATAGAATCAATATCAGTGGACCTTGGAGAGACCAATCAGCACAGATGCCTGGCCTACTATCATGAGTTTTGGAAGAAGGCTATAAAAGTCGCTGATCCCGAATAGGGAAGTACCAAGAAAGAAGAAGAGGATGCCTTGATACTAGATAGCATCAAAGAAGAGGATGCTTTGATATTAGATAGCAACACAGTCCACATAGTGCAGCAATGTGTTTTGCTTAGAAGAACTATCTATCCTGTTCTGGGGGAATGTGCTGGAACATCAGTATTGATCAGAATCCTAGCCCAAGCAGAGCCTGGATCAGAGGTACGGTGAAACTTCAGGCATTCAAGATTGGCTGTGTTTCTAAAAAGTTCTGAGAAATGTGTCTAGCCTCCTCCCACCACATATATTTGAAACTGCAGAAAATTCCTTTTGGCATCCTTCTTTTCCTCTTTCCTTTTACTCATTGCTACCGTTCCCCACTGTGTTCCCCACAACCTGCTTCTGATTCAGCTGTATGGCCTCTATTACTATTGCCTGTCGGGGTTTTGCCTCTAAAACTATTGACTATCTAAGCCAGTGGTTCTCAAACATATTTGATCATGCCCCCCTTCTGTGTATCTGTGGCCGTTTATGCCTCCACACACATACTGCTGTCCAGCCAGAGTGGAGAGCAGCGGCTGCTGGCTGGGGGCCCAGCTCTGATGGCAGCACCGCATCAGCACACAAGTAACTCTTTTCACAGCAGACTTAGCGCCACCGTTACTTGTGTGCTGCTGCTGCCACCCTGGGGCTGGCAGCTGGAGCCCCACCACCACATCCAGGTGAGGGATTTGGGTAGGGAGGAAGGAGAGCCTGAGCCCAGGTGAGGGACTGAGTGGTAGGGAAGGAGAGCCTGAGCTGCCTCCCGGTGAGGGATTGGGTGGGGGAGAAAAGCCCAGGCAGGGGGGCTCCAGCTATCCCCTTTATCCTCTCCCCCTACCTCCCAGATGTGCATGGCCCTTCTGCACAATCCCTAGCCACCCGGGGCTGACAGAGCACTTTAAATAAAATAAATAAGTAAAGTGAAAGCACACAGCTTGTGCCTCCCTTGACACATTCCCATACCTCCCTTTGGAGGCACGCCCCATAGTTTGAGAACCACTGAGCTAAACACATGTCTTTCATTAGATGGGCCTTAAACTTCTGTACCTTGGAAATTCTCATTGCACCACTGGAGCAGTATCAAATAAGTAGCTTACCAGGCGTGTGTTCTTTGGTAATCAGGACCTTAGTTTATACTTTAAAATTGCATTTTCCATCCCTTTGTTCTTGCAGCAGAACCCAGACAGTAAAGTCCCAATGGTGGAGAGTCCAGCTGCATTGCTGGTTGGGGTGGAATGGGGAATGCTATTTAGCATCTCTCTCAGAAGTCCCCATCAGCAGACTCTTCTGTTGCCCAGCCATGGTTTACGTCTGGCCCTCTCTGGCAGAACTCCTGGGATATGGATGTAGCCGTATTGCTGTCTACTCTCCCCTGGAGCTAAATCTCCTGAGTGCAGAGTCCCCTTAGATCTGAAGCGGTGGCCGAGAAGGAGTTCTGCAATTTTAATTCTGAAGGGTGGTTAGTTTAGTTATCTATCATGGCACTGACAAACAGAGAGCTAGTGGTCTCTGATCCATTGGAGCCAGTACTATTTGTTGAATGTGGTGATAGTATCCTGTTATCTTACTTAGGGATGGCACTCGCTGGTTTTCATCCTGACGATTTAATGATTGTGATCAATGTCCAGCTTGAAGGAACAATTTTCTGGGTTTTTTCTTATTGACTGAGCAAGATTGGCAAGTCTCATTTGATGAGGTGTTTTTTCTGTATCCAATTCTAAAGCGGAGTAGCTACCCATCTATCCTTGAATACTTAGTTTTGGCAATTAAAGAATGAAAGTTAAATGATTATTGGCAATCTGCCCCTCAGCAACTGAAGGAGTCAAAAATGCTGAGGGTATGATTTGTCAATACAGTTCTGTTCTGCAGAGGTGGCCAGAGAAAATGTAACTTTTGAGGGAAATGTGGCCCTGTACTACCCTCTTCATTCAATAGGGTATTCTGGTCCACAGTATCTATGGGTTCAAGCAAGCAGTGCTCCATCTGGATCTGAGCAGTCATGATGGGGTCTGGAGTCCCCACGAGCCACACTTCCAAACTAGAAGTTGGGAGCAACTAAAATCTACTGTTCTAAGCAAATTATAAACAGCCCTCAGTCCCCTTAGTGAAGAGGGTCAGGAAATCCTGACCTCAACCCAAGTATATTATTAATTAGTGCTGAGCTACGTTATTTTCGACAATCAACTCTCATGATTAAAGCAAAGAGAATCAGGAATTCTGGGCTCTATCGCCTATCCTATTCCTGACTTGCTGAGTAACCATGCACAAGTTACTTACGCGCTCTACCTAATTTTTCCTGCCTGTAAAATGGGTATAATATCTACCTGAAATGATTGTGGGTCATACTTAATTCTCTAAGCAGTTTGGGCCTGATCCAAACGTCTGTGGAAGAACTCCCATTGAGATCAGATGAAAGATGGACAATTGTCAAATATTATATCACATTTGGATGTATTTGGGTTTGTTTTCTTTGTATAAAGTGTGCCATATAGAAAATAAAAGTGTGTCCCTGGGGCATAGCTGATAAGGCTTATAAAAGAAGGTTCTGGTGAGTGGCTGCCCTCAACCTGTTCTAAAATTAAGTCTGCATACTGTGCAGAGTCCAAAACTCCGCTCTCTACTGACTTCATTAACAAAAAGCAATAAGAAAGTTCAGCTCAGACCTTTTCCCCTGGCTTGGCTGCTTTTAGGATTTCTCTCCCCTCTTTGCAGTGCTACTCACACTTCACTTTTATCCAGGCATGGATAAATGGCCGGAAGCTGAAGGTAGACAAATTCAGATAAGAAATAAGATGCACATTTTTAAACAGTGAGTGCAATTAGTCTTCGGATCAACTTACTAGGGATGTGGTGTATTCTGTTACTTGAAATCTTTAAAAGCAAGATTTTGATGTCTTTCTAAAAGACCTGCTATAGCTCAAACAAGTTATGGGCTTGATGCAGGGATCACTTGGTGATATTCTATGCAGGAGGTCAGACTAGAGGAGGATAATGGTGTTTTCTCACCTTACAATCTATTAATAATAGAATGGGCATGTTCCCAACTGGGCCAGCACATTACACATCTGTAGCACTTTATGGAAGGTCAGCATAGCAGACACCTTACGGTCAGTGGCGTAGCCAGGTTTTAAGAGCAGGGGGAGCAAACATAAAAAAGGCGCCCCCCCTTGGCTCCTCCTCTGGCCACGCCCCCCTTGGCTCCTCCTCCGGCCGCCCCCCGCCCCCCCCCTTTGGCTGGCTCCTCCAGACCCATTTATTGCCGGCCCCCTGACATCCCCTCACCCCCCGGGCCAGGCCGAGCCACGATGGGGTCTATGTCCCTTTAAGAGCGGGGCTGGGCTGAGCCAAGCCGGCGGGAGGGTGGCTCCACTCCCCGCTGCAGGCTGATGCCGGAGCCTGGGCTGAGAGCCACGCTCGTCTCCTGCACCAGCTCCGGGTGGGGCTTTGCTGCAGCTCCCCAGAGGTCGGGCCACCCCCTTCACCTGCACAGTAGGGGCGGGTTGCATGAGGGCAGGACCTGATGCCATCCCCCTGGCAGGCCCTTGGGGGGCACTGGGCGAGATGGGGTGTTGCGGGGGGCATCGGGCAGGGGGATGGGGCACTGGGCCCCAGGCCGAGCGCCCAGCGAGCATTCGGTCACTCACCTTCCCGTCCGGGCCTAAGGGGAGGGACTCTCAGCCCCTTCCCTGACTGGGAGGGCGCGGGGTCCCACTGGGTCTCCGCTGCCTCGCTTGGCCTCGAGGACGCGGCAGCGGCTCCATGGAGCTGGTAGTCCGGCCGGCGGGGCTGCTGAACGCCCGCTCCTCCATCTCTGCCTCACCCCAAGCACAGAGCACGCCAGGTGCGAACCCCATCCCAGGTTAGTCCCCTGCTGGGGCCGAGGGCTGAACAGGCCTGGCAGGGCAGTGCGGGGGCTGCTGGAGCCTGGAGGGGGAAGCTGGGGAAGGGATGGCACAGCCTCAACCACCTGGGGCTGCCTGCCCCACGGAGGAGGCAGAGGGGCGCAAGCCGCAGCAGGACCCCAGCCCCCCGGGAGAGGGGATCTGGGGCCAGCCCGGGGAGGCAGGAGCAGCCCTGGGGGTGCAGGGCGCCTGCAGGGCAAAGCCCCGGGAGAGCCCCAGCCCCGTGGCGGGCAGCGCTGCAGAGGAGGAGCCCGTGGCGGGCAAGGGGCAGCTGGCAGGCAGATCCCCTCTCCCCAGCAGCTTCCTGCTTCGGCCCGAAAGCAGGAAGCTGCTGGGGAGAGGGAAGCTGCCCGCCAACTGCGGAGCGCTCGGCCGCCGAGCCCTGAGCCACCGCAGGAGGCAGCTGCGGTGGCGATGTTGGGGCCGCGTGGGGTGCGATGGCCGAGGAGCCGGCCCCTTCGCTCCTCTGGCCACACCCGCTGCCGCCCCGCAATGGCCCCTCTGGAGTCCGGCCGTGCTGCCTCCCCCCCCCACTTGCCTGCAGGACCCCAGCGGCGGCCCGGCAGGCGCCGCTTTTGAAAAATTTACTGAGGGGAAGCGGCTGCTTCCCCCGAACTCCCCTCGCTACGCTACTGCTTACGGTACATATGAGGCAAGTTTGCAAACCTGGCATACAATTCAGGCAGTAACTTTTCAAACAATGAGATGTTTAATCTCTGGTGTCCCAGAATTAAACTATGGTATGTACATAAAGGGGGCAGGGATAGACAGAGAAGATTTATTTGATTTGTTTCTTTGGATCCATCTTGCTGGCAACTTGATTAGATGCTAAAGGTGCGTGTTGGCCTAGAACCTCCCTAGTAACTTGTCTCATTTGTTGGTCATGCAGAAAAACTCAAGATTGGCTTAATGTGCCACACAAACACACATCCTGGAAGGTTTCAGAGTAGCAGCCGTGTTAGTCTGTATCCGCAAAAAGAAGAACAGGAGGACTTGTGGCACCTTAGAGACTAACAAATTTATTAGAGCATAAGCTTTCGTGGACTACAGCCCACTTCTTCATCCGAAGAAGTGGGCTGTAGTCCACGAAAGCTTATGCTCTAATAAATTTGTTAGTCTCTAAGGTGCCACAAGTCCTCCTGTTCTTCTTTTTACACATCCTGGAGTGAATGTGTGCACGGTTCTCAAGGTGATTGCAGGTTTCTGTTGTGCTTGCTCTGTCTAGCTGAATGGACGATTGCCTGCCAGGGTAAATAGCTACCATTTCAAATGCACTAACACCAGCACATCTATAAGGGTTTGCACTAACAATGCATAATCAGTCGCTTAGCTTCCACTACGGTAACTCTTATCTTCCAAAATTTGAGTGGTGGGGATTTAAGGGAGAATATGTGGAGGTGGTGTTGGGGGGGGGGAACGGGGGGGGACAGTAATTGGAAGACTTCTCAATGTGCTTTTTCTTTTTAGTTCCCATATCTATACCTTATTCCTCCTTTATGGCTTCTAAACAAAGGCAGGAAAGATTACTTCTTACTCCCCTCCTTTCTACTTTAGAAAGTGTAGTGAGACCAGAAGGGCATGCATGGCTTTTTTCTAGGATTGTTATGTTGCCCTCTATATCAATAGCTGATTAGAAATAAAAGGATAATTACATTTTCCCCCATACCACTTGTTAGTTATCTGAAATTAACCCACATTTATACTCCTCTTCAGTGGGTTTAGGCTTCCATAAGGCTAGAACACTGCTAGGCTTAATCTTTTAAATAATCCTCATGGGCTGTGAGAACCAAAACAGGTTTACCAATTGTGCCTGTAAGTGGTGCTTACCTGTTGTGCACTTTTTTCCCCCCTAGCATTGTCTGGGGAGGAAGCCAAAGATTAATCCATTTTATACAAAACAGGAATTAGAAAAGATATGTTACCACTGGCTTGATTGGGAAGCAGACAGGACACACTACGTGGAATAATACATAAGTGATCTGTATTATGCCTTGGTGGGGTAATCAGGCAGGAGGCCAAGTACCTGTAGCAACCAAAGTACAGTTTTCTCACAACAGATGCATGCCCTGGATTGTATGTTTTGTACTTTTATACGTTTCTATACTTGACTTTGAGAGCAAATAATGAGACTGGCCGATCAGGACCAGCCATTCATTGCCCCATAATTGCCTGAGTTAGAGTTTCTCTCAATCATATCCATTATGCAAGTGAAAACAGTTAAAAAAAATAATAATAATAATTAGGAAATCTCTGTACTTTTCCAACATGAATGTTTGAGCATTACTGCTTTGGCAATTTTTGGCCAACAAAATAGTGGGAAGATCTTTAAATAGGATATCTCCATTAATTTAATTTATCTCCTAGAACTGGAAGGGGTCATTGGGTCCAGGCCCCTGCTTTCACTAGCAGGACCAAGTACTGATTTTGCCCCAGATCCCTAAGTGGCCCCCTCAAGGATTGAACGCACAACCCTGGGTTTAGCAGGCCAATGTTCAAACCACTGAGCTATCCCTCCCCCCTTAAAGACAGGAGGGCAAGAGGCAGTTTTCTAGAGTCAAGAGTTCTTTTCTGTCACATAGAATCTCTCACTGCTTGGGCTCTAGGTTACAGGAGAACTCCTTTAATAACAAAAAGGAGAGGAGATCTCACCAAAATGAAGCTGTCACAAAGATATTCTTAAGATTATGTACATTGACTAAACATTTCTTTTACCTGCTTATTAGCACTCTAAGCTAAGTTATGCAACCTCATATTACATTGAATTCCCTGCCATTTAGGCTTATGAATGTGTATATTTAAAGAAAGATGGGATATACATTTCTAACAAAATAGACAGTTACAACATGGACTTCAAAAGGGTACTTCTGGTGCAAATTCTGAAAAGGCAAAATAGTTAAACTTGAAAGAAAATTAGCACTGTGCTTCAGAACTGAATAGAGCCATGCACACAAAACTCAAGTGCATTAAATCAATTACTGTTATGACCTAGGTCTTTGCTTTGTCCTAACAAGAATACTTATTAACTGGGCTCCATCCACCCACATATTTGGAACTCATTTTCAACATGTCATTTGAAAACTGATCTTAACATGTATTTTACTATTATAGCGATTTGTGGTTGTTTGCTCTGAGCAGTCGTCATTCTAGATTTCAGTTCACTTGTTCTGACAGAGCAATCACACACTCTGTTTTGCTAATTCAGATTATTTCCCCAAGACTGACATACAAGTCGCCATTTGTTTTTTTGGAGTGATCTGTTAGAGATTACGATAATTAATCCATTTCTTCTGATCTGTTGCAGACTACCGTAATTGACTATGTGAAGCCATCAGACCTCAAAAAAGACATGAATGAGACCTTCAAGGAGAAGTTCCCTCACATCAAGTTAACTCTCAGTAAAATAAGAAGGTACTGTGCAGAATGACACACGATTTAAGCCTGCCACAGCATGCAACTACACTCACATTTTCCTGGAATTGTTGTTGCCATTGTCCATTAAGGAAATCACAATAGTAATTGATTTTCAGAAACAATGACCTTCAAAGGCACAGAATAAATCAGGCACTTGCTTTGACTTGTGAGCAGAGTAAATAAGATAGGGAAGTCTGAGAGTCTGTTTCTGGATATAGAATTCTTGCCAGTTAAGTGTTTAAAAAAAAAAAAACCCTAAAGGGATGGTGGATGTGAGCTGGACAGCCACTATATTATGAGGATGAGGACAGAAAATCTCAGAGCTCATGGTACTAAAAGCTTAGTCAGACTTTGAGGAAGGGGGAGATTAGATTGTGTGTGTACTCGAATAATGCAGCTACAAGGTAGGATCGAGTTAGGAAACGTTGAGATAACAGACTGTGATAGATATGACCCAGCACTTACCGTTTTATAGATGGGGTTTCCCTTCTATTCAGCGTTGCAGTGAAGATGTAATACGGAATTGGTGCTTAAACCACTATTTCCAACACAGCAGGCTAGAATTATGACTTCACCGTCGGATGCAGCTGAAGGAGCTGCTCATTTAAGAGGGAAACACTTTCATTTGAACCTTCAAATTATTATTATTTGCAAGTCCCCAGAGTGTACTTGATGCTTTGCAGAAGTAACTAGGGAAGCAGTACTGGAGTAGTTTGAAGAGCTTACCAATTAAATGTGACAGGATACAAAATGTGTCAGACAGAAAAGGGGAAAGAGGAGAGGAAAGGGCAATGATTACAATAATTTGAACGCAGGTATTCAGTAAGGCATGTGTATCTTAATGGTTCTGCTACATCATTTTTAGTGACTTAGTAACTTGCTTCTCATAGCTGAAATGCCAGAGTGAATATTTATTGGGGGATTTGATTTATATCAGATAATAACAAATAGAAACAGAAAGTTACCAACCATGTAAATTGCATTCCCGCACCCACCCACCTCCTGTTTGCTTGCGCATGAAAGTATCTCTTGCTTTAATCTGTGAATTCTGGGTCAGCTCACATGTCTGTCTCTGTGTTCTCTTTCCTCAGCCTCAAACGAGAGATGCGCAAACTAGCTCAAGAAGAGTGTGGTTTTGAGGAACCCACTGTGGCCATGGCCTTTGTCTACTTTGAAAAGCTTGCTCTCAAAGGGAAACTAAACAAGCAGAACAGAAAGCTTTGTGCTGGAGCGTGTGTCCTACTAGCAGCCAAAATTGGCAGTGACCTCAGAAAACATGAAGTTAAACATCTTATAGATGTAAGTATCCTTCAGCCACTAGTGTTTTCCACAGCAGAAGTTCCCAAACTGTGGTTCTCAGAGCTGGATAACAACATGGTCTTGGCAGTCCTCGTGGCTTCCAATTGCTAAACCAGATTCAAAGACCAACTAAATACATCCTTAATATACGTTGTGTGTGTGCGTGCACACACAATTGTGATAGTTGCGCCAAGGAAATTACTTGATCACAAGAGGAAGGGGGTGGTCAGTGCAGTCATAACTGGCTGAGAAGGTTAATCAATGTGACTGAATGGCTGGGAGGTCTCCACGAGACACTAAGACAACATGGTGTGCCTGATAAAGAAGTTTGAGAATCCCCCAATCCTGTAACTCTGGTTTTATTCAGCAAATTCAGTTTTCAGGTGATAGAATGCTATTTTCATCACAGCACTTCATGCATGAATCACCTTTTCCAGAGTAAAGTGTTCTGTCTTCTGACCCTTTCCATAACTAGGTTTTAATTAAATGAGAGGGAAGAAAATGTTCTAAGGCTCTGATCCAGCAACTACTTAAATGCTGAGCTTGTATAACTACAGAAGAGCTGAACTAGAGGTTGAGGGCCAGATCCTTGCCTTCAGCCAAATGACATATGGTGCTTGACCCAAGGGAATTCAGGAGCAGGGGGGCAGAAGTGGCTTAAACCGTCTTTTATGCCAGCCTGATTGGGAACATTGAGCTGGTTTGGCAGTCCACTTAAGTTAGAATAGGGCAGCTTGAAAAAAAGGACTGCAGCAGCAGCTGAAGATCTGGTCCTGAGACGACTACCCCTCTGACTGAGTAGATACTGAGCTTCCCTTCAAGCTTGGCTGTTCACTCTATCATCAAAGAGTCTACCACAGAGTCAACAAAAAGTGAAATGGGCAGGTCAGAACTGGAAAAATAATCAAACCTCAAAACAATTGACTGCATTCCACTAGTGTACAAATCCAAAAGAAACAGCAGAACAGACAAATTATAGCAGAAAGCCACCTATGAAACCAGTATCTTCTCCCCTTGAGGGTAGTGCAGCTTCCATTCTTCACTGTTCAATTATTGTTACAGATGTCACCTTGTGCCTCTGAGGTATTAAAAGGTTCAAACAGATCTAATATTAACATGGGAATAATTTTTTTAAAATTCCTTTTTTCTCCCCACAATAGCATAGTACAACATACAGTCTCAAATCACAACAAAAAACCCACAGTCATCAGCTGAGGACCCCTCTCGTGAATAGATGTAATTAATAAATCATCTGGCAGATGTAGTTATTCTGTTAGGAAAGTCACCAACATTTGTGTCAAGCTCTTGAGAGGGAGTATGTGAGAGCAGTTGTGCCTTACCTCCCTCAGAGCCTGATTTGATAGTTGTTCATGACTCAATAGTCACTGCAAGAAAACCAGATTTAAGTTTTTCTGCTAAAAGAAAGAAACGGAATGAATGAAAATGCCACTTGTGCACCATCTATGGCTTATTAAAAAAGCCACTTGTTCAGGTGAGTTTCGTGAAGTGAACAAACTGTCCTTCGAGTAAGAAATTAGTATGATTTGTTGGTTCTGGTAGCTGGTTGCCTACTGACCAATTTGGGGCTTAATAAATAAGGCCACTTGACACATACAGATCCTGACACGTTCAGATTAGTTTAATAGGAACACATTCTTTTCAGTAGGCAATGTTGTCATTACGAGAAAAAATATAGTGTTCGATTTGAGAACTAGATTGTACCTATTAGGCACAGGCCCAAGTGATGGTGCAGAGCCGCGTTGCCTCGGGGACAGTTCTGGGAGGCATTGTGCACTCCCAAAGGGAGCCAGAGTTTGCTCTTCCACTCATAGCCAGCCAGCTCTTTCAACCAGTACAGAGAAGATACAGGCCTTTGCCCCCCCACCCCCACCCCTTCTTCTCTGCTGCTTTTGGAATGGCGTGTGCCTGCTGGAGCACTACCAGAGGAGCAGGCCCTGCACTCAGGAGAGCATAGGGACTGAAGTTACAGATGGCTTCTGCACTGGTGGCACAGCTCCTGGCATTCTCCCAAGACACACAGGCCAACCCCAATCTGTTCCATGGCTAGCAAGATCCAGTACTAGATAATGCAAATGCCCCAGCTCTCTCTCTCCAAAACTAGACTTCAATAGGCAGTATGTTTGAGTGAGAGCACAATGTTTACTGGTAAATATTTTGAGTATTGCCACCAGTAAGACGATACAAGAAACTGGTATTCTAATGCCCCAAGACTTTTTTTTTTTTTTGTAAACTTGTCTGTGTTACAGAAACTGGAAGAGAAGTTCCGACTGAACAGGCGAGAGCTGATAGCCTTCGAATTTCCAGTGTTAGTGGCCTTGGAATTTGCTCTCCATCTGCCTGAACACGAAGTGATGCCACATTATAGACGTTTGATCCAGAATTCCTAGCACAGGCTACCCTTCCAGGAAGGGGTCTTAAGACTTTCTATTCAGCATTATCGAGCTGCAGTTACTACTGGAAATGCAAAAATAGGACTCAATACCAAACTTCTCTCTCTCTCTCTCTCTCTTCAAATACACAATTTTTCCAGCAGCATATTGGGAACACTGCATGGAATTTCCTAAGACTCTCAGACTAAATGAATTCATGTAGTGTTTACTACTCAGAGCAGGTGAAGAACTAACAACTGATGCCAGAACTGGGGGAAAACAGACTCTTACCACTGGGACCAAAGGAGTAAAATTAGTTACCCATATCAGTCATGCAAGAACAAAAATTAAAGAGCCTCCATTCTCATCTGTCTTACAATCACTTGTACACTTTGCAAGCTAGTCAAGTGCATTCTTGTAGTCCTCTGCTACAGACTTGCTCTGACTTACAAAATGACTTATTAACATTGTGGAAAAGCTTTTAAAAAGGTATCTTCACTGTGTCAAAAAGAGCGTGCCAATTTATTTTTGTACCTGCTATTGGAAGTGCACTTTTTCCTGTGGGGTGCCTGTGTGTGTGACATTAATTTGGTTTTGGTCTACGTGGGCTGGTTTGGCTATTTGAGAGGATATCATTTACTGATGCTGAAGACCAAGGGGACTTTCCATGTTTACTTCTTGAAAACATAACTACTGGTAAAGTAGTAAATGGGATCGTTTTTGGACACTTGTTTTTTTATCCCTGATTTTTCAACATCTTTTACCTTTCTGAAGATTACACTACTACTGCAAGAGATGAATCAGCAGCTGACCATATGTTTTCAGTCTTGTATATGGTAAAGATGAAAGCCTTTAGTTCGTGATTTACATGTAATAGTTTTTAAATGTCTTGTGTTAAGCCACATGCATATTTTTAACATTCGCACTTTTCCCACTGTGGA